>NC_060142.1:25521933-26150600 GCF_021461385.2 Schistocerca piceifrons
ATAGCGATTGTTTCGCCACTAGAAATAAATAACTAGTATCAGAAAGCTTACTGGTGATAGTGTCCCTACATGTCGCCACTCCGGACTATATTGTGGTTCAACCTGACGTCTACTTCGTAGACAAGGAATAACATGTTTAATGTGAATTTCAGGCCATAATGCCATTATACCTTCTTCGCTTGGTGCAGCCCGAATAGAATAGAATCTCTCTCTCCCTATCAAAAATCATCAGCAGAAGTTGGAATCGGACCCACACCATACATATATGAACCTATCATCAAGCCAACAGACCAAAAAATCCTCTTCTCTGTGACTCATTTTTCTATCGTAACGCTGTTGTGCCACACTGGATGAGAATTCTGACACAGAGGCTCCCTGTAGTGGTTTGCAGCATGTTCAGTACATTCATTAATTTGGTTGACCGAAGCGCCATGAACTAGCTGCCTCGGCTACCCAGTGCATACATTCGACTCTATTTTTTTAATCACCGAAATAAAATCACGTAACTGCCACCTACACGCAACTGCCAACAGTGTAGGACGCAGAAATTTAAATAGGAAGTATTCCTTTCCACTTGAGCTACTCTTTTGAGCTATCTGTTTGTTGAAAACGTTGTGGAGTGCAAAAGAAAAGCTGTAATTGTCTGTCTCTCAGAAGTCTAGACCCGGCCATATGCATTATCTCACAGGACAGTGGAATGCCGAAGTTCTGGAGGAACTGTTGTTGACTTCTGGAGCTGCTGTAGCTACGTGTGAGCTAGTTGCGTGTAGAATAATGGCTAACTTCTGCAACATTTTGTTGTTTTCGGGTTTAATAGATGGCCAGGCAGCAGCTGCATCTCGAAGTCTTTGTATTATGTATGGAGAGAGCGATTCGTGCCAAAATACGTCAGAAAAGCATTTTCTACATTATCTGTCGTGTGGTAGTGGCATTTTATTCTTCTTCAAACCTTGTTTGACAGCTTTAACTCAGAACAAGTTTTCTACATGCATGTAATCAATAAACTGCATATGCTTTTTCAGACTGTTACAGATATATTAGAGAATTCGCGTATATCGTTGATGATTAATTTCTCTCTCATGTTTACTATTGTTTTAACAACACTAAAAGAAACCTTACGAAAATTGTGCACTGTATTATAAGAAATGAAATAAAACTACCCACGATAACCTTACGACGAAAGTCTGTTCTAATAAAACAGAGTATCTGTACAAAAGTGTGCCTTTATCGGCACGAATTAGTAAAATACTACTCACTTAGATTTCGATTGGGTCTGTGTTTAATTGGTATGCTGTGTCATACTCAAGAGGTATGCAAATGTGGCATTTCATAAATAAAGTTATGTATCCCCAGAAACCCAAAATGTGCTTGTCAGCAGCGGAAAGAGGCGTTACCTGTTGTGCAGCATTGTAAGTTTTCACCATTGCACTATGAGCTGAAAGTATTTTCTTACGAATTCCTTATCGATGTTGGATCTGACTGCTTGTAGCTCTTTCACAGAAGGGATAAAAACTTTGCAGTCAGCGATAGTGGAACCGCAAACCAGAACAGACACTTTTTTACAGGTCAGCACGTTTCCACAGAGCTAGCGAAGAGGTATGTTTTTGGCTTCCTCTTACGAGGCCAGCAGTGGCTAGAACTCGTAAACCGCCATTTAAAGGACGAGATTAGTTGCGATTTCCGCGTGCAACGACTTTCCTGGGCTGAAAACCGTAAATTTACAATCTTATACTTGATTGAACTAGAGACGTTCAAAAATTTGGTTCTGGACTGTGATTCGAATTCGTATCTCCTCTTTCGAGGATCTAAATCCCTCGGAACAGTATGGTTCAATCATTTCGTTTCTTTTCCCAAGACTTCAATCTCGGAAAAGCGCTTAACAGAACAATAGGTTAAGTACCTGTCAATCAAAGGAGAACAATAGGTTTGCCCCCTGACTGCATACCTGCTCGTGATGTAGGCAACGCGCACTATCAATTTGGACTGACGCTCTCGTAGCCCCACTACTAGGGAGGACCAGCGGTGATGCCAACGTGACACCACCTGCTGACAGATGGCAACACAAAGATCATTGGAGGGAATGGAAGAGCTAGTGAGTTGAGGTAAGAGGACTGCAGCCTCGGCAGCAGCATCAACGGCCTCGTTTCCTGTCAGACCAATGTTACCAGGAACCCGCATAAAAATCACAGTGACTGTATCAACAGTGAGCAAGTGACAGCTCTATTGCGACTGTTGCACTAAGGGATGGATGGTGCACAGCACACAGGGGCTCTGAAGGGCACTGGGAGAGTCGGAGCAGATGAAGTAATTGGAAAGCCTGTGTCGCTGGCTGTACTGCGTGGCCTGACGCAGGGCAAGGAGCTCTGCTGTAAACAGTGAGCAGTATTCTGGAAGCCAATACCGAAAATCGTCGGTGCCAATGACACAAGGCACACCCAACACCACAATCAGTCTGAGAGCCACCAGTGTACACAAAGCTACTATTGCATAGCTCCGTGCAGACGTCGTAAGACTTACGGGGATAGAGTAAGGCTGGAGAAGTGTCTTTAGGAAGTGAATGAAGACCAAGGTGAACACAGGCCGCCGCACGAAGCCAAGGTGGTGAAGGGTTCACACCCATCGAGAAAGTGGCACGTAGCATGAAGTTAAGCTGCTGGAGCAAGAGCTGAAAACTCCAGGAGGTAACAGAGAAGAGGGGCATGCCCAATAATGGCGATCAAATGAGTCATCAAAGAAGGAAGCGTAGGATGGGTGACCGGGCTTGGCAGAAAAACGGCATGCTTATCTGCCTAGGAGAAAGTCCTGACAGTACAACAACAATAGTTCAGCTGTTTCGCCATACAGACTGTCAATTGGGCTAGTAACAAAGTCGACAATGGCCAAACGAATGCCACGATGGTGGATATTATTGAAATGGCATTAGAGGGATGGACGTGCAGATGCATAAACGAAACACTTACAGTATAGTTTCGAACGGACAAGTGACTCGTACAAACAGAGGAAGGTGATCCGATTCGCTACCCAGGAGGTACCATTGAGGACATGTTGGACATTGAGGGACCATGTTCAGTGGGTGGCCAGGTAAGATGTGGAAAGACTAGGAAAGTTTCCTATCGAGCATGAGCCCCAGGAATTTCGTAGTTTCAACAAACGGATGAACAACAGGCCCAATACCTAAAGACAGCGGAAGAAAACGATTATGCCGCCAGAAATTCATACAAACGGTTTTGTCAGTGGAAAAGCGAAAGTCATCGTCGAGACATCGCTGAAGACATCGCTCAAGGAGACAAATCCATGGAGAACTGCAATAGATATAAAAATCGTCAACAAAAAGGGGAGCTGGAAATGCCCGGTAGGAGACAGGCCATAATAGGTTTAATGGTGATAACAAAGAGGACGACCCTCAGAAGAGAATCCTGATGCACATCATTTTCATGGAGAAAGATGTCCGACAAAGCACAACCCACATACACCTTGAAAACATGGCGTTTTAAGAATTCCTTAAGGGAATGTGGTCTGCGGCCATGGAAGTCCAATGTGTAGAGAGTACAGAGGATACCGGTTCTCCAGCAGGTGTCGTAGGCTTTCTCTAAATCGAAAAACACGGCCACAGTCTGGTATTTCTGCAGAAAACCATCTATGACATGGGTTGACAAAGTGACGAGAAGGTCAACCGCAAAATGGCGCGCTCTAAATCCACACTGTGCAGTGGTTGGTAAATTGCGAAACTCGTGCCACCATTCCAGGTGGGCATGAATCATCTGTCCCATCACCATGCAAGCACAGCTGGTGAGAGAAATGGGGCGATAACTGGAAGGACGCTGTTTGTCCTTGCCAGGCTCAAGTAAGGGTATGATAGTAGCTTCACGCCTGTATCTGAGAAACATGCCCTCTGCCCAGATGCATATGAAGGAGAAAGCGCTTGCCTGCAAGAGAAAGGTTCTACTACTTCTAAATGTGAACTTGTCTGGACCTAAGGCAGAGGATTGGTATGAAGTAAGGTCATGATCTAGCTCCCTCATAGTAAAGCCGGCATTGTAGCACTCATGATTCTGAGATGAGAAGGGTATCGCTGAGCCTCTTCCACTCATTTCCGAAGGCAAGGTGATGGTGGGTGAAGCTCGAGATCTCCGAAAAATAGCGGCTGAAGGGGTTGGAGAGAGCAGTAGGATCCACTACTACATCAACTGCTACTGTCAGGCCAGAAATTGGGGAAAGGACCTTGGTCCGAGACAGCTGTCGGAGGTTGGCTCACACATGGAAGATGGTGTCAAACTGTTAAAAGACCTAGTAAAGGAAATCCAGCTATCCCAAAGAACACAACGACACTGTGCACACAACAGTTGTAACGAATGCAGCTGGCCATCACAGGATGACGGTTAAAATCTGGAGAGCATGCCTCTATGAACGAATTGCGTCGCAGCACGCCTCAGTCCACCAAGAGACTGGGACATGGCATGGCAAACAGGAAGTGCGAGGAATGGAATGTTATCCAGCGGTAAGGATAACGTTTGTAAGATATTCTACCTGGTCATCATAACCGGGGAAATGTTGTTCATCGAAGGTCGCCAGGGAGGAGTAAAGTCTCCAGTCGGCCTCAGAAAGCTGCCATTTGGTTTGCACATAGGTGGGTTGGGAGTCAGCAATCGGATAGCACTCGAAAAATGGTTGTTCGAGTACATGTGAGAGAGAACAGACCACTCGAGATGATGAGCAAGCTGGGCAGTGCAAAAGGAGAGGTCCAAATTGGTATAGGTGTGAGTGGAGTCTAAAAGGTCTTCTCATGTTAAGGCAGATGATGTTAAAGTAATTGAGAAGGTCAGCCAAGAGGGCAACCCTCAGACAGGTTTTGGGTGAGCCCCAAAGAGGATAGTATGCATTTCAGCCACCGAGCAGCAGATATGGATGAGGGAGTTGCCCAGTAAGCTGGAGGAAGTCTGCCTTGATGCACCAAATGACAGAGGAATGTAAACAGTACAAAGGGAAAAGATCAAGTGAGGAAGGAAAACGTGGACAGCAACAGCTTGAAGTCATGTAGTCAGGGAGATGAGTTGACTACGAACATCATCCTGGACGAACAGTATGACTCCCCAATGAGATGGAATGCCGCTCTTGGAGGAAACATCGAAGTGAAGAAATACAAGAGCTCAAAGGAGTCGTGAGGACGCAATTTTGTTTCCTGGAGGCAGAGAATAAGCAGAAGCTTCGATTCAAAAGCAGCCATAAGTCCTCTTTGTTGGATCGAAAGCTGCGAAAGTTCCATTGTAGGAGAGTCATAACGAGGACAGGAGAGGAGGGAAAAAATGAAGGGGTGTCACCTCGGCGGCTGCCGAGTACCAGCCTTTGCTGCTAGAGAGCACAGTGGATGGAGGATCCTGCTTCATGAGGTCTATGGAGCCATCGACATTCTCCTCCTGTCAGTCTGCGGAGCCCAGGGCAGAAAAATGGTTGGTGGTGCACACTGGCATCATGGAAGTCGGCCAGGCGAGGGTATCGCACCATTGAAGAAGATCTCCAAGTCGGTGAAGGAGAAGACCATTTGCCTTTGTTTGAATTCTTGTAGCCTTTCCAGTTGGCAGAGGAAGTCTCAGATGTTTATTGGCTGGAGGAATGTAGAAGTTCTTGTGGAAGTATTCCTTCTGTCCTTTCTGGCCTAGCAGTTGTATGGCAGGTGACTTTGCCCTGTGAAGAGAAATCCTGGTGGCCCGCTGCACAGCTGGAGGAGCAGATGGGGACGCTACCATGACACTAGGCGATTTCACAACTGTGGTGCTGAATTTGAGGTCCCATGCCTGTGGGCCATGCCTTTCATGGAGTGAGATGAAGCAAGAACAGTACTATAAGTGCCAGATGGTAAAATGTAGAGTTTCCCACTAGCAACAACTTGCAAGCAATGGGGTAAAGCACTTTTTCCTTCACCTGAATCTTCTTGACACTCCGCTCATCAAGATACACAGGACAGTCTCGGGAGAGGGCAGCATGGTCAAGGTTGCAGTAGATGCAGTGGAGAGAAGGAGGCAGACAATCGGCCTCATGAGCATCTGTACCACAGGTTACACATTTGGCTGGTTGTCGACAGGAAATTCGAGTGTGATTGTAAGGATGACACTGGCAGCAGTGTATCAGATTCAGAATGTATGGTCGGACTGTGATAACTTCAGAGCCTGCTTTGATCTTTGACAGAAGCACCACTCTATCAAAAGTGAGAAAAAGAATGCATGTGGACACTAAGGAGGCATCTACTTTTTTCATCATCTGATGGACAGCAATGAAACCCTGACCAGAGAGGTACATTTGGATTTCTGTCTCAGTCAAACCATCGAGCAGCCTAGTGTACATAACACCACAGAAAGAATTCAGTGTTCGATGGGCCTCGACACGAACAGGATAGCCATGGAGGTGTGAAGCTGAAGCAGTTGTTGTGCTTGAGAATCAAAAGTAGTCTCCATAAGCAAAGTGCCATTTCGTACATGAGAGCAGGATTTCACAGGGCCAGCAACTGCATCAACACTTCTCTAGATAATAATCGGATTTACTGTAGCAGAAGACTGGTGATCTTCAGTACGTGAAACCATGAGGATCGTGGTGCAGCTGGGAGGGTCTTTGAATCGTTAGCCTCATTCCGTTTACGTTTAGTAGACGTAGACTGAGAAGAAGATGTTTGACTCATTGTGAGAAAATCCCCCATGATTGCCAGCATCTCTGATGCTCGCCCCTTCCAACTGGAGGCCCCAGAAGGAGGCACACCGCCCTAGAGTACTGTTCACACCTATTGCCACATGACCCTAACATCTGATAGAGAGACCAATCAGCAATTTAGGAAGGTAATGGCTCAGGCAATCACCCCTCCATGAGCTGGCCTTTACCAGGGGGTATGTGCAAACCCTGCCTGTCAACCCAAGGCTGGCAATTACGCATTAGCCAGTCATCTGTTAAGCGTCAGATACATGGGCTGGCTTTCATAGGTGCACATGGGGGAAGAAGAAGAGGAATCTCAAATGCCGAAGTGGAGGAAGGATAGGAGAATAGGAACGAAAAAAGAAAAAGAAAAAAATGAACAAAAAAAAATCCAGTGGATAGGACAGGTTGAAGGAGGAAAAGGATCTTGGGAACTGGGTAAAGGTAACAAGTAATAGGCGAAACGAGAGCAGCTCTTTAACTTCATTTATATTTCAGCTAAGTGTGTCAAATAAATTTTACTTGTTACCTGAAGTAGGAGGGAAAGAGCCTCAATCTGTAGGTGACAGAAAGGTGCAGCAGGGCTTCTAGCAAAGAAATTCGGTGTAGGTCGGTATCAAAAGAGTGCAGGAAGAAAAGAGTATTGCTGGTAGGTAGTAGTTATGTAAGAGTTGTAGGCCAGATGATACAGGACAAATTAGAGACTTTGTACCAGGTCACTAGTATTGTGAAACTAAGTGCTAACCTTAGCCAGGTAACAGAGTATGTGGAAAGATTTTCGAAAAGAGGATCAGGTTGATCAGGTTATTATAGTTGGTGGAGCAGGGAACAGCCTAGCTATTACAGTAATTATATCATTTTGGGTGACCTGGAAGAAACTGGAGTAGAAACCACACACACAAATTTGAGTTTCATGGAGATCCTGAAGTGTCACAACCAGCCCTGGGTTAACATGGCTATGAGCCATGTGAACACTGATTTGAGCAGGCTGCTGAAATGAAATCTCATATGAGTGCAACGCTAGACATCATGGCCTACACCTGAATAGGAGAGGGAAAGGTAGGTCGCCTGAGCTTCTTGCAGGTAATATATGGGGGCCACCAGCACACACACAGCAAGATCCCTTTTTTAGGTTAGGTTAGGATTCAGGCACCCCAGTTTGAAAGAAGTAGCAGAAGAGACTCTGTCCAGCGAGTGCAGCAAGGTGCACGTTCCCTGCTGTTTTGGGGTGGCATTTTGTGGGATCGACGTATGCCGCTGCTGGTCATGGAAGGCGCTGTAGTGGCTGTACGATACGTGAATGCTATCCTCCAACCGATAGAGCAACCATATCGGCAGCATATTGGAGAGGCATTCGTCTTCATAGACGACAATTCGCGCCCCCATCGTGCACATCTTGTGAATGACTTCCTTCAGGATAATAACATCGCTCGACTAGAGTAGCCATCATGCTCTCCAGACATGAACCTTACAAAACATGCCTGGGATAGATTGCAGAGGGCTGTTTATGGACGACGTGACCCACCAACCATCTGAGGGATCTATGCCGAATCGCCATTGAGGAGTGGGACAATCAGGACCAACAGTGCCATGATGAACTTGTGGATAGTATGCCATGACGAATACAGGCATGCATCAATGCAAGAGGACATGCTACTGGATATTAGAGGTACCGATGTGTACAGCAATCTGGATCACCACCTCTGAAGGTCTCGCTGTATGGTGGTACAACATGCAATGTGTGGTTTTCATGAGCAATACAAGGGACGGAAACGATGTTTATGTTGAACTGTATTACAATTTTCTGTACAGGTTCCGGAACTCTCGGAACCAAGGTGATGCAAAACTACTTTTGGTGTGTGTGTGTAAAGACGTTCGTATCATAATTGATGATGTTTTCTTTGATGAAGCTCAAAGCAGAATAACTGTTTACCCAGTAACAAACGCTCTCTCTGATCATGATGCACAGTTCATTAGAATAAATGACGAAGCGCCTTACAGTAAGGATACTACTCAATGGAAATCACTTAGGATAATTAAAATCTCCAGGACAAACGTTTTTAAGAATAGTTTACAGGAGATGACATGAGATGTAATTTATAATGAACTAAATGCTAATATAAAATTTAACCTATTCCATAATAAATTCATATGATTATTTGAAAATAGCTTTCCATATAATTTAATCAGAAAAGACACTAATCAACTCTACATCTACATCTACATTTATACTCCGCAAGCCACCCAACGGTGTGTGGCGGAGGGCACTTTACGTGCCACTGTCATTACCTCCCTTTCCTGTTCCAGTCGCGTATGGTTCGCGGGAAGAACGACTGTCTGAAAGCCTCCGTACGCGCTCTAATCTCTCTAACTTTACATTCGTGATCTCCTCGGGAGGCATAAGTAGGGGGAAGCAATATATTCGATAACTCATCCAGAAACGCACCCTCTCGAAACCTGGCGAGCAAGCTACACCGCGATGCAGAGCGCCTCTCTTGCAGAGTCTGCCACTTGAGTTTGTTAAACATCTCCGTAACGCTATCACGGTTACCAAATAACCCTGTGACGAAACGCGCCGCTCTTCTTTGGATTTTCTCTATCTCCTCCATCAACCCGATCTGGTACGGATCCCACACTGATGAGCAATACTCAAGTATAGGTCGAACGAGTGTTTTGTAAGCCACCTCCTTTGTTGATGGACTACATTTTCTAAGGACTCTCCCAATGAATCTCAACTTGGTACCCGCCTTATCAACAATTAATTTTATATGATCATTCCACTTCAAATCGTTCCGCATGCATACTCCCAGATATTTTACACAAGTAACTGCTACCAGTGTTTGTTTCGCTATCATATAATCATACAATAAAGGATCCTTCTTTCTATGTATTCGCAATACATTACATTTATCTATGTTAAGGGTCAGTTGCCACTCCCTGCACAAAGTGCCTATCCGCTGCAGATCTTCCTGCATTTCGCTACAATTTTCTAATGCTGCAACTTCTCTGTATACTACAGCATCATCCGCGAAAAGCCGCATGGGACTTCCGACACTATCTACTAGGTCATTTATATATATTGTGAAAAGCAATGATCCCATAACACTCCCCTGTGGCACGCCAGAGGTTACTTTAACGTCTGTAGACGTCTCTCCATTGATAACAACATGCTGTGTTCTGTTTGCTAAAAACTCTTCAGTCCAGCCACACAGCTGGTCTGATATTCCGTAGGCTCTTACTTTGTTTATAAGGAGACAGTGCGGAACTGTATCGAACGCCTTCCCGAAGTCAAGGAAAATGGCATCTACCTGGGAGCCTGTATCTAATATTTTGCTGGGTATCATGAACAAATAAAGCGAGTTGGGTCTCACACGATCGCTGTTTCCGGAATCCATGTCGATTCCTACAGAGTAGATTCTGGGTTTCCAAAAACAACATGATACTCGAGCAAAAAACATGTTCTGAAATTCTACAACAGATCGACGTCAGAGATATAGGTCTATAGTTTTGCGCATCTGCTCAACGACCCTTCTTGAAGACTGGGACTACCTGTGCTCTTTTCCAATCATTTGGAACCTTCCGTTCCTCTAGAGACTTGCGGTACACGGCTGTTAGAATGGGGGCAAGTTCTTTCGCGTACTCTGTGTAGAATCGAATTGGTATCCCGTCAGGTCCAGTGGATTTTCCTCTGTTGAGTGATTCCAGTTGCTTTTCTATTCCTTGGACACTTATTTCGATGTCAGCCATTTTTTTGTTTGTGCGAGGATTTAGAGAAGGAACTACAGTGCGGTCTTCCTCTGTGAAACAGCTTTGGAAAAAGGGGTTTAGTATTTCAGCTTTACGCGTGTCATCCTCTATTTCAATGCCATCATCATCCCGGAGTGTCTGGATATGCTGCTTCGAGCCACTTACTGATTTAACGTAAGACCAGAACTTCCTAGGATTTTCTGTCAAGTCGGTACATAGAATTTTACTTTCGAATTCACTGAACGCTTCACGCATAGCCCTCCTTACGCTAACTTTGACATCGTTTAGCTTCTGTTTGTCTGAGAGGTTTTGGCTGCGTTCAAACTTAGAGTGAAGCTCTCTTTGCTTTCGCAGTAGTTTCCTAACTTTGTTGTTGTACCACGGTGGGTTTTTCCCGTCCCTCACAGTTTTACTCGGCACGTACCTGTCTAAAACGCATTTTACGATTGCCTTGAACTTTTTCCATAAACACTCAACATTGTAAGTGTCGGAATAGAAATTTTCGTTTTGATCTGTTAGGTAGTCTGATGGTTGGTTGGTTGTTTGGGGAAGGAGACCAGACAGCGTGGTCATCGGTCTCATCGGATTAGGGAAGGATGGGGAAGGAAGTCGGCCGTGCCCTTTCAGAGGAATCATCCCGGCATTTGCCTGGAGTGATTTAGGGAAATCACGGAAAACCTACATCAGGAATGCCGGACGCGGGATTGAACCGTCGTCCTCCCGAATGCGAGTCCAGTGTCTAACCACTGCGCCACCTCGCTCGGTAGGTAGTCTGAGATCTGCCTTCTATTACTCTTGCTAAACAGATAAACCTTCCTCCCTTTTTTATGTTCCTACTAACTTCCATATTCAGGGATGCTGCAACGGCTTTATGATCACTGATTCCCTGTTCTGTACATACAGAGTCGAAAAGTTCGGGTCTGTTTGTTATCAGTAGGTCCAAGATGTTATCTCCACGAGTCGGTTCTCTGTTTAATTACTCGAGGTAATTTTCGGATAGTGCACTCAGTATTATGTCACTCGATGCTCTGTCCCTACCACCCGTCCTAAACATCTGAGTGTCCCAGTCCATATCTGGTAAACTGAAATCTCCACCTAAGACTATAACATGCTGAGAAAATTTATGTGAAATGTATTCCAAATTTTCTCTCAGTTGTTCTGCCACTAATGCTGCTGAGTCTGGAGGTTGGTGAAAGGAGCCAATTATTAACCTAGCTCGGTTGTTGAGTGTAACCTCCACCCATAATAATTCACAGGAACTATCCACTTCTATTTCACTACAGGATAAACTACTACTAACAGCGACGAACACTCCACCACCGGTTGCAGGCAATCTGTCCTTTCTAAACACCGTCTGCACCTTTGTAAAAATTTCGGCAGAATTTATCTCTGGCTTCAACCAGCTTTCTGTACCTATAACGATTTCAGTTTCGGTGCTTTCTATCAGCGCTTGAAGTTCCGGTACTTTACCACTGCAGCTTCGACAGTTTACAATTACAATACCGATTGCTGCTTTGTCCCCGCATGTCCTGACTTTGCCCTGCACCCGTTGAGGCTGTAGCCCTTTCTGTACTTGCCCGAGGCCATCTAACCTAAAAAACCGCCCAGCCCACGCCACACAACCCCTGCTACCCGTGTAGCCGCTTGTTGCGTGTAGTGGACTCCTGACCTATCCAGCGGAACCCGAAACCCCACCACCCTATGGCGCAAGTCAAGGAATCTGCAGCCCACACGGTCGCAGAACCGTCTCAGCCTCTGATTCAGACCTTGCACTCGGCTCTGTACCAAAGGTCCGCAGTCAGTCCTGTCGACGATGCTGCAGGTGGTGAGCTCTGCTTTCATCCCGCTAATGAGACTGGCAGTCTTCACCAAATCAGATAGCCGCCGGAAGCCAGAGAGGATTTCCTCGGATCCATAGCGACACACATCATTGGTGCCGACATGAGCGACCACCTGCAGATGGGTGCACCCTGTACCCTTCATGGCATCCGGAAGGACCCTTTCCACATCTGGAATGACTCCCCCCGGTATGCACACGGAGTGCATATTGGTTTTCTTCCCGTCTCTTGCTGCCATATCCCTAAGGGGCCCCATTATGCGCCTGACGTTGGAGCTCCCAACTACCAGTAAGCCCACCCTCTGCGACCGCCCGGATCTTGCAGACTGAGGGGCAACCTCTGGAACAGGACAAGCAGCCATGTCAGGCCGAAGATCAGTATCAGCCTGAGACAGAGCCTGAAACCGGTTCGTCAGACAAACTGGAGAGGCCTTCCGTTCAGCCCTCCAGAATGTCTTTTGCCCCCTGCCACACCTTGAGACGACCTCCCACTCTACCACAGGTGAGGGATCAGCCTCAATGCGGGCAGTATCCCGGGCAACCACAGTTGTAATCCGATCGGTGGATGCGTGGGAAAATCCATGGATAACTAGAGGGATTAAAGTATCTTGTGAAAGGAAAAGGGAAATGTATCTTTCAGCCAGAACAAGTAGAGACCATGCAGAAGTTGCGCACTACAAAAACTACTCAAAGTTACCAAGAAAGATTATTAAAAAATCAAGGAACATGCACATGATGTCAGAAATCACTACTTTCGACAACAGACTTAAGGCTTTATGGAATGTAGTGAAATGAAAGCACAACCAGCCACAAAACAAAACAGCATTACTATTGAACTGAATGTAAGGGCTACAATTGATGAATCACAGGCAGCAAATACATTTAATAATCATTTATTAACTACAGTAGAAAGCATAGAGACAAAACAGTTCAAGACAAAAATCATGGCAGTATGCTGAAAATGTAACTTTCACAAAATTCAGGCATATGAATGTATCACGAACTTCTCCTTCCAAAATTAAAAAAATCATGCATTTTCTCAAAAATAGAAGCTCATCTGGTTTTGATGATGTTTCCAACAGAGTACTCAAAATTTCTTACCATGTAACAAGAAAGTCTTATCTGAAATATCTAATGCATCACTAACTCAAAGCATTTTACCAGAGAGTCAAAAATATGCCATTGCTAAACCCCTCTTTAAGAAAGGTAGTTAGAGATGCCAATAACTACTGACTTGTTTCACTGCTGACATCGTTTTCCAAAATTTTTGAGGTAATGTATTCCAGAATAGTATCTCACCTTAACAACAATAGTATCCTTTGCAAATCACAGTTTTCAGAAACGTTGCTCTACTGAGAATGCCATTTACTCGTTCACACACCACATTATGAACATTAAATAATAAAGTAGGATAGACTGATATTTTCTGCAATCTCTCTAAGGCATTTGACTGTGTAAGTTGCAGTATTCTCCTAGATAAATTGACGTTTTAGATGTAGCCAACCAATTTATAATGTCATAGCTAGCCAGAAAATGCAGAAAGTTGCACTTAGTAATCCGAGGAATATAGTCCAGGGACATAATTCTGACTGGGGAGAAATCATGTATGGGGTTCCCCAAGGTTCAATCTTAGATCCACTACTGTTTCTCATACTTGTAAACAATCTTCCATCTAGCATGTAACAAGCAGAATTGTAATTCTTCCAAGCACACACACAGAACTAGAAGAAATGGTAAACAAAGTTCTTAAAAGTATCATTGACTGGCTTTCTGCGAATAGCATCACCCTTAATTTTAAAAAGACACAACATATTCAGTTCTGCGCGTCTAGAGGTACTACACCAATGACAGATATAATACATTGTGAAGAAACAGTAAATAGGGTGGAAACTTCAAAGTTCTTAGGGAGTCCATATTGATGAGAATTTAAACAGAAAAAAATATATTTTGGAACTCCTAAAACAACATATCTCACTCACATTGGCACTTACAATCATTGCAGATCTTGGGGAGAGACAAATAATTAAGCCAGCATATTTTGAATACTTTCATTCAATAATATCATTTGGAATAATATTCTGGGACAGCTCATCTTTAAGAAAGAAAGTATTCATTGCATAAAAACGAGCAGTACGAATAAAATAAGGTGCTTACCCATGATCACCTTGTAGAGATCTGTTTAACGAGTTGGGCATTCTGACTACTGCTTCATAGTATATTTATTCCCTCATGAAGTTTGTTGTAAATAATCCACTACAGTTCAAAAGAAACAATGAGGTACATAACTACAATAGCAGAAGGAACTACACATTAAGATTGTCTTTAGCACAAAAATGGCTGCACAGTTCAGGAACAAAAATTTTTCATCGCTTACCCAATGATATAGAATGTCTGACAGATACCAAATTAAAATTTGACAATAAATTGAGAAAGTTTCTCCTGGACAAATCCTTTTAATGCATGAAAGAATTTCTACTACTGTAAAGTGTAAAAGGTGGTGGGTAGAAATTACTAACTCACATCTGTATCATCATCCTCATCATCATCATAATTTAAGACTGATTATGCCTTTCAGCGTTCAGTCTGGAGCATAGTCCCCCTTATAAAATTCCTCCATGATCCCCTATTCAGTGCTAACATTGGTGCCTCTTCTGATGTTAAGCCTATCACTTCAAAATCATTCTTAACCGAATCCAGGTACCTTCTCCTTGGTCTGCCCCGACTCCTCCTACCCTCTACTGCTGAACCCATGAGTCTTTTGGGTAACCTTGCTTCTCCCACGCATGTATCATGACCCCACCATCTAAGCCTGTTAGCCCTGACTGCTACATCTATAGAGTTCATTCCCAGTTTTTCTTTGATTTCCTCATTGTGGACACCCTCCTGCCATTGTTCCCATCTACTAGTACCCGCAATCATCCTAGCTATTTTCATATCCGTAACCTCAACCTTGTTGATAAGGTAACCTGAATGCACCCAGCTTTCGCTCCCATACAACAAGTTGGTCGAAAGGTTGAACGGTGCACAGATAACTTAGTCTTGGTACTGACTTCCTTCTTGCAGAAGAGAGTAGATCGTAGCTGAGCGCTCACTGCATTAGCTTTGCTACACCTCGCTTCCAGTTCTTTCACTATGTTGCCATCCTGTGAGAATATGCATCCTAAGTACTTGAAACTGTCCACCTGTTCTAACTTTGTTCCTCCTATTTGGCACTCAGTCCGTTTATATCTCTTTCCCACTGATATTACTTTCGTTTTGGAGATGCTAATCTTCATACCATAGTCCTTACATTTCTGAACTTTTACTTTGCAAACTTTCAATCGAATCTGCCATCACAACTAAGTCATCCGCATATGCAAGACTGGTTATTTTGTGTTCACATATCTTAATCTCGCCCAGCCTGTCTATTGTTTTCAACATATGATCCATAAATAATATGAACAACAATGGAGACAGGTTGCAGCCTTGTCTTACCCCTGAAACTACTCTGAACCATGAACTCAATTTACTGTCAACTCTAACTGCTGCCTGACTATCCATGTAAAGACCTTTAATTGCTTGCAAAAGTTTGCCTCCTATTCCATAATCTCGTAGCACAGACAATAACTTCCTCCTAGGAACGCGGTCATATGCCTTTTCTTGATCTATAAAGCATAGATACAATTTCCTGTTCCACTCATAATACTTTTCCATTATTTGCCGTAAGCAAAAAATCTGGTCTTGACAACCTCTAAGAGGCCTAAACCCACACTGATTTTCATCCAATTAGTCCTCAACTAATACTTGCACTTTCCTTTCAACAATACCTGAGAAGATTTTACCCACAACGCTGATTAAAGAGATACCTCTGTAGTTGTTATAACCTTTCCTGTTTCCATGTTTAAAGATTGGTGTGATTACTGCTTTTGTCCAGTCTGATGGAACCTGTCCCGACTCCCAGGCCATTTCAGTTCTCCTGTGCAGCCATTTAAGACCTGACATTCCACTGTATTTGATGAGTTCCGACTTAATTTCATCCATCCAAGCTGCTTTATATCACTGCAATCTATTGACCATTTTCTCCACTTCCTCAAATGTGGTCCTATTTCCATCATCATTCCTATCCCATTGTACCTCGAAATCTGAAACATTACTGATCGTATTTTTACCTACATTGAGCAACTCTTCAAAATATTCCCTCCATCTGCCCAAGGAATCCACAGGATTCACCAGCAGTTTTCCTGACCTGTCCAAAATACTTGTCATTTCCTTCTTACCTCCCTTTCGAAGACTGCTAATTACACCCCAGAATAGTTTTCCAGCAGCTTGACCCAAAGTCTCCAACCTGTTTGCAAAGTCTTCCCAAGATTTCTTCTTGGATGCTGCAATTATCTGTTTGGCTTTGTTTCTTTCTTCAACATAACTTTCTCTGTCTACCTGAGTTCTAGTATGTAGCCATTTTTGATATGCCGTCTTTTTCCTTTTACAGGCTGCTTTGACTGTGTCGTTCCACCAAGCTGCTTGCTTCATCCTACTTTTACACACTACTGTTCCAAGACATTCATTAGCCACTTCTAGTACTGTGTCCCTGTACCTTGTCCATTCCTTTTCCAATGACTGTAATTGACTACATTCAACTAACTGGTACTTTTCTGAGATCGCTGTTATGTGCTTGTGCCTGATTTCCTTATCCTGAAGTTTCTCCACTCTTATCCTCCTACATATGGACCTGACCTCCTGCACTTTTGGCCTCACAATACCAATTTCACTGCAGATTAAATAATGATCAGTGTCATAAAAGAATCCCCTGAATACACGTGTGTCCCTCACAGCCTTCCTGAATTCCTGATCTGTTATTATATAGTCAATGACAGACCTGGTTCCCCTGCCTTCCCAAGTATACCGGTGAATGTTCTTATGTTTAAAAAAGGAGTTTGTGATAACTAAGCCCATACTGGCACAGAAATCCAAGAGTTGTTTCCCGTTCCTGTTGGGCTCCATATCCTCTCCAAATTTACCCATAATCTTTTCATACCCTTCTGTTCGATTTCCAATCCTGGCATTAAAATCACCCATGAGCAGAACACTGTCCTTGTCCTTTACTCTAACAACTAGATCACTGAGTGCATCATAAAAACTATCCATCTTATCTTGATCTGTCCCTTCACAATGCGAATATACTGACACAATCCTAATTTTCTTGCTAGACACTGTCAAATCTATCCACATCAGACGTTCGTTTACATACCTTATTGCAACTACGCTGGGTTCCATTTCTTTCCTGATGTAAAGCCCTACACCCCATTGTGCTATTCCTGCTTTGACTCCTGACAGGTAGACCTTGTATTCTCCCACTTCCTCTTCTTTCTCACCCCTTACCCGAATGTCACTAACAGCTAAAACGTCCAGCCCCATCTTACTTGCAGCCTCTGCCAGCTCTACCTTCTTCCCAGCATAGCCCCCATTGATATTAATAGCTCCCCATCTCATTGCCATTTGTTTGCCAAGTCGTATCTTAGGAGTCTCTGGTTTGTCAGTTAGAGGTGGGACTCCGTCACCTCCAAAGGTCCGAGGCATTTTGCTCTGATTGTTGCCAGCATCATATTTAAAGTACCAGGGAAGCCGGTACTTGCCCCGAGTCCCATTGAGTTTTACCCCTAACGGTTGAGGGACTAACCGGTGGATTTGGTAGTCTTTGCCATATGAGCGCAAAGGTGACCATGACTCAGAATATGTCCGAGATGCCCAGCCTTATTCCAAAGTAACTGGTATCCCGACTGTCGGGACCACTTACTTGGCCACTCATACGTTGCCCGTGGTTCATGAACTAGGATATGTCTACAGGAACCCACACCATGAACCACATCTGTATATCTATATCTATTTTCTTTCTGTAAAAAAAAAGCCTTTGACATATTCACAATGTAGCCATACATACAAATTAATTTACGATGTGAATGTAATATGACTCATTCCACATCATGATCAATCATGCAAAATGATCCATGAAACTAACTACGAAGGTTCCTGTCTCTCAGAATCTTTAACAGTCTGTACCACTCACTGATGTTGGCTCCTTCAGCTGAGGTCACAAAGGGGGCAGAGTTCTCCCTAGCTCGATGCGATACTGCCCTCAGTGTGTGGCCTCTGCTATGCTGAGAAGAGAGGCACGGTCTTCAAGAGCAGCTCCCAAATGTTGTTCCAGACTGCAGTAGTTCTCCCTAATATCTTGGGTCAGCAAGTTTGATGTGGTAATGCGACCTCTGTACTGTAACATATGTTTATTCACCATGCATTCCTTCATGATTCATACACAACTAGTGACAGATAAACTATGATAACAACTGGGCAAGCTGTAGTACTTCCTTGATATTGGAGGAATGGTACCGAAATTTCCTCCAATCACGAGTCACGAAAGACTCCAATGAATCAGATTTTATTAAGATGACGTCGGATAACTTCCTTTGCATTCTTTTTTAGTTTACATAATGTGCTGTAATGGGCATGAACTTAGCCTGATACAGTCTCCTTGGTCTGAGGTGATACACAAACCATGTTCCACATAGAAAAGTATCACTTGTAGTCCTTGGTGCTGTTGGAATAGAAATTCTGTCTTTCTCGCTCCATTAATGTCTAATGACAGCGGAAAGTTAGATCCTGATTTTTAGTGGTAGTGATCAAACTGCAGTACTCTGTCATAATGTACACTCCTGGAAATTGAAATAAGAACACCGTGAATTCATTGTCCCAGGAAGGGGAAACTTTGACACATTCCTGGGGTCAGATACATCACACGATCACACTGACAGAAACACAGGCACATAGACACAGGCAACAGAGCATGCACAATGTCGGCACTAGTACAGTGTATATCCACCTTTCGCAGCAATGCAGGCTGCTATTCTCCCATGGAGATGATCGTAGAGATGCTGGATGTAGTCCTGTGGAACGGCTTGCCATGCCATTTCCACCTGGCACCTCAGCTGGACCAGCGTTCGTGCTGGACGTGCAGACCGCGTGAGACGACGCTTCATCCAGTCCCAAACATGCTCAATGGGGGACAGATCCGGAGATCTTGCTGGCCAGGGTAGTTGACTTACACCTTCTAGAGCACGTTGGGTGGCACGGGATACATGCGGACGTGCATTGTCCTGTTGGAACAGCAAGTTCCCTTGCCGGTCTAGGAATGGTAGAACGATGGGTTCGATGACGGTTTGGATGTACCGTGCACTATTCAGTGTCCCCTCGACGATCACCAGTGGTGTACGGCCAGTGTAGGAGATCGCTCCCCACATCATGATGCCGGGTGTTGGCCCTGTGTGCCTCGGTCGTATGCAGTCCTGATTGTGGCGCTCACCTGCACGGCGCCAAACACGCATACGACCATCATTGGCACCAAGGCAGAAGCGACTCTCATCGCTGAAGACGACACGTCTCCATTCGTCCCTCCATTCACGCCTGTCGCGACACCACTGGAGGCGGGCTGCACGATGTTGGGGCGTGAGCGGAAGACGGCCTAACGGTGTGCGGGACCGTAGCCCAGCTTCATGGAGACGGTTGCGAATGGTCCTCGCTGATACCCCAGGAGCAACAGTGTCCCTAATTTGCTGGGAAGTGGTGGTGCGGTCCCCTACGGCACTGCGTAGGATCCTACGGTCTTGGAGTGCATCCGTGCGTCGCTGCGGTCCGGTCCCAGGTCGACGGGCACGTGCACCTTCCGCCGACCACTGGCGACAACATCGATGTACTGTGGAGACCTCACGCCCCACGTGTTGAGCAATTCGGCGGTACGTCCACCCGGCCTCCCGCATGCCCACTATACGCCCTCGCTCAAAGTCCGTCAACTGCACATACGGTTCACGTCCACGCTGTCGCGGCATGCTACCAGTGTTAAAGACTGCGATGTGATCATTGCTTGTACAGCCCTCTCGCAGTGTCCGGAGCCAGTATGGTGGGTCTGACACACCGGTGTCAATGTGTTCTTTTTTCCATTTCCAGGAGTGTATATGATGCCCCCAAGTGAAGATTGGGGACACTACTACATCACTACAGCAGTTCTGGGCGATCTGGAACTTTGTCAGATACCATCGTTATTCCTTTACATATTTTTGAAGTCACAACGGAAAGGTTTATCGAGTCCACAAACAGCTACAATGATCTCCTCTTGCTCTTTTTGACTGGTGTTCATGCCTCGGCCCTTGCAACCAGCAAGCAGTGAAATTCTCAGTATATTGTTGATATTTGTGCAATGTCACAGCCATCTGACCCTAACTGTGGAGCGACAGTCGTAGTTTCACCTTGGGACCTGTTGCATCTGAAGTCAGCACGAGTTCTTTGGGTAGTCCCGTCAACGGCATCATAGATCATGCTTGTAATGTAATCCGCCTAGTTCTCGATGCAGTCTTGGTATTCAAAATCAGCCAGTTGGCTGCACTGCGTCCAGTTGGCTGGTTGCTTGAGTGTAACTCATCACTACTTCCCATTGAGGCTCTGCGACGGCAGGAGACTAGACTGTGGGGGCCATTGTGGAGGATGACTCAGCTGCACAGCTAAAGTGCCAGCTGTTACCAGTGTTTATAAGATATAGCTCTTATGTCAGAGCCGGCTGCGGTGGTCTCGCGGTTCTAGTCGCTCAGTCCGGAACCGCGTGACTGCTACAGTCGCAGGTTCGAATCCTGCCTCGGGCATGGATATGTGTGATGTCCTTAGGTTAGTTAGGTTTGAGTAGTTCTAAGTTCTAGAGGACTGATGACCACAGATGTTAAGTCAAATAGTGCTCAGAGCCATATCTTATGTCAGTGATTCAGCCCACTGTATATTCCCATAGCTGATTATGTGCACTGAAACCTCCTGAAAGGAGAAATGATCAGAGGATTGTGAATTCAGGCCATAGACAGTCTCGATGTATTGCAGTATTGGGTGTGGTATATTGTGATGGCCTCGTTTCAGGGACTGCCCTAACTGACATGTTGACCCACATGAACATGTATTCTTAAACAGAGATATTGCGAAACATAACTTGATCTGTTTGTCCACAAGATCCATAGTGCAGAAGCAAAGGTGTCCAGGTTGATACCATGTTCCTTGACTTTCCCAAGGCATCTGGTGTAGCCTCCAAATAGAATACCAGCTTAGGAATAGTCAAGCTAGGTTTGTGACTGGGTTCAGGACATCTTAACAGATAGAACTCAACAGCTGCTCATAGGGAGGCTGCAAGGCCAGGGAGCCTGCAGTGGCATGAACCAAGTCTTGCGCAGGATCGTTTATTGCTGCAGGGGCAGGTGGGTGGCCCTAAATGGCAATAAATATAATGTCTTGCGCGTCAATAGGCGATGAGCCCCAGTACCGTTCGAGTTTGCTGTTGCTGACAAATCAATGGAAACAGCAACAGCGATAAAATACCAAGTAGTAACTGGCCTAAGGAGGAATGACCACAAAAAAGTGATTGTAGTAATAACAGATGCCAGGTTGAGATTCTATGGATGTATCTTAAGAAAATGTAGTTCACCAGTGAAAGGAGTGGCTTACAGATCACAGATTCGACCGATCTTGAGTATTGCTCATGGGTCTGTCATCCTTAACAGGCTGGATTAATAGAAGAGATGGACAAGGTGCAAAGAAGAGTTTTGCCACTAGATCGTTTTATCAGCTTGAGAGCGTTAAGAGGCTGGACAAACTCCAGCAGCAGACGCTACAAGAGAGTATTGCGCATTACGCAGAGGTTTACTGTTGAAATTCCGAGAGTGTACTGAAACACTGCAGGCAGCTGCCTCCAGTAACAATCTTTGTATGTAGTAACTATGCTGCACTTTTGGTAAAATCTCTGTGAGTGGTCGATAAATTTAGGCACGATCTTTGACTTCTCACACTTTCTGCACTAAGGTGTTGTCATGGTAGGAATCAGGAGGCTTTAAGAGAGAAGTAATGGAGCTGGGGTGTGAAGATGGCAAGGACAACTGGAAAATAGTGTTTCTTCAAAGTTCCTGTCTTATTTGTATAATGTGTATAATTCTGTGTTAAAGAATGGTGATCAAGAAATATCTTGACTTTGAATTAAAAATTTGGACTTGATAATTCAGTATTGTGATGCAGCGTGGAGTGGATGTGGAACATTGAAATTATGTCTGAGGGGGGAGAAAGCTAGCTTCCATATTATTGTGCTAGTTTACAGTACGTTCCACAAAGGATACAAGACTGGAACCAGAAGTACCCACCGGCACATACCATAAGGTGGATGTTACACAGTGTAACTTTGTATGGAATGTGCATTTTTGTAGCACCTAGCTGAATTGCTGTTTAGAAAGCGACGTAAGTGGAGTGGCTCATGTCGGCCACACAGGTGGCTACACCACCTTTAGTCCTGTTCCCACTAGGGTCATCGTCTCGATGGAGGTTGTACCCTCTGAGCTCAGGGGTGTTTGCACGTCTATAGTGAGTCTCTTGTAGACACAGTCACAGGGGTCTTCCCTGTGCTAACAGGTTCAATTCCTCCACATGCATTCTGAACAAATTCGTATTCCACTGCAGTACAGGAGTCACTTATCAGTGAGGTTCTAGTCTCTCACTTTCTCTTCTGCTTGTTGGAGAATGCAACTCGGAAGAGGAGAAGCTGAGAGGACTCGAGCATTCACTCAAGCTCACCTCAATGTATTGAATCTTCATACCTAAATTATGATATATTTTATGGTCTGCTTGTCCCGATTCTGTTTTTTTGAGGTTTTGTTTCCTTTTCTCCTTCAGATTTTATGATATTGAGTTAAGTTCAGGTAAGTTGTTTTTAGTAATTTTTCTTTCCAGTGTGGTTTCTACCTCAGATGCCAAAGCCTTGCTGAGCACCAGAGCTGATCTCATGGCAGCAGCAGACTCATCCAGAACTACGTTCCTGCAGGCCCGCTAGCAAAACGACTGTTTTGTCGTTAGACATGTCACTGGCGTCTGCCTGAAAGTACTTGTTCTGTCAGTATTTTTCTGAGTGCTATCGCTAACGATTTTGTCAATGCAGAGAGTTGAAGAGATTGGTATATCTTCTTTGTCTCGCAGTATGCTGTATAGTCAGCCACTTTCAAATCCAGTTTCAGGTTACTCACTTGCCCGACTTATATTCAAAGCCACTCTCCACTCCCTCCACCCTAGTCAACCATCGAAAATTCATCAAGGTCACACAGGGGAATCCCCACAATTCTTCAGAAATTTTGTGACAGTCGTCACATGAGATAGAAATGGCAGGAAACCACTTCCTCTCAGCCAATGGGAGCATAATAAAATGGCTGGAAAGTCAATGGACTAATAGAAATCGAGCTCTTCCACCCCTCCCCCCCTTCATTATGTTATGAATCTAGCAGTTCAAGTCCCCCTTGTTGGAGATCTGATCTTCATAGTGCCAGCAACTGCAGGGACCAGCCAGTGCCCCAGGCACAAGAGAGAATAAGCCTGTTAGACTTCAAAGTAAGTAAGCGTCTAAAGCAGGAGTGGCCAAGATTTCAGCTAACAGGCCATGTCCGGGCCTGAGTGTCAAAATGCTCAGCCACATTTCACACTTCGTCCACTACCACGCCGTGCTGTCTGATTGCGAGGAGACGAAAGAGGGGAAAACAGCGAACACTTCACATTTAAGTGGCAGTACAGTCGTATTGAATATGACTCGGTTTTATATTTTGCATTTCTCAGCAAGATAGATCACAAACAAATTAAGTTTTCAGTATCAGTTTGTTGTTTTTGGTGCGCTGAAGACACAATATAAATTTTATCTGGTACAAACTATCGGCATACTGACAAAGACAATTTAAGAGAGTTTTGAACACAAGGCACCACATAATTGTGACTTATTTAGTTTCATAATCAAAAAATGCCTTTCATACAAATATGTCGATCGAAATACTGTAGCACTTCGCAATCTCATTATGGAGACCTGGGAAAATCTACCTGAGAAAAGCAATGTAACCGGAATCACTTCAGACAAATGGCGGGATGGCACCTTTGAAAGGGCACGGCCGATCTCCTTCCCCATCCTTCCCTCATCTGATTGGACCAGTGACCTCGCCGTTTGGTCCCCTCCCCGAAACCAACCAAACCAAACCAACCTGCTCATGCACACGAGCACTTTGAACTGAAATGTCAAATAGTCTCCAAAACAGCTCAAAAACAGATATAACACTAACGATGTCCTCAAAACCCTAATGAAACTGTCATTGTAATTCTTGCCAGGCCACAGTGAATTATTCAAACCTCGCACTTTCTTTAAGCTGGTGAGCTAAGGGAAATGAATTGTCTTTGTCAGATTTTCTTTTTAAATGCATCTCCAACAAATCATAAAGACGTTGCCTTGCAGTGTCTTCCTGTTGGTAGTGTGTGGTAAAGTCCTCTCAAAATGCGAAGACTGTTAAATAGCTGCCTCTAGCAGAAACAGGTTGTTGACAGTGGGCCAAAATCTCCAGAATCCACACTGAGAACAGCTGAGAAGTTGCTTGGTTTCTACCAACCAGATTAAATGATGGTTAACCATTCACTTCATGGTGTTTCCTAGGTAGCCCATTAAGGCAATACTCCTGTAACTACTCGGACACATGCAGTCCTTTTCTGGTTTGAAAGGTACTAAAAATTTCCTCCCTCCATGAACTGGGGAAATGGCATGTCTACCATATAAGATTAAAACATTCGAGGCAGATTTCCTTTGATGCTGCTGGCAAATGTTGAAGCATGCAGTATTGGATTTGGTGGTGACTGGGTGCAGTGTCATGAGTTCCAGACAGTGCCAATTCTAGCTCACACATGGAGCAAGGGGAGCTGTAGGACTCAGCAAGTTGTTTGTGTAGAAGCATTGGCTGAAGTCCAACTTGCCCATCTTGACAGTCGCATAATAGTAACAAAATGCTGCATCCTAGCTTGCATTCACAGTATTGTTTGAAAATTGCTTGGCCAGTGTCTGAACAATGACTGCGGGTATTGTTTGGAGAAACCCTGTTTCAGCACTGCTGCGATTGGTAAACAACTGTTTACCATAAATCCGCCAGATGGCTTCCCATACTTAAGCTGAACAGGTGGAACATTTGACAGAGTCCAGGAACACTTGCCACGACTGTTTCTTGCTCTCCTTAATGACATGTTGAGCCATGGCCCTCACGACTCGAAAAGCCCTGAGGTTGCTCTCTGTTGGCCGGCATTTAAACTGTCAAAGAGCCACACATCTGTCCTGGATTGCTGAATGGCACTGATCTGTCCACCAAGGTACAGATCACCTCCTAAAGTGACCTGAAGACCTTGATATGGCTATGTCAGTGGCACGATGGATCACTTAGTGTGATGTGGTACACCCATTCCTGGATGCTGCTGGGACGTTCAAGCACAAATAGCTGACTGAACAGTGCCCAGTCAGCCTCACTGATCATCCATTGTAGTGGCTTCCATTCAAACAATCTTCAGTTCAGTAGGTGGACCGCCTGGAATGAAGGTCATCAATTGCTTCCCACTGTGCTGAGTCTGCAAGGCTGGAAGGACAGAAAGAGAGACGGTGGCTAAGGATGACCCAGTAGCAACTCAGAAATGAATGGGATTGCCTGTGTTGAGGATGCACAGCTCCTGAGATGTCATGAGGTTCTCCAAGACATAACCCTTGGGGCAAGTATAGTTTGAGCTCCATAATACATCATGGGCATTGAGATCACCCAGGGATGGGGGAGTTGTTCAAGAAGGCCTACAAGTGTCTCAGTCAATTGCACCCTGTGGAGGTAAATACAGGGAGTAAATAGTGATATTCTGATCCATGTGAACTGCAATGGCTACTGCTTGTAGGTCAATAACCAAAGAGAGAGCAGAGGAGTGGTGTCTGTTATTGACAAACACAGAAACACCTCCCTTGGCTCTGTCCCCAGTCAGGTCTCCTTTCACTTGAGGACATAGCTCAGAAGCACAAGGGCATCAGTGACTTTGAAATGTTTTTTCTGCAAATCATGTCTGTGCCAGGTGTTTCAGTTCCTCTACATGAGTACTGAACCAATTCATGTTCCACTATAGTATGAGAGCCATCTATCATGGGGGCTGTATTTTCATTGTCTTTCTGCTGGGGTGGAGTTTCAGCTGGGTGGAGTTTCAGCCTTGGGGTAAGATGGTTGCCTTGAGCAGACTTCGCAGGCCATTGGCTCTGAAGCAGAAGCAACAGAGCCATCAAATTAAATGATATCAACAGTATCCAATAATTTACTATTTGTTTTTGCCTGTGGTGGAAGTTTCGCATTTGCTTTTTTAGACTGGGAGGGCTTTGGTGGGGTTACCACAGCAACAGTAAACGCAGTGCCGGATTTTTTACCAGGCTCTGCCTTTGAAGGTACTGGAAGGTCCACAGTGGTGGCAACTGTCACTTTGCCTGTCATTCACGGGAAGGCTATGGGCTCTCTGAAACAATTGCAGTTTGACATGTGCACTGACAAATGCAGGTAATAGTGCTGATACTAACAACCTCCATTTATGTAGAAGCTCTGGCTGTCAAAATAGGCTTCTTAACGGCTGAAGCAAAACATGTAATGAATTTGTAAGGCCAAAGGAGCTTATACACTCCTGGAAATTGAAATAAGAACACCGTGAATTCATTGTCCCAGGAAGGGGAAACTTTATTGACACATTCCTGGGGTCAGATACATCACATGATCACACTGACAGAACCACAGGCACATAGACACAGGCAACAGAGCATGCACAATGTCGGCACTAGTACAGTGTATATCCACCTTTCGCAGCAATGCAGGCTGCTATTCTCTCATGGAGACGATCGTAGAGATGCTGGATGTAGTCCTGTGGAACGGCTTGCCATGCCATTTCCACCTGGCGCCTCAGCTGGACCAGCGTTCGTGCTGGACGTGCAGACCGCGTGAGACGACGCTTCATCCAGTCCCAAACATGCTCAATGGGGGACAGATCCGGAGATCTTGCTGGCCAGGGTAGTTGACTTACACCTTCTAGAGCACGTTGGGTGGCACGGGATACATGCGGACGTGCATTGTCCTGTTGGAACAGCAAGTTCCCTTGCCGGTCTAGGAATGGTAGAACGATGGGTTCGATGACGGTTTGGATGTACCGTGCACTATTCAGTGTCCCCTCGACGATCACCAGTGGTGTACGGCCAGTGTAGGAGATCGCTCCCCACACCATGATGCCGGGTGTTGGCTCTGTGTGCCTCGGTCGTATGCAGTCCTGATTGTGGCGCTCACCTGCACGGCGCCAAACACGCATACGACCATCATTGGCACCAAGGCAGAAGCGACTCTCATCGCTGAAGACGACACGTCTCCATTCGTCCCTCCATTCACGCCTGTCGCGACACCACTGGAGGCGGGCTGCACGATGTTGGGGCGTGAGCGGAAGACGGCCTAACGGTGTGCGGGACCGTAGCCCAGCTTCATGGAGACGGTTGCGAATGGTCCTCGCCGATACCCCAGGAGCAACAGTGTCCCTAATTTGCTGGGAAGTGGCGGTGCGGTCCCCTACGGCACTGCGTAGGATCCTACGGTCTTGGCGTGCATCCGTGCATCCGTGCGTCGCTGCGGTCCGGTCCCAGGTCGACGGGCACGTGCACCTTCCGCCGACCACTGGCGACAACATCGATGTACTGTGGAGACCTCACGCCCCACGTGTTGAGCAATTCGGCGGTACGTCCACCCGGCCTCCCGCATGCCCACTATACGCCCTCGCTCAAAGTCCGTCAACTGCACATACGGTTCACGTCCACGCTGTCGCGGCATGCTACCAGTGTTAAAGACTGCGATGGAGCTCCGTATGCCACGGCAAACTGGCTGACACTGACGGCGACGGTGCACAAATGCTGCGCAGCTAGCGCCATTCGACGGCCAACACCGCGGTTCCTGGTGTGTCCGCTGTGCCGTGCGTGTGATCATTGCTTGTACAGCCCTCTCGCAGTGTCCGGAGCAAGTATGGTGGGTCTGACACACCGGTGTCAATGTGTTCTTTTTTCCATTTCCAGGAGTGTAGATGTTCTTGAACCCTCCATATGGGATGCATTTCGATGTCCTAAGATCCTGTATCTTCTGTTCTTCAAGGACACACAGCAATCCCAACTCCAGACGGGGTGACCACCAGAGTAATTTACACATTTTGGAAGGGAGGAGCAGCCAATGGCATCATGGACAGCCTTGCTCCTTTGCCACAGGTGCCTTCACCCTTACATCCTAAAGTTGCGTAACCGAAGTGCTGGCATTTAAAAAAGTGCATTGAGTTGGGGACATATGGCCGTACACTTAGATGAAGGAAACCTACCTTGATATGCTCTGGGAGTTTTGTGGTATTGAAGGTAAGGATGAAGGAGATTTTATGATGTCCCCATCCACCCTTTTCAATATGTTTTGCATGTCAACTATCTCTTCCCAGGCCCACTCACCCATCAATTCTTCCTTGGGAGTGTCAAAACAATCTCTACAGCTCACAACACCTTTGCTATAGTTCAAGGCATTGATAACTCCATTTCTGCAGCAGATTCCGCAAGGCACTTACCTTTCCAGGGGTTGGTGACTTGCTGGGAACTAGCAGTTTCAACCAACAGTGTTCTGCTATGCAGTCGCTTTATGAATTTCAAAGCAGCTGCGATGATCTTTGAAGCTTTCTGAATACAAAAAAGCGAAACCTACTTAAAATGTCCTCTTTTCACTTCACTATCAAAAACATATTCTGACCAGCAGCAAGCATCCTATTGTAATGTACTGAAGAACTCTGTATAACCCCTGAGTTGGGAGAACTGGTTCCATGAGCCCTCCTGTTAGACTTAACAATGGGCACCCTTTCTGCTGTGAGGTGGAATATAAAATTTTTTAGGATCCACTTCGGTCCCACAATCAGCTTGGGAAAGGAGGGTCCACGCACACAAAGCCCCATATGGTAATTAATTGAAACCCTCAGCTGCAGACAGGTGTTGCTGATATACCTTAATGGGAATAGTTGAAAATGTGTGCCCCAACCGGGACTCGAACCTGAGATCTCCTGCTTACGTGGCAGACACTCTATCCATGTGAGCCACTGGGGACTAAGAATGAATATCGCGACTGCAGGGACTTATTGCTTGCACGCTTCCCGTGAGACCCACATTCCCAACTGTCCGCAATGAGCACAGGTTGTCCGAACTCCTATGGGAACATCACCATAGAGTGTGCGAGTAATGAGTGGTTAGGCAAATATCCATTAGGTGCATTATGTATGCAGATTGCGGAAAGTTGTGAATGTGGATCTCACGGGAAGCGTGCAAGCGATAAGTCCCTGCAGTCGCGATATTCATTCTTAGTCCCCGGTGGCTCACATGGATAGAGCGTCTGCCATGTAAGCAAGAGATCCCGGGTTCAAGTCCCGGTCGGGACACACATTTTCAACCATCCCCATCGAGGTATATCAGCAACACCTTATAGCGTCCCCAGTGAAATAATAAGACAAGACTTAAAAAAACAGTATTTATAAAGAAGAGACATTTAAAAATTGAATAATATACATTTTTCTCATGTATCCGTATTATAATAATTTCTCAGTGTAAGTTTCTAGGGCAAAGAAATATAACAAAATGATCTAAAGAGACGACAAGATACGCTCTTTTGTTAATTTTTTAGTCGTCTTCACTTCTTCTCTTGTCTTGTCTTGGTTGCGTATACACGGACATCTTGCAAGTGTTGGCAAATGTAAGCATATTTGTACTAATTAAGCAGACAATATATTGATTTAATATTATTGTTCACTTTTAATTTGTAAGAGGTGATCCCGATTTCATATCCACCTTCCTTTGAATTAACCTGCATTCGAGTAATTTGCAGTTCCACAATCGCAGCGGCCGATGCAACCAACGACGCCATTACGTGGCGATATTAACTTATACCCCCCATGAACCATGGACCTTGCCGTTGGTGGGGAGGCTTGCATGCCTCAGCGATACAGATGGCCGTACCGTAGGTGCAACCACAACAGAGGCCAGACAAACGTGTGGTTCCTGAAGAGGGGCAGCAGCCTTTTCAGTAGTTGCAGGGGCAACAGTCTGGATGATTGACTGATCTGGCCTTGTAACACTAACCAAAACGGCCTTGCTGCGCTGGTACTGTGCACGGTTGAAAGCAACAGGAAAACTACGGCCGTAATTTTTCCCGAGGGCATGCAGCTTTACTGTATGGTTAAATGAAGATGGCGTCCTCTTGGGTAAAATACTCTGGAGGTAAAATAGTCCCCCATTCGGATCTCCGGACAGGGACTACTCAAGAGGATGTCATTATCAGGACAAAGAAAACTGGCGTTCTACTGATCAGAGTATGGAATGTCAGATCCCTTAATCGGGCAGGTAGGTTAGAAAATTTAAAAAGCGAAATGGATAGGTTAAAGTTAGATATAGTGGGAATTAGTGAAGTTCGGTGGCAGCAGGAACAAGACTTCTGGTCAGGTGAATACAGGGTTATAAATACAAAATCAAATAGGGGTAATGCAGGAGTCGGTTTAATAATGAATAAAAAAATAGGAGTGCAAGTAAGCTACTACAAACAGCATAGTGAACGCATTATTGTGGCCAAGATAGATACAAAGCCCACGCCTACTACAGTAGTACAAGTTTATATGCCAACTAGCTCTGCAGATGACGAAGAAATTGAAGAAATGTATGATGAAATAAGAGAAATTATTCAGATAGTGAAGGGTGACGAAAAATTAATAGTCATGGGTGACTGGAATTCGGTAGTAGGAAAAGGGAGAGAAGGAAACGTAGTAGGTGAATATGGATTGGGGCTAAGTAATGAAAGAGGAAGCCGCCTGGTAGAATTTTGCACAGAGCACAACTTAATCATAGCTAACACTTGGTTCAAGAATCATAAAAGAAGGCTGTATACATGGAAGAAACCTGGAGATACTGGCAGGTTTCAGATAGATTATCTAATGGTAAGACAGATAGTTAGGAACCAGGTTTTAAATTGTAAGACATTTCCAGGGGCAGACGTGGACTCTGACCACAATCTATTGGTTATGAACTGTAGATTAAAACTGAAGAAACTGCAAAAAGGTGGGAATTAAAGGAGATGGGACCTGGATAAACTGAAAGAACCAGAGGTTGTACAGAGTTTCAGGGAGAGCATAAGGGAACAATTGACAGGAACGGGGGAAAGAAATACAGTAGAAGAAGAATGGGTAACTTTGAGGGATGAAATAGTGAAGGCAGCAGAGGATCAAGTAGGTAAAAAGACGAGGGCTAGTAGAAACCCTTGGGTAACAGAAGATATATTGAATTTAATTGATGAAAGCAGAAAATATAAAAATGCAGTAAATGAAGCAGGCAAAAAGGAATACAAACGTCTCAAAAATGAGATCGACAGGAAGTGCAAAATGGCTAAGCAGGGATGGCTAGAGGACAAATGTAAGGATGTAGAGGCTTATCTCACTAGGGGTAAGATAGATACTGCCTATAGGAAAATTAAAGAGACCTTTGGAGAGAAGAGAACCACTCGCATGAACATCAAGAGCTCAGATGGAAACCCAGCTCTACGCAAAGAAGGGAAAGCAGAAAGGTGGAAGGAGTATATAGAAGGTCTATACAAGGGCGATGTACTTGAGGACAATGTTATGGAAATGGAAGAGGGTGTAGATGAAGATGAAATGGGAGATACGATACTGCGTGAAGAGTTTGACAGAGCACTGAAAGACCTGAGTCGAAACAATGCCCCGGGAGTAGACAACATTCCATTGGAACTACTGATGGCCTTGGGAGAGCCAGTCTTGACAAAACTCTACCATCTGGTGAGCAAGATCTATGAGACAGGCGAAATACCCTCAGACTTCAAGAAGAATATAATAATTCCAATCCCAAAGAAAGCAGGTGTTGACAGATGTGAAAATTACCGAACTATCAGTTTAATAAGTCACAGTTGCAAAATACTAACGCGAATTCTTTACAGACGAATGGAAAAACTGGTAGAAGCGGACCTCGGGGAAGATCAGTTTGGATTCCGTAGAAATATTGGAACACGTGAGGCAATACTAACCTTACGACTTAGCTTAGAAGAAAGATTAAGAAAAGGCAAACCTACGTTTCTAGCATTTGTAGACTTAGAGAAAGCTTTTCACAATGTTAACTGGAATACTCTCTTTCAAATTCTGAAGATGGCAGGGGTAAAATACAGGGAGCAGAAGGCTATTTACAATTTGGCTGTTTTAAGAGTCGAGGGGGCATGAAAGGGAAGCAGTGGTTGGGAAGGAAGTGAGACAGGGCTGTAGCCTATCCCCGATGATATCCAATCTATAAATCGAGCAAGCAGTAAAGGAAACAAAAGAAAAATTCGGAGTAGGTATTAAAATTCATGGAGAAGAAGTAAAAACTTTGAGGTTTGCCGATGACATTTTAATTCTATCAGAGACAGCAAAGGACTTGGAAGAGCAGTTGAACGGAATGGATAGTGTCTTGAAAGGAGGATATAAGATGATCAGCAAAAACAAAACGAGGATAATGGAATGTAGTCAAATTAAGTCGGGTGATGCTGAGGGAATTAGATTAGGAAATGAGACACTTAAAGTAGTAAAGGAGTTTTGCTATTTGGGGAGCAAAATAACTGATGATGGTCGAAATAGAGAGGGTATAAAATGTAGACTTGCAATGGCAAGGAAAGCGTTTCTGAAGAAGAGAAATTTGTTAACATCGAGTATAGATTTAAGTGTGAGGAAGTCGTTTCTGAAAGTATTTGTATGGAGTGTAGCCATGTATGGAAGTGAAACATGGACGATAAATAGTTTGGACAAGAAGAGAATAGAAGCTTTTGAAATGTGGTGATACAGAAGAATGCTGTAGATTAGATGGGTAGATCACATAACTAATGAGGAAGTATTGAATAGGATTGGGGAGAAGAGGAGTTTGTGGCACAACTTGACTAGAAGAAGGGATTGGTTGGTAGGACATGTTCTGAGGCATCAAGGGATCCCCAATTTAGTATTGGAGGGCAGCGTGGAGGGTAAAAATCGTAGAGGGAGACCAAGAGATGAATACACTAAGCAGATTCAGAAGGATGTATGTTGCGGTAGGTACTGGGAGATGAAGAGGCTTGTACAGGATAGAGTAGCATGGAGAGCTGCATCAAACCAGTCTCAGGACTGAAGACCACAACAACAACAACATTAACTTAGAAAAATTAGCAGAAGCGAAAAACTCGCCCGCTATTAACATAATATCCATTTTTCTCCACAGCCGCCCGACGTTGCAGAAAATACATAGTTTTAAGACCCTTATTTTCAGTACAACAGCCGAGAGCCAGAGCCAGGACTCCAACTACAATGGAATGGTTAACGGAGGTAAGAAAAAATACTCTCGCGCGTGTGTGGGCCGCAACTGTAATTAATAACTAAAGATTTTTTGCTTTAAAGTGAACTGACTAGCCGAGGAAATTAATATGAAAAGTTTATTCCATTGTTCAACTTATATATTCAGCGAGTCTGACGTTCATTAACGTAAGAAATAAATTTTCACTGAAGATTAATATTGTTAAAAAAAGAGAACATCACAAAAGCATTTAATTCTAAATCAAAATTGAATGAAATACTATTTTGATTAAGGCCCACCACGTAAGTCGGCAACAATCACCGCTAACAATAAATTTCTGTAGTGAACAATAAATTAAATTACGACGGCCGTTGTACTCTAGATTGGTGCCGCAACTTTGGGGCCCGATCAAAGAAAATGCAAGATTTATTAATATATTTACTATTGTAATGAATGTAATTATGTATGTGCCTAATTGTTGTAAAATATTCATGCCTATATGAATTCTTTTACATGAACAACAACAAAACCACACCCTAACGAGATCTGGAGAAGAAAAAGTGTAGAAAAGAAAAAGGATTGCGAGAAAGAGAAATAACAAAGGTAAGGCCTATTGTGCAAGCATCCTGTGTAGCTCTGTGCGGAATATCGAACCCATATGGACATGAGAGACCTTCGGTGAAAAAATAGTAAGGAAAGTGCAAATAAAATTATGTGTATTTATGTTTATTTTTGTTGGTGTTTGTGAGTGTTAAGGATTTGACAGTGACTTAAAGTGAGTTTATTATGGGTAAGATAGGATAAGCTAAAGGATTTGACAGTGGCTTAAAGTGAATTTATTATGGGTAAGATAGGATAAGCTAAAGCCTCCGTACCAGACGAACAAAATTCTGTTAACATGGAAAGTGAGGATCATTTGCAAAACGTAAACGAATCCCAAGCCACCGCCTCAGATAACATAATTTCCGGGGCGGGGGATGAGGATCTGTGGACGGTGAATGGCGTTCCACAGCAGAATGGGAGTAGAATAACAACAACTCCACTGCCTGGGCAGGGGGGGGGGGGGGGGGGGGGGGGCGGCGGCAATCGAGTGCTAGATTAAGCGGGGCACCAGTGTCCTCACCGACTGCAGACCCATTTGCAGAATTTCTGCGCAGGTTAGAAGAAAGAGAGAGGGAGAGAGATCACAAATTTGCTAATTCACCTAATGTGAATTACGGGCACGAACAATATATGCGATTACGTGCAGCGCACATCACGAAGTAATGAATGCCACAGAAGGTAGCAATAAGACGTGCAAAAAGGAGGACAATGTGATAAAACACAGGACATTCCAACCCTTCAATAACGAAATGTTCACCCTGTGGTATTCATTAAGAGCTTCAGGAATGTGTTTCCCACGACATGGACGGAAAGACAAAGAATACAGTTCGTGGTCTCCTTTATTCAAGGTGACGTGGCACTGTGGGCCACCGACGTGTCCGAAAAATGTCTAACGATGCAACAGTTTGAAGGTGCATTCCTGCAAAAATTCTGGTCCGATAGCGTCCAAGAAAGACTACGCAAGGAGTTCTACAGTCCAGAAATATACAATCCTAAGGTGGGAACGTTACGCAAATATTTTGAAACGTATATAAACAAAACCAGGTACTGGGACGAGCCAATTACGCGGCGATATTAACTCATAAAAATTAGCGGAAGCAAAAAACTCGCCCGCTATTAACATAATATCCATTTTTCTCCACAGCCGCCCGACGTTGCAGAAAATACGTAGTTTTAAGACTCTTATTTTCAGTACAACAGCCAGAGCCAGGACTCCGACTACAATGCAATGGTTAACGGAGGTAAGAAAAAATACTCTCGCGCGTGTGTGGGCCGCAATTGTAATTAATAACTAAAGATTTTTTGCTTTAAAGTGAACTGACTAGCCGAGGAAATTAATATGAAAAGTTTATTCCATTGTTCAACTTATAGAGTCAGCGAATCTAACGTTCATTAATGTAAGAAATAAATTTTCACTGAAGATTAATATTGTTAAAAAAAAGAGAACTTCACTTATGTCGGCAACAATCACCACTACCAATAAATTTCTGTAGTAAACAATAAATTAAATTACGATGGCCGACAGACGCGAGAACATGTCTGCAGCTGAGGGTTTCAATTAATTATCATTTATTCTAGAGATGCTGCACGGTCATCAATGGTATCTGTTCTTTCGAGAACAGTTACTATCTTCATATATAGAGCCCCATATGCCTGAGCAAGCCTTATACAATTGAGGCGTGGCAGGTTCCCCAGAGGTTATCCGCTAATGACTGTTCAATCTCGACAGCCATGAATCTCATCAGTATGCAGCACACCTTGAGATTTAGGGTTTTTTTAGTTTTTTTTATACAAGTTTATTCCATCCTCACAATTCGGGCGGTCAAGCCAAGATCCTTGTTCCCGTGACAAACAATATTCCTCTGCCAAGCTGTACTGTGGTCGCTGAAGCTTGTCTACAGCTTATGGCAACAGGGGACTGGTCCCACTTACCAGTCCCCAGCTCAGGATCCTCGGGGTTGCCAAGCCCATATACAACAAGTTAATGCTGAGCCTCTTGGGGCTATAGAATAAGATGGAGAAATACGATCCTTCTCACACACCAATTGACACTCAAATGTTGGGCCATAAAATCACAGTAGTTGATACGTACAGCAAGAACATGTCAGTAATGGATTGAATAACAGCATTGGACTGCGTATGGCAGCGAGTACGATCCAATCATGCACTCTCGTCTGGTTACACTTGTGGCTCAGTGGGTGCGTTCCCATTACACTGTACCACATGTCAGCACAATCTGTCTGAAGATAGTCTTCATCACTACTGTTGAGGATCCTGAAACATCTAAATCACTTCTCTTTTCGGGACTAACTACTACATGACATGAAATCACACCTCGCTACCGCAGTTCTTAATGTTCATCATTGTACATTGTCTTTTAGCTTAGTCAGTAATGTCCATGGTAGTTATAGTTAATATTTTCACTCACACACGTGTACTGTCAGTTTGTGAACACGTGCAATACTCCTCACACCTGTACCATTTCTTTGTTCTTATCAGTTTGTTTGTTTTTTTAATCAAGTACCCCTGGTTCAATCATTTATATTATATTCACTTTTATTTGTTTTTTATCATCTCGTTCCTCAAAATAAGTGATTTTGTTAAGTACATTCTCCAATTCACAAATGACTATAGTAAGATCTTTCATTGTGCTCACGTGCGTAATTTAAACTCGTGCCTCGTTCATCAAATACAAACAAGTAAAGGCATGTTAATACAAGAATATGAAAACAAAAAACTGAGAATATCACCTAAGCGTTTCTACTTAAATAAAGATCAACTAATAGAAATCAGTCACCTGTTATGAACCTGTTGCTCATAACGTTTCTTAATAAAATTAATTAGATATAACCCTTTTTGTAGCAAAAACTACTTAAAACTAATTCACTGTCCACTAATTCTACATATAAAATAAAATTCACAGACATTGTTGTAACATATGTTTGCATATCTCCTCCTACTTTGCATAATTACAAACTAAATCTTCAATTAACTAAAATATCTCTTTAACTCACTATGAGGGTACACCCCTTTTATCCTCTTGGTTTCTTGATCTTCTAATAGGTAGCTTCCTTCATGTGGTATCTTAATGATTTTATAAAGAGTGTTTCATTTTTGATTGATTTTTCTTATCTTTGGAGGCTTGGGATGATTCGTCAATAGAATACTATCACCAACCTTATAAGTGATTCCAACGCCTATCTTTTTGTCAAATTGACATTTACGAATCTTTGCTTTATGTTGTAAATCCAGGTATACCTTCTTTATAATTTCATCACGATCCTTTGGGTCATTTTGAGTACATGGTAAATTACCAAGCCAATTATCACTATCCTTCTTATTAAATAGAATTTCATTGGGCGAATACCCACTAGAAATATGGGGTAAATCGTTGTAAATCTTTTCAAAATCTACAATTAATTCGATCCACCTATGGTGTTGATTCGGTATATAAGTTCTTACAAATCTATTTACTTCTCAAAATACTCTTTCTATTGGATTTCCTGACGGATTAAAGCATGCAATGAATACATGAGGAATTCCATATGCCTTCATTGTTTCTTTCCATACTTTACTCCGAAAATATGAGGCGTTATCTGAAACAAACATTCCTGGTTTCCCTACATTAACCAAATAATGATCGGTAATCTTTCTCGACATGGGTTTCACATTGGTCATTCACAAAGCATAAATTTTCACATACTTCGAGAATAGGTCGTACATCATGAATATACATTTAAAATTTCCTTTGGCTATGGGAAATGGTCCACACGTATCAACGAGACTATACTCAGTGGTTTTGTCAGTATAATGGGATGCAATACACCCTTAATATAATAATTAAGAGGCTTTGCTTTTTGACAAATTTTACATCTTCTAAGTATCTCCTGAGCTCTTCTTAATAAACCCAGACAAAAACATTGTTGCTGTAATTTCATCACGCATTTGTGGGCTCCAAAATGCCCCCACCTAGCATGCATGACTGACAGTAATGTCTCAACACATTGTGAGGGAATGCATATCTTCCAATCATCCCCCTCATTCTATTGATAAAATAGTACATCCGATTGTAACTGGAAATGGTCACTAACATTATTATGATGTCCTCCTTTTAATTTGCTTCTAATTTTTCTCCATTTAGCATCTAATTTTTGCACTTATTCGTGAACACATTTCCTTAAATTCTTTCCTATTCGGAAGTGTTTCAAACATCATTACTTTAAAGTCTGTTACCCTTTCTTCTTTGAACTCTTCTACTTTTTCAGTCGGCAGTCTTGACAAGGCGTCTGTGACAACATAATCCCTTCCCCTGACATGCTTAATGGTTATATATACTCCTGTAGCAACAATGCCCAACGTGTTAATCAGCCATGCAGCATCCTACTGGTCATTAGAAACATTACCGCTCTATGGCCACAATAAACTGTAGTTTGTTTCCCATACACAAAATACCAAAACTTTTCAAGCACCCAAATAATTGCCAGCCCTTCCAGCTCAGTCGTGCTGTACGATCTCTCGCAACCGGATAAGGTTCTGCTAGGAAAAGCGATGATATTTATTAGTTCTATATTGTATTGTATGTTAACCGGGGACCTAGAAGCGATGGAGAGGCTTCGTCCCCTCCACAGCCGCAGTGGTCCACAACCCCACGATGACTACCACAGTCCACTTCACCCCTCCGTTGCCCCACACCGAACCCAGGGTTATTGTGCGATTCGGCCCCGGTGGACACCCCCCCCCCCCCCCACCCAGGGAACGTCTTACGCCAGACGAGTGTAACCCCTGTGTAGAGCGTGGTAGAGTAATGGGAGTGTGGTAGTGTACGCATACGTGGAGAACTTGTTTGAGCAGCAATCACCGACATAATGTAACTGAGGCGGAATAAGGGGAACCAGCCCGCATTTGCTGGGCAGATGGAAAACCACATAAAAACCATCCACAGACTGGCCGGTTCACCAGACCTCGACACAAATCCGCGGATTTGTGCTGGGGACCAGGCACTCCCTCCCGCCCGGAAAGTCGTGTGTTAGACCGCACGGCCAACCAGGCAGGTTTAGTTCTATATTGCTCTCATCTTTCATTTGGAATAGTGTACCACCTAATCCTGTTTCAGCTGCAACCGTTGCTACATAGAAGTCTTTATTCATTTGGGGATGATGTAATAATTGAGTATTTATCAAAGCATTTCGAATATCATCAAAAGCTTTATTACACGCTTCCGTCCAGTGCCATGGAATGTTTTTCCATAACGAAAGTAACGGACAGTCTTTATTTAACAACTGCTGTGTGACAAACTTTCTAAAGTAAGAGGCGAGCCCCAAAAATGACTAATTGTCTTTTATTTTGTGGCTATGGACAATTTTTAATGGTATCCAACTTTTTAGGGTTTGGTGCAATGCCTTCTGGTGTCACGATATGCCCTAAAAATTGTATCTGATTCCTACCAAGTTTAGATACTGCTAAACTGACCGTGACTCCATATTCAAGAAATTTACTAAACACTCAATTAACTCACTCCAGTTCTCAGTGGCAATCAGTAGATCATCTACATATACAGTGACATGCTCCAACAAATCAGGTGCTAGCACTGTATCCAAAGCAGTTAAAATACCCCACTGATATTGAGACCAAAAGGCATTAATCTGAAGTGGTAACTCCGTCCCATGAAAATGAATACCGTATTTTTTCTCATTTTTTTGATAATTTAGTTTGCCAGCAGGAACTTTGGAGTTCGAGGGAGGTCAAAAATTTCACCCCGTGAAATTTTAGCAACAGTTCCTCTAAGTTTTTAGGGTGCGTTCTTACGGGTTTTATAATTTTATTAATGTCGCAAGCATCAAGAACTAGCCAAATATCACCGTTCGGATTAGTTACTGCTAATAATGGACTTGAGTATTCAGAAGTTGAAGTTTCAATTATTCCCCAATCTTTCATCTTTTTTATTTCTCTGGCCATGACTTCTTTTGACCGGGGAACCGAATAAATCTTCCTCCAGCTTCTTAGTCTGATCTAACATATGTGTGTTCACTTTACGCAACAAATTTTTCTCCGAATTATTTATATGATCTGACAATTCCTCTACTTTTTCCGTGACAAATATTACATTCAAATAAGGCATCTACCTTTTAAGATATACCCCCTAATTGTTCTGACAATGTATTGACCTTTTCGTCAATTTTATTGACACCATCAATAACCTTAACGCCTTCTTTTTCTCAGTCTGCTAATCTAGACTCTAGATTGTCAAACTTAACATCAACTTTAGCCTGTTGTTCGGCTAGAATGGCCTCCCAAATTGCAGTTAAACTGACCTGTTGTCAGCAAACTTAATTTCTAAAGCCTGTTGTTGATCAACGAATTTAGCTTGCTGTTTGGTTAACCTTGCATCTATACCAGAGAATCTATTCTCCAACGTCACATGCTGTTCAGAGAACTTACTGTTGATGTCAGAGAACTTAACGTTTAAATCATCCAACATCTTCCATTTTTCCAAAACGGCACTAAGGACATCTATATTTCCTGACCTCATCGGTTTAACATTCATCATGTATTCATTGTCGACTTTATCCTTATTATCGGAAGTCGTACCATTAGATATCTTTTCCTTACTTTCTGTTCCATAGTCAGATACATTAGGAGCATTAGCTTTGTCTGACTCGGCATTAACAATCGTTCGATTAATTTCGTCATAGTCCGATACCTCACTTATATCATCACAGGATTCCGCTACACAAAAGAAATAATACGTCTTCTCGATGCTTCAAAAGAGTGTATTCTTGAATAATAATGAAGACAGTGGTCTGTGAACTCCTCATTAAATGTTCCAGAGCAGACAAGTCATAATACATGGTTTGAATGATTTATGACAGGCCAGCCTTGTGGGTATGAGAGAATAATCATGATCACATAAAGGATTCAAATACATTTTAATAATCCTAGATATATACTCCAAATTTGTCTGGGCCCCTCCTGTGAAGGCAAAGACTCAGAGATATATGGCACAGGTGTCTGAACAACTGTTGCAGACTGGTACAAATTGATGTCCTGACAACCTGCAGACTGACCACTGACGCAAATTTTACACTTAACATTTTGTCAGTAATGGAGCCATACATAAGAAACCACAACTCGACACTATCCCACATGAAAGCGAGTATTTTGGAACATCTGAACAGAACCATTAAAATTCGTATGTAGATGCAATTTAATCTACATGGTCCTCACAATACCTAGACATTCTCCAAGATAAAATTGGTAAGTATAATCAAACTTATCATCATAGCATTAAGATGAGATTCATTGATGTATGTAACAATGGGAGTCTGAATACAGCATGAAATTGCATTAAAATGGTGGAGCCACACAAGCAGAAGTACAAACTAGGAGAATTGTGTTTGAGAAGTCTTACCTTCCTAACTGGTCAACTGAGATATTTATGGTGGCTAAATTACAGAGGACAAACCCAAGAGCTTAAAGGCGAGGGTGAAGAACTCGCAAGGAGTTTAAAAACAGAGGGATTACAGAAAACTACTGAACTGGATGTGTTTCTTGTACAGCACGTCATGAGGTTTTGCAAGATCAGGGCTTCTGTGAAATGGCTTGGCCTTCCAGCATCACAAAACAGCTGCGTGAGTGCTAGTGATTTGCTGTACAACAGGATGCACAAACCTCGAACAGTGCAGTAGCATAAATGAGTGCCAGGAAGTGGTGTGGTGGTGCCATTCTCCATAAATTGCCAGTTGTACTTCACCATCCCAGATACTATTTCTGAACACGTGGAACGAAGTTGAGAAAGTGTAAGGGGATTAATCTACTTAATGATGTGTATAAGGAGCATGATTTAACATACACTGCAAACCAAGGTTTGACAGAATATCACACTGCAGATAGAATTTTAGTCCATAAAGTGAAGAAAATACATTGAAGAAGGGGCACAGTCATAGGACAACATATTGCGGCATTCGCAGTTAATACATCAGTGAGTACCAAGCTTAATTTGTGTGCTGGAATAAATTTCAAGCAAGTAATGGACACAGATCATCACACACTGATGGAGAAGAACAAGAAGAAGAAGAAGAAGAAGAAGCCGGCTGGGGGTTCAAAAAATTGTATCGATTCAGAGATGGTAATTCAGATGTGACAACACAGCTGCCCATTTGAACTTAAGACTATGCTGGATGAATAACTTTTTACATTTTACTTCTAACTGCCTTGATCCATGGCTTTCAGGATGTCATGTGGGTAAAGTACGAGCCAGGTTTTGCGCAATCCATGTTACCAAAAACTGTGTTCCTTGGTGCGGAGGAGATCATTGTACCTCATTACATTTCGGCTCACAATATTTTCCAAGGTTCTACCGTGAAAGATTTTTTGCAGTAGTTTTTGTGCAATCCTTCTTGTAGATTGTTGTGACTTGTGCCTTCCTCCAACAACTCAGAGCAGCTTTTTGTTTCAGGGAGCTGTAGAATATTATAGTTTAAGTATGGGATTACTCATCCACAATTTATATATAGAATCTGTAGGGATTCAGATCACATCAGGCCCTAGAGGTTTCCTCACTTTTAGCAATTTCAATGATTTCCTAAGGTGCTGACACACTGCATAGCCTCATCCTCACCACAGGTGGTTCCTTTTCACGATGGACTGAGTGATCTGGCCTTTTCAACCTTATCCAACCTATCTGCTCTCCCTCAGTTTGGATTCCATAGAAACATTGGAACACGTGAGGCAATACTGACACTACGACTTATCTTAGAAGGTAGATTAAGGAAAGGCAAACCTACATTTCTAGTATTTGTAGACTTAGAGAAAGCTTTTCACAATGTTAACTGGAATACTCTCTTTCAAATTCTGAAGATGGCAGGGGTAAAATACAGGGAGGGAAAGCTATTTACAATTTGTACAGAAACCAGATGGCAGTTATAAGAGTCGAGGGACATGAAAGGGAAGTACTGATTGGGAAGGGAGTGAGACAGGGTTGTAACCTCTCCCCGATGTTGTTCAATCTGTATATTGAGCAAGCAGTAAAAGAAACAAAAGAAAAATTCGGGGTAGGTATTAAAATCCATGGAGAAGAAATAAAAACTTTGAGGTTCGCCGATGACATTGTAATTCTGTCAGAGACAGCAAAGGACTTGGAAGAGCAGTTGAACGGAATGGACAGTGTCTTGAAAGGAGGATATAAGATGAACATCAACAAAAGCAAAACGAGGATCATGGAATGTAGTCGAATTAAGTCGGGTGATGCTGAGGGAATTAGATTAGGAAATGAGACACTTGAAGTAATAAAGGAGTTTTTCTATTTGGGGAGCACAATAACTGATGATGGTCAAAGTGGAGAGGATATAAAATGTAGACTGGCAATGGCAAGGAAAGCGTTTCCGAAGAAGAGAAATTTGTTAACATCGAGTATAGATTTAAGTGTCAGGAATTCGTTTCTGAAAGTATTTGTATGGAGTGTAGCCATGTATGGAATTGAAACATGTACGATAAATAGTTTGGACAAGAAGAGAATAGAAGCTTTCGAAATGTGGTGCTACAGAAGAATGCTGAAGATTAGATGGGTACGCCACATAACTACTGAGGAGGTATTGAATAGAATTGGGGAGAAGAGGAGTTTGTGGCACAACTTGACTAGAAGAAGGAATCGGTTGGCAGGACATGTTCTGAGGCATCAAGGGCTCACCAATTTAGCATTGGACGGCAGCGGGGAAGGTAAAAATCATAGAGGGAGACCAAGAGATGAATACACTAAACAGATTCAGAAGGATGTAGGTTGCAGTAGGTACTGGGAGATGAAGACGGATGTACAGGATAGAGTAGCATGGAGAGCTGCATCAAACCAGTCTCTGGACTGAAGACCACAAAACACAGTGTAAGCAAACACAACAGAAAAGTGTTGCTTGTAGCAAAAAAAGCTGATGGTCACTACAGAAACAAAAAGCAATATGGAGGATTGCAAAGCAGGAAACAGGTACCAGGAAGATGAATATATCAAACATACTAGGTCTACAACTTTGCTTCCGTCGTTTTTTCTCAGAATTCAGGGCTTTATTGTGAAAAACTTATGAAAAAATTATGATTCATAGTACAGCCCATCGTTGGCCACTACATTATCCCATCTTTTAGATTGCGTATGAATCCTGTGGTGGAAGAACTGGGCGTCTTTTTGGGGATCCATGAATTGATTCAAGTTTGCACTTGTTCATATGATCGAAAGTGCTGGTCAGCAACACTGTATGCCACTGATCGAAAAAGGTGGTAGTCAGAGAGAACAATATATGGAGAATATGGCGGGAGGGATAGGACTTCTCATTTCAACGTTTCCATGTGTATTTTGACGGGTTTTGTGACATAGGGTCGAGCACTGACCTGCTGCAAAATTACCTTTACGTGTCGATCGCTGTATTGTGGCTATTTGTGTTCCAGTGCTGGGCTCGAATGCATCAATTGCTTTTGATAATGATGTCCTGTGACTATCTTTGTCTGTTTCAGTAGCTACAAAAACATTCTGTCTACCGCCGTCACGCTGGTCTTCGACATCAAAATCACTATTCTTAAGGCATTGAAAACATTCTCTGCACATTCTTCCACTAATAGTTCCCTCACCATTGGTCTTACCCAAAATTTTAAGAGCCACAGCCGCAGATTTCTTCATGTTAAAGTAGAAAATTAAAACTTCCTGCAACTGGCGAGAAATGGGTATGTAAGTTGACGTATTTAATCAAGAATAACCTTATGATACAATCACAAATCGACTAATATTTTTATAGCATTACGTTTACAGATGCCTAAGCTTATTGTATTACCCGTATGACCAACCACCTGAACCCCACTTATCGCTACTCGTGTCTATTGCAAAATGGTGGAAGCAAAGTTGTAGACCCAATTACAATCAAAGACAAAAGGACACTAATAAAGGATTCAAAAGATTTGGCACACTATATACACTATGAGATCAAAAGTATCCGGACACCACCAAAAACATACATTTTTCATATTAGGTGCATTGTGCTGCAACCTACTGCCAGGTACTCCGTATCAGCTACCTCAGTAGTCATTAGACATCATGAGACTTGCAGACTTCGAAAGCGGTCAGGTGTTTGTGTGTCACTTGTGTCATACATCTATACGCGAAATTTCCACACTCCTAAACATCCCTAGGTCCACTATTTCCAATGTGACAGTGAAGTGGAAACATAAAGGGACATGTACAGCACAAAAGCATACAGGCCGACCTTGTCTGTTGACTGACAGAGACCGCCAATAGCTGAAGAGGGTCGTAATGTGTAATAGGCAGACATCTATCCAGACCATCACACAGGAATTCCAAACTGCTTCAGGATCCGCTGCAAGTACTACGACAGTTACGTAGTAGGTGAGAAAATTTGGATTTCCTGGTCAAGCGGCTGCTCATAAGCCACACATCGCGCCAATAAATGCCAAACGATGCCTCGCTTGATGTAAAGAGTGTAAACATTGAAAAATTGAACAGTGGAAAAACATTGTGTGGAGTGACGAATCACGGTACATAATGTGGTGATCCAATGGCAGGGCGTGGGTATGGCGAATGCCTGGTGATCATCTGCCAGCGTCTGTAGTGCCAACAGTAAAATTCGGAGGCTGTGGTGTTATGGTGTAGTCGTGTTTTCCATGGAGGGGGCTTGCACTCCTTGTTGTTTTGTAACACACTACCACAGCACAGGCCTACATTGATGTTTTAAGCACCTTCTTGCTTCCCACTGTTGAAGAGAAATTTGGGGATGGCGACTGCATCTTTTAACATGATCAAGCACATGTTCATAATGCACAGCCTGTAGCAGAGTGGTTTCATGACAACAAAATCCCTGTAATGGACTGGTCTGCACAGAGCCCTGACCTGGATCCTACATAACACCTTTTGGAACACCAACTTCGTGGCAAGCCTCACCGACCAACATTGATACCTCTCCCCAGTGCAGCACTCTGAAGAATGGGCTGCCATTCCCCAAGAAACCTTCCAGCACCTGATTGAACATATGCCTGCGAGAGTGGAAGCTGTCATCAAGAGTAAGGATGGGCAACACCGTACTGCATTCCGACATTACCGATGGAGGGCACCACGAACTTTTAAGTCATTTTCAGCCAGGTGTCCAGATACTTTTGATCACATAGCTTAAATAACTACTTTAGCACTATAGGAACAAAATTATAGGCAAAAATTCAAACAGCCCCTTAAGTCAAAAAGCTAAACAAATGTGTACCACTTTCAATGGTATTAATGCCTTCAACAGAGGTGAAACTCTATAAAGCAATTTGCAAACTGAAAAACAAAATTTCAGCAGGTCTGGATGAAGTACCAACTTGTCTGATTAAGAACTGTATAGAGAGCTGAACATCACCATTAGTTGACATTATAAATCAATCATTCAAACAGGGTTGCTTTCCTTACTACTTAAGATACACAAAATTACTGCTTCCTTTCAAAAAAGGTGAAACTGGAAATATAGAAAATTATAGGACACTCTCACTGATCTCTTGCTTTCGAAAAGTAACAGAACTGTGGTAAAAGACAGACTTATGAACTATTTAAATAATTACAACCTCGTTTCCTATGATGAATTCGGTTTCAAATCAGGGAAAAGTACTGAATCGGCAACAAAATGTTTAACAAAATATGTCCTACATACATCGGTTAAAGGAATTTCTTATATAAAAGGTATATTCCTCAATCTAACTAAAGCTTTCAACACAGCTGACCACAAAATACTGTTAAATGTATTTGCAGACGACTTTTGATATGTCTGCAGATGATTAATGTAATGATCACTGACAAATCACTAGAAGCACTAAGAGAGAAAGCTGAATTAGCAGTGTATATGAACGGACAATAAAGTCACTTGCAATTTAAAGAAAACAGTCACTATGAACTTGTACGTAAACAAAACGCCAGATTACAACAATCTGAAAATAAATAATTAAGTTCTACAATGTGCAGAAAACAAAAACTTTCTGGCAATGCATGTTGCCTGCCAGTTAGCACGGAGAGAGCCTGTAAAAATATTTAGTAATATAATCTCTACAGCATGGTATGTCCTCTGAACTCTTACATCAGTATGTGATATTTCATGTATCAGATCAGTGCATTTTGTTTATATTCATTCTGTTATTAACTATGGCATATCTTTGTGGGGAGAGAATAAGAAAAACATTCAAGCTGTATTCAGACTGGAAAAAGAGAGAGAGAGAGAGAGAAAGTATAATGACTAAAAGAGGAAAAACAGCTGAATTCCTCACATTTTAAAACGCTAGAAATATTAACTGTATCTTATGAGTATATTTTTTGGAGTGTTATACATGTTTAAAAAAATATATGTTGACCACTATGTTAAATACTGCTTAGTACATGATTATAAAACCAGAAACTGCTACAATTTGTATCCGGATGGAAAAAATAAAGTTAAAACTCAGCAGAATTTGTTGTACAATGCCATCATGTTACATGATAAATTACAACAGCACATAAAAGATATAGATAATATCTACTCTTTCAAAACGAAACTGAAAGATTATTTACAAAATAAAACTTTTTACAAGGTAATGGAGTACCTAAATTTAAAAAGAAGTTAACTATTTCACGATGTACTGTTTATAATGTATATATAGTAATAATACAGATGTGTTCAAATTATTAGACTAAACGATTATTTTTGATACTCTAAGTTTTCTGGTGTAAAAACAGGATAGAAAAGTGTAATAACTGATTTGTTTTAATAGTTTGATTGATTCCATGAAATTTCCCTTTCCAAGCAACTCGCAGATCACTGAAGTTTTCGTAATGGTTTATGTTTCTGTAGTGTACTTCAGCTTGTTATTTATTCTATCAACTTCTTGCTACGTTAACAATACATTATATAGCTTGTGGACTTGCGTGTTTTTAGCTATAGGAATAAATCGTGGAGTTTTCAAACAAATTGAGGTCATGGGGAAGACAATAGATGTTTCATCTTGGAAAGTTTCCCCTGTGGTAGCACTTCTTGCTGAAAATCATTACACACAGCAAGAAATTACTTACAGAATGAGAATATCACAGAAAACTGACAGCAGAATAAAACTTTCAGTGCAGGAAGGTGGTGAATACAAGCCAAACAGGGAAGGAAAATGCAGACATAAAAGAAAACTCAGTCCTAGAACAATGAGAAGACTTAAAAACATGGCAACAATGAACTGTAAACTTACTTCTACAGACATGAACCAACATCTGTGAGGTTTGAGTGTTGAAGTTTCACCAGAGACAGTGAGGAGGAGGCTGTTTGGATGTGGTTTAAAGGCATGTTGACCAAGGAAAAAACAGAAAATCACACCTGCCATGAAAACCAAAAGACTGCAGTGGGCTAAACAACTTCAGGAGTGGATAAGGGAGGACTGGGCTAAGGTAAACATGGTGATATGGTAAATTAAGTGGGTCTGATCTCTTAAGGTTAGGAGTTTTGGCTTGAAACTGTGGTGTTTTGTTGATACTGAAGAAACGCCACTTGAATTTTGGGACTGTTGAGGTCTCCTATGCTACAATTTCCAGCTTTTCTAACCTGCAATTTTGTACACATGATTCAGGTATGCTTCAGTGATGAATCTGTATTCACTGTGATGGAAGAAAGCAGCCAGTATGTTCGTTGCAGACCTGGAGAACAGTTCAAAGCTGAGTGTGTGCAGCAAAGTGTGAAGCATTCAACTTCCATAATGGTCTGGAGTGGGTTTTTTAATGTTACGTTTTTAGGGCACAAAGCTGCTACAGTCATTAGCGCCTGGTCTGTGACTTACGAAAAGGTAAAAAAACCAAACTGGAAACAAGCAGCAATGGGAGTGAAACTCAAAAAAAGTGGGGAAACTAAAAACAGAAAAAAAGCTTAAAAAACCACTATACAAGGGGGGTTGTTTGTCCCCAAAAAGAGCTTCAAATGACTGATGTCATCTCACTGACACTAATAAACTCGAGAACGCGATCGGCTGAGCGCCTGTCATCTGCTAAAATGGAAGATATATCAGGAGACAGCTGTAGATGGGTGCGTAACGGAGTAAAATACGGGCACTCAAGTAAAAGGTGTCTCACCGTCCACAGTTGAGAGCAGTGGGGACAAAGCGGGGGAGGACTGTCAATGGCTAAAAGACAGTGCCTTATCCGGAGTCTAGTTAAAATTACCTCCTCCCGACGACAAGGTCGGGAGGAAGAGGTTCAAGCATAGGAAAGAGCTTTCACGTCCCGAAATTTATTATTGGGAAGTGTCGGCCAATGTGCATGCCATAAAAGAGCAATACGACGACATAAAACACTCCGTAGATCAGCGAAAGGAACCATGCGAACGGCAGGCTGAAGAAGAGAGACTGCAGCCTTGGCCGCTATATCGGCCGCCTTGATTCCACAGACATGTCCTGGGATCCAGAGGAACGCCACAGAGACGCCCCCTAAGTGGAGCAAGTGGAGTCCGGTGGACCAGAGGGTGGACAGGGTAGAGAGCTTGGAGACTGAGGAGAGAGCTGAGCGAATCTGAGCACATAATATACTGTATCCGCTGATGGCGACAGATGTATTGGACAGCCTGGAGAACAGCGTAAAGCTGCGCAGTAAAAACCGAACACTGGTTGGGAAGCCGAAATCGATTAGGTGTGTCGCCAACAATGTAGGCACTCCCAACACCAAATGATGGTTTTGAGCCATCAGTGTAAATAAATGTGGCATCCTTCATTTGTGTGCATAGAGCAGCAAATGCCCAACGAAAAACAAGAGAAGGGGTACCATCCTTGGGAAACTGACAAAGGTCATGGAGCAGGCAGGTCCGGGGCTGGAGCCAAGACGGTGCTGTACCCCAAGTTGTTAAGAAAGTTTTAGGACAGTGGAAGGAAAGAGAACATAGCAGTTGATGGAAGCAGAGTCCCGGTGGTAGTAGAGAGGAAGGGCGGCCCGCATACCCTAAATCCAAGGAGGCGCCGAAAAAAATGTCATGGGCCGGATTAGCAGGCATGGAAGACAGATGGCTAGCATAACGACTCAGAAGGACAGTTTGCCAATTGGACAGTGGATGTTCAGCAGTCTCAGCATAAAGGCTTTCCACATGGCTGGTGTAAAAAGCGCCATACGCTAAACATAATCCACAGTGGTGAACAGAGTCGAGACGCCGAAGAGCAGACAGCCGAGCAGAGGAGTGAACTATGCTTCCATAGTCCAATTTCGAGTGCACTAAGGTGCGATTGAGGCAGAGAAGGACCACTCGGTCTGCTCCCCAGGAGGTACCATTCAGGACATGGAGGGTGTTGAGAGATCGCAGACAGCGAGCCGAAAGATAGGAAACGTGGGAGGACCAGCACAGTTTTCTGTCAAACATAAGACCCAAGAATTTAGTGACATCTGCGAACGGAAGGTTGACAGGGCCTAGATGTAAGGAAGGCAGAAGAAACTCCGTACGACGCCAAAAACTGACACAAACGGTCTTACTGGGAGAAAAGTGGAAGCCGGTTTCGATGCTCTAAGAGTGGAGGCGATCGAGACATCCTTGAAGACGTCATTCAAGAAGATTGGTCCGTTGAGAGCTGTAGTAGATCGCAAAATCGTCCACAAAGAGGGAGCCCGAGACATCGTGAAGGAGACAATCCATAATTGGATTTATGGCAATGGCGAACAGTACAACGCTTAGCATGGAGCCCTGGGGTACCCCGTTTTCTTGGGAGACGGTACAGGAGAAAGTAGTGCTCACCCGCACTTTAAATGTGCGCTCTGCCAAAAATTCACGAAGAAAAAGGGGCAGCCGACCTTGAAAGCCCCAAGAGAACAGTGTGCGGAGGATGCCTGTCCTCCAACAGGTATTGTATGCTCTCTCCAGATCAAAAAATATTGCTACTGTTTGGCGTTTCCTGAGAAAATTGTCCATGATATAAGTGGAGTGAACAAGATGGTCAACGGCAGACCGATGCTTACGGAAACCGCATTGGGCAGGTGTTCAAAGACTTCGGGACTCCAGCCACCAGGCTAAACGGCAATTCACCATATGGTCCAAAACCTTACATACACTACTCGTGAGAGAAATGGGGCGATAGCTAGAGGGGAGATGTATGTCCTTTCCAGGTTTCGAAACAGGAACGACGATAGCTTCCTGCCATCTTTTGGGAAAAGTACTGTCGGTCCAAATTCGGTTATAAAGGCGAAGGAGGTAGCGCAGACTATGGTATGATAAATGCATCAACATTTGGATGTGGATACCATCCGGTCCTGGGGCAGAAGAGCGAGAAGAAGAGAGTGCGTGCTGGAGTTCCCACATGGAGAAAACAGTATTACAGGTGCCTGTGCCTGTATATGTGCAGATGGATGTGTGTGTGTGTGTGTGTGTGTGTGTGTGTGTGTGTGTGTGTGTGTGTGTGGGAGGGGGAGGAGGAGGAGGAGGGGGGGGGGCGCGAGCGCGTGCGAGTGGCGAGTGTATACCTGTCCTTTTTCCCCCATAAGGTAAGTCTTTCCGCTCCCGGCATTGGAATGACTCCTTACCCTCTCCCTTAAAACCCACATCCTTTCGTCTTTCCCTCTCCTTCCCTCTTTCCTGACGAAGCAACCTTGGGTTGTGAAAGCTTGAAGTTTGTGTGTGTGTTTGTGTGGTTTTTATTGTGTATCAACATACCAGCGCTTTCTCATTTGGTAAGTTACAGCATCTTTGTTTTTTATATGTATTATAGCTTTTGCAATTTTGAGAGGAGAAAGCAAGAGGTCACACTTTCACTGCATGTTTATTCGGGAGAAAAGCTGGTGGGGAATTTGAAGAGCTCGAAATCTCAGCAAAGTGTTGACCCAATGAGTTAGAAATTGCAACGGGGTCCACTAAGGTATCATGCATGACAGTGAGCCCAGAGACCAGGGAGAAACTAGGCACTCCAGATAACCGTCGAATCTGACTCCAAACTTCTGAGCAGGGAGTGAAGGTGTTAAATGAGCTAGTAAAGAAGTCCCAGCTTGCCTTCTTGCTATAGCAGATGACACGACGGCATCGCGCACGGAACTGCTTATAGCAGATACAGTTGACCAAAGTGGGATGGTGGCGGAAAACGCGAAGAGCACGTCGCCGCTCACGTATTGCGTCATGGCATGCCTCGTTCCACCAAGGAACGGGGGGCGTCGGGGCAAATCGGAGGTGCGAGGTATTGAACGTTCCGCAGCTGTAAGAATAACTTCTGTAGTATGAGTGACCTCATCGTCGACGCTAGGAAAGTGACTGTCATTGAATGTCGCTGGAGATGAAAAAAGTGTCCAATCGGCTTGGGCAAACTTCCAGCGTCTCAGGCGCATATATGGCAGTTGTGGCTGCAATCTAAGGACACATGGGAAATGGTCACTCGAGTGTGTATCAGCAAGAGCGAACCATTCAAAGCACCGAACAGTACCGACCGAAAGGTCCAAATGAGAGAAATTTGTCGTGGAGGCACACAAAAAATGTAGAGTCCCCAATGTTGAGGCAAATAAGATCTGCTTGGTAGAAGATGTCCATCAATAGTGAGCCGTGCGGAAAAGGATACGGAGATCCCCAAAGCGGGTGGTGGGCATTGAAGTCCCCAACCAGCAAATAGGGGGGCGGAAGCTGACCAACAAAATGAAGATCAGCTCTTGCCATTGGTGTTGACAATGGAATGTATACAGTACGAAGAGAGAAGGTGTATCCAGAAAGGGAAAGACAGACAGCAGCAGCTTGGAAGGAACAGTTTAAGGGGATTGGGTGATAATGGACAGTATCATGGAGAAGAATCATGAGTCCTCCACGTGCTGGAGTGCCATCAACAGAGGAGAGATCAAATCGGACTGACAGAAAATGAGGGAAAACAAAGCGATCGTGGGGATCCAGCTTTGTTTCCTGAAGACAGAAGATGACCGGCTAGTAGGATCGTAAGAGGATCGACAATTCATTCCAATTGGCTCGAATGCTGCGGATATTCCAATGGATAATGGACATATGGTGGACAGAAAAGGGAAGAATGTGACCAAGGTTGCCCTCAACTCAACGACTGCTCAGAGCCGGCGGCCGACAGCGTGGAACGGCATTCAGACGAAGGCAGAAGATCCTGATCCATAGGTTGTTCGGGAGCAGCTCCTGCCACCAGCGATCGGCCGGTTGATCGGCCGCCAGCAGTGTGCCTTGGTGACACAGGAGATGGCCGAAGGCGGTTACTGCCAGGTGGTGCCGTAGATGAGACACGTCGTGGCGGAGAAGGAGAGGAAACTGGGTTTCTTATTAGACTTCTTGGAAAGAGGACATTGATATGAGGGAGGAATCGATGGTTGTGAAGTCAGGGTACGTAAAAAATCTTCACGAGTTGGCTCTTTTTGGAAGTCCAGGTGTCTGATTTTGGGGCTCTTGATTTTAGCAGAACCTGATGAAGAGTGAGCCATAGAGTGAGCAGGTGACAGTGGGGAGGTTGAATGGGCAATCTTTGCACTGGTCGATCTGATGACCGTGGCACTAAAGGTGAGGTCACAAGTCTGCGTGGCAGTCTCCTTTGTAGGCCGACGAGAGGCAAGGACAGTACTGTATTTACCTGCGTGAGGCACAGTGGGCTTTCGACTAGCAAATAACTTTCGACCAGCAAAGGTTGACACCTTTTCCTTCACTCTGATTTCCTGAATAAGCCGTTCGTCTTTAAAAATGGGGCAATCTCTAGACGAAGCAGCGTGGTCACCCATACAGTTAATGCAACGAGGGGATGGAGGTGGACAGGCACCCTCATGGGCATCCTTGCCACATGTAACGCATTTGGCCGGATTGGAACATGACTGGCTGGTATGATTGAACTGCTCACACTGATAGCAACGCGTAGGGTTTGGGATGTAAGGGCGAATGGAAATTATCTCATAGCCCACTTTTATGTTCGATGGAAGTTGAACTCTGTCAAATGTCAAGAAGACAGGGGTTGGAACCAAGTCCTTGTCAACCCTTTTCATGACTCGAACAGCATGGCCAGACAGGTGGTTTTGAATTTCCTCGTCGGACAATACGTCAAGGGAGCGTATATAAACCACCCCATGTGATGAATTTAAAGTGCAGTGCGCTTTCACCTGGACAGGGAAGGTGTGTAGCAGTGAAGTACGCAGCAATTTTTGTGCCTGGAGGGCACTGACTGTTTCTAACAACAAGGTGCCATTTCATAATCAGGAACAAGACTTTACAGGACCTGCAACTGCGTCGACACCTTTCTGAATAATGAAAGGGTTGACTGTGGAGAAGTCTTGACCTTCATCCAACAGAGAAACAGCAAGAAACTGTGGCACTGATGGAAGAATTGTCCATGGCCGAGACTCATTTAACTTTCGCTTGTGAGCAGACATAGTAGACAATGAGGAAACCATTGCGGAAGTATCCCCCATGATTACCAGCATCTCCGATGACACGCTCCTTCCTTGTGGGGGCCCTCTCTGAGGGCACTCCCGCCTTAGGTGATTGTTCACACCTCAGGTCACACCTCCCGAGAAACGGACGGAAGGACCAATCGGCACTTTCGGAAGGTACCAGCTCGGGTAATCATCCCTCCCTGGGCCTGGCCATTACCAGGGGGTACGTACGTGTCCTACTTGTCTACCCAGGGCGGGGAATTACGCGTTACCCCGTCACCGGCTACGCGTGGGAATGCATGGGTCGGCCTTCAGACATGCACAGGGAGGAAAAAAGAGAAAGGGAGGAACAAATAAAAGGAAAGAAGAAAGGTCTCAAATGCCGCAGCAGAGAAGAGGGTAAAGATAAGAGGTAAGGAAAAGAGGTAAGGAAAAGAGAAGGACAAAGGAGGGACAGAGACTTGCCAGCAGAGAAAGCGAAGAAAAGAGACTGTTTTACAGTTTCAAGCGTCCGTCACCGAATGTAGGTACTAAACATACTCCCAGAGGGGGAGGAAGGGAAGGGAAGAGGTGGAGGTGAGGGGGGGGGGGGGGGGGGGGGGAAGATGGGGATGGGGAAGGATGTGGAAAAGGAAAGTATGCAGCCTGGAAAGGAAAGAGGGCCACACTAGCTCGGGGTCCCGTGCTCGCTACGCACGTATCCACAAAAGAGTTGTGGACCCCCTGAGGGTGGTCTGAAGTGTGGTGTCCGTGAAAGGTCCTGGCAGATTACACATGATTGAAGGGACAATGAGGCAAGAACAATATACAAAAATCCTTGGAAAAGGAACTTTTCCCCCAAATAAATGATTGGTGTCCAAATAAAGATGCCATTTTTATGCATGATGGGGCACCTTGCCACAATGCCGAAAGTGTTTAAAAGTAGGTACTTGGAAGAAGAGCAACTGAAAGTGTTGTCCTGGCCATGGAACAGCCCTGATATGAACCCAATTGAAAAATTATGGGCTATTGTGAAACAGAGGGTAAGGAAATTTACATTAATCACCAAACAAGATCTCATGGAGAAATGAGAGGAAATGTGGTACCAGGACAATATTAAAATGTCATGTGAAAAGCTATGCCAAACAGGATAAAAATGTTGATTAAAAACAAAGGCGTGCATATAAAGTATTGCATGTACAAATATAATCTGTATGTGGATGTAAATGTGTAATAAATTTAAAGTTCGGGAAAAATGTCTTTAGTCTAATAATTTGAACACATCTGTAATTAGTGAAGACTATAAAAAAAAGTAATTAGATTTAAAAATTCATTGCCAGTTACTGTATAACAAATTAATTTTAAGCCATAAAATTTCAATGACGAAATCCATACAATGTAATGTTTCATGGACTGATATAGCAATCAGTCAAGGGAAGCATATAAACAAAAGAAGCATACCTGAATCAGGACTACCTTTTCTTGTTTACTCTAACGTTACATGAACAGAATACTATAGCAACAAAGTGCATAAAGGCAAAAGATATCTATGAAACAAACCACATACACAGCAAACTTTTTAAACTTCCAGTGGAATTCATACACTTTCAGGCATGATTTCTTGTCTGAAGCACACTAGAGGCCCTGTCCAAACTGAAGCCTGTAGGAATGATTATCCCAACATTCACTTGGTCTACCTCCATGATGTAAAATAGAATTGTGACTGCATTAGTTTCAAATGTTAGTTTAAAAAATTGTCGAGGAAAAGTGTGGCACATGTGAAAAATTGAGCACTTGTTGCAATAATGTTTGTCTGACATGTGATAATATTTGAAGTGGTTAAAAGCAAAGGGTTTTAAGTGACAGAACCACGAGTCAGAAAATGGGTGTCAAAGTTTCTACCAAATTTTCGAATTCTGTGTTCATTTGTTATACTGTCTATAGTAACTATCTCACTGTTGTTGTTGTCTTCAGTCCAGAGACTGGTTTCATGCTACTCTATGATGTGCAAGCTTCTTCATCTCCCAGTAACTACTGCAACTTACATCCCCATGAATCTGCTTACTCTACTCATCCCTTGGTCTCCCGCTACAATTTTTATCCCCCACGCATCCCTCCAGTACTATAATGGTGATCCGTTGATACCTCAGAATATATCCTACCAATCAATCCCTTCTTTTAGCCAGGTTGTATCACAAACTTCTCTTCTCCCCAGTTCTACTCAGTACCTCGTCATGAGTTACATGATCTACCCATCTAGCATTCAGCATCTTCCGTAGCACCACATTTCAAAAGCTTCTATTCTCTTGCTGTCCAAACTGTTTATTCTCCATGTTTCACTTCCATACATGGCTATAATACATACACGTACTTTCAGAAACGACTTCCTGAAACTAAAATCTATACTTGATGTTAACAAACTTCTCTTCTTCACAAACGTTTTTCTTGTAATTGCCTGTCTACATTTTATGTCCACCCTACTTTGATTATCACACGTTATTTTGGTTCCCAAATAGCTAAACTCTTTTACGACTTTAAAATAAGTGTCAGTTCCTCATCTAATTCCCTGAGCATTAGCTGATTTAATTCAACAACATTCCATTATCCTTGTTTTGCTTTTGTTGATGTTCACCTTGTATCCTCCTTTCAAGATGTAACGTTCCCTGGCAAACTCACACATTAACAAACTGAAATTTATTTGTACCATATACGCCACTCTGAGCAATTTGTATATAATGTAATTATTTAACAAAAAATATTATTGAATTTTGTGTAAAAGGCATTTGTTATTATTGTAATATTTTTTGTAGTGATATTCTCTCTGTATTTAGGATGGTAATATTTCTATATTTAATATGTAATTGCGAAATTTGTCAATATCTGAGATAACAGAGATGTGAAATTCATCCAGAGGGAAATAATGTCGTGAAATTACAAAGAAATATTAATAGTCAGCAATACTATAAGAGCACAATGCACTATGTATTCTTTGGTCTTCCTCGTTTAGAGCTGAAAGCGGTAGGAAGCTGTATTGATGTATTTGGTGAATGGGTAGACGTCATTTGTCTGTATCTAGATTTAGCCGCCATTGAAGGAGAAATTACGAATTAATGTGAGTTGAATTATTGCTTGATCTAAATATATCAGAATTTATAAAAAGTGTGTATTATTAATGTAAATTAGCTTGCCCATGTCATCTATAATATTTCTTTAAAGAGTTTTCAGCATTTTTTTAGCGGTGTTGCTGGGCTGTGCCGCGACCGATCGATTTGCAGTGGCGGCACATTTAAAAAATTGTTTCGATAAAGGAAAAATCAACCAAACCCGTAAATCGGGAACAGATAGATAAACATTAACAGTGAACTAAGAGAATGTTCTTCTTTTACAGCGATCCAGAGACTGACTGAGATTTAAAAAAAAAATAGTTACACATTTGTGCATTCTTAGACGGATAGTTAACATTGAAATTTAACAATTTTGGTTCTTTCAAATAACTTTAATGTATAGCGAAGTAGGTTTGATCAGTGATAATTAAATGTCGGCTTGGTAATAATTAACCATTTTCTGCTAATAGTGATAATCTTGTGTTCAAAAGCTAACGCCGGGAAAGAATTCAGTAAAAATATTTAACAAAAAATCCACTGCATTTAGAAAATGTGTGCCAAGGCCGAATGATGTGAAAAATTTAATTTTCAACCAAATATTCTTAATCAGTTAATATGAGTTCACGTAATTTTTAAATGTACGTAATTCTTTTGAAAGTGAAAATTTTTATTACCACACGTAAATAAGAGAGAGGTTCTACAACAAAGTTCGCACGCAAAGAAAGTAAGGTAAAGAAAATTAACTTAAAAGCAAATAAAATTCTTTAACGAAATTTACACAGCAATTACAGCGATTTCGTTGAAAAGACCCTGTCCATTCCGTTCAGCTACTCTTCCAAGTCCTTTGCTGTCTATGACAGAATTACGTCATCAGTAAACCTTACAGCTTTTATTTCTTCTCCCTGGACTTTAATTCCTACTCAAAATTTTTCTTTCGCTTCCTTCACTGCTTGCTCAATATACAGATTGAATAACATCATCGGTAGGCTACAATCTTGTCTCATTCCCTTCTCAACCACCACTTCCCTTTTTGTACGTACAAACTGTAAATACTGTTTCGCTCTCTGTATCCTACCCTGCCACTTTCAGAATTTGAAAGTGTGTTCCTATCACCAGTGTCAAAAGCTTTCTCCAAGTCTACAAATGCTATAAACTTAGGTTTGCCTTTCCTTAAGCTATCTTCTGTGACAAGTCATAGGGTCAGTATTACCTCTGTGTTCCTACATTTCTCCGGAATCCAAACTAATCTTCCCTGAGGCCAGCTTCCACCAGTTTTTCCATTCTTCTGTAAAGGATTCGCGTTAGTATTTTGCAGCTGTGACTTATTAAACTGACAGTGCAGTAATTTTCACACCTGTCAGCACCTGCTTTCTTTTGAATCAGGATTATTATATTATTCTTGAAATCTGAGATTATATTGTCTGTCTCGTACATCTTGCCCATCGGATGGAAGACTTTTGTCATGGCTGGCTCTCCAAAGGCTATCAGTATCTCTAATGGAACGTTGTCTACTCCTAGGGCCTTGTTTCAACTCAGGTCTTTCGGTGCTTTGTCAAATTCTTCATGCAGTATAACAACTCCCTTTTCATCTTCCTCTACACCCTATTCTATTTCCATAATATTGCCCTCAAGTGCATCCCCCTTGTAGAGACCCTCTATATATGCCTTCCACCTTTCTGCTTTCCCTTCTTTGCTTAGGACTGGTTTTTCATCTGAGCTTTTCTCCCAAAGTCATTTTAATTTTCCTGTATGCAGTATCTATCTTACCGCTAGAAATATATGCTTCTGCATCCTTACATTTCTCCTCTAGCCATTTTTCACTTCCAATCGATCTCTTTTTTTAGACTTCTGTATCCCCTTTTGCCTGCTTCATTTATTACATTTCTTTTTATTTTCTCCTTTCAATGATTAAATTCAATATCTCTTATGTTACCCACGGATTTCTACTAGCCCTCATCTTTTTACCTACTTGATCCTTTGCTGCCTTCACTACTTCATCCCTCATAGCTACCCATTCTTCTTCTACTGTACTTCTTTCCCCCATTCCTGTCAATTCTTGCCTTATGCTCTCCCTGAAACTCTGTACAATCCCTGGTTTAGTCAGTTTATCCAGGTCTCATCTGCTTAAATACCCACCTTTTTGCACTTTCTTCAGTTTTAATCTACAGTTCATAACCAATAGATTGTGGGCAGAGTCCACATCTGCCCCTGGAAATGTCTTACAATTTAAAACCTGGTTCCTAAATCTCTGTCTTACCATTATATAATCTCCAGAATGAGATTTTCACTCTGCAGCGGAGTGTGCGCTGATATGAAACTTCCTGGCAGATTAAAACTGTGTGCCCGACCGAGACTCGAACTCGGGACCTTTGCCTTTCGCAGGAGAGCTTCTGTAAAGTTTGGAAGGTAGGAGACGAGGTACTGGCAGAAGTAAAGCTGTGAGTACCGGGCGTGAGTCGTGCTTCGGTAGCTCAGTTGGTAGAGCACTTGCCCGCGAAAGGCAAAGGTCCCGAGTTCGAGTCTCGGTTGGGCACACAGTTTTAATCTGCCAGGAAGTTTCATTATATAATCTATCTGATACCTTCTAGTATCTCCAGGCTTCTTCCATGTATACTACCTTCCTTCATGCTTCTTGAACCAAGTGTTAGCTATTATTACGTTATGCTCTGTGCAATATTCTACCAGGCAGCTTCCTCTTTCATTCCTTAATACCACTCCGTATCCACCTACTATGTTTCCTTCTCTTCCTTTTCCTACTATCAAGTTCCAGTCACCTATGACAATTAAATTTTCATCTCCCTTCACTATCTGAATAATTTATTTTATCTCATCATACTTTTCTTCTTCATCTGCAGAGCTAGTTGGCATATAAACTTGTACTACTGTACTAGGCATGGGCTTCATGTGTATCTTGGCCACAATAATGCGTTCACTATGCTGTTTGTAGTAGCTTACCCGCACTCCTATTTTTTTATTCATTATTAAACCTACTCCTGCATTACTCCTGTTTGATTTTGTATTTATAACCCTGTATTAACTTGACCAAAAGTCTTGTTCCTCCTGCCACCGAACTTCATTAATTCCCACTATATCTAACTTTAACTTATCCATTTCCCTTTTTAAATTTTCTAACCTACCTGCCTGATTAAGGGATCTGACATTCCATACTCTGATCCGTAGAACGCAAGTTTTCTTTCGCCTGGTAACAACATCCTCTTGGGTAGTCCCTGCCCAGAGATCTGAATGGGGAACTATTTTACCTCCAGAATATTTTAGCCAAGAGGACGCCATCGTCATTTAACCATACAGTAAAGCTGCATGCCCTCGGGAAAAATTACGGCTGTAGTTCCCCCTTGCTTTCAGCTGTTCGCAGTACCAGCACAGCAAGGCCATCTTGGTTAGTGTTACAAGGCCAGATCAGTCAATCATCCAGACTGTTGCCACTGCAACTACTGGAAAGGCTGCTGCCCCTCTTCAGGAACCACACATTTGTCTCGGCTCTCAACAGATACCCCTCCGTTATAATTGCACCTATGGTATGACAATCTGTATTGCTGAGGATGCAAGCCTCCGCACCAACGGCAAGGTCCATGGCTTATGGGGCGGTCCCCATACAGGGTTTAAAAAAAAATTAATGAAAATGTTAGTAGTATCAACAAGAACCCAGCTAGTAATAAAAACAATATAAAGATGATAACTGATTGGGAGTTATCATCTTTATATTGTTTTTATTACTATCTGGATTCTTGTTGATACTTCTAACATTTTCATTAATTTTTTAACCCTGGATGTATTGTGCCCCTATATCTATGTTTGGTCTACTGTTGCCCATATGGATTCATGATAGGTGTTTTTAATTTTTGACTGGGTGTTCTAGTCCATTACCAGTCTTTTATCACATTATGTTGTGAGGATATTTCTTGATGGTTTCAAAAAAAAAAAAAATAAATAAAAAATAAAAAAAAAATAAAAAAAAAAAAATAAAATAAAATCAGGCACAATTGAGGAACTGTGGACCCATATTTTCTGCTTACATATTGATCTGGCAATTGCGGCACTTATTCATACACAAGGAATGTTCAGTCCCATCCACATTGCAACATTAATGTTACAATTCACCATGTAAGTAATTTTCTCTATTTCTCATTATAGAATGCAGCTAAAATTTGGCCACAATTGTCGCAAATGCTTTGTTTACTTTAACCCTATGAAGTGGCCTCTAGTTTACAATATTGGTCGTTAACTAAATTATTTACAAGAGCAGCCAAGTGGCTATTATTCAAGATGTATAGTACATAAACTTCTCTTCTATATTAAAGATACCAACCAATTCCTAGATAGTCTGAAATCTAGTGCCCATCCCACTCCTACCACACACCTTGCTTGTTGCCACTGGTGTCACCTCTCCTTATACCAACATCCCCCATGTACATGGTCGGTCTGCTGCTGAACAATTCCTCAATCAGCACACATTTGATGTCCTTTCTGCTCACCTTAATAAACTTTATACTTACCAACTTTACCTATGAGGGGCAGACCAGGGGCACAGCCATGGGAATCAGGTGGCTCCTTCCTCTGCCAGCATTTTCAGGGTTCACTTAGAGGGGAGCTTCCATGGGATCCATAAGATTTCAGCCCCTGGTCTGGTTTAGATATACTGATGACATATTTACCATGTGGACTCATGATGAGGCTGACCTGATAAAATTCTTGATGTCTCTAAACACATTCTCCCAATTAAATTTCGCACAGTCCTATTCTGAATCCCATCCACTTTCACTACACATGCCATCTGGATTCCTTCCCCAGACACTAATTTCTCAGAACTCCACAGGTGGAAACTGGCATTACAAAATGCCCTTTGTCCTCACTACCCACCTGGCTTAATTTTATTTCTTCAGTCTCAGCATTTCTTCTCAGTAACCATTCCCTTCGTTACTCTTCTTTTAGTTTTCTATACCTTTTATTTCTACATCTTTTCTTTTCTGACCTGTTGTTTTTTCCCACCTTCCACCTCTGCCACATACAATGTACTTACCTCTCTATTTTTGTTAACCTTGTATACTTACCTCTCTATTTTTGTTAACCTTGTACAATGTCTTACTAGTGATCTCTGTCTTGCTTATTGCCCTGTCTTCCACCTTTAAGCTCTCAGATTTCCAAATCTCTTCCAGTGCAGTCCCCAGCACTAGTCTTTGTCTTCCTTCCTCTTCAGCCCTCCTGCCAGGAGGAGGAGCCACTGACTCTAAAAGCTTACAAATTTCAGTATCTTTAGATGGTTTCTTCTCCCTGCTACCTCATGGTGAGTAGATTGTTTTATCAACCCAATTACATTACATTTCTATAAAGAAGGATCAATTTATTTTCTGTCACCACATTGCATTGTACTACAATCTTTGTACGTAGTGAACACACGTAAAAAAATGTTGTAAGATAGTACAACGTGACAAAATGTTTATACTGTGAGATCACTTATCTAAATATACATAAAAGTATTTTGCATCAGCAAATACTGTCAGTTCTTTATCCCCTTTTCCCTTAGTCGTTTGATAAAACTAACATGACATTTATTCCATATTCCCAAGTCTTCCAACAAATCACTGTCACTTTTCAGCTTCTGACCTTCAAAATACAGCCAATTATTTTTCCAAACATAGCGCCAACTGATTTTGGTGTATATCTTCTCTCGGGCAAGCTTTAATGACATGTTTCGGCGAAAAGCTCTCTTCAAATCCAAAACAGTTGAGCCTCTTTGCGGCACCTAGAGGGAAAAAAGCAACCATTGTTCTAAAACAGATATTAAGAAATATACTTTTGATAAGACTAATCTTCTACAAAATAAATAAATAAAATACCTATTAAGGCTTCCATGAATAGAAAACTGATACAGAAAAATCTACTCAGAAAGAGTGACAGGAGCAGAAAATGTAGCAATACATATTTTTTCAAATTATAAAGAGTTATGAGCTCCTTCTTCCTGGAGAAGACAAGAAAGGGTTGAAAGGAAAAAAATCCTGGCAAGGTTTAATGCTGAAGGAACAATTACCAAACAAACAAAAGACTAACTCAACAAGACAAAAAAAAGGTTGTTGGTACTAGATGAGATTTAGTAGCCAAGAGCTTAGAGGAGATAGAGAGGATGGTTGTCAAGTTTGACATGAGCAGGAAAGAGAGGGAGAAACTATGTACAGAAAAAAAAGTGAGAAAAGAAAAATTATTGTACACTCAAGACAGATGGATGGTACAATTAAGGTCCAATCAGTAAAGTTCTGAGCAAGAGGTAAAGTCCATCAAATATGCGACAGAAAATGCCTCATCAGTGACAAGGTTATTAGAGATGGAGATTGGGAAGAATGGGTCCACATTCTTTTCAAAGGAACTGTCCCAGCTTTTGTGTCAGGCATTTTAAGAAAATAACTTAAAACCTTAATTGTAAAACATCCACCTGTCCTGTCAGATGGAAATTAGAGCTCCCATCCTCCTGCATGAGTCCAGTGACCCACATCTGCAACAGTGCATGATTTTACAGGCACCAGTTCACAACTGAAGTGCTGCAGAACAAGTCTGGCAACAGTTGCAAGTATTTACTTTCCATCTATGCCCATTTATCCATATTGACTGTTGCTCTACCAACTTACTGCTTCCATTTGGTGAGTAGTTTTTCTTTATCAACATTTGCCATTTGAAATAACAAAATGCATTCAGAAAGTATATCTGAATAACTCTGAGACATTGAGGCAGACATAAATCATAAAGATTACACAAAATGTTAGTTGATGATGTTACATATGCTTTCAGAAATTTGTGTCAGAAATAAAAAAGTGTGGTGATTATTTTAAGACTTTAACCACGATAATAGAAATACACCAATCAAGAAACCCCAAATCAGTAATTAAAATGTGTATATCATCTACTGCTTAATGAAAATAGCCTTCACAATTCTGCTACGTATCATATCAGTCCAGAATTTTGTCTAACTTCAAGTTCAAAATATAGCAGCACAGAAACTGAAAAAACCTAAATAAACTTTGCTAAGAGCTTTTCATATCACTGATTTCCACATCTTCCCCGTAAATCCCAACACAAAGGAGACACATTGGGGGTATGAACGAGCCAAGGTATACATTACCACACAGTAGCGGCCACCACAGACTGCTTTTATAAAGTACACCCACAAAACTGGATGTACATCTCCGAATCCAAATATACTGATAATTTTAGGAATGGCTAAGCAGTTTTGCAATTTTTCCTAAGCTTCTTTATCTCCCCCCCCCCCCCCCCCTCCTAATAACTGGGATTTCCAGCTTCCTGTCCGGTGTCTTCAGGCAGCCAGTTTAACACTTTGCACCAGAAAGGAATACTCCAGTGTGAATCCTAGTCAGAGACAGAGTCTACACAGACATTATTTTCACGTGTTGTGTTTATAAATTGCACAGTTTGTTCCAAATTCTTATTAATATTTATTATTAATTACAAATATCACAGCATGTAAATGCATTGGTACATGAGGGTACCAACGTCTAGATCTCTGAAGAAGCTTCTACAAATGTTGGTTATTGACTTTGCATTATATTGTAACTGCACGTACTGTAGAACTTTTTTCCCTGTAGTTGTTTTGCCCAAGAAGATTATGCCACATGAATGTGTTGCTGCCATAACCCTGCTGACCCTAATCTCTGTAAACCCACTGTAACCACATCTTCCATGCTACAGTTCCCCCTTCCTGTCTCCTATCATGCCTCTCCAAATCACCTACATCGTGTGCCACTCCCCACCAGCTCTGGCACCATGCATCACATGCCTAGCCCATACACCTGGCACCCCTCCCTCACTCATTCCTGGCCAGCAAACTGGGTGAAAATATTTGTGAGTGAAATTACAACCAGTTTCAGGAGAAGAGCAAATTGCAGAATTACAATACAGATGCAAAACAATTTAAGGTAGATTTTGCCTACTAGTCAGCAGTTGGAAGGGAAGAAATGTATTCAGAGTTACGAATACAATTAGACTTCACACAATATACTGGTGATACATGAAAATACACTTCAGACCAGGACTCGAACCCGGATTTCCCGCTTCACATGAATGGTTGCCTTAACCACTTCAGCTGCCTGAGCACACCACCTGGACTAACCAAACCTCCAATACGTCACAGTGGCCCACATCCTAAACTCACACAGTTGCTGCTGTACAGGGAACTGTGCGAGTGCAGGATGTGGACACACGGTGACATGTTGCAGGTTTGTGTCAGTCCGGGAGGCATGACAAGTGGTTAAGGCAACTGCTCCCAAAGCAGGAACTCTGTGTTCAAGCCCCAGTCCGGCACAAATTTTCACGTCACCAATAAATTGTGCAACTAAAGCCTACAGGTATTTGCAATTGCTAGCTCATTTCGAACAGTGATCCATTGGTGTAGATTATTTATGAGCTCTGGAAATTGCTGAAAATAGAGAAAAATTGCTGGTGGAGGGCCTCAGGTGGAACTGAGCCTTTTGGGCTGTGCAACAGGTCCAGACAAAGCTATGGCCAAGGCATGGACCATGGAGGTGTACATAAATGGACCCACAGGACAGATGATAGAAGGAAGTGTCGAGTTCAATAAGAAGCAACTGGACACTGACTGCAATTGGAATCCCTGTTCTGCGCCACTGTTGCAGGAAGTGGATTGTCGTCTTAGGGAAAAGAAGACGGTAGTTTGGATGGTGAGACAAACTATGAATGTGGGCGGTATAATTCGCAAGCAGTAGTTGCCGCCTGAGCTGCAATGAAGGAATGGCAGCTTCCACGAGGAGGCTATTCACTGGGCTCATTTGGAAAGTTCTAGTCGCAAGTCGAACTCCACTGCGGTGGATAGGGTCCAGCAGCTGCAATGCAGAGGATGATGCTGAACCATACAACATGCTCCCATAGTCCAGACGGGACTGCATGAGCGTTTTGTACAGCTGCAGCAGTGTAAGGCAATCAGCACCCCCGTCGGCGTGGCTCAGGCATTAAATAATATTACGATTCTGTATGCACTGATGAAGATGGGGAAGCCAAGTTAAGCAGGTGTCAAGGACCAGCCCCAAAAAGCGGTAAGTCTCCACTGTATTAAGTAGTTGGTCATCGAGGTAAAGTTCCAGATGGGGGCTGGACAGTATGACAACATCAGAAGTGCACAACGCAAGTCTTTGCCATTGAAAACTGAAATCCATGAGTGAGGGGCCCCTGACTGTGCCTTTCGCATGACTCCCTGCAGACAACCTTCAGCCACACCAATAGAAGAGAAGCAAGAGGAAATACAAAAATCGTCAGCATATAGGAGGGACCCTATTGTTAGTGTGAGACCATTAACAGCTATTAAAAAGAGTGGGACACTCAGGACAGACCTCTGCGGGACCCCGCTCTCATGGATATGGGCGAACTGCGGGAAGCACTGAACTGAACTCTGAAAGTGTGAAGTGACAAGAAGTTCCGTATAAAAATCAGGAGTGGGCCCCCAGAGACCCCACTTGTGCAGAGTAGCGAGGATGTGGTGTCGCCAAGTGGTATCATAGGCCTTTGTGAGGTCAAAAAAGACGGCAATAAGGTGTTGTCACCAGGGAAAGGCCAATCGAATGGCAGACTGCAGGTGGACCAAGTTGTTGGCAATTGAGTGCCCTTGATGAAAACCGCCAGAAGGCTCCAAGATTCAAGGAGCCAACACAACTGCCGGCTCACCATATGTTCGAGCTGGTTCGACAGAACGTTGGTGAAGCTGATAGGACAATAACTATCCACATCTAGCAGGTTCTTTATTACCCACCACCCTACGATGCAAGTCAAGAAAACTGGTCGCAGGACCTTCTGAAGCTCTGATTTAGACCCTCTACGTGGATCTATACAAGACGTCTGCAATCAGTCCTATCGGCTATGCTGCAAATGGTGAGCTGTACCTTCATCTCACAAGCAAGACTAGCAGTGTGACTCTTCAAGCTTTCCTGGCAGATGTGTTGTAAATAGTCTTCACGGGTTTTCCGCTGGATCACGTTGTGCAAATTCCACAACATTTCTTCGGAGCAACTGACCGACACTTTCAGGTCGTTCAACCTTGCTGGTGGCTAGGTACGACAGATGGTATCCGCACGTCGATGCCCTGTTTCTAGAACACGCACGCGAAGAATGCATAACCGCGGAAATCGCGCATGCACAATGATTTGCCATATTCAAACTCCCTCTGCCAAAAATCACAGAGCGGCTCTCACGCAAGTGCGCTGTACGCTGTGTTTGTCAACACTGCGGCCAGACTTTACTCACCAACAGCCGTACTAGGACAGTGTTACGACAAGTTTGTTATCAAAGAATCTTGATTTTCACATCGTGATTTAATAGCGCCGTTGAAATCCTGTATCATTGTTGATGAGATTATCGGCTGTATGGATATGTATTGCTTCCTTAATGACGCAATCGCAGAAAGATGATGCCGGGGATAAAACTTCTGTGTTTTCATAAATAATACGACGTCTTGTTTTCAGGCAGTGTTCGACAATTGCCGAATTTTCTGGTTGACGAAGGCATGTATGATGCTGATGTTCATCGCAGCATTCTTGTACTGCACGGCATGTCTGTCCTATATACGCTGCCCCACACTGGCAAGGAATACTCTACCTACGTTTCTTCAGCATCTGAATTTGCTCCATCTGAATATAAATTTTGCAATGGAAGTCTTGGTATGAAGGAAATCAGATGGAACCTTGGGACAAAGCATCTACCACAAGCCAACACATACAGATCTATATCTGCAGGCCATAAGCTGCCATAATCCTGCACAATGCGGTAGTGCATTACATATGTTAGTTCATAGAGCACATGTGGTATCTGATCCTGAGAGCCTGTCGAGTGAAATACAACATTTGAAGACAGCGTTCCGACAAAACAGTTATTCTGAGAAACAGATACGTAATGCATTCAGGCCCAGGTGAGTTCAATCTATGGAGCAGAATGAAGATACGAAGACACCCACCACTTTGGCCTTTATGCCGTATTTTGGTGCCATGTCAAGAACCGGAAGAGTCCTCGGAACATATGGAATTAAGTGTGTGTTTCAACCATCTGCAAAACTGAAAAACCTGTTGGGCTCAGTTAAGGATGCCCTTGGCCTGAGGAAATGTGGTGTGTACAAGATTCCTTGTCAATGTGTGGCAGCGTATATAGGCCAGACATGCTGCACAGTGCAAGAATGCTGTGATGAACATCAGCGTCATACACATCTTCGTCAACTGGAATAGTCAGCAATTGTGAAACACTGCCTGAATACAGGACATCGTATGATTTATAAAAAGATACAAGTTTTATCCCCTGCATCAACTTTCTGGGATTGTGTCATTAAGGAAACTATACATATCTGTACAGCCAATAATCTCTTCAACAAGGATACGGGATTTCAACTGAGCACAGCCTGGAAGCCTGCATTGGCTGCTATTAAATCACGACGCGAAAATCAAGATTCTTCGATAATAGGCCCATCATAACACTGGCCTAGTACAGCTGTTGGTGAGTAACATCTGGCCACACTGTTGACAAACACAGCATACAGCGCATGCGTGGAAGAGCCGCTCTGCAATTTTCGGCAGAGGGAGTTTGAATATTGCAAATCATTGCGCATGAGCGATTTCCGCAGCTGCACATTCTTTATGCACGTGTTCTAGAAACTGGGCGTCGACATGCGGATACCGTCAGTCATACCTAGCCACCAGCAAGTCTGAACCACCTGAAGATGTCAGACAGTTGCTCCGAAGAAATATTGTGGAATTTGCACAACGTGATCCGGTGGCAAACCCGTGAAGACTATTTACAAGACTAGCAGCCTTTAACACTTAAGATAGCTGCTTGAAATCAGAGAGAATCTCTTTCAATCCAGAGTGACAAACATCATTGGTATCAATGTGACCCACCAATTGCAGTTGGCTGCCACCTGTGCTTTTCATGGCCACAGACAGTAACTGGAACCTGCCCCCCCCCCCCCCCCCCTTCCCTGGTGGTCTTTTGCAGCCTTGCACACCCCAAGGCAACGTCCAACTCGACCATGGGTGACAGATCAACCTCAATGCAGTAACTGAACTGGCGTCCAGTCCGAGCCAATTGGTGGACCCATGGGTCATGCTGGATGTCTGTTGGATACCCGTGGCCGGTCCACATCAGTGATGTCCATCCATTGCAAACTCAAGCTGTATACCCAAAGCCAACAAAGCCTGGAGCTGAGTGCAAAGTGTCACCAACTCAGCTCACAGCATAGTCAGGTGTTTTTGTTTCACAAAAATAATTTAGGAGGGGCTACCAAAAAAAAAAAAAATAATCAGAATAACATTGCCGGCAGAGCTTTTGCAACATGCATTTCTGCCACTAGGCATGTATAGTGCAACTCATTGGCAGTTCAGTGCCACCTGTGTTGTCAACCTGGTTTGTTCTGTTCATCTGAAGTGTTTGTTTTGTTCTTGTTTTGTTTTTTATGGTGGCAAGTTGTGAACAACGTGCAGCTGTGAAATATTGTTTTTAACTCAGTAAAAATGCTGCTGAAACTGTTTTAATGTTGAATCAACTTATACAGATGACACTATGGGAAAAACTAAAGTGTACGAGTTGTCTGCTCAATTTAAAAATGGCAACATGTCGATTTATGACAAACCTTGTTCTGGACTTCAATCAACTGCTCGAATCAACGAAAATATTGAAAAAGTTCAAGAGATTTTCACAGAGCACTGACAGACATTTTAAACTAAATTTGGATTCCGCTGCTGAAGAAGATGTGTACCAGTTTTCCACCAAGGGATGATAGTAACAGCAGATGAAAAACAGTCGACAATGGCCAACTGTGCTCGCGCAGCAGCTCGGGGAAGTGGAATTTTGCTGTGGTCAGTAGCGAACCAGGGTGTGAATTGGACATGCAACAAAGCCACGCCCCCATTGAAATTGTCCTCCGCAGATGGGGATGAAATCTTGGGTTTTAAATTGAAATGCCTTCGACCACATCACAATAGCTCGGATTATGTTTATTAATCGAGACATTTGATCAACTGTCAGAGATTAGTGGGTTATCTTGGAGCTTGGTTCAGCAAATTTGTGGCAGATAGGAGACTGGTTCTTCCACAACTACACACACAGCCATCTCTGTTAGACAGTTTTTTGGCTAAAAATGGCATGTTTCTGCTGCCCCTCGCATCTTACTCTCCTGACCTGGCTACATGCAGCTTTTTCTTATTTCTACACATGGAAAATGATATGAAAGGACACCGATTTGACAACATTGAAGAAGTCAAGGGAAAAAAAAAACAAAGAGGAGCTGTCAGCCATTTCTAATGATGGCTATAAAACATGTTTTGAACAGTGGAAGCACTAGCGGGACAAATGTATTGGTCGTAACAGAGAATATTTTGAAGGGGATAAGATTGTTAAGTAACAATTTCAAAATATATAGCTTTTAAAAAATAATTCTGGTCTTTTTGGTGACCCTTGTATAAGTCAATATTACGTAAGTTTTTAACAGGGTTTGCGACAAAGCAAGCTGGAATAATTTTAATTCCCCTCTCGTTTTGCCATCCGCATCTTTAAATTCGTTTTTCCACTTTTAACTAATTAGCATTAACATACGTGAATATATCCCATATTTTCATAAGAGAGAAAGACTGGCCCTTAGCTTTAAAGAATATAACACCAGATCTAATTTTGTGCTTAGTTTTAGGTATATAATTGATTATCTAATTTATCTTTTGCTATAGGGTGAAATCAGTAATTATTTCATAACTTAAATTCTATTGTTGACATATAAACAAATTCTAATTATACACATCTGGAAGACAAAATGCTAATCTTAAAGTATCTATTTGGCTCTAGTCGGAAACATGTTATCAAAACCAGCCCTTCATTAATTCCAAAGTAATTAACAGTTTTGTCAAAAGTATTGTTTACATAACTATATGTTAATTTCATCATTTAAACAAATAATTCAGCCTAAATCTTGTAGTAGAAGAAACTGTTAAAAAGAACGAAGTTTTCAATGTATTCAGTTAATTTAATGAGTTGTTTTAATTGTAATTACTGTAAATTAAACTTCGAACAATATGTAGTTTCAGCACCTGTTATTGTGAGGAAATATAAGGGACCCATTTTTTGTCACGAGACAATAGTCCACGGCCAATTTTCAGACGCGTAACCTGTGCTGGTTATAACAACAACAATGCTTCAAATTAACTGTGAAATAAGTGTTAAACAATTAGGCCATGTGTTAAAACAGAGACAGTGTCTGCTCCATACGTACCTTTCTATTCTTCAAGAACTGTGAACTTTGTGGTTAGGCTTTTACTGCTCGCAGATGTTCAACACTAAACTATTGTAGCAGTACGTGGATTGTTCGCCTGCTAACTATTAATGAGGCTTATAGGAAGTAAGAACAATAGTGCACTGGCCATGTGTAACTGTGTATTATTGGGTGAAGAGGTTGTTGTGAATGTAAATTACAAGACAGTGAAATGCAACTGTGCATTTGTCAGCTACATCATTTACAGTAGTCAGTGTCCCACTTACAAACTTTTTCAGCCAGTGCAACGCAGTATGTCGAAACCGAGGACGACAAACAAAAAATAATAGCAGGTTGAACCGCTACAGGTTGGAACAAGAAATTTTTTATGTCTACTTACAAGTTGCCATTTGTCTTCCAAAATACTAAAAGTATTCCGTACTCAGGTATAGCCCGGCCTCCCTCCCCCAAGGCACATACTGGTGGTGTTAACACCTGAACAACAGGAACATTTCAGATGCACCAACTTTACTCTGACCGCTATTAAAATTAAACACAGTGAAGGCTGTCTCTACATTCAGCTGTGAGAATTTTTCATAAATATTTGCAAAGAGTGTCAATGACGCAGAACGTGGGTACCAGCTTAGTGTATAACTTGTGGGATGTGGGAAATCAACCAAAAATAGCAAATCTGGGCAGGTCCGCTCACAGCCCTTGTCATCAATGCACTGAGTGGATTTGATCCAGTCGGACTTGCCTCCCGAGGTCCCAGAAGTGGTATATTAAAATGCTTGGCTACTAGCATGGGTGTTAACAATTAGAACATCAAGGTGACACATTGAGTAGGTCAGCGTAGCACCATTTACATTCTGTATACACAGTCAATTGCCTAAAACTTGCATAGCAAATATTGTGGAAATGGAAAGTTCCATTGATGTACAGTTTTTACAAAATGGGATAGTAGTCAGGGGCTCATACCGTTAGACAATCAGAAGATTGTAATGATACTCAGAAAGTGTATTTGTTTGTGCAGCAAACATACATTTTTAAATGACATTAACACTATAAAGTAGAGTAAATTAAATCAATGATTTTTGTCACAGGATTCTAGTGTGAATCATTTACGAAATACTGTATTTTGACAAGTTCCCACACAGACACTTGTACAATACCTAAAGTGGCACACACTAAAGAAGAACAAAACCGCATACACTAGTTATGAGGATTCTGACCAGGAAGGAGACAATTGACCATCAACAGGTTGTGTTCAAAACTGGCAGTGGCAATGCATGCTTTGTCTCATATGGAACAATGCTGCACATGTGCTAGCATTTCAACGGAGATGTCTGAGCAGGGTGCAGTAATACTTCGTTGCACAACATCAGATGTAGTTGGTATGTCCTTGTAGACGGTGTCTTTCAGCTTTACCCAGAGAAAAAGTCTACAGGCATAAAACTGGCGAAACAGGGCGGCCAAGGTAAAGGTCCTTTGTGTTCAATCCGATGATTTGGAAACAACTGGTGAAGACATTCTATAGTATACATGCACTACGGCTGGCTAGCCATAATGTTGGTACCACAGGTTCTTCTAGTCTGCAGAGGGATACCTACTAGCACCTGAAGAAGATGGTCTGTTAGGAGGCTACAATACTTGTACACATTCAGTATTCAGCCTATGAGAAATGGCCCTATGAGCCGATGGTTCACTATTCTGCACCACACGTTTACACTCCATGGATACAGATGTTCCACCTGACAGAACCAACAGTTCTGGATCCTGCCTTAAGGGGGGTGTAATGGATTTTGGTCCAAAAAATCGATTTTTTAAAAAATATTATTTTCTTGATCTACACAGTTTAATCTATGCCTTGTGTGAATTTTATCATGATAGCAGCTTTAGAAATGCCTCTGCACCCACCTTTTCTAACATTTGGGAAACTGCTTGCTTCAGTGGAATTTTTGTCAGTATGAATGTTATTGTCTTTCGATATCTCTGCCTGACATCTGTATCTCTGGCTGAAAACTTCCTTGCATGTGGTTTATTTACATTTTGACAATACTAACCCATATTAGTAGGTGGATGGTTGAATTCGCAAACCTTTATGTGGAAGTCAAGATTTATGCATAATGGGTGGTGGAAAGACTGTGTTTAGGAAACTGAGGTTTCATGGAAATCTGTTTACCAACCAAAAAGAGGAAGCAGCTCGAAATGAAGAACATAAGCTCTCAGCTTTAGCATCGAAACTTGGGACAGGAGAATTGTACAGGTGCGTGAATAATGTTGATATGGATTACACTGGATTTAGACTTATTTAGAGCTTCTCTGCCAGGCTAGTAAGTTTTCATGTTTACGTGGTAGCTGTAAAAAAAAAAACGGTATGTATGATTGTTGTTGAAAAACAAAGAGTGGAAAGAGCTTGTGATTTTAAATAAATTTGTAATCCGTGTGGCTATTAATTTTCATTTTTCTCATCCAAGAAAACTGACACTGGTACTTATGAAAGAAATTTTACGTTAGCATATGCTCTAACATTATGTAAGCTGGGTGCAACTTTTGTACCATAATTCCACTACTGTTGTTCGGAGTACTGCTGGTATTTCTCTGCTCTTCGGTATCACTGTGAGTGTTCATCGGGGTTCTGCCCTTTCACCATTGCTATCAATCTGTGCATAGACATGGCAACAGCTGACATACAGATTTCACAACCCTGGACCCTTCTTTATGCAGATGATTTGGTACTAGCCGACAAAGCACCAGGTTCAAACGTGGAAAGACAGACTGGCTGAAAATGGACTGCACCTCGAAGTCCAGAAGACAGAGTACCTAGAATGCGGCTCCCAAACCAGAGGCACCATAAGTATCGGCGAAGAAGACCTGCAGAAGACATGCATTTTAAGTACCCAGGGTCTGTCGTCACCTCAGACTGCGACACAGCTGTTGATATTCGAATGAGGGTGAATGCAGCTTGGCTCAAGTGGAGACAGGTCACTGGAGTCCTCTGTGATAAAAAGATGCCTCAGTATCTAAAGACAAAAGTATATAAGACCATGGTATGCCCAGCAGCAATGTATGAGACTGAGTGTCGCTCTATGATGAAACACCAGGACCAAATGTTACACACCGTGGAGATGAATATGCTTCGATGGTCCATGGTGCTGACAAGATGTGACCACCTAAAAAATACAGACATCCAGCAAAGGTATGGTGTCGCACCGATCACCGACAAAGTGAGGGAAGCCCGTCTCCACTGGTACAGCCAACAAGTGGGGATTAATGCTTGAAAAGAGAGAGCGAGAGAGAGAGAGAGAGAGAGAGAGAGAGAGAGAGAGAGAGAGAGAGAGAGAGAGGGAGAGGCTTCGAGATGCCTCAGACAGAGCAGGCAAGGAGGGAATTTATTGCATGATTTTTGGAACATGCCTCCACCTTGTGCAAAGTTTGAAAAAATAAATAAAGAAATGTCCGATGCTGCATGCGATACTGGCAAAGTTTCAATGAAGAAAGCAGTGGAGGAATTGGTGGAAATAAACCAAAAAGAAATAGATCCTGGGGCAGATATTCATGACAGTGAATCTCCAACAAATGTTACTGACCTATGTGTGTCTGTAGATGGAACCTGAATGAAAAGGGGTCACACATCAGTTGCATCTGTTATTGGTATTGACTCAGGTAAACAGTTTTAGATGTACAAATTATGTCTAAATACTGAAACCTGTGTGCAACAAAGAAACTGTCCAACAATGAAGACAGTGAGAAACTGTGGCAAGAAAAACATGCAGTAGCATGCTCTAAAAATTATAGTGGCTCAAGTTGGGGCCTGGAGTATGCTGCAGTTGTGAGGATGTTCTCCAGATCTGAGGTCCAGTATGGTGTTAGATATACCAAATACCTTGGTTCAAATATGTAACACATAAAAATCCATACAATAAAACAATAGAAAAGTTTGAATGTGTTGGTCACATCCAAAAGAAACTTGGTGGTAGGCTTTGTTGCTTGCTGAAAGAGAAGAAAGGTGAAGTTCTTGACGATGGAAAACCATTAGGAGGAAAAGGCAGGCTTACTCTGAAAGAAATTGGTTCTCTTTAGTTACTTTATGGGAGACCTATCAGGAAAAAACATACAATTTAGAAGCAATTAAGCATACTGTGTGGGCAATTTTTTCCACAAACTATCCACTGACCATACACCAATGCACAATCTGTGTCCGAAAGATGATTGGTGTTCCTGCAAATACAGGCCAGTCAGATTCGAAGAGGAGAGAAGAGAAACCTAGATTATGAGGAGTATCAGGATGGAGGATTTTAAAATTGAGGTACGCTTATTACACGTAGAAGTATGAGAAGAAAATCTTTGAACCTCACTTTCTCTGTTTTACATTTTTTTTTTTTTTTTTTTTTACGTTATTATAAGCCTTTTCTCAAAAAGATTATGCAGTAATGCTATGAAATTTTCAGAACAGTCCACAACGTGTTGATGTCTCCCTGGAAATAAAAAATACAAGATCCTGCAATTATATTCAGATTTTTAGATGATTGTATGTAGGAAAAAAAGTTAATTTTGGATGTGCAAAATTAAAAACTCTTAACAATAAAATTTGTACCACAAACTGTCTTATAACCTTCTCAGGACAATACAATAAAATTTTCAGAGTGATTGAATGATTAGAACTTGTTTTATGGTTTTTTATTAAAAAAATAACTAAATTAATTAATTAAAAATTCAAATTTCTGGCAAAACATTAATCCTTCATATTTTATTATATTTTTCTGTTAAAACACAGCTCATTTGCTTTACACATGCAAAATTTTAGATGTGTACATTAACAAATACGGCTGTAACGATTTTTTAAATCAATGTTTACTTTTCCGTTACATCTCTCCTTAATGCTCGTGTACTGAAGTTAACACAATCTAATAATTGTTTCCATGCAGCTCTCGATGAAGAAAGATGGGGTATGAATGAAACCTATGTTGATGGAGTACGCGAAGGACACTTACCTGATGCATGCCACTTCCTTCTCATGCAATTGCGTGGGAGCTAACATGTGGATAAATTTCAACAGTAGCAAGAATATTAATTTCACCCTCTTCTGCTGTCACTTGTTTCCTTCTGTTATGTTGTCTAGGTTAATAAATAAATGCTGAGATGGTTAGCGACTACTGGGATATTTTGCAGCATACACTGAACAATAATGAACTGCATTCTTCCTATACTCTCCATACACAATGAGCATGTTGGCCTTTTTTTGCTTGCGTAAATCCCATCATCTATTCACAACCTACTGCTTGGACTGTCAGACACTAAGTGACTAGCAAGTCGCAATGTACTCAAAGAATGTACATACGCACTGTAAGCGGACACAACAACATCGTGTCTAGTGACTATGGAGGTTGAGTGGCACAAACAAGTATTGGTGCAAAAATGTTTGAAAATACGATATCTCGTAAACAACTCATGTTAGAATCCTGCAACAAATACCACTGACATTCTAACTGATTGATTGATTAATTGAGAGGAGTTATGGGAACAAACGGCGAGGTCATCAGTCTCTCGATTCTGAAGTTAGTCGCAGAAGAAAGAGGGTCCACTAAAAGTGTACGGATCCAATCAGGGGAGTCAAATTATAAAATAATGATCATTAAACACACAGCAAAAGGCATGAAAGGTGAGACCAAATCTAAAAACTGAAAAACAAAAGACGATCTTTCCATGGGGGAGTGGTCATGGAGTCCCAGACCAATAAGACTGGATAAGAGGTCCCTGCTTCAAGACTAAAGAAGAAACTTATATCTGAAAATAAAAACCACTTTCAAGGAGGAAACTGAGAAACAGTTCAACCATCCATGAATTGTCTGCTAATATTAAATTTAAGGAATCAGGAGGACTATACTAAGCACAAAGCGGACACTTCACCAATATGTGGGGTACCGTCAGTCTGGCTCCACAACCATATTGTGGGAGTAGATCATTAGATAGGAGGAAACAATAGGTGAGCATGGTATGACCAACGCATAGGCAGCATAAAACAAGTGGACTCCTTCCAAAAGGAGTGGAAGGAAGAGCGCTAAACTGCAGTAGACTCCTTCATTGTGCACAGTTTATCACTATGAGCAGAAGCACACCATATGTCATTCCTTTTTTGGGCAAAGAGAGATCTGACGTAGATTTGCATATCCACAGCTGGAATCATGAAAGGAAATGGGGGTATCTGCTTCTCTAGCCAAATTGTCAGCCAGTTCATTCCCTGGGATACCCACACGACTTGGGACCCGGCACAGCCAAGTGCAGAGAGGAGGTCATGGATAGCAGATACCAAAGGGTGGCGAGAGTAACACTGGTCAATAGCACGCAGGCTGCTCACTGAGTCGGAACAAATTAAAACACTGTGGAGGGAGGCCTGAGAAACAAACAGGATAGCCCCATGAATGGCTAGAAGCTCTGCTATTAACACACTACACAATCCCAGCAATAAATTTTGTTCTAAGCCAGTAGGAGATACGAAAGCGTATCCCATCAGTGTAAAAGATGGTGGCAACCTGGAACTCTGCAAGGATTGCATTTACAAGATGCCAAAAAACCATAGGGGCAACAGAGATCTTAGGACCCATGAATAGATCGGTCCTAGTCCATGGTCTAGGCACCATACAAGGGGTGGAGGGGGGAGGGGGGGATGGGAGGAAAGACACGGGGTGCATTCCAGTAAGTGGAGACGGAGATCCCGACGGGGGGAAGTGAGACACATGCCAAGTGGCAATCCCACCCATGTGCAGGTGTCAGGAGGGAGACATCCCTCATTGGCACAGCGCACACTTTACACGGGATGGTCAGGGAATTGGCGAATAGCAATTGCATACGAAATCAGGAGTTGGCTCTGTCGTATGTGTAAATGGTGGAATCCTTGCTTCTGTGAGGAGACTATCAATGAGACTAGTGTGAAAGGCACCAAATAGCCAGATGCACCCCACAATGGTGAACAGGGTCAAGCAGTTTCAAAGTGGAAGGAGCTACTGAGCCACAAAACTGACTACCGTGATCTAGTCTGGACAAGACCAGAGCATGGTAGAGATGGATAAGAGTGGTAAGGTTTGCACCTCAAGATGTGTGGGCCAGGAAGCAGAGAGCATTAAGCTTCTGCATACATGTAGTCTTTAGGTGGTGAATGTGGGGCAGCTACGTCAGCTTATTACGAAAAAAGAGGCCCAAAAAACGGGACTGTAATACGACATCGAGGAGCTGGTCACCTAAATAAAGTTCTGGATAGGGGTGTACTGTGGGTCGATGATAAAAATGTATAATCTGCATTTTGTGGGAGAAAACTGGAAGCCATGGGAGGTGGCCCATGCAGGGGCCCATTGGGTGGCGCCTTGGAGCCGATGCTCAGCAGGTGCTACCAAGTGGGAGCTGCACCAGATGCAAAAAGATCCACATACAATATCAGGGTAACCAGAGGCCCAACAGAGGTCACAAGCCCATTGATGGCAATGAGGAAGGGGATGACACTTAGCACAGAACCCTGTGGGATACCTTTCTCCTGAATCTGAGGGGTGCTGAGTGAAGTGCCAACTCGAACCCAGAAGAGAAAGTGAGATAAATAACTCGCAGATAAAAATCTGAAGGGGACCACAGAAACCTCAGTAATGGAGGGTAACTAAAATGTGATGGCACCAAGCCATGTCATATGCCTTATGTAGGTCAAAGAAGACTGCGACAAGGTGCCTGGTGAGTAAAAGCCTGTTGTGTGGCTGTTTCCAATTGGAGCAAATGGTCAGTTGGAGATCGTGCTGCCCAGAAGCCACACTGATACGGGGACAAAAGGCCTCGAGATTCAAGTACCCAACATAATCTGAAGCTGACCAAACTCTCGAGCAGTTTACAAAATACATTCGTTGGGCTTCAGGATGGGGATAGCTATACTGTCTCGCCATTGTGACAGAGAAGGACCCATGAGCCAAATGCAGTTGAAGACCCTGAGGAGATGATGCCTCTGCGGAACGTCCAAGTGTTGGATCATCTGGTTGTGCATGGAATCCGGGCCTGAGGCCATGTCTCATCAAGAGGTAAGAACCTGCAAGAATTCCCATTTAGTGTTCATTATAGGGCTCAGTGTGGTGCAGGATGAAACGGGGGGGGGGGGGTCTGTTCAACACACTGCTTCTGCCAGAGAAAGGTAATAGGATAGGAAGAGGGTGTCAATGCCGTTACGAAGTGTGTTGTGAGGTGCTCTGCAAGGACCAATGGATAAGTTTCTACAGGGAATCATAACTTTCTTGGCAAATGCCTTTCCAAGATTGATGTCTGAGATACTCCTCTGTGATACAGACAAGAGGGATCGAGCCAATAATTAAATCACTGAACACTCAGAACTCTCATGGTTTATGATAGAGTGCCTAGCAGAATATTAAATTACTGTGCTACACACGTTAGCCCTGTATTTAGCCATATTTGTAATTTTTCCTTTACGAATGGTCAGTTTCCTGAATGATTCAAGTACTCAGTAGTAAAGCGGCTTCATAATAAGGGAAAAAAGGATAATGTAGATAATTTTAGACCTATTTCTATGCCATCAGTGTTTGCTAAAGTTATTGAAAAGGCTGCATATGTAAGGATAATTGATCATTTTATATCACATGATTTGCTATCAAATGTACAGTTCGGCTTTAAAAGTCGTTTAACAACTGAAAATGCTATCTTCTCTTTTCTCTGTGAGGTACTGGATGGGTTAAACAAAAGGTTGTGAATGCTAGGCATATTTTTTTGATTTAACTAAGGCATTTGATTGTGTTGATCACAAAATATTGCTCCAGAAGTTGGACCATTACAGAATACGGGGAGCAGCTCACAATGGGTTCAACTCTTCATTTAGCAACAGACAGCAAAAGGTCATTATTCACAATGTTGAGAATGGCTGTCATGTGGGGTCTGAGTGAGGTACGGTCAAGTGGGGGATGGGCGGGGGGTGGGGTGGGGGGGTGGGGGGGGGGGGTGGGGGGGAGTGCCCCAGGGATCAGTGTTGGGACCACTCCTTTTCCTTATTTATATAAATGATATGCCCTCTAGTATTACTAGTAACTCTAAAATATTTGTGTTTGCTGATGACACTAGCTTGGTAGTAAAGGATGTTGTGAACAACATTGGCTCAGTTTCAAATAGTGCAGTTCATGACATATGTTCATGGCTTGTAGAAAATAAACTAACACTAAATCACAGTAAGACTCAGTTTTTTACAGTTTCTAACACGCAATTTAACAAAACCTGACGTTTTAATTTCCCGGAACGGGCATATGACTAGTGAAACTGAACAGTTGAAATTTCTAGGTGTTCAGATAAATAGTAAGCTGTTCAGGATCTTGTTCAAAGACTTAATGCTGCCATTTTTACTATTCGAATGGTATCTGAAGTGACTGATCATTCGACACGAAAATTAGTCTACTTTTCTTATTTCCATTCGCTTATGTCGTATGGTATTATATTTTGTGGTTAATCTAAACAGATATTTTTGGCTCAGAAACGGGCAGTTCGGGCAATAACTGGTGTAAGTTCATGAACCTCTTGTCGAACCCTGTTCATGAGCCTGGGTATTTTGACATTGGCCTCTCAATATATTCCTTACTGTCATTTCTTGTTAACAATATTAGCTTATTCCCAAGAACAAGCAGCTTTCACTCAGTTAAAACTCGGCAGAGATCAAACTTGCATTTGGATCAGACTTCCTTAACTCTTGTGCAGAAAGGTGAGCAGCATACTGCTGCATTCATTTTCAACAATTCAAAAATCTTAGCAGTAATCCACACGCTTTCAAATCGAAACTGGGGACTTTCCTCATGGGTCACTCTTTTGCTGTCGAGGAGTTCCTTGAAAAATTAGGCTGATTCTTGTTGTATTCTTGATTGTGTTTCCTTAAACTTATGGACTGACTTTCTTGGGGTTCATAAACATTTATTTTTATCTATTATTTCTGTTATGTTGTAATTCCATGTACTGACATGTTCCATGACCTTGGAGATTTACTTCTCAATTTGTTCCTACGGAACTTAACGCGCAAATAAAAAATAAAAGTACAGAGAGCAGCTCGGAGGTTAAGACCCAGGACAGTTGACTGTCACTGGCAACCCAAAAGGCTACAGAGCTTGGACCACATCTATGAGGAAGAGGCATACACCCCAGGAAGGAAGCATAGTGCTGCCAGCATTCCTTTTTACTCTGCTTAATAAGGTAATGAGCCTTAGCATGGAGAAGCTTAAGATCAAGGAGGTTGATCTGTGAAGAGTGTCACTCAAACTGCTGCAGCGCCCGTCAGCAGTCCTGGACAGCGACTGCGACATCCTTGTTCCACCACAGTACCGGTCGATGGGGGGACAGCAGTGCAAGCAGCACAGAGAATAGTGGCAGAGATGCCTTGCATGACTGCAGAAATGGAATTCGAGATACAGGTGTTGAATTGAACAGTAGACCTAGTTAAAGGCCAACTGACCTGCGGAATGCCCAACGTGGGGGCCTGTCTGCTTGGCGGCAGCAGGGGAATGATAGAATCACCGGAAAGTGGTCACTGTCACAAAGGTCATCATGAGACGACCAATGTAGTGAAGCCACAAGGGCAGGGGAGGAGATCAAGAGATCGATAGCAGTGAAGGTGCAATTAGTGGCACTGAAGTGGGTAGGGGAACCACCACTGATGAGACCCCTACCCATTGACGTGACACTCCCCCACAGTGAGTGGTGGGCATATAAGTTACCACAGAGGCGACACAGGAGGGGGGAGTTGCTGGATTAAAGTAGACAGTGCAGCATAAGGAAGTGGCCGCCTATCTGGAGGGAGGTAGACATTGCAAATGTTTATTGCTGGAGTCATTTGCACTCGAACCACTACTGCTTCCAGGCTGGTACATAGGGGGATCCAGTCACTAATGACATCGGAGCGAACCTAAGTGCAGACCCACCAGACCCGGGACTGGCACACAAGCTGCGAGGTCTTCGGTCCCTTGTTCCTGGTAAAATAATTACACAAGGGAAAGAAGAAAAGAAAGTAGACATACAGCACAAAAACAGGAGAATGGAAGAACCAAAAGAACGACAGAAGGACAACCAACACTACTATGAACAAAACAGGGAAAGAAAACCACAGAGAGAAGCAAGAAACAGGTAGATGGGACAAAAAAAAAAAAAAGGAAAAGAGAGAGCAGATGACTGTGGCTGGCCGACCATGAGAATAAAAAGGAAAAGCCAGCCACTCTGTGACACATTAAAACATCCAGCCTAAAAGCATTTGAGTGGAGAACAAAAAGGGACAAAGGACATGCGCAAAAACATATACAGAATGATAAAACCCACCGTCATTTATAAAACATGAAACTAAATTAGCCGATGAGGCGTTGTCAGCTAAAATTAATGGCAATGAGTCCGGTAACTAAAGAGTCCATTGCAGGGCAGCCAAAGGAGGACAGCTCACCAAGATACCTGCCACTGTCAGCCGGGCACAGCACTGACACTGAGGTGGGTCATCACGGCGCAGGAGGCAGCCATGTGTCATCCAAGCGTGGCCAACGCAGAGCAGACAGAGCACCACATAATGGCACGCAGTTGTTGTGCGTACTGAGGTTATGCCATTCCGTCTCACAAAGCCGCAAAACCTTGCAGTGTAGTACTGAACGCAGGTCAGCTGCACAGAAGCCAATCTCCATAAGTGGTTTCCGCATAGCCTGTTTGGCCAGCCTGTCGGCAAGTTTGTTGCCCGGGATTCCGACGTGACCTGGGATCCGGACAAACATCACTGTACGACTGGACCGTTCCAGGGCACAGATGGACTCCTGGATGGTCGCTAGCAAAGGATGATGATGTAGCACTGGCCGTCAGCTTGTAGGCTGCTTAAGCAGTCGGTACACAGAAGAAACAACTTCCCAGGGCATGAACGGATGTGCTCAAGAGCAGCAGATATAGCCACCAGCTCGTCAGTGAAAACACTGCAGCCATCAGGCAAGGAATGCTGTTCAATATGTCCTCCACAAACATACATGAAGCCGACGTTATTTTCAGCCATCAAGCCGTCGGTGTAAACCATTTCATGACCTTCGTACATGTCAAGAATCGAGAGGAAGCGGCATCGGAGAGCCGCAGGGTTAACTGAGTCCTTAGGGCCATGTGAAAGGTCCAGGCAAAGTCGTGGCCTAAGTGTACACCATGGAAGTACGCATGAACGGACCTCAAGTATAGGTGGTAAAGGCAAGGACTCCAGTTCGGAAAGAAGGGATTGGACACGAACTGTGATTGGAAGCCCTGACCTGGGCTACTGATGTGGGAGATGAACCCCTGTGGGTGGGAAAAGGAGACGGTAATTCGGATGCACAGGAGAACTATGAACATGTGCAATGTAACTGACCAGGAGTTGTGCACGCCTTTAACCTGCAATGGAGAGACTCCGCCCTCCACCAGGACACTGGTCACCGGACTCATTCAGCACTTCCGCTTGAGATGACAAAGGGGAGGAAGTCAAGTCAATCAGGCATCGAATGCAGTCCTAAGAATTGATATGTTTCCACTACACTGAGTGGATCATCATTAAGGTAAAGTTCTGGTTCTGGATGAACGGTATGACACACAACTTTGCAGCCGAAAACTGCGAACTGTGGGCTGGAGCCCATGACTGCACCTTGTGGATGGTTCCCTGTAGGTGCCGCTCAGCAACACGCAGTACTGGAGTAGCAATATGAAATGCAGAAGTCATCTGCATACAGAGAAGATGAGACAGACAAGCCTACAGCTGATGCTAGACCATTAATGGCCACTAAAATTAGAGATACACTCAATACAGAGCCCTGTAGGAGTGCTCGGCAATCATGATTGTGTCGGTAGATAACACGCCATTTACTTTATCACCGGGGTCTAGTACCCTAAAACACGTTTGATCCTTGCCCAGGCTTGGGAAGGTGATGTATGGCGCCCAATGGCTGACATGTATCTCGATCAACACTCCTGCTTCTGTCATTTGATAAGAAGGCGAATGCGGGCACATAACCGTTTAAAGGCTATGAGGTGCTCCAGGGGAGGGTGCTGCTTATGCCACTGTAGAGCTCGCCGAAACTCCTTAATTGCTTCAGTGACTTCCGGCAACCACCAAGGGAATGCCTTTTGCCGGGGGCACCCTAAAGAGCGAGGGATCGCGTTTTCTGGTGCAGAAAGGATTGTTGCAGTCACCTGCTTAACTATCACATCGATGTTCCCGAGAGGGGGAGATTCAACAGTGACAGCAGAGGTGAAAGTTTCCCAGTCCACCTTGTTTAAAGCCCATCTGGGCAGGCATCCATGTGCCTGACCCCAGGGCAGATGGGGAAAGTGGTCACAACCGCACAGATTGTCATGTGCTCTCCAGTAGATAGATGAGAGAAGTTCTGGGCTGCAAATTGATAAATCAATGGCCGAGTAACTACTATGAGCCACAGTGAAATGTATGGCAGCCCCTGTATTTAAGAGGTAGAGGTCGAACTGACACAGTGAAGTTTCCACATCTCTGTCTCGAACAGTAAGCACAGTGCCACCCCACAAGGAGTTATGCCCGTTAAAATCTCCCAAATGTAGGAAAGGTTTATGGAGTTGATCAGTCAGTGCAGCTAATACATTCAGGGGTACTGCACCATCTGGAGGAAGTTATACATTGCAGACAGTTATTTCCTGTGTCAGCATCATTCTGACAGTCACAGTTTCAAAAGAGGTTTGAAGGGGCACAGTTTCACTACAGACCGAGTTTAGGACATAAACGTAAACTCCACCTGACACTCTATTATAGTTGCTACAGTTCCTGTAATATCCCTTATAGCAGCGGAGGGCCGGTTCCGCATTGCTGGGAACCAGATTTCCTGGAGGGCAATGCAGAAAGCAGGTGTAAAGCTTAACAGTTGCTGTAGCTCAGCCAGGCCGTGGAAAAAACCGTCGCAATTCCATTGGAGGATGACATGACCGTGAGACTGGGAAGGCATGGAACATTCAGTGAGGCAATTTACGCCCCAAGGTCAACTGCTGCCACTGACTTGCCTGAGTAGTCTATAGCCATTGTGTCTGAGGGTTGGCAAGATCTAGGTCCTCAGTGGACACCAGAATCTCCACCTCATCTGCAGATGCAGAGCTTGTAGGCAGCGGTGGTGTGGTTGCCACAATAATTTCCTTGGTCTTGGCGATCATCATTTTGGATTTCTCTCACTGCTCCTTGGGTTTCCCTCGCTGGGAGGACTTCACTGATTCAGTCTCCGGGACTGAGGATGAGCGTGAAGCCCTACAACCAGCTGCTTTTGGGCTCTTCCGCCACTGGTGGGCGTCATCTTTTCCACTAGCAGAAACCTGCGAAGGGAGTGACTCAAGGGACCCCTTCCTAACGAGAGGAGCCAAAGAAGACTTACATTTCTCCGGCACAGAAGTGGGGACTGATAAAATCAATAGTTTGGAGGGGGGGGGGGGGGGGGGGGTGTTTGCTCCCGAAGTAGGTGGTGCAGGAGCAACAGGGAGGGAAACACCCCCCAGAACCTAGGAGGCAAGTGTAGTCTTCTGGCTCTGAGAGGGGACCGGGGTTGGCGGAGCTGATGCTATAACTGTTATAGCAGTGGTGTAAAACGATATCATACATACAGGATGTAGGCTTTCAAATTTCCTCATAGCCTCAGTGTAGGTTAATCAGTCCAGGGTCTAGTACTCCATGATTTTCCTTTCTTTCTGGAAAATCCTGCAGCCTGGCGAGCAAAGTGAATGGAGCTCTCCGCAGTTGACACAGATGGGAGGCTGGGCACATGGAGTATTGGGATGTGATGGACGTCTGCAATCTTGACACGCGACTCTGGAAGTACAGTAGGAAGACATATGGCTGAACTTCCAGCATTTAAAGCATCACATTGGGAGAGGGATATAGGGCTTTACATCACAATGGTAGACAAGCACCTTGACCTTCTCAGGTAATGTATAACCCTCAAACACCAAGATGAAGGCACCAATGGCAACTTGATTATCCTTCGGACCCCAGTGGACACACCGGACGAAATGTACACCTCGTTGCTCTAAATTGGCATGCAGCTCATCGTCAGACTGCAGAAGAAGGCCCCTGTGAAATATGATACCCTGGACCATATTTGAGCTCTTACGGGGTGTGATGGTTACAGAAACATCCCTCAGCTTGTCACAAGGAGTAACTCCCATGACTGGGCAGAGGATGCTGTTTTGATCAAGACTGACACAGACCTCATTTTGGACAAGCCGTCAACCTCCCCAAACTTGTCCTCTAAATGCTCAACAAAAATCTGAGACTTCATCATCATGAAAGATTCCCCATCACCTCTCGAACATACAAGGTACCGGGGCGAATAAGAGCTGCTGCTATCCTTAGCCTGATGTTCCGTTCCTCCCATGGTGTGGCCAGGGAGGGGAACGATATGCGGTTGTGCTTCTGTGCTTTGAATTGAGCCCGTGAACACTTAAAGACTGCTGGTGTTTCACCACCAGCAAGAGAGAATGTACTATGCTTCATTGTGTGTCATCTGCCCTGGTGCCATCCATTCCACCCCACGAGCGCTACCGAGCCGAAACAAAGGCCACCTGGCAGGATGGCCATTGCTGGGAGTCCCAATGCCCTAGGGTGATGGGCACCTATTCCTCGGCAAAGGTGGGGAGTTAAAGGCACAGGCATCAGCAGAGCAATCCCTGTGAGATCAAATGGCTCTGAGCACTATGGGGCTTAACATCTGAGGTCCTCAGTCCCCTAGAACTTACAAGGGAACCTCCCCACTGCACCCCTCTCAGATTTAGTTATAAGTTGGCACAATGGATAGGCCTTAAAAACTGAATACAGATCAATCGAGAAAACAGGAAGAAGTTGTGTGGAACTATGAAAAAAAATAAGCAAAATATACAAACTGAGTATTCCATGCGCAAGATAGGCAACATCAAGGAGAATGTGAGCTCACGGGCACTGTGGTCCCATGGTTAGCGTGAGCAGCTGCGGAACGAGAGGTCCTTGGTTCAAGTCTTCCCTTGAGTGAAAAGTTTACTTTCTTTATTTTCGCACAAAGTTATGATCTGTCCGTTCGTTCATTGACATCTCTGTTCACTGCAATAAGTTTAATGTCTGTGTTTTGCGACTGCAGCGCAAAACTGTGCGATTAGTAGACGAAAGGACATGCCTCTCCAATGCCTCTCCAATGGGAGCCGAAAACATTTGATCGCAAGGTCAAAGGTCAACCGACTCCTCCACAGGAAGACACGTCTGATATATTCTATACAACACTGGTGACGGCATGTGCGTCACATGACAGGAATATGTTGTCGACCCACCTAACTTGTACACTTGGCGAATGGGTCAAAAGATCTTCTACCTTGCCCGATTTAGGTTTTCTTGTGGATGTGATAATCACTCCCAAAAAAGTGATGAAAACATAAGAGTTTGTCACATAAACTGCAACAAATGAATGCAACAGTTTCACAGTCGCACAGTTTTCCCTGTGCTCTGTCAAAACATATGTTTTTAACATTTTCAAATTTTTCCGTGTGTTGACCGTCAAATCTTGCATATGTCCAAGCAAATCTGTACATGTCCTGGAATTTTGGAGAGTGAAGTTGATTATGTGTGAGTGCCTGAACTTTGATAATTGTCTGAAAATAAAAAATTAAAATTATAGCTCGAGGGTAGACTTGATCCAAGCACGTCTCGTTCCGCAGCTGCTCACACTAACCATGGGACCATGGCACTCCTGAGCTCACACTATCCTTGATGTTTCCTATCTTGTGCATGGACTACTCAGTTTGTATATTTTGCTTATTTTTTTCATAGTTCCACACAACTTCTTCCTGTTTTCTCGATTGATCTGTGTTCAGTTTTTCAAGGCCTATCCACTCTGCCAACTTATAACTAAATCTGAGGGGGGGTGCGATGAGGAGGTTCCCTTGTTAGAACTACTTAAACCTAACTAACCTAAGGACATCACACACATCCATTCCCGAGGCAGGATTCGAACCTGTGACTGCAGTGGTCGCGCGGTTCCAAACTGAAGTGCCTACAGCAGCTCGGCCACTCTGGCCGGCTCCTGTGTGGTCACGGGGCTACAATCAATAGGGTACATGGCGGCCCCACCACAAAGGACTGGCTACTGTGCTGGATATCAGGTGCCACCAAGCAAACAAGTCCATTATCATTGCCAGTGTAGAAAACGATGCTGCACAGTTGATGGAAAAATACACACCCAGGAGGGTGACCTCGTCCAACAGTTGGATAATAAGCAGAAGTGCAGATCCACGTCAGTGAAGGATGCAATAGCTCTCAGTGCACATTAGACACGATACACTATGTAAGGTGCCGTTCCCCAATTGGCTCGCTCTTCAGGAAAATTTTGAAAAATGGAGGTCAAACCCGATAGGGGACCATCACATAAAGGCCTAAATGTGTGAGACTCCTTTTAGTTGCCTCTTACGACAGGCAGGAATACCTAGGGCCTATTCTAACCCCTGGATCCACAGGGGGTCAAGAGTGAAGGCACCAGTATCGATGCGGTTGTCTCTGCAACCCTTCTGCACACGTCGAACAAAATGAATGCCACGTCACCCAGAGTTCCTCATCTGTTCGCAGGATGAGGTCCCTATGAAAACTCACTCCCTGGACCATATACAGAAACTGGTGAGTCTTAATAGACAAAGGGACATTGCCAAGACAGTCACAGGTACGAAGAGCTGTGGATTGGGTGGCAGAAGCAGCTTTGATGAACAGGGAGACCGACCGCATCTTACTAAGAGACTCCATTTCACCAAACTTGTCTCAATATTTTCCACACAAAATAATGACTTTGTGGCAGTGAACTTGTCTCCATCCATCCTACTACAGACGGGGTAACAGGAAAAGTGTTTCATCCCAAGATGGCGAGCCTGGCCCTCCTCCCATGGCATCACCAGGGAAGGGAAGGTTGCTGGGTCGTATGATGCAGTAGTCAATGACCCTTCACCACTCACAGAGACGGCTGTTTGATAACGGCCAGATTTTTTGCAGCTTGATATGCTTCATGCACAAAGCATCCACCCTGATACCACCCACTCTGACCAGCGGCTCTCCCCATGAGAACCACCCAGCTACAGCAAGGGCCATCTGGCACAGCAGCCATTGCCGGGAGTTCCAATGATCCGAGAAGACAAGCAAGCCCTTGGCATACATGGGGAGGGAGCAGCTCAGGTATCATTAGTGTGACACCTATGTTGTCAGGGAGCTCAGCCATATGGGTACATAAAAACCCCACTATACGGACTGTCTATATATGCTGGTGACCTAGCAGGGTGGAAGGGAGCTACAGTGGGGAAGGAAGAGGAGAAGGAATGGGGGAGAGAATCCACACCATAGATGCTAAGGAGGGAGTTCTTCCCCAAATGGCTCACACCTCACACTAAAAACAGGAAATTTTGGAGTGGAGGTCAAACCTCAAGCGGGATCCTAAATGCCACAAACGATGAAAGAACAGGAGAAAGGAACAAAATTGCAACCAATACAGGAAACCAGGCGGATAGCCAGCTTGATGTAAATCAGAACACCAAGAGAGGAGCAGAAGGGGGCAACAGTGAAGAAGCGAGGATAGGGAGGGCGGCAGGGTGAAGAAAATGCAGCCAGGGGAAGAAGAATTGGCTGCAATAGCTCGCGGTCCCATGTGTGCCACGTACGAACTCACAAAAGAACCGTGACTCCCTTGGTGGAGAGAGGGGGGAAGGGGGACATTGACATTCTAATTTACTCATTTTTAGTTTTTTAAAGTCAATAGACATTGGTCCATTTAAAAATGTGTGTACTTAGACTACCAATCCATTCTGTGAAAACCCCACATCAATAACACTTTCCATTCCCACAATACTTGCAGTGCAAGTTTTAGTGATTCACCCTGTATAAGAAAAGACACACAGCTGGTTTCTCATTCAGAATTCCCATTTCAGTTTTAACTGTTTGTGAGAAGATCATGTTAGGCACTGAGTAAGGATACGCTTAGTAGCATGTGCATGAATTTGACAGCACGCGTTTGCAGTGTGCAAAAACTGCACTCCTCCATTCACCAATATTGCTGCTCACATCAGTCAGGATTCCACGACTGTCACACGAGTACAGTACCATCAGGTTCAGAATAGCCATAATCAGTGCCGCTCCAGAACTCTATTACCTCATGCGATCACTGTCAGTGGGGACAGATGTACAGTTCACGTGGCCATGCAAGATTGTGCAGTCAGATCACACACCTCACATCAGGAAGCTTCTGTATTTACATCACAGCAAGCGTTCACACGAACAGTTCACCTGGACTTAGGAGTACCACCACATCACCTTTTCTACAAGTACCAGTTTAGCGTACAGTGTCGCAATGGACTTATCAAGGCATGGAGGCTCTGAGGAGAGTCAACACAGCCAGACTGCATTTGTCACAGTCGTACAGGCCCAGTACTGGGTGTGACAGGGGAGAATGCCATTAGGTACCTACCTGTTACAATCACCTCCAAATCGAACAGACGGTAATTTGGAAAGCAGCCATCATATACAGGGTGAGTCAGGAGGGAGGTACATGCTTTGAGGGGTCATAGTATTAGTGATTCTGAACAAAAATCTTCATATGGACGTATGACCTATTCCGAATGGTTTCCGAGATAGAACACATTTAATATAACTTTTGTGCGTTTTTCTTGAATAACTTCTTGTGTGAAGAGAACTCGCTTGATGTGGATGCACTGTACCTAACGTAGTTTTTATAGGCCAATTTGAGGTAGCATATTGAGGTAGGAAGTTGAGACGAACAGTCTGATATAGGACACTTGTGGTCTTTCAAGTCGGGAAACTACTTCAAATTGGCGTACAAAAACTACGCAAGCCACAGCGCGTCCGTCGAGCGAGTTTTTCAACATTCTCACGCTCTCTTCGCACAAACCATTAGTTCTTGAGAAAAAAAGAATAGGACCTTCTTTGTAGGAAATTTAATATAGTTTAATTTTGTACTGCGACATGTTTTCACTGAAGGGTGCAGTTTTCGAGTTATTCAAGAAATATGTATAAAAGTGATATTAAATGCGTTCTATCTCGAAACCATTTGGAATAGGGCATACATCCATATGAAGTTTTCTGTTTGTTGTGTTGTTGTTGTTGTTGTTGTTGTTGTGGTCTTCAGTCCTGAGACTGGTTTGATAAAGCTCTCCATGCTACTCTATCCTGTGCAAGCTTCTTCATCTCCCAGTACATACTGCAACCTACATCCTTCTGAATCTGCTTAGTGTATTCATCTCTTGGTCTCCCTCTACGATTTTTACCCTCCACTCTGCCCTCCAATACTAAATTGGTGATCCCTTGATGCCTCAGAACATGTCCTACCAACCAATCCCTTCTTCTAGTCAAGTTGTGCCACAACTCCTCTTCTCCCCAATTCTATTCAATACCTCCTCATTAGTTATGTGATCTATCCATCTAATCTTCAGCATTCTTCTGTAGCACCACATTTCGAAAGCTTCTATTCTCTTCTTGTCCAAACTATTTATCGTCCATGTTTCACTTCCGTACATGGCTACACTCCATACAAATACTTTCAGAAACGACTTCCTGACACTTAAATCTATACTTGATGTTAACAAATTTCTCTTCTTCAGAAACGCTTTCCTTGCCATTGCCAGTCTACGTTTTATATCCTCCCTACTTCGACCATCATCAGTTATTTTGCTCCCCAAATAGCAAAACTCCTTTACTACTTTAAGTGTCTCATTTCCTAATCTAATTCCCTCAGCATCACCCGACTTAATTCGACTACATTCCATGATCCTCGTTTTGCTTTTGTTGATGTTCATCTTATATCCTCCTTTCAAGACACTGTCCATTCCGTTCAACAGCTCTTCCAAGTCCTTTGCTGTCTCTGACAGAATTACAATGTCATCGGCGAACCTCAAAGTTTTTATTTCTTCTCCATGGATTTTAATACCTACCCCGAATTTTTCTTTTGTTTCTTTTACTGCTTGCTCAATATACAGATTGAACAACATCGGGGAGAGGCTACAACCCTGTCTCACTCCCTTCCCAATCAGTACTTCCTTTTCATGTCCCTCGACTCTTATAACTGCCATCGGGTTTCTGTACAAATTGTAAATAGCATTTTCCTCCCTGTATTTTACACCTGCCACCTTCAGAATCTGAAAGAGAGTATTTTTTGTTCAGAATCACTAATACTATGATCCCTCTAAGCATGTACCTTTCCTCCTGTATCCGACACACTGAGGCAGGAGCACATGCCCTGTCTTGCATCCTGACCTGCCACAAGACATTGTGCCCTTCCCTCTATACATCTGATTTTCCATCTTAGTCCTATTTGGTACAGGTCCAGAATGGGGTGAAAGAGTGACTTGTATGCAATCTCCTTTGAGATTGATGGCATTTTCCCAGAATTTTACTAATAAACTGGAGTCTACCAACTGCTTTATCCACAACAGAATCTATATGATCATTCCATTTCATATCCCTACAAACTGTTATGACCAAATATTTGTAGGAGTTGGCAGAACCAACTCGGAGTCATTGACAGACAAGTTCTCGGAGTATTGTACCATGTCATAATATAAAAATCTTTACTGGAGAAACCAACATTTCAGCCACAGTTACAGTGGCCTCCTCCTGGACCTACTGATGTGATTTCGTTGTGAGGAGTCAATTTTATTTTGTAACTGCTGTTCACTGAGCATGACATCACATTATAATTTTGTGTAAGGTCATAGCTGTGATTGGTCATTTGAAGTAGAGGAGCAGGAACTTTAATATAATAGGTTGCTGCAGTGGACTGAGTACATATCTGCTGTTGTTTATTGCTTCTTGCACAGTATGCTATGACTCAGTGAATGAGACGTAGGCTCTAGTTTTCCTCCTGCCGGACGCATGCCATACAGCAACAGTTACTTGCAGGTAGTGCTCACGTCACATTTTGTTGGTGTGGCTGTTGGACTCTGAGGGCTGGCAGCCAGGATGGAGCAAGCTTGTATCGATCCTTGATGTTCATGTTGGTGGGGTGATTTATTATTTCTATGGCTGCACCAAGGAAATTGAGTTTAACAAAATGCACGTACTGCCTAAGCAGCCAGCTCTGACAAAGCACACGACCAAAAAAACTGTAGAAAAGTAAAACAAGGGTCATTAAGTGTAGTCCACATAAATTAGGCAGTGCTGGGAGACTCAGTGTGGGACTTGAGACACTAAAATATAAGTGACAATGGCAGAGATAGAGGGGCTATAAAATACAAACTGGCAGTAGTATGAAATAATATTCTGAAAAAGAGAAACTTGTTTTGATCTAATACAGAATTTTTTTTTTAATGTTACTGTAGAGCATAGCCTTACCTGGAAACAAAATGTTGATATGAAATAAGCAGAGATAAGAAGAGATTAGATGTCTTTGAAATGTAGTGCTGCTGAAGATCATGTAACTAATGAAGAGGTACTGCATTAAATTGGCTGAAACTCAACAAAAGTAATGAATCGGTTGAAAGGATACATCCTGAAATATCTGGGAATTGTTAATTCGATAACAGAGGAAAGATTCAGGGGTAAAAACTGTAGAGGGAAGCCAACTTCAAGTGGATGTACACTGCAGAACTTGTGCAGAATGGGCGAGTCTTGCCCACAATAGCCTAGCATTTGCATGACACCAATCCTTTGTACTGCAAGTCATGGTAACATGCCACATACCTTATCATGATTTTTGAACTGGGGATTCTCATTGCAGATACAGATGGATGTTTATGTGAGAACTGTTATTAGTCTAACCCAAAAAGCTGGGCCCTCATGCCTGCAGTTAAAAGAGAAGAGAAATAACATACATTCAATCAGAACTGTTTCTTGCTCTCATCAAAAATCGTGAGAGAAGGTCTGAAGACCTGTTAGCTGGATTACACAAGGGTCAAACAGATTCTGAAATTAAGACTATAAGGCATACCCAGGAGCAAAAATACACTCAGATCACAATTCAGTAATGATTAAGACTAGACTGAAATTCAAAAGATTTGTCCCAAAGAATTAATGTGTAAAGAAGTGGGATAGTGAAATACTGAGGAATGATGCGATGTATAAGTTGTCCCATTCTGTACAGAATGTGAAAATTAATACAACAACATGCAGTTCAAATGAAGAGGAATTGACTTCTTTAAAATGGGCAATCACAAAAACTGAATTGACATCTATAGATACAAGGGAGGTAAATGTGAAGAAATCCTAGGTAATGGAAGAAATACTTCAATTGATCAACAAAAGGAGCAGGTATAAAAATTTTCAATGGCTACAGCAAAAATGTGAAGAAATGGAAAAAGAAATGGTTGTCAGCATTGATTCAGCTTATATTTAAACACTGTTTTAAATGTAAAGGATTATGTATGCAATTCATTTGCAGGCCTCCAGTCCTGCATTAGTCCATTTAAGTTCTCAGCGTGCAATGCGAGAGGACTCACTGTCCTCCCCTTGTTTCCACTCAATACTTAGACAGAAGACAACCTTTTTGATGTATAAACACTTTATTTCATATTAATTTACAGGTGCTATTCAGCAATACCTAACAAGTGCACAAGATGCCTGCGAGCTCAGCCCTGGGCTGGACGAGACATATGTCTGCTCGCTGCAGAGTCTACGACCTACCTTCTGGCCGCTTACAACAGTCGACCACTTCCACACACACAGTTACAATGTTTCCTGACGGGGAGCAGATTATATCACACAGTCTGACCTGTCCAGTTTTCAGACTGCCACTAGATGGTTCATACAGCAGCAAGTGAGTTATGGAATTCAAAATACTCCCACTCTAAGATGAGTCTCCTCATTTTACAAACAGACATAAATTTAACCAACAACAAGGTTCAAACCAAGGAAAACAACAAAAATAATACTAGACACAAAATCAGGGCACATGAATATGAAATTCATTAACTTTTGGTTGCACAGACCAACACACATTGCTCTCACACTGATGAGAGACGTGAAGGATACTAACCTTAAACACAAAAGCAACAAAATATTACTATTACACTGCGTATGAAATGTATGAAGCCACTACTGACAACAGCCAGTCCACAAAAGAAACATGCACAGCTTCTCAAGCCGACTTTATTAATTAAGGATTTGTTCCTGTAAATCGCAATTTAGCAATGGGCCTTTATAATGTACCACCACACAAATATAAGGGTACACTTGACTGATTCACAGCTTAGGCAGGGGACACAGTTTTGCTACAGACCTCTTACCCTGCCCATAAGCAGTTTTCACCATCAGCACATGCACATGATTATCAAGTCCCTGAAACAGCTGCTCGACAACACCCAGCCTCCAAACCAAGTGAGGCAAGTTATCTTCCTTGACCAAGACATGATCACCTATCTGGGGTTGCAATGCTCCTTCAGATTTCCATTTACTGCGTTTCTGCAGTTGGTGCAGGTACTCACTGGACCACTTACTCCAAAAAGACTGATGCACCTTTTGTACAAGTTGCCACCTGTGCAAACTTTTGGCAGGAATCTCAAGGATGGAGGGTTTGGAATGGGCACAAAGTGGCTGTCCAATGAGGAAATGCCCAGGAGTGAGAACAGACGGAGAATTTACGTTGTCAGAGAGAGCACACACAACGGCCCTGAATTTAGGCATGCTTCTATCTGAGTTAATACCATAGCTAGTACTCCGAAGGTCAGTACTGTACTGCCATGGACATGACTTCATACATTTGACTCCTGCTTCCCACAGTCCACCAAAGTGAGGAGCATGAGGTGGAGTAAAATTCCAACTGATACCGTCTGAGGTCGGAAAGTTCACCAAACCTTCAATTGTAGAATCGTCACAGAAAAAAGTTGAAGGTCAGTGTGTGCATCTACAAATGTAGTACCTTTATCACTAAACATGTGAGAAGGCTTTCCTCTTCTCGCAATGAGTTTCCTGTGGGTAGCCAGAAAGCTGGTTACTAAGTCAGTAACTAACTATAGATGGATGACTTTGGTTGCTATACAAATGAATACGGTAATATAGGCCTTGGTAGTAACGTTACTCCATCTTCCACCATGCTTCACATTAACAGGGCATGCAGAATTTATTCCATAGTGCTGGAAAGGGCGAGACTTGTTTACTCTCGATGCTGGTAGTTGACCCATGAGTTGAACTGCAGTCTATGACTTGAACCTAACGCACTTCAAACATTTCCCAATAACTCCTTTGACTGTGTTGCTCCCATTGGGAATCGAAAACACCTACACAACATGTTCAACAAAAGCTGTGACCCAGCGTGCTACAGATTTTCAGGTTCATAAATGATGAGAATTTCTGTCAGATGATGCTTAGATGGTATGATAATAGGATGTCGCTCATCATATGGTATGTCAGCATTCATTAACGTCCCTCCCACCCGTAGAATACCTTCTGTATCGACAAATGGATGAAAATCTGATAATTTGCTGTTATGTGGCATAGAAGAATTGGCCATTAACAAAGTGATCTCATTACCATACTCACCATGTTTAACTATGCCAAAGACCTTTTTGACGGTGTTTTGGCATTCTTGTAGGCTGCGTGGACCAGTTATCCTGTACGCTTGCCGCAGTCTAGTGTTGTTAACAAACCTCAGTGCATAAGCCAAAAACCTGTACGTTTCCTTGAATGAGGAATATTTACACAGCGATTCATCATCAAGCTCAATAACTGACACCAAAGATACTTGCACACACCTTCTTTCATGCACATCTTCTACCACATGGGAAGAACAACTGCTGCAGCCCAGGTCATAGTTGGATGGCCATGAAAGGCCAGACTATCATTGCACAAGTGACCTCAAATGTGCTGGACTAATGCCATGCCATGTGACTGTCTTCTGATTTGATATGTCTCCAGATGGGATCTGAACTCAGTTCCTGAATTTCAGAGATTCTGTTGGCAACAAAAGTTTTCTGGTGACTAGAGCTACATTGCAGCCAGAACTACTGTGGAGTCCATCCACAGTTAGATATCACTGTTGTTTACAGAATCTAAGGCATTTGCCACCTTATGAGCGAGTCAAGCAAGAAGCAGAACACCATGTAATTCCAGTCATGGAAGAGATTGCAGTTTGACAGGAGTTACATGAGATTTGGCTGCAGCCAATGAGACTACAACCTCGTTGCAAAGAACACATCTGATGTATACACAAACACCATACGCCAACTGTGAAGCATGACAAGAACCACAAACTTTGAGTTTAGGGCCATTCCGTGCCAAGTGGTCTAATATCAAGAAATGTTCCCACATGACCATCATGGATTTTGATGAAATTTTGTTATGAACATTCACACATGTTCTCAATGAACACTGGTAAAGCTTCGGTTTCATAAATTCAATACTTGCAGAGATATAGTCACTTGTTTGAAACCATAGCACAGCTTCCAATAGTGCATCCTTGAATTTTCAGCAAATTTGAGATGAGATATCTTTGTTAGTATTTTCATGAAAGAAACAAAACATGGCCATCTTACACAACTTTTAGAGCTCTTTAAAGTAAAATATTAAGAAAAGGATTTCTGAGCAATTTTCATATAGATAATTTGAAGCAAAGTTGGGCGAAAAAATTGCTGTTTAAAAAAAAAATGCAAACTTTAGTTTTTTATATCTCCAAAAGTAATTGTGGGATGTACATAAAATGTTGCACACCATAACTCACCAACACAAGGTCTTAGAATATAAAATTTCATTCTCCTATTGCTTTCCATTATTTCACAAATCTAGGGTGAAGTTGACGATTTTTCAAAAAGTGCTAAAAATTGGTATTTTTAGTGAAATTTTTCATAAAAGTGTTTTCTCCAAACTCTTCTAAACTATGGTCATTAGAAAGAGCATATTCGAAACTACCTAGAAAAGTGGATTTGGTTTTGCAATGCAAGCATATAAGGCCCTAAAAAGTAGCATCATCAAAGAGGCACACTGGAAGTTTGAACACATTTTTCTGGCACTCAAATTATACCTGAAACCTTTTATTATGCCTAATAAATGTTTATTAGTGCCTTGCATAACTGAAACAAAAAGATCTGGTAAATAGGCAATGAGACTGTCAGAAAAACTTGAAAACTATGAGAAGTAGCCCTTCTGCTTTTATCGTAAGTGTTCATCTGCATAAAACTCTTCTCATTTGTAAAAAAGAGAGATCATAAAGAATTCAATGAATAATAGCTTCATATTTTTTGTACTTCTCAAAATTGTAAATATTAACAAGTGGAAAACGAAGACCTAATTTTTGGTTTCAATTGTATAAAACATTTTTCCAAAAAAGAATCTTTTTGCTTGAATCATGCATCAAGTGATGTAAATTTACCAATCAATATTACAGGTTAATACCTAGGTGTTGTAACCTGCGAATTTTTGTCTTAAAGTTATTAGGGAAACACGTGAAATTGGTTGATTAAACATCTAAGACTTTTAATTTTGTATTTAATCACACTTAAATGTAGCCTACTACCTTGGTAAATACGTAACCACTAGTTTCACAGAGAACATTCACAAGATTCACTGTATATACAAAATATAATGGCAACAATTACTTTAACAATCAGATTGTTTCATTATTGTGAGCCTTGTTTGAACAATCAGTATTTCAGTGGTGTGTTTGCAGCATAGTGAGTGGGTTCTCTTGACTGAGTGTGGCTCGTTAAGTGATTTGTAAGACCATCAAAGTTTGTAATCTAATTTACAAAAAATTGTTTTAATTGTGTCTTTTATAGCATATATCTCTTATTAGATTTTTTTCATTGGTATTATACATTGTGTACAATTTCATTCAGTAGCAATTGTCTGAAATTTAAGCAGATTATAATTTGCACTTAGAGGCCAAATTCATTATTTAGTTACTGACGAGAGATGGATGCAGAAGGGAACAGCATACCTTTCTGCTCAATTGGGCAAGGAGATAGTGGAACAAAGTGTCATGTCACTTTCTATGCCAAAAAAGCTGCTTTAAAATGGTTTGCGGATTTTAGTGATGAGGAAAAAGAGTTGTTGGTCTGACGTTCAGAAGCAAAGCTGGACAATACCTCTCAAGTTTGCCTACACCATGAAGCCCTGTTATTGACACAATAGGAGAGGTTACAAAAAAATGGTTCAATCCCTTTGGGAAGGTGAATCATAATGTTAAGGCAGGAATTCGCACTCTTGATACTGAAACAGCTAATAAGGCTTCTGATATGTTGAAGAAGCAGCTTGTTAATAACATAAAGCCAGGTCAGAAAATTTGTCCGGATTGCAGGACTACCTTAAATAAACACTTGGACAAAGCTTTATCAGCCTCATCATCACATTCTGATGAGGACTTGACACAAAAAGAAGAATTAAATAGTAGCTTATTGTATATCGGTATTTCACCCCTGAAGAGAACAGTAAGCTACAGAGATAAGCCCCAGTATGTGAAGAAGAAAATTCAAAAGGCTCAAAATGTGATTAAAAACAGAATTGTAAATGCAATGGGAGTAAACCGACAAATTGAAGATGCTAGTGAAATTAAGGAATGTGGAAACTGTGCTGACTATGCACATTTGCTGACTGAACTGAAAGCCAAGATGCAGAATGCAATTCATAAAGAACAGATGCAAATTTTAACCTTGGCACCTGTAAGTTGGACAGTCAGACAAACAGCAGCTCAGTTCGGCGTGTTCGAAAGAATGGTGAATAATGCTTGGAAGCTTAAGGCAGAGAAGGGCATTCTGGCACTTCCCGAAAATAGGCAAAGCAGGAAATTACCAGCAGAAGTTGCTAGTAGAGTGCGAAATTTTTTTGAAGATGATGAGTATAGCAGGGTGTGCCCTGGAAAAAAATATAGTATTTCAGTTAGAATTTTAGATAGAAAGGCATACATGCAGAAAAGATTGTTTCTTTGCAATTTACGGGAAATGTATGTTAACTATAAGAATATAAATGGCCCAGACATAGGGTTCTCAAAGTTTTGTGAATTTAGACCCAAATGGTGTGTAACAGAAGGATCAGCTGGAATGCATGCAGTTTGCGTCTTTGCAATCCCCCAAAATGTTAAGCTTATGCTTAGCGGAGCTGGTATACGTGAAAATTATAAGGAAATCCTCAGCAAGGCAGTTTGCAGTTTGAATTCTAAAACAGTGCATGCTACATCGCTGTGAAAGGTGTCCTGGGCCCGAAGCTATAGCATCTGAAATTACCAGCTTCTTCAGAAATGCTTTCCTTGCCATTGCCAGTCTACATTTTATATCCTCTCTACTTCGACCATCATCAGTTATTTTGCTCCCCACATAGCAAAACTCCTTTACTACTTTAAGTGTCTCATTTCCTAATCTAATTCCCTCAGATATCACCCGACTTAATTCGACTACATTCCATGATCCTCGTTTTGCTTTTGTTGATGTTCATCTTATATCCTCCTTTCAAGACACTGTCCATTCCGTTCAACTGCTCTTCCAAGTCCATTGCTGTCTCTGACAGAATTACAATGTCATCGGCGAACCTCAAAGTTTTTATTTCTTCTCCATGGATTTTAATACCTACTCCAAATTTTTCTTTTGTTTCCTTTACTGCTTGCTCAATCTAATGATTGAATAACATCGGGGAGAGGCTACAACCCTGTCTCACTCCCTTCCCAACCACTGTTTCCCTTTCATGCCCCTCAACTCTTATAACTGCCATTTGGTTTCTATACAATTTGTAAATAGCCTTTCGCTCCCTGTATTTTACCCCTGCCAGCTTCAGAATTTGCAAGAGAGTATTCCAGTCAACATTGTCAAAAGCTTTCTCTAAGTCTACAAATGCTAGAAACGTAGGATTGCCTTTCCTTAATCTAGTTTCTAAAGTAAGTCGTAGGGTCAGTATTGCCTCACGTGTTCCAACATTTCTACGGAATCCAAACTGATCTTCCCCAAGGTCGGCTTCTACTAGTTTTTCCATTTGTCTGTAAAGAATTCGTGTTAGCATTTTGCAGCCGTGACTTATTACACTGATAGTTCGGTAATTTTCACACCTGTCAACACCTGCTTTCTTTGGGATTGGAATTATTATATTCTTCCTGAAGTCTGAGGGTATTTTGCCTGTCTCATACATCTTGCTCACCATATGGTAGAGTTTTATCAGGACTGGCTCTCCCAAGGCCGTCAGTAGTTCTAATGGAATGTTGTCTACTCCTGGGGCCTTGTTTCGACTCAGGTCTTTCAGTGCTCTGTCAAACTATTCACGCAGTATCATATCTCCTATTTCATCTTCATCTACATCCTCTACCATTTCCATAATATTGTCCTCAAGTACGTCACCCTTGTATAGGCCCTCTATACATTCCTTCCACCTTTCTCCTTTCCCCTCCGTCAGTAGTTCTAATAGAATGTTGTCTACTCCTGGGGCCTTGTTTCGACTCAGGTCTTTCAGTGCTCTGTCAAACTATTCACGCAGTATCATATCTCCTATTTCATCTTCATCTACATCCTCTACCATTTCCATAATATTGTCCTCAAGTACGTCACCCTTGTATAGACCCTCTATACACTCCTTCCACCTTTCTCCTTTCCCCTCTTTGCTTAGAACTGGGTTTCCATCTGAGCTCTTAATATTCATACAAGTGGTTCTCTTTAATTTCACTGTAAGTAGTATCTATCTTACCCCTAGTGAGATAAGCCTCTACATCCTTACATGTATCCTCTAGCCACCCCTGCTTAGCCATTTTGCACTTCCTGTCAATCTCATTTTTGAGACATTTGTATTCCTTTTTACTCACGTCATTTACTGCATTTTTATATTTTCTCCTTTCATCAATTAAATTCTATATTTCTTCTGTTACCCAAGGATTTCAACTAGCCCACATCTTTTTACCTACTTGATCCTTTGCTGCCTTCACTACTTCATCCCTCAGAGCTACCCATTCTTCTTCTACTGTATTTCTTTCCCCCATTCCTGCCATTAGTTCCCTTTCGCTCTCCCTGAAACTCTGTACAACCTCTGGTTTAGTCAGTTTATCCAGGTCCCATCTCCTTAAAATCCCACCTTTTTGCAGTTTCTTCAGTTTTAACCGACAGTTCATAACCAATAGATTGTGGTCAGATTCCACATCTGCCCCTGGTAATGTCTTACAATTTAAAACCTGGTTCCTAAATCTCTGTCTTACCATTATATAATCTATCTGAAATCTGTCAGTATCTCCAGGCTTCTTCCACGTATACAACCTTCTTTTATGATTCTTGAACCAAGTGTTAGCTATGATTAAGTTGTGCTCTGTGCAAAATTCTACCAGGCAGCTTCCTCTTTCATTTCTTAGCCCCAATCCATATTCACCTACTACATTTCCTTCTCTCCCTTTTCCTACTACTGAATTCCAGTCACCCATGACTATTAAATTTTCGTCTCCCTTCACTACCTGAATAATTTCTTTTATTTCGTCATACATTTCTTCAATTTCTTCGTCATCTGCAGAGCTAGTTGGCATATAAACTTGTGCTACTGTAGTAGGCATTGGCTTCGTGTCCATCTTGGCCACACTAATGCGTTCACTATGCTGTTTGTAGTAGCTTACCCGCATTCCAATTTTTTTATTCATTATTATACCTACTCCTGCATTACCACTATTTGACTTTGTATTTATAACCCTGTATTCGCCTGACCAAAAGTCTTGTTCCTCCTGCCACCGAACTTCACTAATTCCCACTATATCTAACTTTAACCTATCCATTTCCCTTTTTAAGTTTTCTAACCTACCTGCCCGATTAAGGAATCTGACATTCCACGATCCAATCCGTAGAACGCCAGTTTTGTTTCTCCTGATAACGATGTCCTCTTGAGTAGTCCCAGCCCGGAGATCCAAATGGGGGACTATTTTACCTCCAGAATATTTTACCCAAGAGGACGCCATAATCATTAACCATACAGTAAAGCTGCATGCCCTCAGGAAAAATTACAGCTGTAGTTTCCCCTTGCTTTCAACCGTTCGCAGTACCACCACAGCGAGGCTGTTTTGGTTAGTGTTACAAGGCCAGATCAGTCAGTCATCCAGACTGTTGCCCTTGCAACTACTGAAAAGGCTGCTGCCCCTCTTCAGGAACCACGCATTTGTCTGGTCTCTCAACAGATACCCCTCCGTTTTGGTTGCACCTACGGTACGGCTATCTGTATCGCTGAGGCACGCAACCCTCCCCACCAACGGCAAGGTCCATGGTTCATGGGGGGAAGTTATTGAAGGTGCAAAAAATAAAATATGGAGTCTGTCATGCCATCATTACATTGCCAAGCATCAAAGCTTGCATCTTAAAGGCCTTAAATGTTATCTGAAAGACGAAGAGCTTGTTGTCCTAATGGATTTTGCAGAAAATTATTCTTTTATCATTCAGGATGCTGTGCAAGGCTTCCACTGGGACAATAGTCAAGCAACAATTCATCCATTTGTTATCTACTTTCGTCAAAATGAGAAAGTAGAATCTTTAAGTTTTTGCATTATCAGTGATTGTTTGCAGCATGACACTATTACTGTTCACATTTTTATCAAGGAGCTCATCAAATATATAAAAGCACGGTTTGCACAGATATCCCACATTCATTATTTCAGTGATGGCTCCAGTGCAAATATAAAAACTTCAAGAATTTCCTAAATTTTGCTATCATAAGAGTGATTTTGGAATGACAGCCAAATGGAATTTTTTTGCTACTAGTCACGGGAAATCACCTTGTGATGGGATTGGAGGTACAACAAAGCGGTGACAGGAGGAGCAAACTTGCAACGGCCACTTAATGGACAAATTCTTACTCCCCTAGATCTGTTTCACTTCCGCTCTGAAAACATTAATGGAATTAAATTTGTTTTCATCAGTAAAGATGAAATTGAAAAAAATATTGTGTCACAAGAAGAGAGGTTTAAACTTGGACTAACTGTAGCAGGCAGCAGAGAAAATCATCACTTTTTACCAATTGATGAAACAACAATTCAGGTTAGCAGAGTTTCAAATGATTGTTCATCTTTTCTAGCTAAAATGGGTCATGGTAATGAAGGAGGCATATTAATGTCTGCTCTCCAACCAGGACAATATGTAGCATACATCTATGAAAACGTGTGGTGGATTGAGAATATCTGTGAGACCTCCACAGAGCAAAGGGATGCATTGGCTCAAATGGCTCTGAGCACTATGGGACTTAACATCTATGGTCATCAGTCCCCTAGAACTTAGAACTACTTAAACCTAACTAACCTAAGGACATCACACACATCCATGCCCAAGGCAGAATTCGAACCTGCGACCGTAGCGGTCACGCGGTTCCAGACTGACGCGCCTAGAACCGCACGGCCACACCGGCCGGCAAAGGGATGCATTAATAAACTTTATGCACCCACATGGTCCAGCAAATTCATTTTATTGGCCATGAAGAAGTGAGAAGTGCTGGGTTCCGGAACACCACATTATTGCAGTTATTCCAGCTCCATCAGTAAATTCGTCTGGCCGGCAATACACCATTCCTCTTGATATTCATCAGAAAATTAATGTAGCATATCAAAAATTGAAATAGGTTAAAGTGCCTTCTAATTTTACACAGGGCACTTAAATAATTTTACTATCAGGCTTGGGAACCTGTGTAAAGAAACCTTTATCAGGCTTGGGATCCTGTGGTAAAGAAACCCACCCGTGGCTGTTGTTGCTAAGCTATTGGGTGTGGCCCCTATGGCAATGGGAATGCTGGTTTTCTCAGGTGAAATTAAACTAGCAGTGGTTAAGCCACCATGGACCATAGCAACTCATTTATACACTTCTTTTCCATCAGTAAGCTGGTGTTGTTCATTAAACAGGCAACTAATAATTAGATGATTATGCAAATAAATTTTACGATTTACATTCATTCTTAATAATAATAGTGTGTGTGTGTGTGTGTGTGTGTGTGTGTGTGTGTGTGTGTGTGAGAGAGAGAGAGAGAGAGAGAGAGAGAGAGAGAGAGAGAGAGAGAGGGGGGGGTGGGGGGGGGGGGGAGGTGACAATTAAGAAATAACATTGTTTCTATTTTTATTCTTTTGTTATTGGGACTTAAGCTAGGTCCTATTCATCATCAGGATTTCTTATTTCACTTTTCCCAGACATTAATAAACATGTATAAGGCAAAATAAAAGATTTCAGGTATAATTTGAGTGCCAGAAAAATGTGTTCAAACTTCCAGTGCGCCTCTTTGATGATGCTACTTTTTAGGGCCTTATATGCTTGCATTGCAAAACCAAATCCAATTTTCTAGATAATTTAGAATATGCTCTTTCTAATGACCATAGTTTAGAAGAGTTTGGAGAAAATACTTTTTGAAAAATTTGACTAAAAATACCCACTTTTAGCACTTTTTGAAAAATCGTCAACTTTACCCTAGATTTGTGACATAATGGAAAGCAATAGGAGAATGAAATTTTATATTCTAAGACCTTGTGTTGGTGAGTTATGGTGTGCAAAGTTTCATGTACATCCCACAATTACTTTTGGAGATATAAAGAACTAAAGTTCGCATTTTTTTAAACAGCTATTTTTTCACCCAACTTTGCTTCAAATTATCTATATGAAAACTGCTCAGAAATCCTTTTCTTAATATTTTACTTTAAAGAGCCCTAAAAGTTGTATAAGATGGCCATGTTTTGTTTCTTTCATGCAAATACTTACAGAGATATATCATCTCAAAGTTGCTGAAAATTCAAGGACGCACTATAGAAAGCTGTGCTATGGTCTTAAACAAGTGACTGTATCTCCGAAAGTATTGAATTTCTTAAACTGAAACTTTACCAGTGTTCATTGAGAACATGTGTGAATGTTCATACAAAATTTCATCAAAATCCATGAGGTTCTTGTGGGAGCCTCTAGACCACTTGGCATGGAATGACCCTTTAATGTGTTGAGGACACGGAATGATCTTCCTTCTGATTGAAATATCATTAAGGGAAAGTAGTTGCATGTAGAGGACATTCGATTCATCAATTAGGTTGGACAGTCGAACTTCATCCCAATCAAAGGTTAGCACTGAAAGACTGGACGCAAAAGCCCTAGTGAGCCAAAAATTGATGCTATCGTAGACAGACCATTATGCCTGGTAAACTTTGAGCACTGTCGTCTCTCTTCAGCTGCATGTGAAACTGGAATGTGTCAGAGCCAGGGTGCCATAATATTCCTAACATTTTTATGGTTTATTCACCAGCAAAATTACAAGGCAAAGGAGTTTGTCTGTCCTGCAATGGAATTTTTGCCATAACCTTGTCACTACTGGAATATCATTTCCTCAGTGGAAAATCCCCAGAAGCAGATAGTTGAGTCAGCTGGGTTTGAAGTTCCTGAGTTTCAGCTCCTGTAGCTAATGCACCTAAGAAGTCTTACACATAAAAGCTACACAACAGCATTTGCGATGCCACTGGAACCCTGTCTTGATTTTCCAAGGCCAAATGTTGGTGACATCTAGTCACAAGAAAAGCAGCAGAAGTGGTTCCATAAGTGACTAGACAATATATATTCTTGCATTGGTTCTGATGGTGATTCCTGCCACAGGATGGAGAGACACTTGGCGATACATTTTTGTTATGTCAGCTGACAGAGCCACATAAAGGATCAAAATTTTATTATAATGGAAAATAAATCTGCCTGGACCATGGGAGCAACCTTCAACATTTCATTGAGAGACACTCCATTAGAAGTGGCAGCAGAGCCATCAATCACTACTCTTAACTTACTAGTGGAGCTGCATTCCTTGAAGACAGCATGATGTCAAAGGTAAAACCTTGGACCAACAATATCCTGAGAATTAAGAAACCTCCATGTGTCCTACATCAACATACTCATGCATGAAAGCAGCATACTCCCTCCTCAAGTTCGGCTGCCTCATAAATTTCCTCTCAAGATGCTCTAGCCTCCGAGAGGCCTGTTCTTGTGATTCACCTAAGGGTTTACAGTAAGGTTTTATTGGCAGTCGTATCACATATCTCCCATCTTCATCTCGAGTTGTGGGGTGCTGAAAGTGAGCCTCACATATTTTATCCTGCTTACTCATCATTTTGGTAGACAGTTCCTCTAGCTCCCAAAACCTTTGCAGTTTGGCATCGAAAGTGTCGCCTCTATCAAAGCATGAGGTCACTATACAATGAGGCATGTTGCATGAAGCTGAAGGAATCCTAGCAGACAAAATCTACCAGAATTTAGTTTCAATCAGTGTTATATGATTTTGTTTCTCTAGTCTTTCCCTCAAAACAGCATCGAAGAAAACGGCAAGAATTACATCTACTGTGGTAGACTTGCTGAACTCATTATCATTCGCCAGATGAACCTTCCTCACATGCTTAGTTTGATATGAGTTACTGGCATTTCCTTGTGGTTCCCTTGAGGTGATGTCCCTGAATCTGATCAATCAAGAGCCTGACATTTTATTTCCAAAAATATCTATTAGTTGATTTAATGTGGTGAACGTGAACCCAGAAATTTTTACGTCCCACTCATGCCAGCCTGTGAGTGGCATAAAACAGCCAAAATTGCTTCAGAAAGAATCACTCCCTGAAGTGGAATGTCAGGTTTAAGAGCTCCTAAGGCCTTCAAATAGCTACACACAGGATTAATTAATTGCCTATAATCGGTTGCCATGCTGTGGCTGACTGTACGCAGAGCTAACAAAGCCTTTACATGCCTGGCTGCAATTATGTTTCGATTATCATACCTCTGCATGATAATTCCCGAAGCAATTCATAGATTTCCTGATGTTGTAGGTACATGTTGCGAAAAGTTCCTTGCTTCACCTCGTAAAGAGGAGTTTAGGTAATGAAATCTCTGTATGTCATCAGTTGAATTACTGTTCATAACGAGACTTAAAAAGGCATCTCTGTAAGATGACCACTTAGGGTACTCCCCTTCAGAATTTGGCAAATTAATGACAGGTATTTTTAAAGTACTGGCACTGCTTGTAAGAATCAATTCCATAGGCTGTAGCATAGCATGTCCCTTGATTAAACCCCTGACAATCGATTCAATCAAGTCCATGAATCCTCAAATTCTTCCCTATCCTTGCTGTGATCAACAGATTCATCTTCAATTTACAACTGACCTTGACATGACTCAAAATCAGTCTGCTTAATTTTGCCTCTAGTATTTCAACATTAGCACTATCTGCATTCTGCAAAAATGTACGTGTGCTAGAGCGGCCTTTGCAACCCCTCTCTGACTAATTTTGTTTTCTCAATGGAATCTATTTCAGGAATGGGCAGATGGTAACAGGAAGCCAACTGTTGCACTTACCAGGTTGTAGCAGCAGCACAGGACAGTATGAACTGGAACAGCAGCAGCATCATGAGTGCTGGCTTGTCAGGAGCTGCAGTCTCTGATAGCCCAAAGTTTCGGCAAGAGCAAGAGGTGACGTCACAGCTGATAATGGCACTGTCCGTGTCTTTACTTCTCGCATGCAGAGCTCAAAAGACATCAGACATCAGCAAAAAATGTCTCCGGTCACTTGTGCTAAGGCTTTTGTTATCAGTGTTACAAACAGGCCTTGGAACACTGGGTAGCACTTACTGAAGAAACCGGAATGTGTGCAACACACACAGTTAGCTTCTCGCAGTATTTCATGCATTCACAAATACTGGTACAAGCACATGGATGAACATAACTATTCCATGTGCTGACAGTATCCGGCCCACAGGACCAAAAAATGTAAGCAATTCACTTGCAGGCCTCTGGTCCTGAATGTACTAAGTTTTGAGTGTTTAGTGCAAGAGGACTCACTGTCCTCCCCTTGATCCCACTCACAATAATTAGATCAAAGACAATCTTTTTGCTATATAAACACTTTATTCCATATTACCTTACAGGTGCTATTCAGCAATATCTAACAAGTGCATCAAGTGCCCACGAGCTGTGGCTCTGGGCTGGATGGGACATTCGTCTGCTCACTGCAGAGTCTCCGGGCTACCTGCTAGCCGCTTACAACAGCCGAACAGCTTACCTGCATGCACGAAGGACCTGGGAAGTCCACTTCCACACACACAGTTACAATGTTTCCCAAAAGGGAGCAGATTGTAATGGACAGTCTGACTCACCCAGGTGGCTCTTTCAGTGGCAAGTGAGTTATGGAACTCAACAGATTAATTAACAACAACTTTTGCTGTATTCCTGTTACCTTCTGCCAAGCTTCTCTGTTCAAAGCATCCTCCTTGTGCAGACCATTATTCTGTTGACATGGTCTGAACAAGAAAGATTTCTTCAGCATCAGCTTCAACAAATGTCCATACCAGTTTAATGAGTTTTCTTTCAATTCTCTCTGTGTCATCTGTCCTCATTTTGATCATTAGTCCTTTTCTCAATTTTTTACACTTTGATGCTCCTTCATAAACAATCAATTAATACAGCTAACAACTGTCTTTTGAGCTCAGCATTTAATATCCATGGGTATGAGCACTGACTTCAAAAAAGCTTTTGACACTGTGAATTGGATGCTACTCTTTAGAGTTACAAAGAAAATAGGACTCTTCTGGAGTGACAGAAGAATGATTAATAAATTGAATCAGAACCAATGCACAAAAATGCACCTCAGTAATGCAGAGGAATAGGCCATTTAGAAAAGTAATTACACAAGCATGCCCCTATACTATGTCTATATTCGTTTAAGATGTTCATTGAGGAAGCTATTTAGATCATGAAGGACATGACAAACAAATGAACAGAATGTTGCAAGTCCTATCAACACTCTTCAACTATGGAACTTAAAAATGAACAAATGTAAAACAAAAGTAATGATTGTAAGAAGAAGAGTGGGAGAAATTGAAAACAATATAAAAATTGATGATGTCAGAACTGAGTGTGTGGAACAATTTTGTTATGTGGTAGTATAACCACAGACGACAATAGAGAAGAATGGCACTGGGAAAGAAGGCATTTATGACAAAGAAAATCATTAACAATCAAACATATGAATATAGATGTTAGAAAATTACTTGCAAAATTTTATGGTGTAGCTGCTCTCTGGAAGTGAAATTTGGGGTGAATGGAAATGTCCGATTCCACCCATCTGCTTTGACCCGTGTAGTAATGAAGCCGTGGTAGGTGACATCACTATGGCGTGATATTTTTGAGTTGATTGTGTTTTTTTGTAGATGTCATGTTGTTGTATTTCATGGTGCCCTCTGGTGGTGGATGCGGACACGCAGAGTTTAACATGTGGTATTGGGTTCATTTGAGTTTTGGTTGTCAACAGAAACCTCCGATCTTACTCGTCGGCTTTGACCTGTGACGTAAGCGTGTTGTGGTGTGTGACGCATTACGGCGCGGAGTTTGGTTTGTGATTGTGGCGTGTTTGTAGATGTCGTGGGGGTGTTTGTCGTGCCCTCTGGTGGTGTGTTCATGGTTTACGTTTGTTTGGTTTGTTGGGGTCAGTTTGCTGTTGCTCAGCAAGGGAAGTGTTCGATCCTAATTTATGGGATCGGGAGTTACTGTAGATCTATGTAGGTCAAGGGAAGTGTCTGATTCTGGATAAGAATGTGTTTTTTGGTATTTGGTCAGTTTCGTGATGTTGATTTTTTTCGTCATTCTGCGTGGTTTTGTATGGCGGTCGGTGGCTACATTTGTGTATATTTAGTTTCTCCCCACCCAAAAACCCCCAATTTCCCACGCTTGTCCCGTTAGAGTCATTAGGCTTTTTGTGAAATCTGTGTATTTCAGTGTTTATGATACGTATGCGATGTTTTTATATCCGCCATATTGGAATTGTCGTTTATGGTCGTTTCCGCCATATTTGTGACGTCATGGGTCAAAGCCGACGGGTAAGATCGGACGCTTCTGTATTTCCGTGTTAATGTGGTTTAGAGCTTTGGTATTTGGGTTTTTCAGTTTCTGGGGTTTCGGTTCCACTTTTCGGAGTTGTAGTTGGTTTTTTGGTATCAACAGCTGCGGTTGAGCTACATAGGTCATGGGAAGCATCCGAAAACACTTTCAGGACTGCAGGTGTGGTTTATTGGCATTGATAGTTGCAGTTGGGCTATGTAGGTCAGGGAAATGTCCGATTCCTGTGGTTTTTTTGGTGTAGCAGAATGTTGTAATTTAAATTTTTTTGATATTATTTATTTTAGAATGGTGTAGTTTTTTAACGTATATCTAGCTTGTCCCCACCCTAAGCCAACAATTTTACGCAGTTGTCCTGTTTCATCTTATTTTTGGAGTAAGATGTTACCCTGTCATTTCTGTTGGTGTGTGACGTCATTGTTGCCATATTGTATATACTGAAACTAGCCATTTCTGCCATACTGATGATGCCAAGGGTCAAAGCAGATGGGTGGAATCAAGGAATTGACTTGAAGCTGCTGAAATGTGGATATGGCAGAAAATGACAAGAAAGAGCTGGATGTAAAAAAAAAATCTGGAAGTCTTAAGGGAAATCAACTCAGAGATAAGATTATTTCAGGAAATGGAAAAGAGAAAAATTAAATTTATTGGACACATCATTAGACACACCTTCACCACTAATATTCTTGGAGGAAAAGTGTCAGAAAAGAAAGGAACAGGATGGTCTAGGGTGAAGCATTTGGAACCCACTGAGAACAGGATAAGATGTGACTATTAGAAGGAACTAAACCGAGCAGCAAACAACAGAAGAGCCTTTAGAATACGTATGTGTATAGCCACAAGCACCAGCATATGCCAAATTCAACAATTAACCTAACAACTCATTTCTTACTGTTGAAGGAAATGTTCGAGGGCTACGCCAGCAGGCAGGCAACTACCAGCAAGGCCAACCAAACTGCAGACTACAGGAGAACTACCATAGAAAATGTGCCTTATCTACAAAAAGCAGGTCTCTTTACATGGAGAGAAGTCAACCCTCCTAAGAGAGTAAACCCTGATATAAAATCCTGGTTCTCCAGTTTAGGGATTGGATCAATGAGTGGGATTATGCAAGTGTCCGATTCCACCATAAACCATGACGTCATCTATATGGCGGAAACGGCTACTCAAAGTGTCTCCAATATGGCGCCTATGGTGTCACTACATACACAATGCAAACATGAAAGTACGTATAAATAAGATAACTAATGGGACAACTGCAGGAAATCGGGGTTTTGGGACAAGCTAAATATAACAGTAAAAAAACACACCACAATCCAAAAACACACAAAATGACGAACAAAAAACAATAATAACAAAAATCTACAGGAATCGCACACTTCCCTTAACGAACAAAAAACAATAATCACAAAAATCTACAGGGATCGCACACTTCCCTTGACCTATATAGGTCAACCGCAACTGACAAAGCCAAAACAGCGACACATACAGCAAAAACTACGAAAATTGGAATGAGATATTTCCCCTGACCACAGCTGACGATACCAAAACACCAATACCTACATGTAAAACTACAAAAATTGGAATCTGTCATTTCCCTTGACCTATATAGGTCAACCGTAACTATTGATACAAAAAATTCAGCACCTACAACTACGAAAAACAAAAATAAAACCACAACACATCAAAAAGTAAAACATCCCTACATAAATTAAAACACATTCAATACACAATAAATACACAAAACATTACAACTCAAGAAAAATAGACAAAAAAATTACTTATCACCAACTAATTTCAGCACTGCAAAGTAGAGTGGGGACACACACACACACACACACACACACACACACACACACACACACACACACACACACCGCTTCTGTTGACCCCAATGAGCAGCACTCCACTATCGGAAATAACTTTTGGAAGCTTGAGAATTTAAAGCGACGCTTCAAAACAACCATTGGTGAAATTAAAAAGGGAGGGCATCAAGATTAAGAATCAATGGGAATTCCACTGATAGGGGAAAAGAGTACACTGAAGGCGTCTTGGAGGGAGACAACTCTTCTGATGATGTAACAAAGGAAAAGGTTGGAGCCGATATGAAAAACAGAGGATCTAGTATAACAGTCACATTTTAACAGAGCTTTAGAAGGCTTGTGATTAAACAAGGCAGAATGGATGGACAAGATTCTTCTGAATTTCTAAAATCATTGGGTAAAGTGGCAAAAAATAGCTTTCAAGTTAGTGCATAAAATCTATGAGTTTGGAGACATACCACCAGGCTTTTGGGAAAATACTGACCCTGCAATCCTAAAAATACCACAGGAAGATAAGTGTGAAAACTAACACTCAATGAGCTTAACATCTCATGCATCCAAGTTGTAGACAAGAATAATACACAGAAAGGAAAATTAAAATCAGGGAGCTGTTCCATAAGGATCAGTTTGACTTTAGCAAAGGTAATGGTACCCTAGAGTTAGTTCTGACATTTCTATTGGCAGTGGAATCAAGACTTCAGAGAAATCAAACTCATAGGATTTGTTGAACCAGGATAATCATTCAACAGCATAAAATGGTGCAAAATGTTCAACATTCCCAAAAAAATAGTTATAATGTATAGGGAAATACAGGTGATATTAAGTACGTTTAAGAACCATGAGGGGAAAAATAAGAACGGCAAACAAAGAAAAACGTGGACACTATGGGAGAAAGCTCAGTGTGTAGTCTGGCTCACAGAGACGAAGTCTGATGTCCTAGGACAATGAAATTTTTAGACAATATGGAAGGGAACCACCATCTCGACCAACCCCTCAGACTTGACACAAATCATTTATGGAAAAGGTAGTTTTTCGATAAATGAGATGTCATCATGAACAAAGTACAGTAGACACCTACAAAGAACCCAATAAAATCAATGCATATGGAGCTTAGAGGCTTATGCCTACAAGATGCAGATGCTTCAGGCACTAAATCTGAGTGACAAACATCAGCACAAACTACTTGTAATAGATGTACTAGCCAAGACTGACACAAACGAGACCCTTTGAGAATGATTTTTCTCTCCAATAAGTCAACTTTGCAAACTGTACCATCATAATATATGGGGATCTGTGAGCTTATGTTAGCCATGAAATGGAAAGACAATTCAAAGTTCAATGTGTGGTGCAGACAGGCACACAATTGCATCATTTGTCCATTCTTTTTCAGGAAGTCTCCCGTCAACAGTAATGTTTACCTGGATATGTCACAACAGTATGCTGTGTCACAACTGGAACACATGTAACCTGGGGCATCACAGCACTGGTCCCCAAATTTCTATTAATTTCAGGATGAAAAGTTTCCAGATGGACTTGTTCCTATGGGGTTTTGTAAAGGATTTACCGAAACAGGGTCATGGACAAATAGAAATTGAAGACAAGCATTCACAATGCATTTCAAGGCGTTGCCATTGAATTCCTAGAGTATAGGCTACATCGAGAAAAACTGGATGCCAGCTGGAAACTGTCCTTAAGACTTGGCATGAATTGTGGTTTACTAGTCTCATAACATACAGACGGAGATATCATGATGTTACAAACATTCAGGAGTGATTAAAAAGTGTAAATGTATCAGTTTGAGGTAGAAGACACTGAACCTCTTCTCCTGCATGCTCTTTGGTTTCTATATTTTGGCAGGAAGTATTATGGATCAAAACAGAAAAATCCAGTAAATAAGACCTCTAAAATGAGTATCTTAAAAGCTATGAGGAACTGTTCACCTCTGCTACAGTGAAACAAAACCTCTCCGACTGAACAAGTGCTTGTAGCTCTTAATATATGCACTTTCGGGCTACGCTCACTAGACGACATTTTCTCGTTTTTCATCCATATTACCTCATCCCAAGATATTTAAAGCAAAGGGCTTGCAGCAGACGAGGTCCTTTGTCAATGGTATCAGAATAATATTACAATAACTTTTAGTTCTGGACTCGAGTCCCTTGCCTCTGATACATTTACCGTTCTCCATAATTCCGTAAGACCTGCATCATCATGGAATCACCCTGTACAACAAATCATTTGATTCAGAGACACGAGACAAATTGTGCAGTAAAAAATCAAAAACAGAGACCACGTAATTCTAATATCTCAGTCCTAATAATTCTTCACGTTATAAAAATCTCTAATACAACGTCACACCTGGTAGAATTATCTGTTCGCCCTAAGTGGATTCAACTAAATAGTAGCATTCCTCTAACAATCTTCTGCAGCATTAATTTTTTCGATGATTTTGTTTCATATTACGAACATTTCTGCCCATTAATTTATTGAATTCTCGTTAATTCTCTTGTCATGTGATGTGGCTGAAATCATTCTCCTCAGGTAATTTTTTTCTGCTGTGTAATAAAATAAGAATTTCGTAAATGTATAGGTAAGGAACACTTAGGACTGCATCTGAAGTGAGTTGCAATTTGTTTCCTGTTCTGGAGGTATGAGGTAATCTATTGTATAGCATCACCCTTAATTCCATATTTTCCAGTACGACTACGTGTCTCAAACAACTAAGTTATTTTGTCACATGCAATTTCTTAAATTTATGGTCACCATGTACTTTCAGCACAATGACCGAAATGACGCGTTTAAACATCAGAATGAATCCATGCAACGTAACATGAATCCGCTAATAAAGAAAAATACTGCTACAAAAGTGCGTAACTGTCTTATCATCCGAAATGACAACTTTGCTACAGAACAGGAAAAACGCGCCATCCAAACACTTCCAATAGCAATGACATGTTATTACTAACCACAACTGGTACCGTAGTTTCATTATGCCTGTCGATAAACACTGTAATTGACTGTCCTTGTTGTAGCGCAATTTGCGAATTAACCTCTTCCAAAGTCACATTCTTGGGCAAATCGCACATTAATGGATCTTCCATTAAAATGTCATTTAACGTCTTCGCAGTAACGGCGGCCAAATCATCCTCTGCAGACTGTTCACCCATATAATCTTTAGGGCTCTTTTCGTAATTTGCGTTTTCCATGAACACTAACTGACACTCATAACAAACCAACTAGACCACTTCTCGCGCCAAATTCTCATACATACACGCAAAAATTTGCTTGTAAACAATGAAGTTGGAATTAAATATCGAACTGAAATCGAATATAGTCGATATATCAAAGAAGTCGATCCCTTTATTCCAACTATTTTAAAACCTATATCCCTCTTTTTTGACTGTAGTACATCGATACAGAGATTTAATGATAATAATACTAATTATGTTTTTGGCTCATTTCCCCCCTTGGAGCCGGTCTCTGCTGCGGCTACAAATCGTTGCAATTAAGTGCCAATGCGTGTACTGATCCAACGCAACGATCTGTCTGCGCAGACATCGGCGCAGATGTCTGTACATGCAAAAGATCGCTGCAAATTTGGTGTGTTCACACGACACAAACCCCAATCTACTACTCGCCTGCCATCTGTCGGTGTAGAAAAGAAATATCAGTAGCAAGCGACTACGCTCCCCGTAAAAGTCAAAAATTTAATTCAGTTATTGTGAAATATAGAAATGGAGGAAGTTCTGTTATGGTCTGTGTTCGCAACTTGTGTTGCAAAAAAACATTCAGACCAACCGCAAGAAACAGAGAATGCGGTCAAAATGGTGTAAACAGTGGCTGCCAAAGCGAAAGTAGTTTTCTCACGTAAATTTACTGCGAGAGTTGCACGGCGAACCTAACGACTGGCGAAATTATTTGCGGATGGATGTGAAACTTATAATTATCTCTTAAAGCTTGTAACCACTCATATTATGAGAAAACACACTTGTGTGGCAGAACTGCCAGAAAATATTAATATCTTTGCTTTTTTGTACTTCGTTTTACTCACGTTGGTTGTTGACTAGTTGGTGTGAGACATTCGTCATGACTATTACCGTGATTGCCGAAAACTATTTCTTTGTGTTTTGATTTATCTTGTGCCAATAAAAATATTACATAGTGAAAGTAAATGGTGTTTTCTGTGTTATAAGTATAACACTCGCCATACTGGTACCACACGTTGGGCTGAGGCTATCCTCATCGCAGACATTACGGCCGACACTGTAGCTAACGCTTTTGTCCACAATCGGCTTCCTCGTTTGGTTGCCCTACTTCACTTACCACAGACCAGGGGAGACAGTTCGAATCTAATCTGTTTAACCGCCTCTGTCAATTGTGTGCTATCAACAAATTCAGAACTACAGCCTATCACCCGCAATTTAACGGCCTAATAGAACGATGGCACTGTACCCTGTAGGTCGCTCTAATGTGGACTGAGGCACTCCCCTGGGTCCTTTTAGGATTGAGGACGGTTTTCAAAGAAGACCTTAAAGCGTCAGTTGCTGAGATGGTATAAGGGGAAAACCTCGCACTTCCAGTGGATTTTCTTGATGATCCTCCTCTACTTCCCGAGGATCAACTTCCCGAGTTGGTACGACAGGTTCGACAGTATATCACCAAGTTACGTTTTCTGCAACCTCGATCGCATGCTACCCCTCCGGTTTTCATTCACCCACACCTCAGTTCTTGTAACTATGTGATGCTTAGAGAAGACGCCGTGCGTCCACCCCTTGCTCCACCCTACACTGGCCCAAACCGGGCCCTGTCACACTCTGAAAATACTTATACGATCCTTTTTAAGAACAAACCATCTGTCGTGTTCATTGAGCGCTTGCAACCAGCATGGATCCTTAACGACACTGACATATACGATAATAAATTTGTTTTGCAGGAAACTTCAGAGGCCTGTCCTCTCCCTTCTCCACAAGCTAATCAAGCACTCTCTGCGAGTCAAGGACCCCCTCTTCTATACTTCGCGCCTCCGAGTGCCAGCAGTAATGAACGGTGCTTCAAGTGAACTTGAATGACTATGATGTGGACTCTATAAAAATACAACTTGTGGACACTTTTCTTTTTTTTATTTGAAATTCAAAACAGTTCTGTGCCATCTGACCAGAAAGATATTAAGCTATTACAGTGCTTCAATGTGGCTCCTGGTACTTCACAAAATGACATTTCAGCCTATGTAGACTCCAATAATGTTTTATTTATAAGAGTAACCCCCCCCCCCTTCTCCTTCATCTTCTCCGAATCCTCCTACCCCTATTGCTATCACCTGTGCTGGCTGCACCGTACGGCCACCTCTCAGACTTCAAGATTACGTCATGCCTTAAATGTTTACCTTCCCTTTATCACTTACTCCTCATCACTGCTCCTATGCGCTCCTCGGGGGGGGGGGGGGGGGTTTGTGGCAGAACTGTCAGAAAATATTAATATCTTTGCTGTTTTATACTTCGTTTTACTCACTTTGGTTGTTGACTAGTTGGTGTGAGACATTCGTCATGACTGTTACCGTGATTGTCGAAAACTATTTCTTTGTGTTTTGATTTATCTTGTGCCAATAAAAATATTACACAGTGAAAGTAAATGGTGTTTTCTGTGTTGTAAGTATAACACACGCCATATTTGTATGAGAAGGGCAATTTCTCCTCATGAACAGCTAGCGGTAACATTAAGATTCTTAGCAACAGGAAGGAGCTACAAGTATTTGGAATTTTCAACTGCAATATCGAAACAAGCGTTGACTGAAATAATACCCAACACATGTGAAGCTATTTACACTGTCTTGAAGGATGAGTTCTTTTTATAACAGCAGTTAATTTTCTATTATGTTTTCACACAAATATATTCTTTTGAATAAATTTTTGATAAATGTATGTGAAGTATATTGTTTTACATTACGTCATGTTCCATTTCCTCACACATTGACACTCCAATTTCATCTTCAATTGTACTCCTACGTGGTCTTGGCGTTTCTTGATCACTAAGAAAGCCAATCAGATCAAAATACCATAACGTTGGCTGGTATACTTGATCTACTACTACACCAGATCTTCTAGATTTCTGAACTTCGGATAACTCTTTTCGGTAAACAGTTCGAAACGAATTTATTTTTTTATTACTGTTTCTCTGTTTGCCAAGGCGTCAACTGCCCGCAATTTTTCAATTGGAGCATTGTATGCTGCTGTCTTTTTGTCTCGGTTACTATATTCTTTACTTTTAATCTTCCACAAACATGGGTGGTTTCTATATATTTCAATGAATTCAATTACAAACTCTCAAGAACACTGACGAATATCAGCCATTTTAATGCCCTGTGCGCACAAATACAAACACTAGACTGAGCAACCAGCTGTTTCGCGCCAGATTTGTGGCGATTCCTGTCCACACACTCCAACTTGTCTGCGCCGATGTGGTTTGAACCCACAAATTTGAGAGGTTTCACTCCAACTCCAACTTCCAGGTTTGCACACATCTCAGGTTGGTGCAAATCTTCTGTCCACATGCAGATGTGATATGCGCAGACATTCGAGCAGATAGATCGTTACGTGTGGATGGGCCTTTAGTGTTGGCTTCGATCGTAGATCCCGATTTTCTTTCTTGAGTGAGTCAATATCGCTTCTTAAGGAACTGACTATGAATTGTAAGCTAGCAATTCGTTCTTTTAGCGTTGTTATTTCAGTGTTACAATTCTTACAAACTCCCTTTTTAACAGCATAACTATAACTATTTCTCAAGTTAGAATCACACACTTCTACACTCGCAGCCATCTTGTTGTAATAACTATGTAGAAGTATACATGAGCCTCCACATGACTTGTTTCTTCTGCAAAAGCTACTTGCTAATCTGAGATTCCCTTTTTTGTTTGGAATTTTAATTGTGTCCTTAGTAAACCAGTGCTCATTTAAACAAACAACTCTAGTATTTGCACCTTCTGACAGGATGATTTTTAATTTGTCTATTTTGGAGCTTTCATTGTTTGAAGCATCAGTGTTTAAACCATTTATATTCCAGTGGATAACAATTTACTCTGACTATTAGTTATGAGATTTAGCATATTGCTTGTCAGATAATGATTTGGTTTTGTCTTTCTTAATGCCACACAAGTGCTTTCACCCCCATCACTACTTATCAGTTTCCCTTATTTTTTATGGCCTGTCAAATGTCTATGAACATCTTACTAAATATTTTTGAGTCCAACCTATTCAAATGTAGACCATCTTTGGCAACACACTTTGCACTTAGAAATTTGTTGGGATCAATGAAAACAAGTTCAAGTTTATTGCACTGTTCTTTAACCCGTAACTACTATCGACCATCTCTCAGACCGCTACTAATTTTTTTGTACAGATATTTCTCACACCACTGGAAAGCCATATGGACTCTTCCATGTACCTTCCTATTGGCTGTCAAGCTAGACGTGCCTGCATTCGTGCATTGTTGCTGCTCTTTGTTTCGTAATTATTAGCCTTGAGAGGTCTTACAGACGTACCATAGTGTTTGCGTGCCGCGTTTTTATTGCATGCTACTGTTTCTCCATGGCGGGGAAAGCTGGGCCTTATGTGCAACGTGTGTTACGTGAGATAGATGTCTTCACTTGTAAGATGAGCCTCAGACACCGAGAGAAGAATTCCAAAATCGAAAAATGTGCACCTTTTGCCCTCCTTGTCTGAAGAGGAAAACAAGGTATCCATGTCAACAGCGTGGTGTTCCGATTTGTTTGGAGTGTTCCAGGAAGGTCTGCGTGAAGTGTTTGCAGGTGGAAATTGACAAAGTATGATTCAGTGGCACATGAGAACAAGTATTTAGTTTTACTTCTAATTTTAGGAGTAAAATGGTGGCAAAGTTTCTCCATTCATAGACTTATGGACTGAAATTCGCTCTACATTGCAAAGTGAGTCGTAAACTGAAAGCAGACTTCACACGCAATTTATCGTAAGTCATGTCGGATTTTTCCACCTAGTTATATTGCCAATTTGTAATATAATCCCTCTGATGAAAATCTGTGTGTGAGTAGAGAGCTAACTATTTGCTGTTCTTCTCGTAACTCATAAAATAAAAATATACTCTAGATTTCGCTTTGTTTTAATTGTTGAAGTGTTTAAAATACCGCAGTGTTTAACCTTCTGTGGGACGCGGTGTTTGTCGCAGCGAGATCGGGCGTGGTGTATCAAATTGATCACACCGTTTATTCACGTGATCATTTATTAAATTCTGTTCACAAAACATATTATAAGTGCCAAAAATAATTAAAGAAAGACAAAGATGACATACGAGCACAGCTGCAGTAGAAATATTCAGATTTCTTATCGTCAATGTTGGGCTTTAGTAACAAATGATAAAAACGTCGCTGTTTCATTTGCTTCTTTATTATATTTCACTTGTACAACACATTACAAATGACAATTATCTTTACAGAAAGTCTATTATGACACTGGAGCAGAACAACAATGATATTACAACTCACTCATTTGTTTTGTCACTTTTTGACTGCGGTAACAAATGCGTAATTTTTCCGCATTCAGAGCAAAAAAGTTCAATGTGTATCAAACAGATAGGCTTCTGACACATTTTGCAACAATATTTTCTCAGTCTTTTTTTTCTCTGCAGGTATTACACCTTTTCCACTTGATCCCAGTCCCTTGTTCTTCGTTTCTGCTTGTGTCTTCTGCTTCTTCTTCACACGTTGGCCTATATTGTTGTAGCTGCAGTTGAAGATCTCTGTGAATTCGTGAGGTGTCCAAGCATCTACGAACCAAGTGAGGTAGAACTAACGCATATGAGAGTGGCTTCAGGAATCCTTTTCTTCGGATAAAATTCTCGTTGTTGCCATAGTAAATTACTTGTGAATTGATTCCACTCATATTGATCATTGCAAAAAATATGACCATGTGCCAACGGCACACATTTCTTGCTACATTGTATGAAGTGACCAACTTATCTGTAGTGTCGACTCCACCTTTGGTGCTATTGTAAAATGGATGGCTTCTGTTTATCTCCAGTGTCAGCATCTACTGAATTATCTTCTTGCAAACTTGATGCCAAGATAACACATTTCCCCTTTTTAGGAACGTAGGGAACTAGAGTACAGCCTTTCTTGAAGCCAAAAAGTGAACTACGGACAGCCCTGCCTTTACTGGTAGCAAACTCCAGAGGAATCTCACGCTTGTTTTTCTTCATCGTCCCAACAAAAGAAAGTTTTTTTCTTCTTAGCTCTTCTATCAAACCAATACTAGTAAACCAATTGTCTGCTGTCACATTTCGACCTGACTGATAAATTGGTTCACATAGTCGCAGAACAACATCTGAAGGTTTATTGTTAACGTGGTACAATCCTTCTAGCTGCAGCCCAGCGTATATTTCCAGATTATAGAGATAAAATACTTGGAAATCCACAAGAGCATATATCTTAATTCCATATTTGTTTGGTTTGCTAGGTATGTATTGGCGAAAACTGCACTTTCCACGGAATCATTAAAGTTTCTCATCTACTGTAACGTTTTCTCCGAGGGTGTAGGATTTCTGACAATTCTGTACAAACAGAGAAAATATTTCCCGAATCGCTGTTATCTTGTCTAATTTTCTTCTTTCATCACGATTCACGCGATTGTCAAATCTAAGGCACTGCATGATGAATTTGAAACGTTTTATGTTCATAACGAGACGAAATTTTTCAATTCCATCCCCATCAACTCCCCACAGATCTTCTAAGCTTTGTCTGTTACTTTTGTTAATGCCAGCCAAAAACATAAGACCAATGAAAGCTTTTAATTCAATAATATCTATAGGTTTTACGTCTCTCTCTCGCTGAAAAGAAGCTTTGATGCTCTCAATATACTGATTGGTATACAGAACTATAATCGACAAAATGTCCTCATCTACGAGGCAATTCCAACATTCCAAAGGCGTTCTCAATGCTTTCGCCGCACCTATAGGACCAGGTAACTTTCGAATAATATTGTGGGCCCTGAAACGTACTCTCTGCGATGGTGGAACTTTATTCCATTTTGTGTCTTTGTCCCTTCCAGGATAATAATGCTGGCTTTCTTCAGGTACTTCCTTGTCGTTTTCACTGTCGTTTTCCTCTGTTTCTGAATCTTCCTGCCGAACTTCAACTGCGTCATCACAATTTGTGTCTACTTCATCTTCAAAATCCTCTTGAACTTCATCATTATCCTCTTCAAATAATATTTTTTGTATTTCTGCAACATGATTTGGGTCAAGGAGGTTGTATGTCTTACTGTAGCCTGCCATGATCAAGTGTCTCACACCTAAAATGATAAAATTCCTATAAAATAACGCAGTCAGGCGCAGTGTATCAATTTGATACCTGATACTCAAACATTCTTAACTGATGATTAAACGGTCCAAAAAGAAAATAAGTGCATTACACATTGTATGTTAACATTGTACTACTTACTAAGCTATGTTGATAACCAAAGAAATGAATTGTTGAAATGCAACACGAATGGGCGCAGTGTATCAAACTGATCAATCAGCACATATATATCGACACAGAGCAGTCGTATCGACACTGAAGCACACAACAAGGACAAGCGTTCGGGAAAGGCTAGCTACTAGCGAGTAGGCGTCAGTGCTGCCACTCGTTGACAAATAATTTACAGTAAACTTCGAGGTGTATCAGCCGCGCCCGACGGAAGGTTAAAAAAATCAAATTTCTACAAAAGCCACTTCTGAGAAGTGTAATGAATGACTGGAAGTCAAGAAACTATATATATTCAGCAAAATTCTGGTTTGATATATGAAATAGAAAAATGCGGTCTGTGAGACCCCTCCATAGTAATTGTGTTTCTGAGAATGACCGTAGTAGTTAAGGGTTAATATTGCAATTTATTCTCTGCACATAGCTGTCACTCACTGATCTCCTGAACACAATGCCACTTATTATTATTCTGGAATTTGCTTAAAACAAGTGTTTTAAGCAAACTCATCGTTTGCGATGTGGGATGGCAACTCGATGCTTGCAGGTACAAATCTGTATGAGTGGGTTTCCGGTATACTGAATGCCCTAGGGAACCATCATTCTTCCTTCGAACCAGGACATCCAAGAAAGATGGTTGTTTGCCTTTCTTCACCCATCGCAAACCATCAGTTTGCTTAAAACACTTGTTCATAGAGCTCATATTGTCTCAGATCTAGATAGCTTACCTCAAGAACTCGCCCATCTAAAGACAATATTCAACGAAAATGGGTATTCCATCCGGCAGATTAACAGGGCACTAACAGTTAAAACTAAGATGCAGGAAGTGAATAAAGAGGAGAACATGCCGGAACAATCTTTAGCTTTTCTTCCTTTCATTGGCAACACTTCGTTTAAAATAGCAAGAATCCTCCGGAAATTTCAGGTAAAAGTGGTTTTCCACCAACCATCGAAGGTTGCGGACCTTGTGGGATCAGTTAAGGACAATCTGTTACTACGAAAGGCCGGAATTTACAAGATACCGTGCCAATGTGGTATGGCTTACATAGGTCAAACCACACCCACCGTGAAAGAACACTGCACTGAGCATCAACGTTACACCCGCCTTTTGCAGCCAAGCAAGTCCGCTATTGCTGAACATTATATTTCTACTGGACATTGCCGGCCGGTGTGGCCGTGCGATTCTAGGCGCTTCAGTCTCGAACCGCATGATCGCTACGGTCGCAGGTTCGAATCCTGCCTCGGGCATGGATGTGTGTGATGTCCTTAGGTTAGTTAGGTTTAGGTAGTTCTAAGTTCTAGGGGACCAGTGACCTCAGACGTTGAGTCCCATAGTGCTCAGAGACATTTTTCTACTGGACATTCAATGGAGTATGAGAAAACAATGATTTTGTCCACAGCAACGTCTTTCTGGGACTTCATTATTAAAGAATCTGTAGAAATACGACTGGCGGAAAATCTATTAAACCGTGACAACGGCTACCAGCTGGACAGTGCATGGAATCCCATCATCTCCACGATTTGCTCAAATCAAAGACGAAATAGTGCGTCGACGGCCGTGGCAAACAGCAATGCAGAGGGCGACAACTGAGTTCCGCTATTCCAACAGCGAGGGTGCTGCCGGTGGGCAGTGTGGTTCAACTATCAAGTTTGCGACGCATGCCCAGAATAGTTACAGTACACTATATATTGCGGAACGGAGGATGTTTTCACTACCCTGACCTGTGGAAGACCTCCCGCATCCTCTTATTCCTCAAACCCAACAAACCCCCTTCTGCCACCTCTTCCTATCGTCCCATCTGCCTCACCTCCGTCTTCAGTAAGGTCCTTGAATCCATCCTCTCCCACTGTATCCATCGGCACCTTGCTCAACACCACCTCCTCCCCCTTACCCCGTGTTGCTTCTGGCCCTCCTTCTCTGCTGAAGACCAACTCCTCAACCTTGTTCACCTTCTGTCCCTCCAGCTCAACTCCCATCGCTCCGCCATTTTTGTTTCCCTTACCCTCCAAAATGCCTATGACCGTGTATGACATCCCGGTCTCCTCTTTAAACTCCAAACCTATGCTGTGCCTATCAATTTTGTCCGTCCGGTCACTTCCTTCCTCTCGCACCGTCCCTCCTATGTCACCCTCCATAGCACCAACTCCCGTATCTTTTATCCCACGGCTGGCGTCCCCCAGGGTTCCTGTCCTCTCCCCTCTCCTTTATCTCTTGTATATAGCTGATATGCCCAAGCCACCCCCACTAGTCCACCTTCTCCAATATAGTGATGACACCGCCTTCCTGGCTCTCTATCCTACCCTTCAACGGTCTCAACGTACCCTCCAAACCCACCTTAACCAGTTCACCACTTGGTGTAACCAATGGTTCCTCCGTCTCAACCCCTCCAAAACCCAGGCAATCATCATAGGACGCACCACTCGCTCCTTTTGCCTCCATGATTTCTACCTCACCCTTTATGGTCGTCCCATCCAGCTCACCCCCACCCTGAAATACCTTGGCCTCACCCTCGACCGACACCTCACCTGGACCCCTCATCTCCAGACCATCCAGCAGAAAGCCCATTCCCGCCTCCGCCTTCTGAAACTCCCGTCTCACCGGACATGGGGATTGCATCCTTCTACCATCCTCCACACCTACAAATCCCTCACCCGTCCTATCCTCTGTTATGCCATGCGCTCTGCCTTGCCTTCCGTATCCACCTTCCTTCCACCACACAGCTCTTGTATGAACTGATCCCCTTCCCCCACCTCCTCCTGTTCCTCCAACATCTCCGCATCCTTTACATTGTCCGCAGGCTTGATCCCCCCCACCCTCTGGTTTCCTCCTTCCTCTCAACCCCCCGCCCGTTGCTGCGCCTCTATCGCTGTATCCCTCCCTCTCTTTACTTCCACACCCTCCATCTCCTTCATCTGGGCAATTTCCATCGACTGCCCCTCCCGGTTGATGAACTTCGCCATGACATCTACCCTTCCTTCCAACTATAACCTGGCCTTGTTCCCCCCCCCCCCCCAGGGCCCCCTTTTTTCCTCTTCCCTCCTTCTCCCAGAGCGGATTTTCCTCCTTCCCCCCCCCCCCTCCAATGAGACCCTGCACCCCATACTTGCCTCTTTCCTTCCCACACCCCTCCCTACCTGGCCCTCTTCAGTGCGCCCCCCCCCCTCATCTCCCCCTTCTCTTCCCCTCCCTCCCTTCTTCCGGTCTCCCTCATCTCCTTGCGCCTGGCAGATCCTCCGTTTTGATCATCGTCAGTGTGCCACATCAGTGTTGTGTTTAGTGCTGTTTCTCCTGTGTGTCAAGAGGTGTGATTTTAATAGTGTACTGGCATGAGGTTCGCCGTCAGTGTTTGTTATGTGCTACACCATCCGTCGATACCTTTTATGCTCCAGTCATACTGTGCCTTGTGTTCTTTTAATTGTCGCAGTGTGTGGCTTTTTGTGTGTGCTACTTTTAAACAGTTTTAACAGTTTTTTATCTCCATTTTACGGTCACCCCGTTTTTTGTCTATTGCCTTCCATGATGTTCCCCCTTTTTTATATCTATGTTCACCATATTCTCTCCTTTTTTATATATAAAAACAAAGATGAGGTGACTTACCGAACGAAAGTGCTGGCAGGTCGATAGACACACAAACAAACACAAACATACACACAAAATTCAAGCTTTCGCAACAAACTGTTGCCTCATCAGGAAAGAGGGAAGGAGAGGGGAAGACGAAAGGAAGTGGGTTTTAAGGGAGAGGGTAAGGAGTCATTCCAATCCCGGGAGCGGAAAGACTTACCTTAGGGGGAAAAAAGGACAGGTATACACTCGCACACACACACATATCCATCCACACATACAGACACAAGCTTGTGCGAGTGCGAGTGTATACCTGTCCTTTTTTCCCCCTAAGGTAAGTCTTTCCGCTCCCGGGATTGGAATGACTCCTTACCCTCTCCCTTAAAACCCACTTCCTTTCGTCTTCCCCTCTCCTTCCCTCTTTCCTGATGAGGCAACAGTTTGTTGCGAAAGCTTGAATTTTGTGTGTATGTTTGTGTTTGTTTGTGTGTCTATCGACCTGCCAGTGCTTTCGTTCGGTAAGTCACCTCATCTTTGTTTTTATATATAATTTTTTCCACGTGGAATGTTTCCTTCTATTATATTGATATTCTCTCCTTTGTTATTTTTAAATGTCTTCTATTGTTTGTTCTATGTCTTTCGGCTGAAGAGCAGCGCATATGCTGCTGCCTGCCCGCCCCGATGGGGAATTGAAATACAACAAAGAGAAAAAAAAAAAAAAAGAACCTTTTCGCCAGTCTGCGACGGCTCACCTGAAGATGACTGGCAGGTGCCCAGTTGAAATATCATGCGAAGTATTGAACGACGACCGGCTGCAAGCCCGAACTTTGTTTGAACAGTCAATTCACTGGGAAAATTTTAAAATTTACGATATGCTAACATGTCATTAGAGTCAGTGGATCACATAGTGGTATTTTGGTATTTTTTTTAGGGTTTCAAGATAGAGCTCACTCTATAGAAATTCTTGATTTAGATGCATTGAAGTTAATTGTGGTAATGGTGAAGGAAAAGCTCCAGTAAGAAATTCTGCAGGTTATTCTGCAGAAGAATATTATGTTGGGTTATGATATTTAGGCTCATTCCAGCTTGAGCACTGTGGGAAAGCAAGGCCTTGCAGAACCATTAGTGAAGTATGTACAATGTGTACAACTTTGCTTCCTCCGTTTGCCGATAGGTGGCAACAACGGTAAGTAGCAGTTGAAAGAAACAGATCGCAGACATGTGGCAGTTAATTTGGACCTCGGTCAACATAACCTCATTCAAACATTAGTCAATTTGTGTGTGCATCATGAAGTTGTTCTTGATTGAAAATGTCAGTTTGCAAGCCTAATTCTCGTCATTTGCGGGAGGTGTAAGAAAACAGCGGCTGAGTATCATTGAATGCTCTCAAGTACATATAGTAAGGATGCTATTAGTGAAGGAACGTGTCATGAGTGGTTTCAACACTTCAAGAATGGTGATTTTAATGTCGTAGACCGGCATAGTAGTGGAAGAGAGAATGTTTCGAAGATGCAGAATTGGAGACATTGCTGAGTGAAGGCTCACATCAAACTCAAGAGGAATTGCCACAATTAGTGGGAGTGACACGGCAAGCCATTTCAAAATGTCTCAAGGCTATGGGTATGATTCAGAAAGAAGGAACTTGGGCCCCGTGTGAGCTGAAACCAAGAAACGTTGAATGGCATTTTTGTGTTTGTGAACATTTGCTTCAGAGGCAAAAACAGAAGGGATTTCTGCATTGCATTGTGACTGGGGACGAAAAATGGGTTCATTAAGATAGCCCTAAATGCATTTGAGCAAAGTATTAAGAAAACAAATGGCTGCAATACAGAGAGAGGCACGATAAAGTGATTTTGCAGCGTGACAACGCTCGACCCCACTTTGCAAAAGAGGTCAAAACGTACTTGGAAACATTATAATGGGAAGTCCTACCCCACCTGCCGTATTCTCCATACATTGTTCCCTCTGGCTATCACCTCTTGAGATCAATGGCACATGGCCTGGCTGACCAACATTTCCGATCTCATGAAGAAGTCACAAATTGGATCGTTTCGTGGATCGCTGCAAAAGATGAACAATTTTATCGACGCAGGAAAGGTGGGAAAAAGTAGTGGCCAGCAATGACATGTTCCACATCCTGGAGGACCTCCTCACTATGGATCAATTGGAATGAAAGTAAATCTAATCTAATCTAATCTAATGGAAAATACTTTGAATGATACATGTCTATCCAATTAGTTTAATTAAAGCCTCAACCGTTGGCAAAAAAACGGCGGAAGCAAAGTTGTACACCTTGTAGTATGAACTGAAAAGAGTGTAGCAGCTTCAATATTGAATTATATGGAAGAACAAATTGTAACCCACTTACTGCAAGGATTATATCCTGAAAGTAGGCAAAGAGCTTTAGCAAGGATATTAACATAGTTGCATGAAGTAAGAAGACAAGTTCAGTCAAGGGAGCTTCCTGATTACTAGAACTACTTAAACCTGCCTAACCTAAGAACAACACACATATCCATGCCCGAGGCAGGATTCGAACCTGCGACTGTAGCTGTCGCGCGGTTCCTGACTGTAGCGCCTAGATCCGCTCGGCCACACCGGCCGGCCACTTCCTGATTACCGAAGGAAGAGCTGCACAATGAGAAATTTGGCTGGGAAAAATAAGATGGAAGGGAGAAGGTTCCATGGAGGGCCACAACTAGTGTGTAGTGGGAAGTGAGGTCAACAGAAAAGGAAGTCCCAAAACTGAGGTTTTAGTATTGCAACAAAACGGGTCACATAAAGAGGGAATGTACATTATGACAATTATTATGCCAAGGACAGGATAAATTCATTATTGCTATTAAGGTTTGATCAAACTTGCAAGTACCTTTGGCGTGGCTGCATTGAATAACAAACCTGTTTGCAAGTTATTGGATTTAGGTAGTACCATTTCGGCTATTGATCACGATTGGTTTTTGAAACACCAGGGAATTTGTAAATGGGAAAGGCTGGTGATAAAAAAAGGGGCAATATATGATTGCAAACAAACCCAGTTTAATTGAAAAGGGAGCTTGCCAGTTTAGGTGATGCTAGGCGACTTTTCATTAATATGAAGGTTGAGGTGAATTTGGTGACTAGTTATATTCTGGGAGCAGATTTCCTTGGAAAGGTGGATCTTATTCCCAACTGGGTGGGGCAGAGCTTTTATTTCAAATATTGTTTAGGTTCTGTTGTCATTGGCAAGAAGGTTTGATGATGGTGGGTAGCTTGAAACCCATGAAAGGGTAGACAATGAAGGGAAATCAGATAGATTAGATACTCAATTAGCCCACTTAGATACATTTGTGAAAGGTAAAACTGAGGTCATTTGTGCTGAATTTCCTGATATCCTCATTAAATATCTGAGGCTCAGTAAGAAACTGGGAGTTACCCATATGTTGGAATGTGGTATGGAGTTGGTAGATCAAGTTCAGGCAAAGAAGGCCCCATAAAGGCTATCCCCACCCAGAATGAATGGATTAAGACAAAAAATAGAGAAAATGTTAGAACAAGAGCTTATTCGACCATCTAAATTGCCAGATGCAGCTCAAATGTTCTTGCTACCTAAATCCAGTTGAGAGTTATTGGGTAATGGACTACTGTTAGTTGAAGAAGGTTTTATAAGATCAGTGCCACTGCCGGACTTATATTCATGTTTCAGTTGGTTTGGAGAAGCACGTGTGTTTAGTATCTGAGAACTCAATCAGTCTTTTAAGCAAACACCTTTAGAGAAGAATTCAAAGCATATCACCACATTTGTTACTGATGAATTTTTTGAATATAATCAGGTTTCTTTTGAGCCAGTAACAGGTGCTGCAGTTTTGTCACAGTTAATGGATGCAGTGTTTTCTAATTACAGTTTAGATCTGTTTGCCATTATTGAGAGGATTTAAAAATATACATTATTTCTACTCCAGAACATCTGTTGCACCTAAAAGAAGTATGCAAATGTTATGAAAGACAGGCTCCACAGTAAATCCCCAAAAAGTTGTATTTGTCTGTGTGCAAGTTTTAGGACATATGGTCTCGGCAGAAGGAATCTCCATTGATCCTGATACAATGAACATTATTAACCAATTCACAAGACCATATAATGTTAAACAAGTTGCCAAATTCATAGGCATTGTAAATGTTCTTAGAAAATTTATCAGAGGATTTGCTGAGAAGGTGGCACCGCTCAATCAGTCATGCTGTAAAGGATGTAAATTCAGTGAGGAGTCATCATGTAGAGAATTGATAGACAGTGTTGATATTTTATTTTAGTATACAAGCTTATTTCAGCTTTATTGCTTTCTCAGTACATGTCCTGACATTGTAGACAGATATATGTCAACTTTGAGTAAACTATTATTACTCTCTGTAGTTGTTGGATGTAATTATTGTTATTATTATTTTAGGTTAAGTTTTAAATTTCTTTGATAATTTGCTGTTGCGCATGTACAGGGTGTCCCATTTATCTGATGACTGCCTGTATGGCGCAGTAGATGCCAGGCAGCAAGCATTCCGTTGCCCAGTGATCAGATGCCGTGTTGCCTGTCTACTGCTGCGGTACAACATGACCACATTTAAAATACAAGAAAATAAATTTTGTACTCACCAATGTCATGCAAAGAGATGATGGAACTGCCTGCCATTTTTTTCCACATATTCTCACATCTACTCAAGAAATTATTAATCACATGACGTCATTCTCTGTAAGATATTATTGATTCACAAATATTATTCTCGAGTTCCTCTATCATCTGAGGATTTGCTGTATACACTTTGTCCTTCAATGCACTCCACAAATAAAAATTGCATGCTGTTAAATCAGGACTCCTAGCAAATGTTGTTACTAATCACTCTTTCATCAAACTCATCGTGAATTGCCTGCAAAGAAACATTGGCCATATGAGCCCTTGCTGAATCCTGTTGAAAAATTGCAAAGCTTCATTCTCTGTTACTCACTTCATTAAGAAATAGTCGCAAAATGTTTTGCACAAATCTTTCACTTGTAGCTGTGTCATTAGGGCCTATTATTCTGTCACCATTAACTGCGCACCACACCGCTATTTTCTGATCATGAAGGGGTTCCTCATTATGCACAATAGGTCTATCTGCACTCCAGTGTTGACAGTTTTGGGAATTAAGATACCCGTGTAAATGGAACCAAGCCTCGTGAAAACAGAGTGAGGTAAGGATCCATTTCACCATCACGCACTTGTTCTAAAACCCATTCACAAAACTTAAACTAGTGCGCAGGATCACCAGGTCAAAGATCTTGTACTGCTGATACTTTATAGCACCTTAGCCCAAGCAGCTTAGCACCTCTTTGTACAGAGGTGCACGATATTTATGTTTCCTGCAAAAGACGTCTAAGAGACTTTTTTAGGGGAATTCTCCAGGTGGTATGCAGTGTCATCGAGATGAGCATCTGTGAGCACTGCACATCGTCGTTTACGCTTCCTATCTTGAACACTTCCCATGTCATGAAATTTATTCACTAATTTGTGTACTGCATCACCACTCTGAACTCTAACACCTGGAAACTTCTGTTCAAACACTCACCGAACAGTACAAGTGGATTCTGTATGCACATACAAACCGTAAATAAACACTTGTTGTGGAATTAAATAATTCGCTCTTGCCACTGTTGCATTCACTAACTTTACTGTTACACTCGTGAGGACTGTTTCATGCCTTGAATGACACCGGCTGACAAGGTGCATATGTCTGTGCAGTCTTCAGGCTAAAACCCACAAAAAAAAGAAGGGGCCATAGTATGGTCCCACAGGACCCATTTCACTGGAAGGCATGGTTTCCGTAGCCGGCCTGCAATACCCCAGCATGCGGACATCAGATAAATGCAACACTCTGTATTACAATATGTTTTTTAATATATTTACAGTTGAAGAAATTAAAGTTTGACAGCTAGTTGTTTACTCAAAGATATTTATGTTGGGGTACATCATAAGAACCTGTATTTCAGGTACTAAAACAAGCATTGTTGTCAGTGCCACTGCTAGCCATGCCTGGTTTCAATGATGAGTTTATTCTGCAAATTGACATATCAGCCAAAGGAATGTGAGCAGTTCTACACATGAGAAAAGGGGTGGTAGGAAGGCAATTGCCTGCATCTCTAGGGGATAAAATGAGTTGGAAGAGAAATATTCCACTTATGAATTACAAGTGTTTGCTGTGTTGTCTGGAGTGGAGAAGTTCAGATATTATTGTGAACACAGAAAGTTTATTTTAGAAACTGATAATCAAGCCATCAGCTGGGTGTTGGCCAGGCCCTGCAAAACTGGGCACTTTGTTAAGTGGGTAATGAAGATCCTGTCTTTAAAGCAGGACATTCTTAATATTAAGGGCTCTCAAAATGTGCTATCAGATGGGTTAACCCACATGTTCAAGCAGAACAATGATAGTCAAACTGGGAACCCTCTAATGGGAGAGCATGATCACAGAAAGTGTATTGCTTCCCTCCTTACCCATATCTGTACTTTGTTCCTGGATCTTAGGGAGTTCCAAGCCTTTACATTAAGCAAAAGCTTCAAAAAAGTGAAGTGGTACAATCACGTATTTTAAAAGATAAGAAGTTGTGTTGTAAAATTTGTGGCTGGGGACAGCCTCAGATAGTCATGCCCTGTAAACATACCATTGGTATTTCCACAAGTCTCCTGTGGGAGGCCATTGGGGTGTCTGCATGACAAGGGAAAAAATCAATTTGTATGCCCCAAAATGGATAGCGAAATTCACAAGAGGATGACAAATTGTGAGGTTTGTGTGATCAGCAAACATGCTCAGAGTAGCAAGATAGGGTACCTGGTTTCTTTATCTGTCAGCAGACCATCCTAGCACAAGTATTTTGATTTTATAGGCCCACTGCCAAGATCAAAAGAAGGCAACAAATATTTTTTAGTTTGTGTCAATGCATTTGCCAGGTTCCTATAGCTGCTGCCCACCAGCGGAACAACAGTGCAAGTAATAATCTGGAAATTGGGCAGTCTGTTTGGGACCTTTGGACCACCACGGTTGACAGTGATGGAAAGTACAGTCACATTGATTATAGATACGAGGGTGGTTTGAAAAGTTCTCGGAATTGAATAGAAAAAAAAGTACTTACATCACTGAAACTTTTTTTCATTTTTCAATGTAGTCTCCCAGCAGATTAATGCACTTAGTCCAATGATGTTCCAGTGCCTTGATTCCATCTTGAAAATGAGTTTCCTCCAGCCCTGCTAAATAGTTGTCAACTTGGACCATCAATTCTTCGTTTTAAGTGAATCTACATCCACCAAGAAAAATTTTCACTTTGGGGAAGAGATGGAAGTCTGACAGCCATATCAGGTGAATAAGTTGGGTGTGACACCAATTCATACCTTAGTTCATGTAATTTTGCCATGGTGATGGCACATGTGTGCGGGCATGCATTGTCTTGATGGAAGATTACTTTCTTCCTTGCTAAACCACGCCTTTTTCGCATATCTTTTGTTGCAATTTGTCCAGGAGGTTAGCATAGTATTCTCCAGTAATTGTTTGCCCAGTGGGGAGATAATCTACAAACAGAATCCCCTTTGCATCCCAGAACACTGCTGTCATGATCTTTCCCACTGAAGGAATTGTCTTTGCTTTCTTTGGTGGCGGAGAATCAGCATGTTGCCACTGGATCATCATCTGAGCTCTCCCGACCAAATTTAAATTCGTTTGTCCATGGCAACAGTTGAATATAAAGGAGCAGAGTCCACCATTGTATTCTGGAAATTGGCATGGATTTCCATTGCTTTGATGCATTTCTTTATGAAGTACTTAATCACTGCTCAAATCTATGCGGGAACAACAACAGAGCCATGTCACCACCACATCTCCCTTCCAAGAGCACTGACGTGGCACATTTTTACAGGCGACAGTCCAATGAATATCATGTGGACAACTCGTTGTTGTGGCTGGGACCGTCTATTTGCCAGATTGGCCATGGCTTTTACCACTGCTTGCCATGAGACTCATAATCGGCAGCAGACAGGTTGTTTCTCGAATATCAGGCGGCCACTCCACTTTTCAATCTATGGTCAGTAGAGGACCTCTTGCCTGAAGGCAAGAATATGCACCACAATTTCCCAGTGGAGATTAGCCAAAAACAACATTCAAGGGGTTTACAGGAGGGAAACGATGAGATATAATAAAGAGTACCAGCCAAATTCTTACTGAGTCGGGGACAAGGTCTAAGGTCCACATTAAGAACTTTCAGGGCAACAGTAAAGCCTCTGAAGTGCTTAATAGAAAATTGTTACTCTGATATAAAGGTTCCTTTCAAATAAGGAAATTTCTTACCCCCATTACAGTGCTTTTAAGTGATTTACAAACAGGTAAGGAACTAAGAGCTCACCTGATTCAGGTTAAGCTGGGTGCTAATGGTTAAATGGGTTGCTTCTGCTGATCACTGAAACAAAAGCAGAGGAGTTGCTGGCATGGTTGGCACTGCGCCAGGATATTGGCAATACTTCCACTGTCTGCAGTTTACGAGATCACTGCCAAAAATAGTATTTACCTGTGGGCCAGAGAGGAGGAAATGGACAGTGAAAGTAAAGAGCAGGAGGAGAAGTGGACAGTTACGATGGCATTCGTAGTAAACATACATCCACAGATGGTCTGGCATGTGCCTTTAAATTTATGCTTGGAAAGACTGTATACCAGACATCAGTCTCCTGCTGGGTCCATATGATGGAAGTTTGTTTTGTTTTTGTTTAGTTTTATGGTGCAAAAACAACTAAGATCATACTTGTGCGTGTCAGAACCTTAGACCACTAATGCGAAAATGGAGTTGAAAGCTACTACATGTTAAGCTCAGTTGATGGGAGGAAAGAGAGGTAAGCACAAGGACTTCCTCTTGGAGAAAGGTCCATAAAATACGCCATAGAGACAGTGGAGGCCCTCAACGGAAGATTAAATATCCTTTGCCTTATTAATACAACAGATAAAAAGTAAAAAACAGTTGGCAGCCCGTGTGTCATTCGCTAAAAGGGCTGATAACTCAGATGATAAACATAAATTAGAATGTAAGTGGTTAAAAAAAGGACATTCTGTGAGGAAATGGCGAAGTGTCAAAGGTTGATGACAATGGGTACAAAATGGTGGTGGCACACTGCTTAACAAATGGCAGTGGCTAAAAAGACAGAACACAATACACAACCTAGCTAAAATACTCTCCTTGCAGTGAGAAGTCAGAGAGGACGTTGGCCAAGCTGCAGGGAAAGCTTTAATTGCCCAGAGCTTGTTCCCGCTAAGGGAAGACCAGTGGTAATAACAAAGCGACACCACCTGCTGACAGACAGCAACACAGAGATCATCGGAGGGAATGGAAGAACTAGTGAGTTGAGGTAAGAGGACTGCAGCCTTGGCAGCAGCATCAGCGGTCTCATGTCCCGTCAGACCGACATGACCAGGGACCCACATAAACATTACAGTCGCTCTGTTGAGAGCCAGCGACTGAAAGCTTTCTTGGACCCGCTGCACCTAGGGATGGACGGTGTACAGGCCCTGGAATCTCTGAAGGGCACTGAGAGAGTTGGAGCAAATGAAACAATTGAAAAGCTTGTGTCGCCAGATGTACTGTGTGGCCTGATACACAGCAACAAGCTCTGCCATAAATACTGAGCAATGTTCCGGAAGCCAATACCAAAAATTGTCGGCTCCAATGTTGAAAGCACACTCGCACCATGGTCAGTTTCGAGAGCCATCAGGTACTATCGCTGAGTTCCGTGCAAAGGTAGAGAAACTTCCAGCGATAGATCGAATCTGGAGTAGTTTCCCTCAGAAGCAAATGAAGTCTAAGGGGAATACAGGCCACTGCATGAAGCCAAGATGGTGAAAGGTTCACACCCATTGGGAAAGTGGCAGGTAGCGTGAAGTTGCCAGAGCAACAGCCGAAAGCAAACTCCAGGAAATAACAAAGAAGATGGACAACCCCATACTGGCAGTCAAAGAAGTCATTGAAGGGAGCAGCACAGTATGGGTGGCTGGGCATAGCAGGTAAATGGCACACATATCCGCTGAGGAGAACATCATGCAGGTTTGACAGCGGTAGTTCAGCAGCTTCTGCATACTCTCAACTGGACTACTATAAAAGGCGCCAGCGGATTCCACATGATGGGAGTGTGTACATTTGTGGTGTGTGTATCAAGCCGGGACTGCGCTTGCCCTTGGTGCTAAAAGCTACTGTCATATTTGCCAAGTTCCATCTTGGATTGCAGTGATCTGTATTAAGTCTTCCTGTATTAAAGAATACTGAGTGTTTGTTTGGTTGCTGACATTTCTGCTTGCTATTTTCAGGATAAAAGTTGAACTCACATGATTAACTATCAGTTACTGGGATGTGTAATGAAATTCGTGCTGGTTAGCAGTGGTACTGAAAGCAAGAAGTGCTGAAATACCTTAATATTAAGAACAGTGTTTACTTGCAATTAATTATAGTCTGTTGCAGGTTCGATTCCCTTTACATTTATTACCTCAAAGAATTATGTGCTAAATGCCTGCCACAAGTGAGAAGGAGAGGGATGCTGGTGCAGCATGCAGTGAATGAGGTTAGTTAACGTAGTTTATGCCTTACATTCTCATGAATGTACTGCATCTATTATAATAGAATTTATAATGTTAGTTGGCCATGTTGAAAGTTAATTTTCCTTCTGATTGCTGTAACAGTCTCTAAGCAGCTTCGTTCCCTGTATTTATGCAATAATGAGCCAAAGAGAACAGTATGATCAAGAGTTTCCTCAGGTAGTTATGGTTGTAGGTGTGTACTGTCTGGTTTGCAGTTTAAACTTTTACAAAGAAGTCACACTTGCTGGCATGCAGTAACTAAAGTATATTTTACTCAAGAGCATTGTGGTTTATATGGCACAGATTGGTATTACTTGTGGTTTTTTAATAACTAAAACATTAATTCTTTCATCAGATAAGAATTTTTGACTGCTGCATTATGTGCCAGAAAAATATTTTGGTTAAAGCTTTCTTGATCAGAGATTATTTAATGAACTCTTTTCTTAAGTGATTTGTATAAGTGAAGGTTTAAGTCTATAAGTAATTTCAACTTGTTTTAAATTCATATTTCTTGCACTGTTGATCCATGTAAGTCGGCCTTGGCATCAGTCATTCTACCCATTTAATGCTGATGACCCAGTATTCTTCAACAATGTTTGTCTTCAGTTATTGAGACTTCCACAAGAATTTTTTTCTTTAGGTACAGCAGACTTGTTTGTATCATTTCGCCTGTTTTTATCTATGGCTTCAGTTATTTTATAAAAACATTTTTTCCCACATTTTGGGTGACAATTTTATTTCATCTGCAACGACAATTCCGCTTTGGAACTGTCATTTCCACTACGTAGCACATTAATAATTTCCTCATGTGACCTCACGGTGGAAGATAGTTTTGTGTTTCCATTCTGCAAACAATCTAGGCAGAACCAATGAACATTGTCAGCAACAAATTTTTAGCATACTTTCACACACTTTTCATGCAGCAGCCAGTAGTTGGACTTCACACATAGAATTCCTTTTACAACCAGTTTCTGATAGTTTTTACAAGATGCACAATTAAATAGTCACCATTTTATGAGTGTTATGTTACTGCAATTTTCAATAGGTGCCATCTGGAAATGTTGAGCTGTGCTGGTGGGAACTCTGCTTGAGACACAGCCTTCATTACTGTAACCCCCTGGCTTCAAACACCTTCAGTTGTTCCTGTTATCCACTTACCACAGTGCTTGAAGACAAGAGGGGCTGTGTGTGTGTGTGTGTGTGTGTGTGTGTGTGTGCGTGTGTGTGTGTGTGTGTGTGTGTGTGTGTGTGTGTGTGTGTTTGTGTGGGTGGGTGTGCGTGCATGCGTTTGTGTATGCACATTTTAACAATTCCTTTTATTTCCACAAAAGTCTCTGATTTTAACTACAGTTAGACTGACCCAGCTATCCTTCATAAAACTTTTTCTGAAAAGTTATCTTGCAGTCACCTGCTTACATTAAAAAATAAGCAATAAGATTCCCAGAATGCTAGTAAGTGTTTGAATATTACTTTTTTGTATGTTAATTATTATTTTGAGATAAACTGAATGTCAGTATTTTAGTGAAAACACCTTCAGTTTATGTAGTGTTCAGTGTTCTCAGTGCACTTGTGTTAACTTGCAATAAAAATCCACACTTTCAACAACAACCACTGCAGTCTTTGTCAGGAAAGCAACTGACTATCAAAACAGTAACAGAATCACATACAGATAGTTGTAAATGACGTTATGCAGTAAAGGCTACACAGGAGACGAGAATGATATGTCATTTGTCGTGTCTGTGTTTCCATCATGATAGTGGAAGCTCTTCTGCTGTTGCTTGGTGTCAAGAGACTGCTTCTCCACATTGCTGTGTGCAGAGCCTATTTCTCTATTGATATTGTTGATACACAATTTAATTTCCACAAACTATTTGTCAGTTGAGTCCCAGAAATTCTACATATGGGCTGCTCAAATGAGATCTTAGGCTTTTGTGAAATATTGTGTTGGGCAAAAATTTTTTTTTTAATTTCTGTACTTGATGTACCACTGATGTTTGTAACAGCAATGATTTTAACAGACTGTCTCACATTGCTACTGCTACATTTATTTGGAAAGTTATTGACCTGTGGCTCTGAGTCCATAACTACTTTCCACAAGGTGCAACATTCCCAATGCTCCTTTGAACATCAGCAACACACCTTATACAGTTATCTGGAAAAAGAACCATATGAATAAGGACTAGATCTTGTTTGAGCAAATAAATATTATAGCACATGCTTCAAACAACTATGAATAATTTAATGAATTTAGAATATACAACAACAACTTCAATAGAGATGCAAACTATACTTGGCAAGGCACGGAAGTTGGCACTCGATACCAAGAAACAAAATAGGAGTATGTCCAGTATTACACATTATGATGGGAGCAACAATGCTGCAGATGTCATGTTATTGTTAGCGCGCGCGTGTGCACATGCACACACACACACACACACACACACACACACACACACACACACACACACACAATTAATTTCCAGCATAGAAATAACAATTTTCAAATCGTAACTTTGGCTCAAACAATTTATCTGCTTTAAGGTGTATGTGGTTGCAGATGACAAACTGTGGAACAAAACAGTCACTGTAGGAACACAACACATCAGAAAAACCACACCATGTGGTAAACAGGTATAAACCCACAATTTATGTGTATTTTTTTTCAAATATCTGTAATTAAGATTTAAAAACTAATAGTTACATGTATACTAACAGTAAAGAACATTCTTTAACAGATGAAAAATAAAAGCCCACTGAAGATGCTGCAACTGCAGTGAAACATGTTTGCGTTAAAAAACAAAAGTGTGTTTTGCTAAAGGCGGACCCTATCCAAAAACATATGTATTGTTAGCACCAATGTAATCTGTTGCAGTGGGCAATACTACATTGTTTGCTTCACTGATTCTGTTACTTCTTTGACAGTCAGTGTTACTTCTTTGACAGTCAGTCGGTTTCATGGCAAAGACAACTGTGGATATTATCAAATGCTGTTTTTTTCTTTTTTCGGGGAATTATCATGAAAAGTGTGCTAGAACGTTTAGTACAATATATGGGCCATGACAAACTTCTTAGGTATATCATCAATTTATATATTTTTATGCTTAAAATTTCTTGATTTCAGAATGGGGTGTTCGTGAGAGTTCCATGACCATAGCCCTCAGCATCTTATAGACTAGCTGAAAAATATAGTAATTGAAAGGAAAAAAAGGGGAAGGTGATTTTTCTTGGAGGGGGGGGGGGGGGGTGAAAGAGGAGAAGAAGAACAACTGTGAAGAATATATTCTTCCCATGGCAATCTGTGACAATTTACAATTGGTAGCACTGCGAAGGAACAGTCTGTCTTTGCTTAGATTTCTTCATGTTATGCACAGCCATTGTGTCCAAATATCATAAGTGTAACTCTGGAGAAAAAGTAAAGCTTGTGTACTTGTACAAATTTCAATCGTCAAGTCATATTTTTGACAGCTTATGAACCACTTTTTATGTGCTGAGGGACATAGCTGCAATTGTTGACAATTGTCAGGCATCAAGACCATATTTCTTTTCTCTTTGTGAATAAATGAAAACCTCTATCGTCAAGTCATATTTTTGACAGCTTATGAACCACTTTTTATGTGCTGAGGGACATAGCTGCAATTGTTGACAATTGTCAGGCATCAAGACCATATTTCTTTTCTCTTTGTGAATAAATGAAAACCTCTATGGTTAAAATTCGTGTGTCAATTTCCAATAAAATCAAGTTCTTCTAGTATTTTTCAACTGACTGACATTATGTACTCTCTTCCAGCCTGAGGTCAGAAAAATGGCATATCTCTCAGTTAAAGCTTCATAGCAAGTCATCACTGGGCAATGTGAGAACAGCACAGTGCACAACACAGTAGCAGTGATGTGCCTGCAGTTGTGAGCCATTAAAATACTTTCAGTGGACTGATGAATCCAATGAAAAAGACCTCACTTCTCAGCTAGCAAATTGGTAAATAAAAACCAACAAGTGGTGTATGTGACAGTAACTATCCAAAAAGTTCAAAGACTATCTAGCAGAAAAGGAATATTACTGTGTTAAAGATTACCTAGTAAATTAAATCTGTATTTATTTATTTGTCCATATAAATCTCTTTTTAAGTACATATGTTGTACATAGGATATTGGACAGAAAACCTTTTTAGCTATTGGATTTTCAAATGTCAAACATACATTTTATAAATTTTTATGACAAATTAGATCTATACAGTTAATAATTACAAATTTTTGAAATACTGTATATTTATGACTTATTTCTACAATTAAAGATACAAATTACATTTTTTTCTTGCGTAAGATATTGTGAGATTGAATAGTAGCAGTTTTTCAGAAGGTAGGATGTCACAGACTTTTTAAAGCTTTGTAGTTCAGTAAGAGATTTTATATGTCTTGGTGATCTGTTGTAAAGTTTTGTTCTTGCATGATATACACCTTTTTGGCATAATGTGGTGTTACAATGATTAACATGTATGTCACTGTCTGACCTGGTACTGTAATCATGGACACTTTTGTTTTGAGGAAAAAGGTTTTCTTTTCTCAGCATGCTTTTTTTTAACTTGCGTGACTACTTTCAGTATATAAATGCAGGGAAGGGGTAGGATCTTTAGATCTTTAAAGAAAGGTTTGCATGATTTTCTGCTGCTTACTTGTTTCATTATTCTTATAATTGCCTTTTGTTTCCTGAAAACTGTTATGGCCTGATGTACATTTCCCCAGAAAATGATACTGTACTTCAGTATTGAATGTACACGAGCAAAGTATACAGCCCTAACTATTTCTGCACTAGTACTGTTGCAGAGAATTCTTACCACATAGCTCATTTTTGCTAGTTTTGAATTTAGGGCTGTGATATGAGTATTCCATTTAAGATTTTCCTGGATATATAAATCCCAAGAAATTTAGTTTCATTGACAGCACTGATGTTTTGGTTATCTATACATATTACAGGTTGTGACGGATTTTTATTTTGATCAGTGTGGAAATTCATGAGTATCGTTTTTTGGGGATCAACTATTAGCCTGTTTCTGGTAAACCATTCAGAAACTCCTTTTGTAATATCTTTTGCAGATGCAGTAAGATTTTCTTCATTATTCCCTTCAATCAATAGACTGGTGTCATCTGCAAACAGTACTGGTTCAGAATCCCTAACGTGTGATGGGAAATCATTAATGTAGACCAAAAAAAGAAAGGGACCTAAAATGGAGCCCTGTGGAACACCATGACTTAGTCCACATGGTTCTGAAAGATGTACCTGGAGTTCATTTCCTTCCATTTATTTAATTTCAGTTACCTGAGAGCGATATTCCAAATATGATTTAATCCACTGATTTGGCACACCTCTTACACCATACCATTCGAGCTGCCTCAGGAGTATAGAGTGATCAATCACATCAAAAGCTTTTGTTAGGTCCAAGAATAAACCTGAGATATTTCTGTGGTTGTCCACTGCATTTAAGACATGGTTTATCAGATTGAAACTCGCAGTTTCAATTGATCTCTGTGGTCTGAAGCCATGTTGACATCCATAAATAATATTATTCTTGTCGAAGAATGAAATTAGTTTTGAAAGGAACACATTTTTAATAATTTTCGAAAACCCTGACAATAGAGACACAGGCCTATAGTTACCCAACATTGATGATCACCTTTTTTATATAGGGGTATTACTTTTGCCATTTTCAGTTGCTGAGGGAAGACACCACATGATAAGGATGAATTGCATATGTCCAATAAAGGTGAAAGTATTTGTCTTGCTGTTATTTTTATAATATAATCTGGAATATCATCAATACCAGTTGAATACTTACTCTTCAATGAATTAATGGTATTTAGTAGCTCTGTTGGGCTTACTGGACTGGGGAACATGGATATATTATTTATTTCAATAGATGAAAATTCTTTCCATCTTGTATTAGGTGGATTTCCATATTTTTCCTTCACTAATTTCCCAGCAACAGTTGTGTAGTAAGAATTGAAACTGTTTGCAACTTCCCTAGGGTCAGTGACATTCTTGCCATCATGTGATATCACAATATTTTTGTGAGTTGTCTTCTTCTTGTCTTTCCACATGGACTTCGTTTTATTGGATGACTTCATAATATATGTGTCATTTTCCTTAATTTTTGTCTCCTTTATGACGCGTTTCAAAACTCGCTTGTATTTTTTGAAATAATTAATAAATTCTGGACTGCTGTGACTTTTTGACTGCAGAAAAAGTTTCCGCTTCCTTTAACATGAGACTCTGATGCCTGGTGTAATCCAGTTTTTTAATCTATCTGTGCTTTTGGAAATAACTTTCCTTTGTGGAAAAGCTATGTCAAAATTTTGCTTGAAAATGTTCAAAAAATGTTCCATCTTTTCGTTAGTATTAGAGCTATCATATACTTCTCTCCAAGATTGTTCACTGATTAGGTACTGGAAGTATTCAATATTTTTCCCACTATAAATCCTTTTATGGATAACATTTTCTATACTGGTCGAAATGTGAGTCACAGGTATGGTCAGTAACTGCGAAAGGTGGTCACTATAGCCAGTATCAAAGTTTTCTGATGTACACTTCTCCATGTTTACACATACCTGGTCAAGGAGAGTGACACTAGTTTTAGTTACATGTGTTGGAGAGCTAACAGTAAGACAAAGATTGTAGGCTTTTATAATATTTAAGAACGTTTCCCTGTGGGGGTTATGGCTGAGAAAGTCAATGTTAAAATCACCACATAGTACCACTGTTTTCCCAGTTGTCTTAAGTTTGCCTAAAGCAAGGTCCAATTTTTTGAAAAAAAAAAAACCACTTGTGTTACTAACAGAAGATCTATACACACATAAAATAATAGTGTTTTCAGACATTAACTCAACAGCTGGGATTTCAAAGTCTCTTTCACAACCAAGTTTGCAAATAGATGTTATACTCTTATAATATACATTTTCTTTTACATATATATACGTTCCCACATGTTTTGATTCCATTCTACAAAAGCAGTTTGCAAGGTTAAAATGTAATATTTTTAAGTACTGAAAATACTCATTTTGTAACCAATACTCACAAAAACATAACACTGAAACATCTTTCCATTCACTATTGAGGAGTATTTTTATTTCATCAACTTTGTTTGTTAATGACTGTACATTCTGGTGTACAATCATCAGTCTATATTTGCAATTTAATTCTGCATCACGTTTTTTTGTGATACAGTCTACTTCCCTAAAAAATGTCTTTCACCCTTTTTATAAGACATCGCATCGTTCTTTATGACCAATTTGTCCAAAGTACTTTGGACTGCTTCTATATTAGGCCTATTGTGATTCCAATTTGCTAGACGACAGATTTCTTCAACCAAAAAATGTTTCCCACTGTGATTTAAATGAAGGCCATGGTTGGTGTGCATGGACCTGTCTAACATGCTTACATTTATGAAGTTCACATACGGCAACTTTGTGCATACAGTATGTATCTCTTTGTTTACCCTTTCTATTAATTTATTTACACATGACCAAGGAGGAAGGTCGTATCTATGTGGTTGATTTACAACAGCTACATTTGTGTTGCCTAATTTGGGTAGCACACTTTCAAGAACATTGATGAGTTCACTACCTTTATCTCTGGCAACACCATTCGCACCTGCACAAATTACGACACAGTCTTTTGGGTTAAGGTTTTCACACGATTTTACCACTGTTTTTGTCACTTCTGCAATGCCTGCTCCTGGTTTGACAAAGGCTTGGACACTTGCGTTAGTTTGTGTATCTGCTACCTTTTCTGCTATCTGACGTCCATGATTATCGGCAAAAATCAACACTTTTTGTTCTTTTTTACACACTTGAGGCCAGTCGACTGATTTTTTAATCACATTTCTTTGTTTAGGATGCGACATGCGTGAAAAATTTATAGTACACGGTTGTTGTTGTTTGTAATTAATATCTGGACTCATATGTTCCTGATTGACATTGTTTGTGGAGTCACGTTTGTCATTATAACTATTTGATGCACTTACTTCATTATTTCCCAGTTTTGTATTGGTTTCCACAGTAGTTCTTCCTTTGATTACATCACTCGTAGCCGAAATTTCTTCCAGGTTCAGACGATGCTCTGTTTGTTGAGTTTTACAGCCAAGATGTTGCAGCTGTTTCTCGAATAAGGCTACAGTCCTTTTCAGTTCACTGATTTCACTGTTTTTTTGCAGTTAAAATGAGACGAAAATCATCGCAATGTTTACATGTCGATGTCACTGAATTTGCATTTGCCACGGTTTTCTCACTAGATTTTGATCTTGTAATGATTTCGTTTGCGTTTTTTGCTGTAACTTCACAGCAGTAACATTTTCCAGGTCGAACAACGATACTTTTTTTGCACTGAATACATAAAGACTCTTTTTTTTTTACGTTTTTCGCGGAACTCGATTTTCGTGAACCTTTTTTCACCGCCATCTTGATTCAATAATGTTCCGTGCCATTATTAGTGTCGGAAAGTCTAATCAAAATAGTTCCCCTGTTAATATTTTTGATAGTAAATGTTTTCCATTCTTTATGTACCGTTCCCTACTGTTATGACAAGCCAGAAGTCAACGAAACAGTGTACAGATTTAATGAATATATAATGAATTTGTCATCTAATTTTGTTAATGTGAAAGTAATTGATGTCAATTTATTCTTGCAAAGGCCTGATTACACTAATCATGGACTACACCTGAACAAAACAGGAAAGCTCAGACTGTGCAGGAACATTGCTTCATCAGTATCAAACCCATGGAAACGGTGTGATGTAGTAAAACACTTACAACCAGCTCTGCAAGAAAGGTCAGATTTTGTACCGGTACTGTAGAAACCAATTCATGCCAAGATAGACAGGGAACCAATGTGAATACAAGAAACAGATGTATAGCTGTGTCTCACCCTGTCACTGCCAATGACATATTAATACCATATGATGAAGTTCCACCCAAAGAACCTCAAGGACTGGAAAATAATTCCGATGCAGTATCTCCAAGGATAAAAGGTAATCCCCGATTTTCTACGAGAGAAAGAAGAATTCCAAAAAGAAACAGTGATTTTTTATGGCCAGCACCCACCCGACCTCGCCAACGACATCTAGTGAACAAATCTCCAGCTGCGACATAGGTCTTAATGTATCCAACACAGTTTTGAGTGCAACGGGGACTAACGGTGTTAATGGACAAGCAGACCAGCAGAAGGACAGTAGAGGTAGCTATAAGAATCTTATTATTCTTCATCAAAATATCAGAAGTCTCAAAAGTAAATTAGAGTTTTTATCTGTAAATTTAGGGGACATGGACACTGTTGACCGTCCTCATGTTTTATGCCTTACTGAGCATCATGTAACAGTTGGAATTGATGGGCTGCAGCTTGATGGGTATGATCTAGCTACTCATTACTGCAGAACAAGTAAGGAGAAAGGTGGTGCTGTAATTTATATAGACAGTAAAATCATTTATAAATCTTTAGATCTAAGTAAGTATTGTGTAGATCAACATTTTGAAGTTTGCGGGACTGAAATTTCTGCAAAGGACATGTTACTTACTGTGCTTGCAATTTACAGAGCTCCAGCAGGAAAGTTTTGCATCTTTATGAATAAGTTAGAATCTCTTTTGACCAAATTGTTCTCTAAAACTAGAAATTTAATAATTGTAGGTGACTTTAATGTCAACTTCTTAACTGATAACAACCTCAAAACTGACCTGGACCACTTAATGAATTCTTACAACTTGGCTGCGATGGTTACCTGGCCCACTAGAGTTACAGAAAATTGCAAGAGCCTTCTAGATAATATTTTCATTGACAAGAATAGAGTCAACAGTGCTAGTGTGAGTAAAGTAATTTATGGCCTGTCTGACCATGATGGACAACTTCTGAAAGTAAATAACATCAGTTTGTGCAATAAAATCTCACACACCTATAGGTCCTATAGATGTATAAACACTGAAACTGTGTCTGCCTTTAACGACTATTTGTCACAGATAGATTGGGAGCCAGTGTACAGCACATCAGATGTTAATGATAAATTTAACCTTTTTTTAAATGAATTTATATCTGTATTTGAAATGGCTTTCCCAAAAAAAACTGTCAGAAAGAACAATGAGGTTTCTTCCAGTAAACCATGGATTACTGGAGGTATAAAAATTTCTTGCAGGACTAAGAGGGAGTTACATGCCTCACTAAGAGTATCAAATGATCCCCTTGAAAGGTCTCATTTTAAGTTATATTGTAAAATTTTAAAAAGGGTGATAAACAAATCCAAGAGCCTGTATATTAAGTCTGAAATTGATAAATCTGAGAACAAAATAAAAGCAGTTTGGAATGTTATAAAGAGAGAGTGTGGCAAGAGTAACAAGAATGTTAATACCACAGAGATAAGCTATAAGGATGAGGTTATTCATAATCCTGTAACAGTTTCCAACATATTCAACAATCACTTCATAACTGCAGCAGAACAAGTAGGTAGTAACGGTTCCTTAAATGCTGCTACGCATTTATTACACAGAGCTAACCCTAACACGTATGACCCAATTTGTATTGCCCCAGTTACTATTACTGAAGTTAAAAATACCATCAAGGCCTTAAAAAATAAAAATTACACTGGTATTGACAACATTTCACCAAAAATACTGAAGCATTGTAGTGACCACATATGTCAAGTCCTGTGTCACATTTTTAATGAGTCTATCCAGCAAGGTGTTGTCCCAGAGAGATTAAAGCTTGCCGTTGTGAAACCACTTTTCAAGAAGGGTGACAAAACTAATTTATCTAACTACCGTCCAATATCACTACTAAGTAGTTTCTCAAAAGTATTAGAGAAACTAATGTATACAAGAATTGTAGAACATCTTAACAGCCACAACACACTCAACAGAAACCAGTTTGGTTTCCAAAAAGGTAGATCAACTGAGCAGGCTATTTTTTCTCTCACAAATGAAATTTTAGAGTCAATAAATAATAAAATGTCACCTATTGGAATTTTTTGTGACTTGTCTAAGGCCTTTGACTGTGTGGACCACAACATTCTCTTACATAAGGCTAATTTTTATGGCTTGCGAGGTAGCATTGGTAGATGGATAGAATCATATCTGCAAAACAGAAAACAGAAGGTGATAATTAATGGTGCCAATGATAGTCCCATTTCTTCTGATTGGGGCACATTAAAGTGTGGTGTGCCTCAGGGGTCCATCCTAGGACCTTTGCTTTTCCTTATCTTCATCAATGATCTCCCACTTTGCACAGACACCGAGTGTAAATTTACTCTTTTTGCCAATGACACCACTATTCTGCTTGAAAGTCGAACTAACAGTGACCTAGAAAATAAATGTAATGCTGTACTCGTTGACATCCTACACTGGTTTAAGTGCAACGGACTAACTCTAAACATTCAGAAAACTCAGTATATGCAATTTCACACATCTCAACAAGAAAATGAAGTATGCCACTTAAACTGTGGTAACCAAAATATACTACACTGTGAATCATCTAAGTTCTTGGGCATTCTAATTGATGGCAAGCTGAACTGGTCTGAGCATATCTTAGACCTACATAGAAGGCTCAGTGTGGCAACTTATGCTCTGCGTGTAATCACCCCCATTGGTGATGAGGACGCTACTAAAGCTGCCTACTTTGGTTATTTTCATTCTATCATGTCGTATGGCATAATATTTTGGGGCAACAAGCCTTTAGCCAAAAAAATATTTACTGCACAGAAGAGAGCTGTTAGAATCATGAGTGGTGTTCATCCAAGATATTCTTGCAGAAGTCTGTTTCATAAGTTACAAATATTAACACTTACCTCTCAATTCATATTTTCTTTGATGATTTTTGTTTCTAACAACCTATCTCTTTTTAAAACTAATAGTGAATGTCATGATCATAATACTAGGTCTAAAAATGATCTACGCAGGGATCTGAAACATTTAAGTCTTGTTCAGAAAGGTGTTCATTATTCAGCCACAAAAATTTTCAACTCCCTTCCATCAGGTATTAAAGATCACATTAATGTCTTACCTACTTTTAAATGTAAATTGAGAGAATACCTAATGGTAAATTCCTTCTATTCTCTTGATGAGTATCTACAGATAAAGCAATGATTTTTTATACTGATAAAAATTTGTTTGCTATAGATCACATTAACTGTTTAATTTGGAAAATGTACTATATTTCCTTTTTAGGTATTGTTTTATATTACTTGAGCTATACCTTTGATTTGATTTTAACCTACAAACTTATTCATAATCTTATGGTACATTTTTGTCATTTTATATATGTGTATTATTTGTTTAATTTGGAAAATGTACTATATTTCCTTTTTAGGTATTGTTTTATATTACTTGAGCTATACCTTTGATTTGATTTTAACCTACAAACTTATTCATAATCTTATGGTACATTTTTGTCATTTTATATATGTGTATTATATCTGTTGTATGTAATCATGACTCATTCCACATCCTTGTGATTTATCACAATACGGATTAATGGAATACGAAATAAATAAATAAATAAATAAATAAATAAAATAAATATGTATTCTATGCACACACACACACACACACACACACCACACACACACACACACACACACACACACACACACACACACACACACACACCTACACCATCAAATAAACATCAGAGAGACAGGATTAAAATGAACACAATATTACTTTATTAAGTCATTGGCAAATACAAAAATAACAAAAATTAAAATAAAATTTATATGTTGTGCTGCTTCAAATCTTATTTTCCACGATGCTAATACAGTTCTGGAATATGATAAACTGAAAGAGAGAGAGAGAAAAAGAGATTAATTTCTGTACTGTACTATGTTATGCTATGCAAAACAGAAATTAGGACATAACAGCACATAAAAGAAGATTCCTTATGCTGAAGGAATGACTGTTGTGGAATGGCTAGGAAACAAAGTGTAGTGTAAAATGCTAGAACTGTGTGTTCTGTCATCAGGCAATGGATAAAAAGGAAACACAGGCATCAATAAATGGAATTAATTGAGACATCTCAGATCCTTGTCAAGACAGGCATGTATGTCTAAAAATGAAATATTCATTACTTAAGTACATTAGTTAAGTACATTAGTTAACTACAACCTTATCTTAGTGGAAGAAATTGTTTTTCCTTATAACACACCCAATAATATCTCAACTACAGTTTTGATTCTAAGACATACATACAGTAATCCAAATGAATGTGCTAATACATGAAATGTTCATAAAATATTTATGGAACTAATAAACCTAACTGTTTCTGTGATTTTATATTTAGAGACAATTAACTGCAGGTCTTTAAGTGCAAAGACAGGATATAGAAGAGTTGCATAATATCAGATGGAATGCTGTATGTTTTTTTTAACAGAGTACACACAGAGGCATAAGAGGAGGATGGTTCAGGTGTAAGGCATTGTTATAAACAAGGAAATTAAAAACAGCAGTAAAACTATTTTTACAATGTTCCACTTTTTATGTTCATTTTTTACGGTCACAACAGAAGTTATAGGTATATACCCTCAATATAAAGCTTTCCCATCATTAATGATTCCATATTACAACATTTCCCACATGCTAAGTATTCTTTGACATTATCACGATGTTTAACACTGGTTTTCTTACAGATTCCTGAAGTAAAAAAAAAAAAAAAAAAAAAAAAAAAAAAAAAAAAAAAAAAAAAAAAAAAAAAAACACATGCATTGTACTCCTGCTCGAAGTCAAACTTGAAACAAAGCAGAAAATGTATACTATATGCAAAATTATTGATCATGTAATGTAGTGTTAGCATGGTAAGTAAGATTTTCATTGTCGGCATCATGCTCCCCCCCCCCCCCCCCCCTTCTTCGTGATTTCATCTCTCCTCGCCCCATCATCTTAGGCATTTTGGTTCACGGCTGCCTGTATTACAGGCTCAGTATTTGGAGGGAGGACAGTATGCTGTGTCACTGCCTTAATGATAATCACGTTCTGATGATAGTGACTCTAGGAGCAACCTTTCTTCGTGTGTTGTATAACAGCTTTAATTTAATTTCATTGTCATTTATACAAATGACCACCACTTTTGAAGACGGCCATATCTATAATGCGCTTTCACAAACTGTTGTTACTCCCTGGTGAAATACGCTAATCCATATTAGGCATGCAGTTTTAGGTTGGTACGACCTGATGTCAGACGTAAACATTCCTCCTCAAGATGTTCCGTAACATGACATTTTCTGCTCATTTTCTCACCCAATATTGTCCCTGAACTGAGTGACCACCTTGTTGACAAGAAGCTGTAGATTTTGTGCCTATTGTTCTATGTTTATGAACACTGCCACAATGGCTCTAAGCACTATGAAACTTAACATCTGAGGTCATCAGTCCCCTAACACTGCCAAATTAACCATTTTAACCAATATTGTGTTACAAGTTTTATTTACTGTAGTGTTATAATGATTACCAATGTTGTTTGTTGTTGTCTTCAGTCCTGAGACTGGTTTGATGCAGCTCTTCACGCTACTCTATCCTGTGCAAGCTTCTTCATCTCCCAGTACTTACTGCAACCTACATCCTTCTGAATCTGCTTAGTGTATTCATCTCTTGGTCTCCCTCTACGATTTTTACCCTCCACTGCCCTCCAATACTAAATTGGTGATCCCTTGATGCTTCAGAACATGTCCTACCAACTGATACCTTCTTCTAGACAATTTGTGCCACAAACTCCTCCCCAATTCTATTCAACACCTCCTCATTAGTTATGTGATCTACCCATCTAATCTTCAGCATTCTTCTGTAGCACCACATTTCGAAAGCTTCTATTCTCTTCTTGTCCAAACTATTTATTGTCCATATTTCACTTCCATACATGGCTACACTCCATACAAATACTTTCAGAAACGACTTCCTGACACTTAAATCTATACTCGATGTTAACAAATTTATCTTCTTCAGAAACGCTTTCCTTGCCATTGCCAGTCTACATTTTATATCCTGTCTACCTCGACCATCATCGGTTATTTTGCTTCCCAAATAGCAAGACTCCTTTACTACTTTAAGCGTCTCATTTCCTAATCTAATTCCCTCAGCATCACCCGACTTAAATTGACTACATTCCATTATCCTCATTTTGCTTTTGTTGATGTTCATCTTATATCCTCCTTTCAAGACACTGTCCATTCCGTTCAACTGTTCTTCCAAGTCCTTTGCTGTCTCTGACAGAATCAAAATGTCATCGGGGAACCTCAAAGTTTTTATTTCTTTTCCATGGACTTTAATACCCACTCCGAATTTTTCTTTTGTTTCCTTTACTGCTTGCTCAATATACAGATTGAATAACATCGGGGAGAGGCTACAACCCAGTCTCACTCCCTACCCAACCAGTGCTTCCCTTTAATTCCCTTCAACTCTTATAACTGCCATCTGGTTTCTGTACAAATTGTAAATAGCCTTTCGCTCCCTCTATTTTACTCCTGCCACCTTCAGAATTTGAAAGACAGTATTCCAGTCAACATTGTCAAAAGCTTTCTCTAAGTCTACAAATGCTAGAAATGTAGGTTTGCCTTTCCTTAATCTATTTTCTAAGATAAGTCGTAGGGTCTGTATTGCGTCACGTATTCCAACATTTCTGCGGAATCCAAACTGATCTTCCCTGAGGTCGGCTTCTACCAGTTTTTCCATTCTTCTGTAAAGAATACACGTTAGTATTTTGCAGCTGTGACTTATTAAACTGATAGTTCGGTAATTTTCACACCTGTCAACACCTGCTTTCTTTGGGATTGGAATTATTATATTCTTCTTGAAGTCTGAGGGTATTTCGCCTGTCTCATACATCTTGCTCACCAGATGGTAGAGTTTTGTCAGGACTGGCTGTCCCAAGGCCATCAGTAGTTCTAAAGGAATGTTGTCTACTCCCAGGGCCTTGTTTGGACTCAGGTCTTTCAGTGCTCTGTCAAACTCTTCACACAGTATGGTATCTCCCATTTCATCTTCATCTACATCCTCTTCCATTTCCATAATATTGTCCTCAAGTACATCGCCCTTTTATAGACACTCTATATACTCCTTCCGCCTTTCTGCTTTCCTTTCTTTGCTTAGAACTGGGTTTCCATCTGCGCTCTTGATATTCATACAAGTGGCTCTCTTTTCTCCAAAGGTCTCTTTAATTTTCCTGTAGGCAGTCAGTATCAGTCTTACCATGATTACCAATAAGTCTCACATTAGAACATGAATATCTTTTTAATGTTGTTTCAGAAAATATTTTTGCTTCCATGTTTTATTTACAACATTGGATATGACAGCAATAAAGAGGGAAATCTACATGTGCATTTATGTGCATCAGTAATCACTCAGTGACTGAATTTGTGATTTATGTTTTGTATACTGCGAAGAGTCAAGCAAACCTAATTGCTGTTAGAAAGAAACAAAACAATAAATTATTTCAGATTTTTTAAACATACAAAATTTAAATTGTTTTAATTTCATAGTTTGAACATTATAAAGAGAATGACAGTAATTTATCCGTATTTTACCTTTTTCTGCATTTTACACTTTTATGGATTAGTCTTCTGAAAAGTGAAAAACTGAGGTTTACTGTATATTACAGATATTGAAGGTGTATAGAGGTTGGATTCATTGGAAAAATCAAATCTGCTTTTGCTTTACTGTCTGCTGATATTAACTTTTTTGTGCAGCATCTATAGCAACAAGGATATCACTTGTACTAGTATACCTTCCGATACATGTACTTTTTGAGAGTAGTACTTCGACTCATATTCTTCTTCGTTCATAATTATATGACAACACTTCCAGTCAAGCTCCCTGCATGGCAATCATTTACTGATTTGACAAATGTGTTATTTCTAAACTTTTCAATTTAGCAATATCATTTTTCATCTGGTTGAAAAAAGTCACTTTTCTGATCACACAATCTGTGCGTGTGACCAGTTGGGAAGATTGGGAAATTACAAATATGACATTTAAAGTTATAAAACAATTACTATGTTGTTTACTGCTCACAAAGCAGCATTGAAGCTCACACTGTAAACAAAAACACAAGACAGCACAGGAATGTTTGTCAGTATAACAATTTGAATCTTAGCAGAAGGGATCTCAGATTCTACAGTAGGAGTTTCTTTAAAACTGAATGAAAAGTATGAAAACGATTGAAGTCCATGCATCATTACATTTACATTCTTTTGAGGAGAAAGAATAAGTCTACAAAAAGTTACATAAATTTATAACTGACAGGAACTCCCACCACGACAGTTGGGGAGTATAATATGAAATAACCAGTCTCATTCCTACCTGAAGATTCCATTGTTTGGTAAGTAGATCTTGCTAAGATAAACTACACGATGGCCTTCCGTGCATCTTTCCAGAATAAAATGGGTTTGGTTATATTTTACCAAACAATAAGGATGCTTTAAAGGTGTGATGATCCAAAATCAGTTAGCAATGTGTATCATGAGACTATATTTTAAGAATAAAGAGGTTTAGTTGAGCATGTAGTTTGACATTCTGAAAAATGAATATTATATAGAAAAAAGAAAAACTGATGACACTTTTGCAGCTTTCAAAACTATTTGTTCCTTTCTTGGTGTGGAGAGAGAGATATAGGTTGAGGAAAGTTGAATTGGACAGGGCACAGGATGAGTGTACTGAGAACAAGGGTACACTTACCCTTACTACAAGTGGGAATAAGGGTAGTCTTACCCTCATTGTCACTACAAGAGTGGAATAAGAGTGGGCTTACCCTCATTATCACTACAGGTGAGAATGAGGGTAGACTAATCCTTGTCATCACTATAGGTGGTGCCATCTCGTCTTGTAAGCTGTCCTTCCTTTTCAACCCATCCCTTTCCTTACTGATGAAGAAACTAATAGTGCTGACAGGATAGTGTTTTGGACTTTTATCTTTATATATTTCTATCAGCAATATAAAATATTTCACACACAAAATAAGTACTGTCTCATATTTCAAAGTTTTCTCAAATTTGATATGATTAGTTTAGATTACACTTTTACTGTCAAACTGAAAAGGATTGTTGACAACAAACTTCACCAGTGTATAAATGTACTATCAGCCTGCCTTTAATATTCTCAGTTAAACAATCAGATACCTGTAAGATGTACATGTCGAAACATTACACACAGTTTCATTAACTTTCTTTTAAGTAACATATACTTTTTGTCCTAGTGAGGATTTACTCTAGAACATTATTTTGTTGGACATAAGTGAATGAAAATAAATGAAAATATGCATAATACAATAGCTTACTAATTTCTATGTTATCAGTTATTATTACAGTACAAGTAAGTGTACCTAAACGCTTAAGCTCATCTGTAAATGGGTGAACCTGTAAAAATTTTCTAGTTTTTTTATTATTAGTAAGAAATGTTTTGGTATTAATTAAACTCAGTAGAGTTTCTTGGAGATGAGGGTTTCATCTATAAAATGACGAAGTACCGTTCATTGAGCCCTTTCAGACTTGAAATATTAAACATTAATTTTTTTGAATTTTCTTGTTTTTATTGGATTATTTGGCATACATTGAGACAGACCATTATGAAAAACGAGTGTTACACACATTAATTGAATACATGCAGCTCCTTTCTGTAATTAGTCACTGGGTTAACAAACATCTGCCTCTGTGATGTTCCTTCTTTGCCCTACAGTGTATGCAGTGCCTTGAGGTGCCATGTATTGGTAGATGCTTTGCTTCTGTTGCATACACAATGTATAAATTTGAACAGGGCAGTTTTCTGTACCTAATCCACCGAGAAAGTATGTCTTATAGAGACAAATTCAATCACAATTTGAAAACAAAGACTATCGTGCACTGCATACAAAAATGGTTCCTACATTTTCTCATTAACTCCTAAGATTCAAAACTAATGAATATGTTCAAGCTGCAACCACTACAGAGCAGAATCTACAGGAGATGTAAAGGGTGACTGCAGAAAGAGTTACTGTGCCTATGCCATGAAATGAGAAAATCGTAGATGGCTTCAAATGGAACTACATCACCTGAAAGGGTTAGTTTCATGAACTTTTAGCATAATATCTGTTTTTTTGGTCGCAATTACACCCTGGCAATCAGGGAGAACTTTTGACAAGATATGTTTCTCATAAAAAAAATATGAAATCACCACCAACACTGGATAACTCTATAGGTAGGTGTGAAGTTGAATAAGTGTACATGCAATTACACCCTGGCAATCAGGGAGAACTTTTGACAAGATATGTTTCTCATAACAAAAATATGAAATCATCACCAACACTAGATAACTCTATAGGTAGGTGTGAAGTTGAATAAGTGTAGTACTGTGTATGCCGATTTTTTTATTAGCTAGATGTTCAGAGTAACATTTTTTAACAACATGACATTTAAAAAATACATTAATTTTTTGTATAAAAAAAAACAGCTGTATGCAGAGTATTCTGACACTGCACACTATTAGAAATTAATTTGGACAATCTATTTTCATAAGAATATCTTCTCTTTCCTATTCCATCTCATCCATGTCTTTTGGTCACTTCCAGTTCAGTCCGGATTTCTGCACTGCACCAATAACAGCACCTTTCTCTGTAGCTCTCATGACTTTCCCAGGATAAATGACTACTATACAAACAACTAGCAAACTGCTATTGTCTCTCAACTCCTTTTCTACATCTTTTCTCAGTGCCTATTGATTTTCTTTAGGATTTAGGGAACTGTCTGCACTCCATAACCATCCCATACTTTCTTCTGACTCTGCATATTGAATCTGTTCCTGTTCACTATCACTGCTCCTGCTCTCTTTGTGCTGCAATAGATTTTTTCCTCCACAACCTGAGGTAGATGGCTGACAGCCCATGACATCATTGGAACACTCACTCTTACCTGCAGGTACCTCCAATCTCTAACATCTATCTGCCTGTGGCCAGAAATGTCTTTCACGCAATTTTTTGTAGACCTGAATTAAGGTCCAGAGCAATTATGGTATTGTGCAATCTTTCCAGAGCCTTATACCTATTAAGGAGGAATATTCCTGTTTTCTGGAAGTCAGAAATAAGGTTGTTTTTCCTCTGGGTTGTGAATCTATCAGTTCCTTTATTAGCCTTGGAATTTCATCCTTGGGAACTGAAGTGCAGCGACTTTCCAATGCAGTTTGCTTATACTCTTCCACAATTTTCTTCCACTGGCCTTTCATTGGACGGAAATATGCAGCACCAAGAGACTGAAATACTGGAGCTGCATTTGGTGGGGGTCTCAAATTCCTCACATGGTTTCAGCACTTTTACATATGTGTGGAAACTAAGACTGTCACCAATCAGTGCCTTAATCCCCACATGCTTTCTTAATATAAGTAGAAGCAAAAAGGTAAAAAAATCATCAGACGTATGCTTCTGTTATACCAACAGCAATCTAGGCTATTCTCTGTCCAGCTGCTTGAAATTCTTTCTGTCTTGTAATTGGCATGGGTGCTAATGTACTCTCATCATTTCTATGTACCACAAAGAAAGCATTTCTTATTTGCTCCTCCTCATGATAAATTTGTTAGTTTCAGGGTCATCTACAAGATTTGACCTCATCAGTGTTCCAAATACTGGAAGCATTTGGTTCTAAATGGTCAAAAATGAGTTAACAATGCACTCTCAATAGATGTTCAAGCATAAGTAACATTTTTTGCTGTCTTTACTGACAGTACTTTATTGTGTCATTTCAGAAATGATAATGCCCACTCAGTTCCAGTAAAATTGTCTTTACACCTAGGAATAGCTTTACCAGTGCAGCTGAGGTTGGCTTTGCCAGTGCCTCTCAACTAAACTGCGAAGCCAAAAGTTGACAAGGCTTCCATATGAGACACAAACTGCCATTCTTCTTCGTCCACAAAAGCTGTTTGGACACGATTAAGTACAAGTACTGGTTCCATCCAAGGACCAACAGATTAGCCAAGTCATTACAAAAGGTGACACTTCAGATGCAGAGGAAGATGTTGAACATCTGGAGCATTCAGGACCATGGGAGAAAAAATTGTTGCCAAATGTGACTGATTTACTTAAGAATAAATTTGAGTCCTATTTAAGTGGGAGTGTTAAAAATGTGTAAAATAAGGACAAATTTGTTTTTTGTATATGTGTTAGAAACTCACTGATTTATCTTCTGTCATTCTCATGAATCTCTGCATTGCGCAATTTCTGTGCTGCTAAATATCTTTGCTTTCTTCCTGTTTGTGTATCCAATTTCTCTGAGTGTTGTATGTGTAACAAATAAAACCTAAGCTCATCACATTGATGTATTATTTGTTAACACAGATATAATCACTTGAAGACCTTGTTAACATTTCAGAGCTTGGTCTTTCTCTCTTCTTTGGGAAGCTGTTTTTCTGATAAGCAACAGACCTGTAATAATACTATAGTGGAGACAGTGTAAGAAAATACCTGAAAACTCGTAGAACTGTTGCCAGCTTTCAACTGTGAAGTACCAACAGATGTAGACGAAAACAACAGTGTTTACAGAGCTCTGACAACACTGAGGAGTTGCCCTACAGGCGTTTAAAAAATCATGTTATATTATTGGTTGAGGTAGGCCCATGGAGGTGCCATGTCCAGCTCAATACAACTGTCAGGGGTCAACTTACACCAGCTCAATTACAGCGTGAAACTGTGAGTGAGATATATTTGTAGTGTTCTCATGATGGACCATATTACGTCAGTGGAGTTCTCTCAACATGTCAGCAAGATCCACACCACGTGTTTGTTGTTCTTTTCCACAACATAAGCTCTTGGTACATAACTGAATTTCTTTTCAGATTGAGAATAGCATATAGATGGTCAACACATGCATATATTGACACAGAATTTAGACCTTTCTCTTTCAAACCATTTTACTAGAGCCAATTTGTATGTTGTCACCACTCTCCAGTCACAAGAGCCACATCCAGTTTTCTTCAGCTCAACATCCATTTTAAAAGGACATTTTTGCATCCCTTCTATCCTGATTGTGTCACAGAATGCAATGCCTCTTTCTTTGAGGGCAGTTGCTAATGGTATAAATCAAAGCCACCAGCAAACCCTTAAAAATGCTGTTTCTCTGTCATGTTTCTATCAATGCCAAAAAATATCCCCTGACAAACTTAACCCTCTATCACTGCAGGTGCTCTTTTAGTCAACATCTTCCCTGAATCACCAGTCCTTGTAAAAGATTTGTAGCTGCATTTGTGAGGCTTATTTCTTGCATATTGTTTCAAAGTTCTTCTACCATTGAAAGGTATTATTATCTGTTCATCAGCAGCTTGGTATTATTCTGTGGGGACTGGTTGCAAAGATGACTGCAGTAAAGGCTAAAGTGGATGAATCTAGAAGAATTTGTCTCTATTACTATTAGCTTCAGGCAGTTCTTGATTACTGATCACATGAAAATGCCACAGTAGTTGGAAGAATCGATTTCTGCTCATCATATGAGCTATTTATGGATATCTACACTCATTCAACAAGTACAAATGAATTGAGGACATTTCCATTATGCCCATCTGCAGTAAAATACTGATAAACTGCCCCAATTCATGTTTGCTTGTCTCCAAAGAAACTGAGTCTTTTTGCAAGGCATAGATGTTGGTCTATTCAGCAATGATTTGAAATACATTGTCAAATACTAATAAAGAGATAGAGGGTATGATGTATCATGCAGCGTGACAGTGAGAGAGAGAGAGAGAGAGAGAGAGAGAGAGAGAGAGAGAGAGAGAGAGAGAGATATTGTTTATTACTCTGTGGCGGTCAGCGCTCACATAATTATTCTTAGGATATAGAGCTTTTGTTCTTGTTAAGAGTAATTTCACAACAGGAGAGCCATTCTTCTTGTGATGTAAAAATCGACACCATTGCGAGATTTTGATTCACATTGTAAAATATAAGTGTATATGGAAGGAAATCAGTTAACAGAACAATAAAATATTGTTCATTTCAAGAAGATACGTGTTATTCTACAACCAGCATATACTTCTATTGTGATTTAATAATAAATACCAGCTTCAGAACAGTTCCAACGGGAGCATTCAGTTCTAGTGAAATAGTTCGATGCTTTCTTCGGAAAAGAAGTCACCTCATCGATCATTCAAATCCACAATTGTACCTGGACATTTCTCAAAACTGAAAGCAATCTAATTGCTATGCAACAGAGCCCTGAAGAATATTTCTCTGTACTTTGGTTACCACTTTCAGCTCAACACGGTATCTGCAGCACTGGAGCAGATTTCTACAACAGCCGAAGCGTGCAATCGCTATCAGTTTCACACATCTTCCTGTGTACACTGTATGTATTTATCCACAACAGTGAACGTACAGTTACTCACACATAGAAAGACAATACAAGGTGGTGTAGGAAACATTTCAGAATAAAGGTCCTGTAGAGCTAAACAGTAATTAGCCTAGTAGTAGTAGTAGTAATAGTAGTAAAGAAAATTTAATTTTTTTCAAAGGAACCTTTACATATGGCGACCGTGACGGGACACGATCCTGATACAACACTCATAGTGAACCTGCCATATAACTATGTTAGTAATCTAGTAATTAATGTTTCCTTGTGTATATATATGTCTAGATTTATAGAGTAACTACATTATGGTGCTTTGCATGTTTCATGCTAATGGAACGTATGGGAGTATCTTGTGAAGAGAACGAGTGCGCCGTCCCAGCAGCTGAGCAGAAACATCAAAAAGGCCAGAACATTTGAATTACTAGCTTTCTTGAGCATTTATGCATTGTAGTGACCTTTCACGTATTGATTTTCTATGTATAAATAGTGTTGCTACATTACTTTTACTAGAATTCCAGTAGATATAGTAAGACAATATTTTGTGTATTGTCTATGTACTGTGTATGTGTCACATTGTAAAGTGTACATTAACAGCATTAGGACATTAACGGTTTTTTTTTGCGTGTGTAAAATTTAATAGTCACTTTTGTAGAACTTCTTTAGTGGAGAAACTGTCACTTGCATATTTACATGGTGATAACTAGATCTATGTTCAAAGCCAATAAGCAAGCACGCATCACAATGGCACAAAATTAATTAAATAGTGTGAATGCATCGTTAACTAGTGCCACAGAATTTGATACCACCGTAGTTAGCGATATGTCGATTACGGCTGAGCAACCAGCAGTAATTAATGCGCTCACGCCGACGACACAAACCGTTGCTACTTCCGACATTCATATGTCCGATGTCGAGTGAAGTCCAGAGAAATATGCGGCAACCAACAAACAACATGAATTTCATCTCTGACACAGACGCGTGCGAAAACGAAATGACTGTACCCTAAAATGTGTCGGTACAATCCCCATTAAGCCCAGTGCAATCGTCAATTGCTGAGAGTACAGATTTGTTATCCCAGCTGATGTCAAGTTTGACTATCATAAAACAAGGGATTAAAGCATTGGAAACCACGCAATCCACGTTTGCAAATGACATGAATCGTAGATTCCAGGCATTGGAAACCACGCAATCCACGTTTGCAAATGACATGAATCGTAAATTCCAAGTATTCGAGAGTGCGCAATTTAATTTGGCTCAGGAGCAATCTAATAAACTAAAAGAAATAAATGATAAGATTACTGAAAAATTCCAAAGTTTGGAAACAAAGCAGAGTCACTTGATTGCCAGTCAGGCACAACTCACAATTACACAAGAACAACAGTATCAGGAATTAACAACCAAATACAAAGACGTCTTACGTCGTCAAGATACACTAAACCATGAAGTGCAAGAAGTTATACATGTACAGAACACTATTGTGCAGGACGTTAATACAATTAAGCACGATAACGAGCAAGCTGTCATTGAGCTTACTCGGTGGATAGATACTCTCAGTTTCGAAGGCGAGAAACACATAGAGAAACTTTTCAATGAACGTAAGGTCGTATTCTCTGAGGACATTGAAGTTTGGGCGAAAAAGCAAACCGAGACAGTGCGAAATTATGTAGACCAAACCTTGAAAGAAACGGTTTCTAACGTGCAAGTTAACAACGAAACTGCACAAGAACAACATAAAGCAGAAGTTAGAGAGATTCAGGAGAATATAGGAGATGAATTTCCTGCTTGGAAAGCAAAGATAGAAAATACATTAAAAGAACGCCAGCAGGGTCTAGTTAATACTAGAGGGGCGCATACTACTTGCACTTTATCAAAAGCAGACATTATTCCTGATGAAACCAGTGATACCGAATCCATGCAACAATATCCATGTATTGGTGCATATTCAAGTAATCGACCAGAAAAAATTATCAAGATTATCATTCACCACTAAGTAGCCACCAGAATACACCTGTGACTATGAATGAAGAAAAAATGCTTAAATATCGTCAATTCCAGATATTTATTCCCGAAAGGAAGTCGATCAATCCCGTGGTATTTATTAAGCAATTTAAAGGGATATTGCCGCGAATGTGGACTGAGCAACAAAAAATTATGTACGTTGCAGGATTCATACATGGAGATGGATCAATGTGGGCGTCAGAAGCATCCGATTGGTGTCAAGATTATGACCAATTTGAACGCGCTTTCTTGCAAAAATATTGGAATAAGGGACTACAAGAAAGACCATGTAAGGAAATTTTTGACCCACAATCTTTTTCTTTCAAAAATGGATCTTTAAGAAAGTATTTCGAGAAGTATATAAATAAAAGCAAATATTGGAATGAATCAATCCCGACGCAGGATATCATTCGAATATTAAAGGGCAAACTTCCACTGGAAGTTAAGGAAAAACTTCTACATGTGCCTGAACAACACGTGGAAGATTTTCTTGCCACATTGGATTCAATAGACATTCTGTTCAAAGAATCACGTGTGCGCTATAACCAACATGTTACCAACCTAACAAATACAATAGTAACAACAAACAGTATGGAAACAAACCTTTTGCACACAATTCACCAAAACCACAGGTGAATTATTTCCAGAAAAACGTGAAATTTGGTAACGAAAATCCCGACCAGTGTAATCATGACCAACAATGTGAACAAACATATAAACGGAAATGGAGGAAGAATAATAAGAAGAGGAAAGGATACTATCAAGAAGGGAATTATCAGCAAAAACGCCGATATCAGCAACCAACCCAAGAATATCACAACCAACCGCAAACTTCAGGTTGGGTACCAAATGCTAATGCAAATGAATGGAGAAATCAACCACCAATAATAACTGATGTAACAGAGCAGACATCTACTAATAATGGACAATCGTCAAACTAAACTCGACTGTCAGAAGCCCCAACGGTGCAGTCGAAGAAGTTTTGAGGGGCGAAAATTCAAGCGTCAATTTTTTTCGGTACAATGATGGCAGATTATTAATAGAAGAACTTCAGCAGGATATGATGCCTTGTCAAGAGGAACATATCACTGAACCTGTTGCGAAAATTCAGGCCGCAATTGAAGGCATTACTTTAGATATGGGAGCAGCAGTAAATGTCGTTTCTGAGAAGTTATTTCAAAGAATACTTCAAAACGCAAATCCACCGATTTTTTCCTGTTCAGTGTTGTAGAATTGTAGGCCCCACTGGTCATAAGTCTTCTCAGGTTAAAGTGCAGACTCAACTCCAGTTAAACATAGGAAATGTAGCTATAAATTGCATGGTTGAGGACTCTATCCTTGGTATAGATGAATTTAGAGAGAGAAATTTACGTATCGATTTTTCTCTAGGCCATGCCAGTTTTACAATAATAGATCAGAAACATCAAGTGAATCTCCTCAGGGAATATAGTACCCATGGAAAGTATTGTCAGGGACGAAAGCTGCAAAAAAAGTAGATACATAGCAAGCCTGCACGGTATCACCAAATTAATTATTTGCAACCAGTCTTAAAACTGAAGATATGGTATACAAAAAGGTGCAAGAACCTGAATATTGGCAATAACGTCAAAGAAAGAAATTATATGATCTTCTACAGGAATATCATGAAGTCTTTCAAGAAAAACTTGGTGTAATCAAGCAATACACATTCCATTTAGATGTGATTCCACACAAAGTTTTCTGCCGTATTTTTTTATCCAGTACCGTGGCACCAACGAAAGGCAGTTGATGCGGAAATCCAACAGATTCTTGAATGGGATCTGATCGAACCTTCGACGAGTCCATACTGTAGTCCGCTTCATGTTGTCCTGAAAAAAGGAGGAAAAGTTCGTATCGTGCTAGACGCACGGCAGATAAATAAGATTATTGTGCCAGTGTGAACTCATCCGGAAAATATCGATGAGTTAATTCAAAAGTTCAAGGGGATAAAATACTTAACAAATATTGATCTGAAAAGATCATTTTGGCAGGTGGCACTAGACGAACCATCAAAAAAGTACACCGCGCTTTTTCATGCAGGTAGAAGCTATCAATTTAAGGTTTTACCTCTCGGGCTAAACGTGAGCTCAGGAGTTTTTATAAAGGCTCTAGATTACGCATTGGGACCTGCACTTTGAAGCAATTTAACTTTGTTTGTGGACGACATGCGAATAGCTACGACCACATGGAAGGAGCACATTGATTTATTGAGAAGAGTGTTAGAACGTTTCAAGGAAGCGGGCATAACCGCAAATATGCAAAAGTCCCATTTTACTCGAGATAAAATCAAATTTCTGGGTCATCTTATAAATGAAAAAGGCATCTTACCGGACTCTGAGAAACTAAAGGCAATCAAAAACTTTGCAGTTCCAACAACAAAAAGCCAATTAAAGGGCTTCCTCGGAGTTGTCTCTTTTTTCAGGCATTTCATTCACGACCATTGTATTAATGCAAAACCATTGTACAGCTTGTTGCACAAAAATACTCTGTGGGTGTGGATGCAACAACGCCAGAATGCATTTGAGGCAATAAAACATGCCTTAGTCAATTCACAAATATTATATCATCCAGATATGAGCCAAGAATTCGGTTTAATGGCAGATGCTCCAGAAATTGGAATAGATTCATGCCTCTTCCAAGTAAAGATGATAGATAGAAAATCAACTTTCTGTCCAATAGCTTTTGCTATCCGACTCTTAACTGCTTGTGAAAGAACATATACAACTGCCGAAAAGGAAGCATTGGCCGTAGTCTGGTCATTTAAGAAATTTTAGTATTACTTATATGGAGCAAAGACAACAGTATACTGTGACTACAAAGCGTTAAGTTTTTTGCAAACATGTAAATTATTACATCCAAGACAAGCAAGATGGACGCTCTCACTCCAAGAGTTCCGGTTTGAAATTAAATACATAAGCGGACAGGATAATTTCATCGCCGATGCACTGTCTAGAATGCCAGACAGAGATTTGTCAACTGTCAACATCACGGACAATCCTTCCAAATTTAAAGTTCTTATAATGACTGATAGACTATATAGGAAACATTTTCTTGACATGTGTAAGAACATGGGAAAACTACAGAATGAAGATCCTCGTTGCCATTGAATAAAGGAAACTTTAGCAAAGCCTGGTACGATGATCTGAAGAGACTGTACAAAGTTGAGGACGATGTCTTATTTTTCAAAGGGCATCTTGATTCAGATATTTGGAAGGTGTGTATTCCTGAGAACATTTTGGAGTATTAAAGTGTGCTTGGAAGATTCAAGCATATTGCTACTTCCCAAATATTCGCAGGAAAGTACACAGACAGTTAAGGAAATGTAGAATTTTTCAGCTAGCCAAACCAGGAAATTTTTGTGTGAAAGATTTTCTATATCCTATTACACCGACTAAACCGCTGTCAATCATTTCAGTCGACGTCTGTGGTCCTCTACCATCATCAAGGGGAGAATGCAACTATATTGTAGCTTTTCTTGACATATTCACTAAGTATGTAAAACTTTATCCGTTAAAATCAGCTACTGGTGCATCCATAGCCAAGAAGCTGGTCAAGGATTATATAGTCAAGGTACGCAAACCAGAGGCTATTCTTTCTGACAATGGATCAATGTTCACTGGATTTCGTTGGAGGCAAACATTAACTAGTTGTGGTATAAAATAAATTCTAACATCAGTGTACCACCCTTTGGCGAATCCCGTGGAACGAATTTTTCGTGAATTAAACCAGTTCATGAGAATATATTGCCACAACCAGCAACCCAAATGGATCAATTATCTTGATGATTTTCAGGAAATTGTAAACAATATGCCACATACTATGACAGAATACACCCCATACGAACTGATGTTTGGAAAACAGGAACAGAATGACTGGATTCGACCAATTCCTAAAGTAGCTATTAACAAATAGACCTACAAAATAAAGTACAACAATCCTTACTCAATATAATGGACAAGGCTAGGAAAAGGAAAATATATTTTGACAATCGACTTGGAAAAATAAAAACATATAAAGTGAAAGACCAAGTTTTAGTAAAAACTCATCCTAAGGCTTCACTTATACAGAAGAAGAACACAAAATGGCAATTATTGTATCAAGGACCATTTGTGATTACCAAAATACCCCATCCAGGAACTTATCTTTTGAAGGATATGAAGAATGGAAAGGTGAAAGGAATGTATCCTCATCACTTGTTAAAGGAATTTCATGATAACTGAAGATTCTGAAGATTGAAGATACTGTTCTTATCAAATAATATTGATAAGACAATTTTCATTAAACCTATGAATCATACTTAGGACAGTTTCTTTCTTTTTGCAATTTAGTAGTTAGTTTTTATTTTCAGGCATTATGTACGAGAGATATGCAGACATTATGTATTTGTTTTCCGCTGTAAAGGTAAGTTTTCTTTTCAGTATGCAGAGAATTTAGCTATAGTATGAATGATTTCTTTAAATTTTTTTAAAAATTTAGTCGACAGTGACTTCAATCACGTTTCACAATGCATAATGACCATGCGTTAGTGACTCAAATGAATCTGGTCTATGACAAGATATTTTTCTCTTATGTCAATTTGACAATGTCAGTGTATGTTTGTATTTTTTTTTTTTTTACTCGCTGAGCTGAAGTCATGCTGTTCGGAAGAGGTAACCCATTCTCAGTTTAAAAAAAAACGCCTATTACTTTGTTTCAATCTTTTGTGATGGGCATTGTCTTTATAATTGTACTATTGTTGTAACATACCTGTGTATGTAAATTATGTTATGTCAATTGTTGCTCGCGAAGTTACTAACTGAGTGAATGCCGCTCAGTTACAAGCACATCAACAAGTGTTAAAGTCCACCTGAAAGATGATGAGCATAAGTTGAGAAGGCATCACCAGTTGGATTAGTGTATAGTACATTCTATGGTTGTTGATAGAAATGAAGAAAACCTTATGACTTCTGAATATTTCGAATTCAGGACAGAGAATTAGAAAGAACTTTAGATTAGATTCTATTTCAGCTCAGCATAGATCAAACACCTTTTCCATGGAACTTACACTGACTCTTATTTTCATGTTAACCATATGCGGAAAATCATAATACCCATGAGGATATGGTGAAATGGGAATAGAATGCAATCAGTTACCCGGAGATGACAGATAGAAGGGAATCGTAGATGGACGTAACCAATGCAGCGATGGTTCACCTCAAGACACAGAAGATTAACATTGTTGTGTTTCTTTTGTGAACAGTGTTTAAATTAATTCAAAAAATATATCCATGTTGTAAATATTTTTTTCCATTGTAATTCAATTTATTTTCTTTGCAAATGAGAAATACGGGATGGTAAATCTACCCCGAGGTTTTCCTTGGTTTTCCTTTGTGGGGCTTGGTCGAATGGCTAGTTTACACGTTTGAGACATCCCAAGACAGAAGCTTTGAGTGATGATGAAAAAGGTTTCTGATCACATCTCATGCCATCCTCGACAAATGAATAAAAGCAAGCAAGTATGCTATGCATATAAGCTGCATCAGGAATTTTCAAGCAGCACAGGCTTTGTCAGCAGTATGTGCACCCAAATCTATAATTTCCATTTTGATAGTCATTCACTAATACCAAAATATCATAAGAAATATAGTGGACATTAATACTCTAGTGGACATTAATAAAGCGTCATAAACAATCACCGATATAGTGTTGTGTGAACGCTCGTCCACAAGAGGGGCATATATGATGTATCATGCAGCGTAACTTGCTGTGACAGTGAGAGAGAGAGAGAGAGAGAGAGAGAGAGAGAGAGAGAGAGAGAGAGAGAGACAGACAGACAAAGATATTGTTTATTATTGTTTATTACTCTGTGGCGGTCAGCGCTCACATAATTATTCTTAGGATATAGAGCTTTTGTTCTTGTTAAGAGTAATTTTACAAGAGGAGAGCCATTCTTCTTGTGATGTAAAAATCGACGCCATTGCGAGATTTTGATTCACATTGTAATATATATGTGTATACGGAAGGAAATCAGTTAATAGAACAATAAAATATTGTTCATTTCAAGAAGGTACGTGTTATTCTACAACCAGCATATACTTCTATTGTGATTTAATAATAAATACCAGCTTCAGAACAGTTGTGACGTGAGCGTTCAGTTCTAGTGAAATAGTTCGATGCTTTCTTCGGAAAAGAAGTCACTTCATGGATCATTCAAATCCACAATTGTACCTGAACATTTCTCAAAACGGAAAGCAATCTAATTGCTATGCAACAGAGCCACGAAGAATATTTCTCTGTACTTTGGTAACCACTTTCAGCTCAACACAGTATCTGCAGCACTGGAGCAGATTTCTACAACAGCCGAAGCGTGTAATCGCTATCAGTTTCACACATCGTCCTGTGTACACTGTATGTATTTAGCTACAACAGTGAACATACAGTTACTCACACATATAGAAAGACAATACAAGGTAGTCTGGGAAACATTTCAGTATAAAGGTCCTGTAGAGCTAAACAGTAATTAGCCTAGTAGTAGTAGTAGTAAACAAAATTTAATTTTTTTTTTCAAAGGAGCCTTTATAAGGGTTTGGCAGTACTTAGCTCAGCTCAGTGCAGCCGATAGATACACAAAACAGAACAGAAAATTTACGTATCCTATCTTTCGGAACTTTGTTCCTTCGCCAGGGAGGAGACAGGGGAAAAAAGGGGGAAAAGGGAAAGTGGATTCAGTTTCCAGGCCTTTTCCCTGTTGCTTCATAACCTGGGTTGTGAGTAACTGAATCCACTTTCCCTTCTTCCCCTTTTTTCCCCTCTCTCCTTCTCCCTGACGACGGAACAAGTTCCGAAAGCTAGGATACGTAAATTTTCTGCTCTGTTTTGTGTATCTATCGGCGACACTGAGCTGAGGTAAGTACTGGCCAGCCCTTCTATCTCTTTGTTAGTATTTGTTTCACATCTTTATACGAGATTTTCCATTAATAATTTAGAAATACATTGTCATTTAGAAATGCTTTATCATACTGCAAAGGTGTCATTTTCTCTACTACTAGAAGTGGAAGTGATCCTTTCTGTTCTGTGTCTTGGACAACAAAATTAGCTTTCCTAAATTTATAGTCAGTGCACTTAAATCTGTGATTCATTTTCTGTGGTGCTGCTCTTGTATAGATGATGCCTCTTCATTTCTGTTATGGTTGCTTACATCTGAAAACTTTCCCACATTTCCACAAAGAGTTTACCCAAGACAGACAGTGCACACTGATTGCGTCCTGGGGGTGAACAAGAGACTGATGGCCACTATCTGCACCAGTAGCTTACATCCGATTTTGGCTGAGATTCTATAACTTAACCAGTAATTTAAAGAAATCAACATCAAATATTATGTAATTACACTTATACATAGATACCTGATGAGTATTATTACTTCTTTTAGTGATATGTACCTTTGGATTTTTATATTCTGTCTCTAATTCCTCTCTAACTGCCGAAATTTCAACAACCTCCTCCTGCTCCATACTGACAGCTGTGTCTGAAAGAGCTTAAGGACTTTCAACTATTTCAACAATTTCATTTCAATCTTCGACCCAAATATCTGATACATCACTGTCAGGGACATCAACTTCTATACTGAATTCATTACTAGATAAATTGTTATATTTAAATTCGACCTGCAGATGTTTGCACTCACTAAACTCGGAAAGTAGACAGTCAGTTGATTTGAAATTTTCACACAACATTGCATTCAATTATGCATGTGTTTTTACACAGTGGGGTTCAAAAGCTCACCGATTTTGATATATCAAAATTAAAAGTTTATTTTTATAAAAAAACACAAACAAAATACGTATAAATGTCATTTAACCTACCCATTTCAAGTATTAAAAATGTGAGGCATATGACCTACTCTACTATGCTGCCATGCAAGAGGTCTGTCCATGAATCCACTATGACTGTACGACAAGTCTCTACACCCATTTCGCTGACAACTTCTCGAATTTCCTCCTTCAAGTCATGGATGTTTTGGGATTTATTGGCATATATTAGTGACTTATGGTAAGATGACCCCAAAGAAAAAAGTGACAAACAGTTAAGTCACGTGATCTTGGTAGCTAGTGATGATTGGCTTTGTACGAAATGAGGCGATCTGGGAATTGTTCATGGAGCAACTGAACTGGTTTGCGAGAAGTATGGCAGGTGGCACCATCCTACTGAAACCATAACTCTTCAATGTCAGTTCCATCCAAATGAAGCCCCATAACTACCTAACCATCGTTTGGTATGGGTCTCCACTGTGTAAAAGCTTGTCCTGCCTCATCTTAAAAATAAAAAAAAATAACAGCCAATGACGACACCTGACCAACGGCCACTCAGAACTGTCACTCGTTGTGGATGCATTTTCCTTTTCTTGGATCATGCAAGGATTTTCTGATGCCCAGATGTGGCAGTTCTGCTTATTCACTAAACCATTTAAGTGGAATTGTGCTTCATCACTGAATATGAAGTCCACTCACACAATACAGTAGCTTATACATGCAGATGCTGGAGTCCACATTTGTTTGAAAATGATATTTGTTGGACAGAAATGGTCTGTATTTTGCAGGGACAGCTTTTATATTACAGGAAAAAAGACACAAGCGCAAAAACACAAAAGATAGTGTGGGTCGGAGAAATGTAATTACTTATATGGTACAGAAGAAGAATTTCTCAATTATACAAGAAGCTTGAGGGAGATGAATCTGCATTTTGTAAGAATTTTAGAAAGTAGAAGCACAAGTTTTCTTTCATTTGTGACATCAAATTACATCGAGAACTACAACAAAACAGTGTTATGAGCTGCCATCAAATCCCATGCAAAATTGGTTTGTTTGAGGTTCAGTTTAAATGCCAGTTCAGTGCAATTTTCTGTGCAGTAGTCATATCTCCCTCAGTACATTCCCCGTCAAGATTTGTAGGTTCTCTTTATATCTTGTATTTGGCTTTTAATAGTTCCAGTGCCTTATTTGTATGGGGTTAGTTAGTGAAACCACATAAATATTGACCACTGGTGAAAAGCTGCTTCACACGCAATCCAGAAAGCTACTTAACAGTATGTAAGCCTGCCATAAACATGTATTTAAACAAACAACTCCAATACATTGCTTGAGGTACCCTTCACAACAAAGCATTTTGCCCCTGTTGCAATATCTGAACGTTTCAATTCCTTTCTTTATGAAACATTGCAAATGCCTAACACCACACAAATTCCACTTACTAATCAATCAGATTCTACCCACAGTATTTTTTTCACTTCATGTTGCAGGCATATTGCAAACCAGTTGGTTGTAAAATATTAAATGCGGTACCAGTATTGTAAAGTGGTCATGTCATTTTGATTTCTGTATGTCATCAATGTGCAGGGAGGAATTTACGATTCTATTAAACATACTTTGTTGCCAATGTGCAGTCTGATACATTCTTAGTTGAAGTGTGGTAGCTGGTGGACATGTTTAGTAATGCTGTGGAGTTGTAATTGTATATATTATATGAAGAAAGGACAGCAAGGATGAATATAATGTGAAAGGAATGTAAATTTGTAATAATGTTATTGTTTTTGAAGAGAAGAAGTTTGATGTTGTCTGCAGCACTGCACGCCTACTTTGTCAGAATTATTGTTGCCAGCTAGGTAACTTGCCCAGAGCTGAGAGAAACACCACCCCACTTCCCTGAATCGTGGATTAACATATTAATTGATTAAGCTGTTTGGTTTTTATAGAAATTCTCTGTTAACTTTGTAAACTTTTTAAATCATTGTTCATTTCGTTAAGCATGTTCAGACCTTTGTTACATGTGAAGATCAGCAAAGTATTACTCTGTATTTTTGAATACATCTTTCATTCTAAAGTCATTGTCTTGGCACATTTCATAAGAATAGTTACTCTCCCCACCACACTTTTTGTCATAACTCATTACCAGCAGCAGTTTGAATATGCACTTAAAAACAAAAACCTACTTTTGGCACTGCCTACTTGCTGTAGTGGTTTTGAGAAATCTGCAACAGTGTTGTCAAGATGTGAGGTAATTGGAAATTCTGATTAGGGCCAGCTAACTGTTTTATTTCCATTCCATATTTAATACGACGACAAGCTGCATTTACATCAGTTCCAGTTTAATTAATATTAGGTTCTGGTTAATCGAAGGTTAGCACGCGAGCGTAAGTTGGATAACAATTTGTGAACACACAGTTTTTGTAATATGTAGATTTTTATAGAATGGGAGGTAAAGTTGGGCTAATTCCAGATTGAAACAAATATAGTGGGGAGGTTACAGTGTATATAAAAGTTCACTTTATAAATGTAATAGACGGAAAATAATTTAAGTACCCTCCTGTCATACAATTCAGATTCCTGTCTCACTGCTACAATTAATCCCTTGTAATTTATTATAACATTATAAATTTTAACATAGGAAATTATGAAATGGAACAATAAATAAAAAACTGACATCAACCACAAAACACACAATAAATCCAAATATAGCGATCTGTCCATGGCCATGTATCTGGAGGAAATGAGGTAGAGGGTCGCATAATCAACAACACACAGATGATGTCAGCCATCAAAACTTCCTTCCCAAGAAACCTTGATGGTGCCGTGATGTGACAGGATGACTGGTGTGACTGCCACCATTTCAAATACATTGCAAAATGTTTTGACATGTTAGCCGGTGTGAATTGGTCTTTACATCTCATGAAGGTTTTCACTATTGCTAGTGGTAGGTCATTATGTGATGCTCAGTTATAACAAATTGTACAAAGAAAAATGTGCTTTAATAAATCTTCAATGTGCCATTGCCTTCAAATGGTGTACTTTTATAACACACAAGTCGTGATATGAAAACTGTCAGCTACTGAATTCAATTTGGAATATCCTAACCACCCAACATCAAACGCTAACAAAAGTCGACAGCAATTACTGCAGTCTTCAGTGCAGTGTGTGTTGTCACGTGTATACCACACAGCCCTATGGTGTACCCATTAGTCTGAGGTGACCTCCTGTCCGCATGCCATCTGGCATATACGACGCACTTAAACAAGATTGTTGCATGTTGACATAGATTAGAAGTATCTCTGGAGTAAGCAGTCGGATGTGCAGAATAGATTTTGTGTTATCAACATACACAGCCAGCATGCTAACATGATCTTGGGATGCCTCAGGTTTGTCCATAAAGTGCCTTGTATATCCCAGATCCTCTTCATGGGTGCCATGGATTTAGTATAGACATCATAACAATTTTCATTTGATACCTAGAATAAACAGGGCTAAAAATGAAGAGGCATTTTTGCTTCTTTGCAACAAATATCACAGCCTAGCTGCAAAAATTTTTCAATCTCTGGGACAGCCACCATCATCTTTGTCTTTTTATACTAACTTTATCATATTGCTAAGTCTGTTGCGATAAATTTTTGCTGTGATAGCATTGCAAAACAGCTTAATAGTATGCCATTGGCTCTGAAAATTACCCAGAAAATACTGAATTTTCCACACATTAGCGATTGTGCCATCTTTCCTGTAGGCTAGATAACAATTTTGCATATTGATAACACTCTGGCACATTTATTTCAGCATTTACTGCACATGCTGTCACTACACTATAGACTAACTGAAACAGAATAATTTCCGATTGCTGGTTACATGTACTACAGAGACAAATGTATCCCAAATATGAAAAATATATATGACAAATTCACTCTCCCCTTGGTGCCCTCTTAACACATTGATGATTACATGAATTTAGACTACAGTGCCTCCATAACATTTATTTTAATTCCGCTTTGTTCTCTGTTGAGGCATAGGCCATGTAATAGCATGAACGGATGTGGACAATGAGACACTTGAAGGAGTTTAATGGTGTGTGTGTGTGTGTGTGTGTGATTTTTGTTCCCCATTGTTATGGTTTACATTCAGTCTGTTGTTTTTTTATTGACTTACTTGCAGAGCAGAATATACAGTCGAGGTGTGAAGATGTCAGAATTGTGATAAAAATAAATAAAGAAGTGTTCTGTACCAGACTTGTGCAGAATATGTATTTAAGATAAATGCTGAACTTCCTCTCAATACAATGTGTCATATATTCCATCGTTTGTATAATTCACAGATAATAATTTCACATTGCTATTAGTATATATTTAACTTCCTGCTTACTTTGAATTCTCTCTCTCTCTCTTTCTCTCTCTCTCTCTCTCTCTCTCTCTCTCTCTCTCTCTCTCTCACACACACACACACACACACACACACACACACACACACACACACACACACACACACACATACTATGAAACATGCTGTCGAATCAAGGGTGCATTTGATTTTGAATCAAACACGAAACTGTTTGTTCATGTTACATAGTACCTTATGGGAAGTGTATTTGAGCTTAAAACAAACAAACTGACCATAAATTATGCAGGTGTAGGCTATCAGAAGTGTATGAAAAGAAAAAAGTCTTTTACCAGTCTTTTTTGAAGATTGACCACTGTCAAAGGAAATGGCTATTTTACTAGCTGTGGGTTTCTTGCCTTTTATGTGTATGATTATCATGAAATGATTGCTGGAGATGACCAATGACTTGGCTCAACAATCCTATACATTTTGCATACATAATAATAGAGGAACACTTATTCAAAATGCAAACAAAACAGTACAGTACACTATCAGTACGTCAAAGTATTCACACAACACCAACATTTTCTCATTTTTGATATTTCGCTTTGCACATGCAGTAGCTACAGTAATTCTCCATTGCTATTACTAATAAACAAATGGTGAAAACGCAATAAATACAGCTAATGTTTGATGCCTGTCGCTGTTTAGAGGTGTCAGAAAATAACGTAACTGATAGAAATAACCTTACTGAGAAGTAACGGTTACTGTGATAACTGCTCATCTAATACTAGCAGTTATTTCAATAACTGCCAACAGTGCCTCGCGCTATCTGTTGACCGAATATCGTACTACGCTTTCGCGTCAACTCATCGGAGATCTGGCTACGAAGGAGAGGGATTGACCATTTGGAAGGCGTTCTATAGGTCATGGGAATAGCTGTGAGACTGCGCGTCATCTATTGAGCGGAACTTGCACCTTCATTAAGCACAAACAATTACATGAAGTTAATGCCACAGCGGCAGCTTATAGAAGCTGCAGTACAAGCATTAACAAGTACAGTCGTTCCCTTGAGCCACCGCCTTATATGTAAATTTAGCTGGGTCGGATAGTACAAGGACAGTTACCATAAGGAATTCGAGCGACTATGGAAATAACTGTCAGAGATAGGTATTTTACTCTGGCAGTTATCGTTATTGGCTCACAGTTCTCGTTCGCTGGCAGTTATCGAGCTACCACTACAGGTAACCCGGAAGCTGGTAACGGAATAACTGTGTGTTTGTGTTCCTGACTCGGTGATATTTCCATAGAGGATAGTTACTGGAGCGAACAAAATAACAAATATTTTCGTACTGCTTCGGAAAAAGCCACTGGCCATTGCGAATGACAAATAACATGCCAAAAGGCCAAAAAAGTATAACATAAATCATTTGAATATAATAATTATTATCCTCATCATTTCTTAGGAGATTGTCAAATATTACAGTAACTGCTAATATTTACAGAATTGATACAGTGTCAGAATAAAACATAGTTGAAGAGGTGTCAAAACTGAAATATAGCAGAATTTTTACTTGAGTAGGAGGAGGGATCAATGGAAGTGTCCGATTCCACCTGTGTGTGTGTGTGTGTGTGTGTGTGTGTGTGTGTGTGTGTGTGTGTGTGTGTGTGTGTGTGTGTGTTGTATTGGGTTTATTTGCGCCTTGGTGTTGGATGTGTGAAGTCGTTGCCAGCAGTGTTTGTAATTTCAAATGTAAGTTTTTTTCAGTGAATTATTAAGTTTTTTACCTTTTTTTCTAGTTGTGATGTTTTGTGCATTTATGGAGTGTTGAATTTTTTTATTTATGTAGGGATGTTTGATTTGTGGATTTTTGAGGTTGTGATTTTGGTTTTATTTTTCGTAGTTGTAGGTGTTGGTTTTTTGGCATCAATAGCTGTGGTGGACCTATATAGGTCACCGGAAATGACCGATTCCCGTTTTGTAGTTGTAGGTGTTCGTGTTTTGGTATCGTCATCTGTGGTTGATTTATATAGGTCAAGGGAAATGTCAGATTCCAATTTTCGTAGTTTTAGTTGTAGGTATTGGTGTTTGGTATCGTCACCTATGGTTGACCTATATAGTTCAAGGGAAATGTCCGATTCCTGCAGATTTTGTTGGTATAGGGGAATGTTAAAATTTTTTCCTCTTTGGTCGTCATTTTGTATTTTGCGATTGTGGTGTATTTTTTATTTTTACTATTATATTCATCTTGTCCTCACCCTAAAAACCCAACTTCCTGTAGTTGTCCCGTGAGTTTGAATGTATTTTTGGAGGGAGATGTTATCATAGGAGACACTTAGAATAGCCATTTCCGCCATATTGATGACGTCATAGGTCAAAGCAGACGGATGGAATTGCATACTTCTGTATCAAAAAGTCTTTCAAACATTCTGTAAACTGTGCTTTATCTAAAACCAAGTTTTTAATAGTTGCTGACTTGCTGGTAGTTTATTGAAAATGCGTGTTCCTGAATATTGGATCCCTTTTTGGACCAAGGTAAGTAATTTTAGGTCTTTACGCAGATTGCTGTTCCTATCTCTCGTACTGATATTATGTATTGAGCTATTGGTTGGAAACACTTGCAACAAATTTCATTAAGGAATGAATATACTAGGAAGCAGTGGTTAGAATACGAAGTTCGTCGAACAGGTTCCTACATGATGTTCTTGAATTTATATCACAAACTACTTTTATTACACACTTTTACATGTTAAAAAGATTTGCTCCATTTGTGATATGCCCTTCCCAACTGAATTTATTATCGATTTGTAGTCCCAGAAATGTAACACTGTCAACCTTTTCGATCTGCGTATCTTCATATGTTATACACATGTTGTAGCTGGAGAAATCAAGCAGTTTTCCAAATCTCACATAAAACTTGGATTAGCGCACTCACACTTTCCCCAATAGGACTATCTTGTACAAAGACAGGCGTAAACGAATCTGTCACATTACATATATTTTTGTTGTTATATTACAAGACTTATTCTATTAAGAGAGCAGCACAAGAAATTAAGCTTCGAATTTAACCTACAGTATTCAGTTTACATATTACTATATACTTAAATACGCCTGTTGTTAACATTTTACTTAAACAGTGCTGTGGCGAACTTCCACATACTTTCTGTTGAAGCTATGAGGATAATATTTCTAATAGCGACCTACATACATATAATATGAAACACTAATAATCGTTCTAACATCTACTGAAGTGTACCCTGAATTAATTAGCTAAGGTTATGACATGATTCATACAACATTCCTGCCATTTCGCACTACTCGCAGTTATACTGATAACTAAACTAATGGTTTCCAACACTGTCGTTATTTAACTGTAGCCCCTTCGGAGTATTCGATAGTGACAAATAACTTGACAGTTATTGATAACTGTTAAAAATAACGGTTATCAAATAATAACCGGGACCACGATAACGGTTACTCCAGAATAACCGTTTGGCCCACCCTGTGTTGCAAGGAATGTTCTCCAGAGTTAACATTCAGTTTAATCTCAGACTATGGTTTAATGTTGACAATATTTGCGTCTAGGGACAGCAAATCTTGGTGCCGACTGGCCGTGTTGGACTGGCCTTGGATCCGAAGATCATAGCGCTTTTTCTTTAGATTTATTTATTTTGATCTGCCTTTGATCATTTTTATGCAATCGATGTCATCATAGGGAATTTACATATATTGTACAAAAACATTTTGTTGACATAGTTACAGTATATGTACTAATAATAATAATAATAATAGGCACATAAAATATATGCTAGGGAAAAATTTCTTAATTTCACAGTATATAGAAAATAATATACAGATGTATCAACTAAACTATTGGCATTCTAAGGTAAATACAAAACAGTTTACAATTAGAAATAATTTGCTATCTCAGGTCGTCCTTAGAACGGTTTTTAAATTTTGAAATATTCTTTCAGCCTTTTTTCAATTTTTGGTTTTAAAGTCATTAAGTGAGGTATGATGCACCTGTAAAGTTAAAGTATTAAACGATTTTAATCCTAGTATTCATAACTACACTGCGTTTTCTTTACTCTAGCTGTGGACATATCTATCTGTTTTATTTGCCTAGTTTTATGTTGGTATACAACTTCCCTTAACATGTAGTTTGTAAACAGCAGTAAATATAAAGAGATGGGACTGTCAATACGTTTAAGACCTTAAAAATCGGTCTGCAGGAGGTTTTAAGATTGTAGCTGCAGAAATAGATCTGATGGCCTTTTCTTGGTCAGATGAAATTTTTTTTTGCCCTCTGCAGAATTACACTATAAAAAGATACCATATTGCAGGCAGCAGTAGGAGCTAGGTAACAGATATGTTGTCACACATATCTATAGTCTAGTCAATAAAAAGATCAAAGAGCTTTCTGTATACACAGTTGAGCACTAAGTTTCACTGCTTGATAAACTAAAAGTGATGTTCACTGTCTTAGTGTAGTTGATGGATAGCTCATTGTCTTTAAACCATGTATTAGATGGGGCTGTTTCACTTTGTTTATGTCTTCCCCAGGGTTAATGAATGTGTTGTTGTGTCATCAGCATAAAGCACAGATTTTCAGCGTATGTTACTGGAAATGTCATTCATAAATATTATAAAAAGTAAAGGGCCATGCACAAAACACTGAGGAATGCCTCAAGTTACATCTAAGCATTGGGACTTTTGCTTATTGTAATCTATTGTTTGTTTCCTGTCACTAAGATATGATCTTATGAGGGAAAGATCTAATGCTCTGACCACATAATACCAAAGTTTCTGCACTAGTATTGTATGGTTCACCATATCAAATATTCTTACTTAGGTCGACTAGAATGACTTCAGAAGATAACTTATATTCAGATGAGGTTAGTATAAAACAAATTATGTCTTCAGCTGCTTTTACTGTTAATAATTTGGACCTAAGACCATATTGAGTCAGAATATTGTTTTCAGATAAATGTCTGCAAATATCCTGTTGTATGCAGAATTCTATTATTTGGGAGAGAATAACTATCAGTGAAATTGGACGATAATTATTTGTTACTATTTTTATGAATAGGGATGACAACTGTTCTTTTTAGACACTCTGAAAATGTCCACTAGCATACATCCAGTTTATTAGTGTACAAAGAGGATTTGATATGATATCCACTATTTTATTAATCACAAAATTTGATAAGCCATAAATGTCCCAAGATTTTGAATTTTCTAGATTTGCTGTTGATTTTTTTGTTAATTACTGAAATTTTTAATCTCGCGCAAGTTGTCACAATGTGCTGAAGTGCCTAAGCTGCGAACACAATTTTTAGGACCTATAGTTTACAATATGAAAAAGCCCTTGAAAATATACCCCACAACTAAAAATGTATTTGACTTTCTATTGTTCGCAAAGTACTAGTGTATTTCATTAGAAAAGTATTCAAGTTCTTGTTATCTAAGCTAACTCATTTTATATTTTTCTGAGTGTAGAGGTCTGTGCAGATTCATTCGTCTGTGCCCCTTTTTTATCACCGATGACTGTACAAACATCATAGATACTGGTTTCCTTCATTAACCTGGAACTGAATGTGATCTCTGAGTAATGGAGTTTTATGTAGTTCTCTCGAGGTGTTCATATCCAACTACAGCAGTTTACGAGTAGATGTATGTTTTTATGTAACATCCCCTCCAAGGGACTGAACTCGCCAATCCTGGATATGGATAAGTATCTATCAATGTACTGCACTACAATGGAGAATCAGGTTTTATGAAATAAGCTAGTCAGCTTAATGAGTCTATTGTTAGAAGAAGATCTACACATCACCAATATTTATGTACTTTTTACGAGTGTTTGAAATATTTTGAAAATTGGGCTAACTGTTTCTACAGTCCACTGTCTCGGTAATAGTGACATAGAAAATTTTCTTGCTAAAGACGTTTTGAATGATGGAATAGCCTGTAAGGTACACTGTGTTGCAGAAATTCAGGATTATTGATATTAAGACTGCTTCAGTTCAACAGTATGAGTTGCCAACAAAAACTGCCTACTGCTGTCTAACTGCCATTAGGGTTTTGCCAATAAATAATATGCAACAGAAAATTGTCCTGCTAAGAAAAGTGAGGGGAAAAAGTATAGCATATTGTCAAAGCACATTTTTTATGGTGAGAACTATGATAAAATAGATGACATTATGTTTCTCTGATACGATTTGTAAACTTATAAACATCTCGGAAAAGAAATATTTAAACTGCACGTACGGCAAATGAGACATTCTGTATTAGATTCTTCAAATAAATATTTTTTGTATTTTATCAGTTTCGATTTTGTTGAAATTTTATGCTAATTACACATATGTAAAGCATAATAGTTGTTATGTGGAAAAAAGAACATTGTGGCAACATAATTTTTTTCCATAATTTTCTGGAATAACAAGGTCTGAGACAGTCAGGATAAAAGGTTAAAGAGAAGCGAGTTTTTCAGCTTCTCAAATGATTCGCTCGCTCCTGAAGTAAAGAAAAAAAAATTGGAAGTATTGTTAATTTTTACGAAAATGTTGGAGAATTTGGCGATAATAAGCTTTTATTGCTGCCCTATGCTACAGTGCACAAATTGTAACTATATTTTTCTATTTTCCAAATGAAAATTTTACTAACAAAATCCAAAACACGCGAACATATAAATACACAGGAATCTACTGTAAGCTTTCGCTGCCTGCCACCAGAAAGCGCTAAGAGCTGTAAAACCGAGACCAGCCGATGGACGCACCCGATTGGCACCGAGATCTGCTTTCCCTAGACTCCAGTGTTGACAATATGTGCAGAACTCAATGCTCACACCAGAGATGTTTCTACTCTAGGCATGTCGTGTACGTACCTTTATTTGAATATACATATCGAGAGGTACTATTCGTCCACAATAAGTTGGCTATTGGGACATTGGCAGTTGGGAACGGTCGTGGCCCCGCTTTATGACTGCTGTGGAGTGAGGAGCACTGAGGGGAAGGCAGCTTGGCTGCTTGCGGCAGTGCTGCGCGCGCGCGTGTGTGTGTGTGTGTGTGTGTGTGTGTGTGTGTGTGTGTATATATATATACACACACACACAACACACACACACACACACACACACACACACACACACACACACACATATATATATATATATATATATATATATATATATATATATAATTGGCATCACCAGTCAAGGAAGAGTTTACCAACCAATTTGTTTCACCAGAAAGGAAAGTAACTTGAGAGTATAGACGTCTTTAAACGTTAGCTGACTTTTAAATGTTGACATAAATGCATTACTTTTGCAATAAAAGCAGAAAATGTGATTCTTGAGTTTCTCCCGGCGTATTTGATAATAAAAATATCCACGGGTATGCTGCCGGTCTATAGTGTCCAACGGGCACAATATTTCGGCGATCATACATGTCGCCATCATCAGGTGAACTGACGGACTGAGCTCCTGTCCGTCAGTTCACCTGATGATGGCGACATGTATGATCGCCGAAATATTGTGCCCGTTGGACACTATAGACCGGCAGCATACCCGTGGATATTTTGAAAGCAGAAAATGCTTGCAAAAATCAAAGTGTAATTAAAAGTCTCTCTGTGAAATACTGGACTGCATTTTTGTTTCATGTTATGAATATTTGCTTATACAACAGATAAGAGACGTTCGAAATTTCCATACAACACCGCAAAATTTTTAAATCTAGTTAACTGAATAGTGTTTCTCAATTTTTACTCCTCTAACATTTTTTTCTATTTTTATTTTTATGTTTCGTCATGGTTTTTATTGATTAATAATAATGCAACAAGTGTAGCGAATGCTCTGGTTCTTAAGAATAACTGTGCTTCTGCAACAATTACTGTACTTGCAGCAAGTTCCTGATAAACTTGATTCAGTGATTTGAAGAAGTAAACTTGAGTAAGTTTTTGTTCTAACGAAAAGGTCTCAGCAAGTACTTACAGAAGTTACTTGCTAGTGGACACCATTCGTAATACTTCGTGTCTAGGGCAGTTTGGCAGCACTCAGAGACAAATGAAAATCTTTCAAGTAGTGACAATTTTCGCCGCTTCTGGCAGCAGTAACGAAATTGTCGCCGGCAGTACTGACTACTGAGGCTGGGTCCTTTCAAAGATAAACTTTGACTGAAGCACTTCCGTGAGACCATATTGGATTTCGGTAAGCTCGTATTTGGTGTATTTTATATTTTAGCCGTATTGTAACTAATGACCTATAAATAAGTGCTGTTCCAAAACACTAATACATTGAGAATTTCTCAAAAAGTTACAAGTTATTGATGTTAAATATCTGAAAATGATTATTAACGTTTCAATGTTTCAGGGATGCATAACATATGGCAAAACAAAGAGATGATCGGCAGATGGCTACTATGGTGCTAGGGAAAATAACATCAGCAATGGACAAGGTGGGAAAACTGTTATACTAGTTGTTTCCGTTCAAGTCCTGCAAAAATTTTGTTATTCACTTTCAGGTTTCTCAGGGCTTCTTGTCAATAACTTACAAATTAAACATGAAAATGCAAAAGAATATTCAAAAAAGGTTGATTATCTGGTAAAACAAACTAGCACTCACCATCAGAACATGAACACATGGGTGACGGAATTAAAAGATGACTTAGTCTCACTGTCAGCCGCCTATAAAGTATACAAGAAAATTTACATGCCAGTTATTTTAGGTTACTTCTTTTCTGAGCAAGAACGTCTTCAAATTAAGCATTTATGCAGACGAATTATATTCTGGTACTGGCATAGGTACATATCTGCTGGTGTTTCAATTACTTACAAGAGTGAAGGAAGACATTTACTTTCTGGCAGTGAATTATAATTTTTCGCGTAAATTGGAACATATCGGTACTTCACAAAACCCATCACGTTTATTTAACAGTGAGGGAGCTTCTCCTTAAGTACTTTCAACAATACATACCACTATGTGAAGACCTAGTATGTACAGTAGATGACAGGTTCTCACTTCCAAAGAAAGAAACTACAGCAACTGTTGTAATATGTCACACAAATTATAATACTCTTCACACAAGCAGCAGACTTATTTCGCTTTGGGGAATTAAGTTCTTTTCGTACTGTGTGCCACAGCATAAATAACGAGTGACAGTTGGGCATATTGTCACTTTCATAGAAGGAAAAAGGTAGCAATAGTTTCCAAAATTCCAATGAAAGAATGAGCAGAACATATAAACAGCTTCTGCTTTAATTCGTCAGCCATAGGGCTGCCGCAGCCATGGTGATACCTTGACAACACAGATATCTATCAATGCCTGCGTGAAAACCAAAATGTATCTTTGAAAAGAGCTCTGCCACAGTACTTTTAGTGAAGTATATATTGTATACAAATAAAGACCGCCTTTTCTAAACTATAATCCGTTCATCTTAAGAATAAACCTGATGTAGACATTGCAAATATGAATTCTTCCGCGTTTGCTGGAACCTCATTGGATTTCCGTTTCACGTGGGACTGCAGCCAGGCTATCTCGAGTACTGTCAAGTACGATAATAAGGGTACATTTTGTGCTGTGCGTTACCCGCACATGGACTTAGCGATAGTACGGGACAACAGTTGTACTGACGCATTTAACTTGGACAGCACTGGGCGATCAGCTGGTACAGCTAGTCAGCTGTGATGTGAGCAGCTGCAGTTACGACGTAGCGTAAAAGAGGAGAGCAGAGGAGCAATACAACTTCGAATGTCATTTAATTTTTAAGCAGAATGAAATAATACACTGCAAATCTACCAAAATGCGCTCCTTCGACCACTAGACGGAAACTGTAACACGTTATCATTTTTAGCTAATGTGTTATTGTAACTAAAAACAAGAATGATGAAAATTCCTGACTTAAACACAGGGTAATTCTTCTGCATAAGCTGTATGTAAAGTAAGAGAGTATTGAAGGATTTCACCGTATACTTAAATATTGAAGCTACTGAAGGTATTACTTACAGTCAGTCGTCTGGTAATCTCTTAGCTCCTTCCTCATCCGAATCCGAGAAATACATTTCAGTTCTGGAAGTGTCACCTGCTGTGTTGAGAACGAGCCTATCAACAACAGAATCCACGAAGCCAACCAGGCACAGCATTTTCTCTTCTTATTTTATGACGAGCCGTTCTACATCCCGCCAGCGTTTTGCAGTGACGTGCGAAAAAGCTGTGTTCGTCAGTTCCAGTACTTCTGGCAGCTTAACAGTCTCTTTTACTCCTCGGGTCAAATACTGCAGCTTGGCTCCAGATCAGTTGTGTTGGGTTCGTATTGTAATGGTACAGAAGCAAATGTAAAAATGCAGCATTTGTATGATGTGCTCGATGCTGTGAAAATGGTTGTTTTTTATGTTTCTAAGATACTTACCTACCGCTGTGGTATAAAACGATGGACATAATCCAAATAAAGAGGATTTGGTTTTTCATTTTTGCCTAAAAAATTAAGTTGTTTTGTTTTCTTAATTTAAACAACAGTCTTTCATAAAACATCAATAATTAAGAATTTGTATTTGAAATGGAAACAGGAATTTCGCGTCCAATATGTAATTAGAAGCTAACCAAAGCTAAACACAGAGAAAATATACATTGCTATAACACTAGAACAAATAGATGTATTTATACTCCATTCCACAGACTCTCAAAATTACTGAACAGTTATGAACTAATGGGGCACAAATTATTTAATAAACTTCCACTATGCAAGATTTACCAGAGCAACCATTCAAACAAGTACTGTATGACTGGTTAGTTGCCCACCCACTCTATGACATAAAGGATTTCATCAATTGTAATATTATACAGTAATAACAAACAGATTACTCTTTTGCAACAGGAATTATATAGTATTATAAGTATGACTTTGTGGGATTTCACCAATCGTAATACTACACTGTAATAACAAACCTATTGTTCTTTTGCAACATGAATTATATTGTATTATATGTGTGACTTTGTCAATTGTAATATTATACTGTAATAACAAATCTATTGCTCTTTTGCAACAGGAATTATATTGTGTTATAAGTATGACTTTATAGGATTTCATCAATTGTAATATTACACCAGAGTAACAAATCTATTGCTCTATTGCAACATGAGATATTATATTGTAGGTATGACTTTGTCTATTGCCTTAATGGCCTAACGACAATAAAATTATTCTATTCTATTCTATCAGAAACAAGAAGACGTGCATTATTCATAAAAATGATGATGAGTTTCATTATTACGAGATGCACGTATTTCAAACAGAGCCCGGAAAGATTTGAACCGACGCATTTGGTTCACACTTCATTACGCTACTGACTGCGCTACACGTTCAATCTGCACTCCTTGATCAACTGCATTATATACCTCGCTTGGGAAAACTTTAGAGTCGATTATCTCCGTAAATTTACGAAAAACATTAAGAAGCTATTTGTCGGCGCCTTTTAACCGTGTTCCACGCGCCTGTTTCACTACGGAACAGAAAGCAGCCTTAGCCATTTTCATAATGCGCATTGCGCACCAACAGCGCGACATTCAGAGTACAACGCTGCAGAGACTTTGACTATACACGATTTTCGAAATGAAAACTACGTAGCTAAAGCGTGATTAAGAGAAACGTTGATGGCTGTTAATATATTTTAATATTTTAAAGTTTCATTTAACGTAACTTAGTAATAAGATATTTAATAATACATAAATACGACCTACTCCCAAGAGCTTAACAACACCAGTGTACGTGATGTTCTGACCAATCATTGCGTTTGTGTTTGTTTACATGAGGTTTATTCTTATGACGAACGGATTATATCGTCTCTGCTATCTATTTATGACAGAGGGCACCTTCCTCTCTATTTCGCCGCCTTTAGTTGTTCTTTTGTGTACATTAGATTACATGCAGTTAACAGATCCCGTCGTTCCAAAAGTCGTAAGACACTGGTCGTTTTTGTTGTTGTACTTAAAAAGATACAGTGAGAAAAACAAAACTACGAAAATGTCTCATATGCTGCTGCCGCGAAATGTTGGAATAACAACATGGTGGTGGATTATCCGCAAAATAGGAAAGAATCGCACGGCGGCATATTTTCATACTAAGTAAGTCGAAGCTTCGCGGAAACTTACTTACAGTATTCGCCCTCCTGTTGAATTGTTACAAATACGAATTCTATTCAGCTGACAACTTTGTTACTGCTGCATATAGGTACATTGTCAGTAATCACTTGCTTGGCATTAAGGATAAACGTACTTGTTATAAATCGGGTTACCTTCCATTCGGAAAATGGGTGCACTCCTCGATCGTTATGTGACTTATAAATTATAGAGTGCAGCAATCAGTCGTCCTTTTTTAGATTTTATTACGCAAATCCATATTTCGGCTAGTACCTAGCCATTCTCAATGCACAATTTTCTATTCTCAGTGCATGACTCCCGAACAACAGGGACTTACCATGCACTGAGAATGGAAAATAGTACATTGAGAATGGCTAGCTACTAGTCGAAATCTGGATTTGCGTAATAAAATCTAAAAAAAAAAAAAAAGACGACTGAATGCTGCACTCTATAATTTATATTACTTGTTATATCAAACTAAACTCACTTTTACAGTTTTTTTTCTTCTGGTGCAGTACGCTGTTACACTGTCACCTGAAGTACAGACAATCAGTGTGCAGTAATTCAGTAGCCAAACATGTTTACCCAATAAAATAACCTGTTTGTTGCCGTAACGCTATATAAATTAGTCCGTGGCAGTTGTACTGAGCAATTTACGTGTCTCGTACAGGTAAACATGTCAGGTCACTGTCTACTGTATTATTTCTTATTTTTAGACAAAGAATCTGGTTTAATGTATTAAGGCACCGCGCTTTTTGTAAGTATAGATGAGGGTCATTAGGTTGAAATGTAATAGATCGCTATTCCCGATGTTAATATTGGATCTGACAGGGATCGCTGCGATGATGTGAAGTTAATGCTGCTGCGAGCATCTATGACAGACAAGATAATCGTCGTGTTAGTTGCTGCTGTGTAGAACTCTCTACCGGTATCCAATTTAGTGTATTAACCTTACACCCCGTTTCACTTCTAACCTTTCCCCTCGAAAACTACCGTAATGCTGCTGTCAAGTTAAGAGTTTTTCATTAACGAAGCAATAATTATTACCGCTTATTACGATGTATTTTAATATCATTGACTGTAGGAATTACAAATTAATCAAAAGTAAAACAGATGCCCTTAACCAGACGTACGAAGTAAATTAACAGAACACCAGTTATTTATGGCTGACACCATAATATTATTGATAGACCACATCAAACGTACCTGTTAGAGGCTTTGCCTTAACAGCAATTCTTGCCAGTTGACAAATAAGTGTACTTTTATACTGTAGTGTAAAGGAACACAAACTCCCTAAACTTTTGCACAGAACTGTCACAGCCTGTTATCTAACAGAGGGACACGTTTGTATAAACATCATAGACATAAAACCTACTACACGTACTGTTCATATTTTTTGTTCTGTTTCTGAAGTTATAAAAAGGTATGTTATATGTGACTGCCTGTAGTGCTGGTAAAGGAGGAAACAACCTAGCTTGCTTGTATCCTCTTTTAGAAGCTTGTTTGTGACGATGTTGTAAGAGCACTGGTACAGATGCCTCTTGTAAGTTACTCTGTCCATTACCTTTTTGTATAATTTTACACCTTTACTGAGAGTTACTGGATAATGTACCCATACTACTTATAAAAACATCATTAACACCAAAGTAGTTTGTTGTTGTTAGAATGTGTATTGCAAAAATTCAAAAGTTGCAGATAGCACACCGTTCTCACCATTCTTTTTATTTAAATTGGCCCTTACTGAAAGGGCTTAAACACAGCTGAGTAACTCAGCCAAAATTAAGGAAAAAACCTTAGTTCTCTCAGAATGTCTACCACATTAACAACCTTGCAGACAATATTAATAGTCAAATCAGGTTTCCTGCAGATAATGCAGTTATTTGTAATCAAATACTATCTGTGAGAAGCTGCATAAATATTCAGTCAGATCTTGATAAGATTTCAGTGTTGTGCAGAGATTGGCAACTTGCTCTAAACGTTCAGAAATGTGAAAGTGTGCACTTCACAAAACAAAAATACGTAGTATGTCTTGACTATAACATCAGTGAGTCACTGTTGGAATCAGCCAACTCATGCAGATACCTGGGTGTAACACTTTGTAGGGATCTGAAATGGAATGATCATATAGGTTCAGTCATAGGTAAAGCAGGTGGTAGGCTTCGGATTATTGGTAGAATAATGGGGATGTGTCATCAGTCTGTTAAAGAGATTGCTTACAAATCACACTTGTGACCCATCCTAGAATATTGATCAAGTGTGTGGGACCCGTACCAGATAGGACTAGCAGGGGATATTTACTGTATACAGAGAAGGGCAGCACGAATGGTCACATGTTTGTTTAATCCATGGAGAATGTCACAGAGATACTGAAGGAACTGAACTGGCAGACTTTTGAAGACAGACAAAAACTATCTTGATAAAGTCTGTTAAAACAGTTTCAAGAACCGGCTTTAAATGCTTACTCGAGGGCTATACAACAACTCCGTACATATTGCTCACATAGGGATTGTGAGGATAAGATCAGAATAATTACTGTACATGCAGAGGTATTCAGACAATCTTTCTTCCTGTGCTCCATATGTGAATGAAACAGGAAGGAACCCTAATAACTGGTACAATGGGACAAGCCCTCTGCCATCCACCTCATGGTGGTTTGCAGAGTATAGATGTAGGTGTAGACATTCAAAGAAACTATCCAATATTATTTCATAACATATACCAGTAATCAAACATAATCCTGTTCTGGAGGGGGAATAAACCTGATGGGCTGATACCCTTTGTGCACAATATGATGTGTGTTGATACTACTTACTAGTTTTTACATCGATTTCCACCAGAATACACAGATTTTTTTGTGTATTCTGGTGGAAATCAATGTAAAACTCAGATTTAGTGGACCACAAATATTGACAAGTAGTGTGAAAGAAATTAGAATGCCATGTATTTTTAGTTACTACAGTCAAGCACAGACTTTATCATATAACATTATCAGTAACTTCTTTTTATATTTCATAGTTGCCTTATGTATCAGCTGTAATTATATTGAGTTTTTGTGGGAAAACTGTAGTGGTGCTATAATAATTTAGAGTAGCAGAGGGGTTGAGTCATCAACACACACCGCAAGAGAGAAATAAAACTTTATCATCATTCTTGAAAACCCCCCCCCCCCCTCCCCACACACACATACACAAACACGCATACTACCTACTTGTGCCCCAGCATAGTGCCAACTGAGATGCATAGTTCAATGACTGCAGTGCAGCAGGTGGACTAGGATGGGGTGGGGGTTATGTCAGATGGGGTGTGTTGATGAGAGGGAGGTGGGAGGCAGGAAGAGAGGTTGGGGGTGGGTAGCTAGTGGCTTGGAGGGAGTTATCTGGTTTGATGGCAAGGGAGGAAGGGATGGCAAGTGCACAGAGAAAACTTGAACGCTAGCATCCTTTATATATGACATCGTCTTACGCCACCGCTACAACAATTCTGGCACCATCATCTGTGCCAACCTCAGTCACCTCTTAGAGCCGCAGGACTACATCTGCCCCCGTTATGGTGGGGGGGGGGGGGGCATTTCCCTCCCTTTGCTCCCACACCACCTCCTTCAGGAGCAATAGCCTCCCCAACTATTGGGGATGTCCATTCCCACTTCTAAGTCGGAGAAGCGTAAGGAAATTGCAGTGGCACCCATGCCACTGCTACCTGCTAGCTCTCTGTCTGAGAATGGGGTGGAGATTATAGCTTCTGCTGAGGACCTAGATCTTGTCAGACCCTCAGACACAATGGGTACAGACTGCTCAGGCAATAAGTCTGTGGCAGCAGGTGACCCTGATGCATAAACTGCCTCATTAAATGTTCCATGCCTTCCCAGTCTCATGATGACGCCATCCTCCAGTGGAATTGCGGCGGTTTTTTCCACTGCCTGGCTGAGCTATGGTACCTGTTAAGCTTTACACCTGCTATCTGCATTGCCCTCCAGGAAACCTGGTACCCGGCAACGCCGACCCCTGCCCTCCTTGGTTATAAGGGATATTACAGGAACCATAGTGACTGTAATCAAGTGTCAGGTGGAATTTACATTTAGGAAATAAACTCAGTCTGTAGTGACACTGTGCCCCTTCAAACCCCTCTTGAAGCTGTGGCTGTCAGAACAAGGATGATGCAGGAAATAACTGTCTGCAATGTATATCTTCCTCCAGATGGTGCAGTACCCCTGAATGTATTAGCTGCACACTGATTGATCAACTCACTAAACATTTCCTAATTTCGGGAGATTTTAACGCCCATATCCCCTTGTGGGGTGGCACCTTGATTACTGGCTGAGGCAGAGATGTCGAAACTTTACTGTCTCAGTTCAACTTCTGCCTCTTAAGTACTGGAGCCGACACACATTTCAGTGTGGCTCATGGTAGTTACTCGGCCATTGATTTATAAATTTGCAGCCCAGTACTTTTTCCATCTATCCACTGGAGAGCATGTGATGACCTGTGTGGTAGTGACCACTTCCCAATCCTCCAGCCAGTGCTCCAGCGTCAGGCCCATGGATGCCTGCCCAGATCGGCTTTAAACAAGGCAGACTGGGAAACTTTCACCTCTGCTGTCACCGTTGAATCTCCTCCACACGGTAACATCGATGTGATGGTTGAGCAAGTGACTACAATAATTGTTTCTGTAGTGGACTGACAAGGCAGCCAGTCCACAGTGACGGGCAGCCGAAAGAAAGGCACGCGTACACACACGCCGACTGGCGTGAATTCTGGAACAGGATAAGTAGTGAATTCTAATAAGAAAAGTATGCAGCTCCTCGAATACTTAACTTTTATTTCTTGTTGGTTTACAACGTTCTTGATGAGACATTTCATACGATAACTATCAAACTATGTAAGGCTAATGGCGCCTTGCTAGGTCGTAGCCATGGACTTAGCTGAAGGCTATTCTAACTGTCTCTTGGCAAATGAGAGCAAAGGCTTCGTCCGTATAGTCGCTAGCAATGTCGTCGTACAACTGGGGCGAGTGCTATCCCGTATCCCCAGACCTGCCTTGTGGTGGCGCTCGGTCTGCGATCACACAGTGGCGACACGCGGGTCCGACATGTACTAAATGGACCGCGGCCGATTTAAGCTACCACCTAGCAAGTGTGGTGTCTGGCGGTGACACCACAGTTTCTGCATCAGAAAACGCGATCTCTTGCTCTTTAGGGTGACCCCACCGTAAGGCAGTCCCTTGGTGGTCGCTGGAAGTCGCTGAAGCAATTAATTAGTGTCGGTGAGCTCTACAGCGGCATAAGCGGCACCCTTCCGTGGAGCACCTCGTAGCCTTTAAATAGCTCAGTGCCCGTGTTCGTACCTTATCAAGAAATGGAAGAAGGAGTGTTGGGAGAGATACGTCTTGACATTGTGTGCCATATGTCACCTTCCCAAGTTTGGGCAAAGATCAAACTTCTTTTTGGGTACCAGACCCCAGCAGGTGTTCCCGGTTTTACCATAAATGGCGTGTTATCTACTGAAACAAATAAGGTTGCTGAGCACTTTGCTTGAGTCACTGCCTTGGAGAATTAGCCCCCCCCCCACCCACCCTCCGCCCAGCCTTCGTACTTCGGCTGGAAGGGAACATCCTTTCATTCACTACACGGCACAGTGAATCCTATAATGCCCCATTTACAGAGTGGGAGCTCCTCAGTGCCCTTGCACATTGACCTGACACAGCTCCTGGGCCTGATTGGATATACAGCCAGATGATTAAACATCTCGCATCTGACCACAAGCAACATACATATGACTACAAGCGACATATCCTCGTCATCTTCAACCATGATCTGGTGCGATGGTGTCTTTCCATCGCAATGGTGGGAGAGCACCACCATTCCGGCGCTCAAACCCGGTAAAAACCCACTTGAAGTGAATAGCTATCGGCCCATCAGCCTCACCAATGTTCTTTGTAAGCTGTTGGAATGTATGATGTTTTGGCGGTTGGGTTGGGTCCTGGAGTCACATGGCAGGGTGGCTTCCGCCAGTGTTGCTCTACCACTGATAATCTTGTGTCCCTCGAGTCTGCCGTCTGAACAGCCTTTTCCAGATTCCAGCACCTGGCTGCCATCTTTTTTGACTTACGTAAAGCATACAGCATGAACTGGCAACTTCATATCCTTGCCACATTGTATGAGTGGGGTCTCCAGGCGATTTCTGCATTTTGTGCTGCTTCCCCAGTACTGGTGTTGCTGAGTGTCGCCTACAGGGAGCCATCCGCAAGGTGCAATCATGTGCTCTAGCGCATGGCTTCCAGTTTTCTGCCATGAAGACATGTATCGTGCATTTCTGTTGGCATTGTATCATTTATTCGGAACCAGAACTTTACTTTAATGATGATCCACTCACTGTAGTGAGGTCTGGTTTTTGACACTTGTTTGACTTGGCTTCCTCATCTTCGTCAACTTAAACAGAAGTGTTGGCAGCACCTCAAAGCCCTCCACTGTCTGAGGAACACCAACTGGGGTGCAGATCACTTGACGCTGCTGCAGCTCTACAGAGCCTTTTTTCAATCCCACCTTGACTATTGGAGTGTGATTTATGGTTCAACGGCGCCCTCAGCATTGTGTTAGCTCGACCCATTGCACCAGTCAGACTAGCGACAGGAGCTTTTAGGACAAATCTGGTGACAAGCGTACTGGTGGAGGCTGGAGTCCATCCATTGAAGATCAGACGTGCTTGGCAGTTACTTTGCACAAATTCATAGCTCTCCTGAACATCCTAATTACTGTCTTCTTTTCCCAACGATGGTGGTTCACCTCCCCCTGAGGTCAGAGCTAAAGATTGCGGTTTGCGTGTGATCACTTCCGTTTGAAGTGGAGTCCTTCCCTTCACCACCTCTCCTCAAGGTCCATTCACGTACACCTCCAGTGTGTAGCTGTAGGCCGAAGCTTCACCGGGACCTTTCGCATGGCCCTAAGGACTCTGTTAACCCTGCGGATCTCACCCGTCACTTCCTCTCGATTCTTGAAATGTTCCAGGGCTCTGAAGTGGTTTACACCGACGGTTCGATGGCTGATGGTAATGTTGTCTTCGCCTGTGTCCACAGAGGCCACATTGAACAGCATTCCTTGCCGGATGGCTGCAGTGTATTCACTGCAGAGCTGGTGGCCATATCTCATGCCCTTCAGTATATCTGTTCATGTCCCGAGGAATCATTTCTGCTGTGTATTGACTCCTTGAGCAGCCTACAAGCTATCGACCAATATACCCTTTGGTGGCGTCCATCCAGGAGTCCATCGATGCCCTGGACCAGTCCTGTTGTTCAGTGGTGTTTGTGTGGACCCCATGACACATCGGCATCCCATGTAATGAATGAGATTTCCACTCTGCAGCGGCGTGTGCGCTGATATGAAACTTCCTGGCAGATTAAAACTGTGTGCCGGACCGAGACTCGAACTCGGGACCTTTGCCTTTTGCGGGCAAGTGCTCTACCAACTGATCTACCCAAGCACGACTCACGCCCCGTCCTCACAGCTTTACTTCTGCCAGTATCTCGTCTCCTACCTTCCAAACTTTACAGAAGCTCTCCTGCGAAACATGCAGAACTAGCACTCCTGAAAGAAAGGATATTGCGGAGACATGGCTTAGCCACAGCCTTGGGGATGTTTCCGGAATGAGATTTTCACTCTGCAGTGGAGTGTGCGCTGATATGAAACTTCCTGGCAGATTAAAACTGTGTGCCAGACCGAGACTCGAACTCAGGACCTTTATCCCAGGTAATGAACTTGCTGACAGGCTGGCCAAACAGGTTACGTGGTAACCGCTTCTGGAGATGGGCATCTCTGAACCTGACCTGCGTTGTGACTTACGCTGCAGGGCTTTTCAGCTTAGGGAGACGGAATGGTATAACAGTACACACAGCAAACTGCATGTCATTAAGGGCACTACGAATGTGTGGAAGTGTTCCATGCGGACCTCTTGCAGGGAATCAGTTGTCCTCTGCTGGCTCCGCATTGGCCACACTTGGGTGTCCTACGGTTACCTCTTGCCACCTCATTGTCAGTTGACAGTGGCACATATTCTGGTGCACTGTCCCACTTTGACTGCCCAGTGACGAAATCTTGAGTTACCGGACTCGTTGCCGCTCATTTTATCTAACAGTGCCTCATTGGCTAATTTAGTTTTACGTTTTCTTTTTGAGGGTGGGTTTCATTATTTGATTTAAGTTTTGGTGCATGTCCTTTGTCCCTCTGTGTCCTCCACCGTAGTGCTTTTACTGTGGAGGTTTTAATGTGTTGCAGAGCGGCGCAGTGGTAACACTGGTTCCCGTCAGATCACCGAAGTTAAGCGCTATCTGGCTGGGCTAGCACTTGGACGGGTGACCATCCGATCTGCTGAGCGCTGTTGGCGCGTGGGGTGCACTCAGCCCCTGTGAGGCAAACTGAAGAGCTACTCGATTGAGAAGTAATGGCTCCGGTCTCGGAAACTGACATATGGCTGGGAGAGTGGTGTGCAGACCACATGCCCCTCCATATCCGCATCCAGTGACACCTGTGGGATGACATGGTGGCCAGTCGGTACCTTTGGGCCTTCATGGCCTGTTACTCTCTTCTGTTTCCAGCATCTCTCTGTTGTTTTCTTGTCCTCTTTTGTTCCTTCTAGTGTTCGTTGCCTTTCCTTCGTTCTTGTGGTTTTTTCTTTCTTTCCATTTTGTGTTATATCTCTTGTCTGTTTTATTCTCATACTTGTGGCATTGTTTTACTAGGAACAGGGGGCCGATGACCTTGTAGTTTGGTCCCTTCCCCCCTCCCTGTTTTAAACCAAACAACCAACCATTGAGATGCAGGTCATGCCATGTGGCGCAACTGTTTGTGGGACAATAAATTGCTTGCCTCAGTTTGTGACCATCCCAATCTGTTGAACAGCTTCTGAAGCTCTGCATTTCTGTGAGGACCATTGCCAGTGATGTGCCCAGAGTCATCCACAGTTGTATAGTTGAGGTTACATTTTAAACTGTTGCTGACACCCACTTAGTACATATCTGCCAAGTGCATAATCAGTTGTTCTTTTCAACGTGAGCCATAAATCTTCTGGATGATCTTTTCAAGAGCTAAATGTTTCAAGTTCCTCATTGAAACGTGATACTACTGCCTCTTTATCTACTTTGTTGAACAAATGAACTTGATTTTGTTGTCTTTTTTTTTTTTTACTTTAGGAATCATTGTTAAAAGTGCCTCATTGTCACTGATACCAATTTCGGTATGAACATCTCAAAGAAGTGGGGTCTAATATATTTCCATCATGAGTGAGTTCCTGAACTATTTGTCCTAAGCATCATCATCATCATCATCATTTAAGACTGATTATGCCTTTCAGCGTTCAGTCTGGAGCATAGCCCCCCCTTATAAAATTCCTCCATGATCCCCTATACAGTGCTAACATTGGTGCCTCTTCTGATGTTAAACCTATTACTTCAAAATCATTCTTAACCGAATCCAGGTACCTTCTCCTTGGTCTGCCCCGACTCCTCCTACCCTCTACTGCTGAACCCATGAGTCTCTTGGGTAACCTTGCTTCTACCATGCGTGTAACATGACCCCACCATCCAAGCCTGTTCGCCCTGCCTGCTACATCTATAGAGTTCATTCCCAGTTTTTCTTTGATTTCCTCATTGTGGACACCCTTCTGCCATTGTTCCCATCTACTAGTACCTGCAATCATCCGATCTAGTTTCATATCCGTAACCTCAACCTTGTTGATAAGGTAACCTGAATCCACCCAGCTTTCGCTCCCATACAACAAAGTTGGTCGAAAGATTGAACGGTACACAGATAACTTAGTCTTGGTACTGACTTCCTTCTTGCAGAAGAGAGTAGATCGTAGCTGAGTGCTCACTGCATTAGCTTTGCTGCACCTCGCTTCCAGTTCTTTCACTATGTTGCCGTCCTGTTTTCAGAAAAAGCATTTAATAATGTTTCATAAAATGTCTTGTGATGGCCATGACTTACAAAACTGTATTTATTTCAGCCACTTGTTAAATGATTAATGTAGCTTTGAGTGATGACATCATTACTACGGATGTTTGCTCTAAAGCATTCAGTCACATTTGAAGGTGAATGTGGTTACCAGTTGAAAAACCAAATTATACATTTATTCATACCCTTGATGGTTAGTCTTGCCCAGACAGTCTTGTTTGCTGCTTCACTTTCTATCCTGGTGAATTTGAGTTGCTTATCTACTGCTATAAACACACCACTTTCATTTTCCAGTAGTTTATCCTTTGATGTACACTTAACCAGCTTTCTGTACCTATATGGACTTCTCTGCTTTTTAGGAGCACTTCAAACCTTGGCACTTTGTTGTGAATGCTTCAACAGTTAACCACTAGGATTTCAATACTACTGCCTTTGGCAAAGGAGGACTTTTTTCGGATCTTACACCGGATACTTCCTGTTCTCTTACAATGACCGTTATCCGGACCGGGTGGTGAGTTGTCTAATCTAAGAATCCCTCTTGTGCACTCCACATGCAAACAGCTACCTGGATAGCAGCTTTTGATATGTGGTGCACACATGACTAATTTATGGGGCCATTCAGTTCTCATTCCTATGGCACAGCCCTAGGAAGTCACAGCTTAGCTTGTCACAGAACCGTGAAAGTTTCTGTTCAGGGAATCGACTTAGAAAAAGGGGGCCATGATCTGTTCCAGGGATAATGCTCCAAACTGTACATTTTGTTGAAACAGTGAGCAAGGCAGGTCTCATTAACATTCTCTGCGAGTCACTGGAATGGCCTAAGTATGACCTCAGATCACAGTCAACTGACATTGTTTGTTACAACATTGTCCACAATCTGCAGTTGGTTGCACCCTCTTCTCTCAGCCTGCTGTAACAGCCTGTTCATCATGCTGAATAAGACTCCAGGTATACATACAGAGTTCACCTGGTGTTCCTTCCTATTCCTTGCTGCCTGTTCCATAAAGGGTTTTTCCTTCATATTCCTTGCTGCCAATTCCATAAAGGATATCATTACTTGCTTTATGTTCAACTGGCAACAGTTAATAGACCCGTACCCTTTCATGTTTTGCTCTCCGTTATGTAGGACACAACAGGTTTCGCAACAGCTGTTATTTACATTAAATATTTACATCGAATTTTATCAGTGTAACTGATTTAACACTGAAACATGACCAGCATTGTTGACACAAAAATTCCTTCATACAACTATGCAATTAATATTGGACAACAGTGGCAACAAGAACTACAACAGTGTCAACACATACCATTCCACATCTGTCCATCATAATGAGTAAAAGCCGTGTCATCTTTGCAGTATGTGTTGGCACTGTCACCAACTGTCCACAATGACCACTTTTGCTTTGTTGTAATTCCTGAATTTCCTGCCTCATTTATCTTATTCCCATCTTGAGCACTATTCACATAGCAGACTGCCTCCATTCACATTCAGCCGAATCCTTTTTTTACCATGTCATGGCAGTAGTGCCCCACAAGGGCCCTAATAAGAGTTTGGATAAACTCCAGATCTGAAAATCGGACCACGAGCTGTCCACTATTCCAACCCAGGGGTTGCCGGTTCTGACCTGCTGTTGTAGTCCTCTGGCTCTTCTTTGATGTCAATTGTCAATTCTGAGGCTTACTGCCCAAGAGGACATCCATATGGATTTGGGGATGTGAGCACGCTGATTATCGGTGAAGGCCGTGACGTATGCAAACAGAGGTTGTCTCAAGTCGGGTGAAACTTGGAAAATGATGCTCAGCTGTACGGGTGGTAGCTGCAGTAGGACTTGGAAGCTCTGTGGCTTTGTTCACTGGCAGCACTTTATGAAGCTCTCCCACGCTTTCTTCTGTTTCCATACCTGTTTTAGGATCAGTCTCTGCAGGATATTCATAACGAAACTGATGAGACGAGGATACGGGGACAGTGACTGTATGACAGTCCTCATCAGCAACATGGGAAGTGGAGTCATTTGCATAAGATGCTGCAGTACTACTGCCAGAACTTCTTGGCTGTAGGCTTGCTCCTCTGAGAAGCACAATGAGCTAGCCTTTATCACAGTCTTTAGTTCACACTTTGAAGGATCTATTCTGTGCAGAGCTATGAGCAATTCAGTTGGTGTAAGTGGTGACATGTAACTAGGCGATTCCATATGTCTGTATGTGTGCCGAGCAACCTGTTGAAAACCTCCTTGATGACAACAACAGGGTAGAGCTTGATGAGCTTAGGCAGAGCAGCAATCATTTCCTTCTTGCTGAGACCATTCAGAACAGGAATCAGGAATCTCACATCCGACACGCGGGTGTGGTACAGTTCTCGAACATGAGCCACCAGCTCTGCACTTGGCGGTGTCTTTTCAGTGAGGATGTGGATGACGCGGCTGACGAGCATCTCGGTGCCCTTGGGGCACTCCTCCACCAGCCGGAGCAGCTGCGGGGAATCCATGCCCATCCCTCTGACCGGCTGCTCCAGCAGGCGCAGGATGGTTTGCTTCATGTCCGCTGCCGTCTGCACGTACACTCTGGCCAGTTCGTGAATCATCTCCTCAGTGGCAGCAGTGTGAGGTACAGGTACAGGCAGCCACGCACGGCCAACTCGCTCCAGAGAGTCACTGCAACTTCACCGGTCGTACTTCGGCACTCTAGTACAGGTATTGTCGACTTCTGGCGGCTGCGGTCCGGTCTGAACAGCACATCAGGTGAGCTCGGCAGGCGGAGGAAGCTCAAGTACAGCAGTGCGTACTCCTTGATGATTCATCGCAGTTCCCCACGCTCGTAGAGCTGCGTAACGGCATCCAGAGCCCTCGTTCGAACCTCTGGCACCTCGTGGGCTGTGTGCATCAGGAGAACATTCAGGAAGACAATTTTCCTCGGAGGCTGTCGCACGACCAGCTCCTGGAGCAGGGAGATGCTGGTCGCGGCACGGCTCCGGTCGCCGCAGATCCTCCGCAGAATGTCCACCGCCTCATCCGTCACCAGTGGAGCCTCAAGGAACAGCCAGAATAACAATGAGCCATCTTTGCCTTCTTGGCCTGGGTGATCACCAAGTGACTTCACCAGAGAACACAAAAGCTTGTCATACCATTGCTCGGGTGTCTTCTCACGTTTTATAAATGGTGGCAGGTAGCTAAAGCCCTGCATGAAGCTGTACTCTTCATAAAGCCACGCAAATGCAAGGTCTATCCTACCTCTGATGTCTTCGAGGAGGAATTCCAGTACAACATCTCTAACATCAGTATTGAAAGTCACAGCAAGTGTAGAGATTATTTTGCTTTGAACAGGCATAACTCCGCCCACAGCTGCAGCACGTTCCGCCTTCAGGATGCGCTTCACGGCAGCCCGCATCATGTTTCCACGGGTCTCGGTCGTGAGAGGCTTTGTAATTTCCGACAGCTTCAGTGTGCGAATGCGCTGCTTTGGAAACTTCACAGTAACCGTTCCAGACTGCTGAGAAGCTTTTGCCTGCTGCATTTCCTTTTCCTTGTCCATCATATCTGTCATCACCGAGGTGAGAGATGGCTTCACATCTTTTTCTAGGGGACCATTTTCTACTTCCACCATAGGCTGTTTAGTATGGCCCCCATTGGGATCCATTCTTGCATCGCGTAGCAGCTGGGCGAGCATGTGGCACAGCATTTTGTGAGTCACACTGGCTTAGCTCACATTTAAGTGGAAGATAGCACTTCAAACTTGTAGGTTGGGGGGAGGGGAGTTTAACACCCTGAGCTCTACTTGGTCCCTCTTTCCTCTATACAGGGACAGGGTGCCTAGCGCTGCTACTGACATGCCACTATGATAATGATAGATATCATATTTCCTGTAGAAGAGACAGGATCCACAGGAAAGTATAGTTCTTTAGGTACCTATGATATCTCTGGTACGTGACTCTCAGTAGCCCTCCTAACACATCCATTCACAGCAGCTGCCAATCACTTAACACTAGTCAGGGCAGTTGCCTGCCACTTACAAACATCAACTAACTCGTCCCCTATCTGAGAACATTATGGGCAGCATGGCTGCAGTTTGACTAGTGCAGTGTTTTAGAGAACAGTAAACAAGTAACTTTGGATTAAGTTTACTAATTTTCTTTTAGTTTTTAGGTACTTTAAGCCACAAGTATTGCTAGTGCCCCTTAATAATTGAACTGATTAACATCCACAGAAGATGTTTAGATTAAGCCAACACAAAAATCTAGGATGGAAGGTATTGTGTCCTAAATTTTTCTTGAGGTTATGCTCACTGATGAGCTTAAAAATTGTGTTAAAGTATGATAAATGCAATCAATACAAACACCTGTTGGAAGGGAAAACTAAAGATAACACAATAACAAGTCGCGCTACAATAACTATAAATCACAAATGTCAATTTACAACAAAATGTTATGCACAGTATGCATAGCTAATGACAATACATGTTTATTCACATTAATATGCTACAACCTCCTGCTTACTGCTCACATAGGGATCACGAGAACAAGATTAGATTAATTGCAGCATGCACAGAGGCATTTACACAATATTCCTCCCACACTCCATGTATGAATGGAATGGGAAGAAACCCTCATAATGTACAATGGGATGTGCTCTCTGCCATGCATTTAATGGTGGTTTGCAGAGTACAGATGTAGATAAAGATATACGAGTACACTGAAATATGTTTTATTGAATATGTTAACAATCATAAAATTATATTTAAGAATATCGTGGTAACAGCAAAACAAATGCAAAGCAGTAGTTTAATTTGAAGATATAAAAGTAAATCCTGTCATTGGGACCATTGTGAAGTCTGAACAACGAAGTACGTAAAATTCAAGAGGGCAAATCTCGTTGAAGTTTGTCAGAAGTTGATGTCTCACAACGTTCAGAAATATTTTAACCACAGACATAGAAAATATTTCTGAAAAATAGGATTTCTACAAAGGTAGCTAAATCTGTGCATGAAAATGTCATCCACCACTGCATTAATAAATAAGTCTTTTGAACAATTAAGTTAGCTCACTGAATGAGAGTGTTTAAACTTGATAGTATGGTTTATGATTTCTGTATTCTTATCCTCCTAATCTTTTTTTATTGATCAATTATGTTTTTTCTTCGATTCTGCCGACCATTTCTTGCCAGTCTTATTTTGGAGATTATACATGAACAGGTGATTTATTGCTAGCGTCAGAAATGTTAGATGATTTATTATGTTTTCTTGTGTGATGTTCATCTTTTGTAAATTCTTTCCTAGTTTCTTCTAATCAGCTAATTTTGACCTTCTGTGAATTAATGGTGAGTAGTTTTTTGGGAGTTTATTGTTACCCCTTGTATAAATATGGCCTTGGAGTTTAAAGCATCTTTTGTGCATGATGTTAGTAAATTTATCTATTTGCATGTAGAGGTCCGATGTTCTCCTCTTCCAAATTCCAGTGTCTTGTGTAGTGCAATATAATTTCTTAAGAATTTTACACTCTTGTTTCTATATTCCTGAAACTTTATAGTGCCTTCTAACAACAGCCATGGTCTCTGATGTGAATAAGGCTTCCAGTAAAATAACTGCCTTGTGATCTTGCAGTTTTACATACTGCGACATTACTTTTTCATTATAGTGGTTCAGTGCAGCTCTGGATGTATTTTGAAGTGTTGTGACTCTAAGTTGGTGCTGCTGTCCAGCCGTGATGGCAATTTTCCATGAAATGGCTTTCTTCATAAGCTACCTGGAGGCGTGCCATTGCCACTGTCTTGCATAATTCTTCTACATGGGATTTAGTTTCTTCTTTAATCTTACTCATTACTGCAAAGTCATCAGCAAAGGCTAAATATTTAACAGTGGTTCTCCATTTACAGTTTCCGATGTTTATACTTTTGATGGTGTTCATTTTCTCTTTCAGAGTTCATCACCTCGTGATTTCCCCATCTCAGCAGCACACACTTTGTTATTTTTAAGTGATATGATGGCATCTGTTATGTTGTCAGGAGCTCTGAATTTGAATTTGGTGAGAGTTTTTTGAGTTCCTTTTGGTTAATCACAGTTGGGTAGAACTTGAAAGTAGTTAGCTGGTATCATCTAGGAAAGACTCCCATCTTTCCGCAGTTCTATGTCCAGTCCATTGATTCCATGCTTTGATTCAATTCCCCATTGCTTTATCACACATTTTGTTCCACTATCTATGTAAGTCAGTTAATAAAAGAGTCAAGATCACTGTAAACATTTATTTAATTTATTTTAAGTAAACGACTTTTGCCATCTTGACTGTGAAGGCATTATTGTGGCCAAGATAGACACGAAGCCGACGGCTACTACAGTAGTACAAGTTTATATGCCAACTAGCTCTGCAGATGATGAAGAAATTGAAGAAATTTATGATGAGGTAAAAGAAATTATTCAGGTAGTGAAGGAAGATGAAAATTTAATAGTCATGGGTGACTGGAATTCGGTAGTAGGAAAAGGGAGAGAAGGAAATATAGTAGGTGAATATGGATTGGGGCTCAGAAATGAAAGAGGAAGACGCCTGGTAGAATTTTGCACAGAGCATAACTTAATCATAGCTAACACTTGGTTCAAGAAACATGAAAGAAGGTTGTATACATGGAAGAATCCTGGAAATACTAGAAGGTATCAGATAGATTATATAATGGTAAGACAGAGATTTAGGAACCAGGTTTTAAATTGTAAGACATTTCCAGGGGCAGATGTGAACTCTGACCACAATCTATTGGTTATGAACTGCAGATTAAAACTGAAGAAACTACAAAAAGGTGGGAATTTAAGGAGATGGGACCTGGATAAACTGAAAGAACCAGAGGTTGTACAGAGTTTCAGGGAGAGCATAAGGGAACAATTGACAGGAATGGGGGAAAGAAATACAGTAGAAGAAGAATGGGTAGCTCTGAGGGATGAAGTAGTGAAGGCAGCAGACGATCAAGTAGGTAAACAGACGAGGGCTAGTAGAACTCCTTGGGTAACAGAAGAAATATTGAACTTAATTGATGAAAGGAGAAAATACAAAAATACAGTAAATGATGCAGGCAAAAATGAGTACAGACGTCTCAAAAATGAGATCGACAGGAACTGCAAAATGGCTAAGCAGGGATTGCTAGAGGACAAATGTAAGGATGTAGAGGCTTAAATCACTAGGGGTAAGATAGATACTACCTACAGGAAAATTAAAGAGACCTTTGGAGAAAAGAGTACCACTTGTATTAATATCAAGAGCTCGGATGGAAACCCAGTTCTAAGCAAAGAAGGGAAAGCAGAAAGGTGGAGGGAGTATATAGAGGGTCTATACACGGGCGATGTACTTGAGGACAATATTATGGAAATGGAAGAGGATGTAGATGAAGATGAAATGGGAGATACGATACTGCGTGAATAGTTTGATAGAGCACTGAAAGACCTGAGTCGAAACAAGGCCCCGGGAGTAGACAACATTCCATTAGAACTACTGATGGCCTTGAGAGAGCCAGTCCTGACAAAACTCTACCATGTGGTGAGCAAGATGTATGAGACAGACGAAATACCCTCAGACTTCAAGAAGAATATAATAATTCCAATCTCAAAGAAAGCAGGTGTCGACAGATATGAAAATTACCGAACTATCAGTTTAATAAGTCACAGCTGCAAAATACTAACACGAATTCTTTACAGACGAATGGAAAAACTGGTAGAAGCCGACCTCGGGGAAGATCAGTTTGGATTCCGTAGAAATATTGGAATACGTGAGGCAATACTGACCTTACGATTTATCTTAGAAGAAAGATTAAGGAAAGGCAAACCTACGTTTCTAGCATTTGTAGACTTAGAGAAAGCTTTTGACAATGTTGACTGGAATACTCTCTTTCAAATTCTAAAGGTGGCAGGGGTAAAATACAGGGAGCGAAAGGCTATTTACAATTTGTACAGAAACCAGATGGCAGTTATAAGAGTCCGGGGGGTATGAAAGGGAAGCAGTGGTTGGGAAGGGAGTGAGACAGGGTTGTAGCCTCTCCCCGATGTTATTCAATCTGTATATTGAGCAAGCAGTAAAGGAAACAAAAGAAAAATTCGGAGTAGGTATTAAAATCCATGGAGAAGAAATAAAAACTTTGAGGTTTGCCGATGACATTGTAATTCTATCAGAGACAGCAAAGGACTTGGAAGAGCAGTTGAATGGAATGAACAGTGTCTTGAAAGGAGGATATAAGATGAACATCAACAAAAGCAAAACTAGGATGATGGAATGTAGTTGAATTAAGTTGGGTGATGCTGAGGGAATTAGATTAGGAAATGAGACACTTAAAGTAGTAAAGGGCTTTTGCTATTTGGGGAGCAAAATAACTGATGATAGTCAAAGTAGAGAGGATATAAAATGTAGACTGGCAATGGCAAGGAAAGCGTTTCTGAAGAAGAGAAATTTGTTAACATCGAGTATAGATTTAAGTGGCAGGAAGTTGTTTCTGGAAGTATTTGTATGGAGTGTAGCCATGTATGGAAGTGAAACATGGATGATAAATAGTTTGGACAAGAAGAGAATAGAAGCTTTCGAAATGTGGTGCTACAGAAGAATGCTGAAGATTAGATGGGTAGATCACATAACTAATGATGAAGTATTGAATAGAATTGGGGAGAAGAGGAGTATGTGGCACAACTTGACAAGAAGAGGGGACCGGTTGGTAGGACATGTTCTGAGGCATCAAGGGATCACAAATTTAGCATTGAAGGGCAGCGTGGAGGGTAAAAATTGTAGAGGGAGACCAAGAGATGAATACACTACGCAGATTCAGAACGATGTAGGTTGCAGTAAGTACTGGGAGATGAAGAAGCTTGCACAGGATAGGGTAGCATGGAGAGCTGCATCAAACCAGTATCAGGACTGAAGACCACAACAACAACAACAACAACAACAACAACAACAACAACTGTTTTATTAATAGATAATTTATAGTAAATTGCCACCAGATCTCCAAAACATGTTATCTAAAATATCTATGTTTGTGTTTTGTTGGAAACTGTTCAAATTTCAGAACTGTTGCTAGTGAGTTGTATAGCTGGCTAGTCTCTTGGATCTTTTGCGCTCATGCCCTGATAGAAAATGCTGATGTTCTTTCTATGGCATTCATTATCTGCTTATGGAAACTGCTTGCTTTTAGGTTCTACATCTAATAGGAAGATACCTGAATTAAATTTGTTTTAAATAATAAATAAATATTTACAATGAGCACAAATGCTGTTTTTTTGTCATTATTCTTATGGCTGTTTGCTGTAGTTTAAAAACAGTGCTCATATTTTGTGCATTTGGTCCCCAGAAGAGACTGCAATAGCTAAGAATTGACTGTACTCATGAACAGTACTAACCAAAAGACACTGGCTGTTACACATGGCTCATTGAACTCGAAAGGCGTGCTGATAACTGTCTGTTTGCCAGTATATTTTGTTGTTTGCTTCAGCTGAAAATTGATGCTCATTTTTAGAAAATGAGTGTGTGTTACACAGTCTGTACTGGTATCACTACAGATAATTTAATGGTGTAATTTTCTCTGTCCCAACTTAAATTCATGACATTTGTTTTCTTATGCTCATTGTAACTTTATGACATAACAATAACAGAAATTTCTGGATAGAGCTGTACATAAGACATAGGAAAGGCAACCACTCACCTGTAGTCGATTGGTGTGTGGAGCATAGAAATAGGTGACAGAAAACCGCATTTATACTAGCTTTTGAGCACTAGTTTTTTTTTTATAGCCAGAGCACGCACATTCACAGACACAACCACACAGACACCCAAATGCACACTCCCATAGCTGCAATGAGATTGCGGCTAGTGTTGATATGCATAGTGTTCATGCAAAAAAAAGTGAAAATTACACCGATAAAAACAGCGTGTGCACGAATTGTAGTGATGAAATCAGAAAGTTAAATGATCATGTAAGTAGTCTGCAACCAACCATTAATACTCTGATGAGCGAACTAAAAAACGTACGTCCGGAAAGTGTGAACCTACGTCAAACTTGCCTCACAGTAACCACGAAATTCCAGGCAAAGTGAAAAACAAAGTGCCTCATTCTCAACGAAGCTTATCATATGAGCCTAATATCGCGTTTACAAGCAGGTTCAGTGTGCAATCAACCGTGCAAGATAAGAAACATTGTGCATGTGATAAAACTAACTTCCGAGCTGAATATGAAACTACAAATACGTGGAGTGATACATCCAAAAGAATGCCTAACAACTCAACTACTGTTATGGAAGGAAATGAAACTGAAAGACCTGTACACTTGCGTGACCCAAATATCAAGTATTTGTCCAGCACTGATACTAAATTGTCTGGCCATAATGACGGTGAGCCTTCTGAACATGCAGAGAAACCTAAACGAAGAAAAGTAGTTTTGATGGCAGACAGTCATGGTCGTGGGTTTGCTCGCCTTCTGAACGGTCAGTCCAGTTTACAAACAGTCGCTTACATAAAGCCTGGTGCTTCTATGTCGGAAGTTTGCAATCAAGTACGATCCACAGACGTTGCTGACTTATCCTCTGAAGACTTTGTTGTGCTAATTGATGGGTCAAATGACATATACAAAAACGAAACCCACAAAGCAAAACAAGAACTAAAAAGGTGCTTAGGACAGTTGACACACACAAATGTTTTAGTGCTGAACATTCCACATCGGCATGACTTACCGTCTTCGTCATGCGTAAATAAAGAAATAATCAATGCCAACCAGCAAATTTCATTACTTTGCAAACGACATGTAGAACTTGTAAATGTTAACAATATTGGGCGCAGATTCCACACATTACATGGATTGCACGTTAACAACATGGGGAAAAAACTGCTCGTCAGAAAAATTGAAGAAATTATCATCAAGAGGCATCAAACACTCAAAAGCAAAATCATCCTGGATTGGCCCCCCAAATATTTGAAGGAAACAACGCCAGCAAGACCTCACTCACCAACATCAACAACAAAAGAAGGAACTAGGTGCCTCCAATATTCAGGCACAGCAACAACAGTGAATGCAGTAACAGCTCTACCAATTGCAGACCCAGCTCTAACACCAGCAGCAATATTATCAACAGTAGGAGCAGCAGCTGAACAACTACCAGGGGAGCCAGACACAGAAGAAAATTCTGCTGCAGATGATAATAGAAGAATAGGTGCAGTAGGGAAAAGAAAAGCAGTACTTCCAGCACACCTGAATGATTTTTTATTGACAATGTAAAGTTAAGTGATCAATTAAATATGCCAAAGTCTAACAATATGCCAAAGCCTAACAAATCCTTTAATTTCATGCTGATTCATCAAAATGTCCAATCATTGCTAAACAAATTAAGTGAAGTTGAAATTTCATGTACTGATGAGCTAAAAAACATTTCTGTGATGTGTATAACTGAACACTGGCTGCCTAACGATGCAATGGCAATCACAAAACTTCCAGACTTCAATCTTTCATCATCATTTTCTAGAATTACATCCAGTCATGGAGGGTCATGTATACCTGTTGAAAGTGGCATTGATTATTGTAACATAAAACCCATTGAACTCTTAGCTGAAGAGAGAGTTTTTGAAATATCCGCAGTTGAACTCTCTGCATTAAAATTAATAATTGTATGTGTATGTAGGAGCCCTGATGGGAACTTAATGATTTCTGTCATCAACTAGAAGCAGCTTTAAATACTATAAAAAACTTCAACAAAACAGTGATCATATGTGGAGATTTTAATATTGATTTTCAAGAAATCTCAAAAGACCAGCAAAGCTTGATGACCCTACTGGAAACATATAACATAAAAGCCACCATAGACTCTCCTACAAGAGTTACACCAACAACTAGCTCAACAATTGCTCAGATATTAATAAACACAAATGTAAATCACAATTTCTGTGCTGGAAATCCTAATACTGGCTTCAGTGATCACTATGCACAGTTTATTGCTTTCCACACCCCAAGTGAAACAACTGAGAAAGAGGAACTTGTAAAAGAAGCAAGGAAATTCACTAACAAACAAATAAACCTTTTTGTACAGAGACTAAGTGAAGAAACTTGGTATGAAGTTTATACTTGTGAAAATACTAACAAAAAGTTTGAAAAATTCATGGAAATCTTTGTCATACTTTGAAGCTACATTTCCATTAAAAAAAGCAAAAATGTCAACCTAACTTCAAAAAGAACAAATGGATTACAACAGGTATTACAATATCTTGTGCAGAGAAAAGATTACATGATATAGCAAAGACACAGAACATGCCTCATGAATTTCATTTGTACCTGAAGAATTACAAGAGGATCCTCAAAAATGTTGTAAGGAAAGCTAAAACAATGGCAAATGACAATTCAAATGAAAATTCAAAAAACAAATCTAAAGCTATATGGGAAGTTATAAAAAAAATCAAACAACAAGTGAAACTAAACAATATAAAAATATGAACTTATGCTATGAAGGACAAATAATTTCTTGCACGCAAGAAATTGCAGGGACCTTCAACAAATATTTTGCAAACATAAGTGAACAGTTGGTAAGTGGACTGGAAGAACACAACAAAATATCACCTCCATCATGCAATAGTATGAGAAATGTGTCTACATCTTTGTTCCTTTCACCCACAAATTCTGAAGAAATTTTATCAGTTATAAAAACCTTGAAAACAGGGTACTCATGTGGAATTGACGGAATACCAGATCCAATTATTAAAAAATGCTGTCTTGCCTTAGCTGAACCCTTGACACATTTGTGCAACAGCTCACTGGCATCAGGAAGCTTCCCTTCATGGTTAAAAACAGCAAAGCTGAAACCACTGTTCAAAAAAGGAAATCCAAAATGTGTTTCAAGTTATAGACCAATAGCCCTACTGTCTGTATTTTCAAAAATTTAAGAAAAAGTTTTTTTATAAGAGATTGTCTGATTTATTAAATAAAAATAAAATTCTCTCTCTCCTTCACAGCATGGCTTCAGGAAAGGCTATTCAACTGAAAATGCAATATTTGAATTCTTAATGAAATCTATACTAAACTGGATGCAAGTGAGTTTGTGACAGGCATATGTGTTGATTTATCTAAAGCTTTTGACGTCATTGACCATAATGCCCCACTGCAGAAGCTTGACCAATTAGGAATTAGAGGTATATCCAATGAGTGGCTCAAGACATACCTATGTGGTTACAAACAGGTGGTTGAAATGCAATATACTGACCATAACAAAATCGGCTACTACTATTCAGGATATGAAAATGTGAAATATGGTGTCCCTCAAGGATCAGTATTAGGACCCATTCTGTTTCTCCTCTATGTCAATGATCTTATGTACAACAAGTATTGCCAAACTACCCTCCAATTTGCAGACGATATAAGCTTCCTTATTAGTGGTAAAACAGAAGAAAAACGAAAAGACTCCGCTATCCAAACAATGAACAGTGTAGAACAGTGGTTCAGCTACAACAAGCTAATTATAAACAAAGAAAAGACAGTAGCACTGAACTTCTATAATGTAAAAGGTAGACACCACCCAAACATAGAAATAGAACTTAGGGACAGAGTTCTTGAAAGTGTTGACAGCACTAAATTTCTGGGACTCTGGCTCCAGAACAACACAAAATGGGAGGTACACATTGAATATTTGCAAAGAAAACTAAGCAAAACCTGTTACATGATACGGATCCTAAAAACTTGTTGCAGCAAAGCCAGCCTGTTAAATGTATACTACTCCTATGTGCATTCTGTAATTAAATATGGCATAATCTTCTGGGGCAATACAACAACAAATATTAAACTCTTCAGGATGCAAAAGAGAATACTAAGAATTATTGAAGGGGTAAACAATACGAAATCATGCAGACCCATATTAAAAAAAACTGTCAGTTCGTCCTCTTCCTTGCATTTTTATCTACGAAACATCAGTTTTCATCAAACAATATATCGATAGACACCCAGATATCTTATTAAAAAATGAAGATATACATGCACACAATACAAGGCAAAAATCTGACCTTCATATGAAACAGGTGAGAACATCATTGTGCCAAAAAGGCACACTGCATACTGGGATAAAGATTTTCAATAATCTACCTAAACATATTAAATCAATAGGTAAACTATGTAGTTTTAAGGCTGAAGTAAAGGCATATTTAATTGATCATTGCTTTTACAGTCTGACAGAATATATAAAAGCCAAACAACAAAAATAAAGATGCATTATTAATATTCTACTTTGTATGTTGCCTGTAATGTTTGTTGTATTTATGGATCTGTGCTAAATTACTTCTAGTCCTTAGGATTGCAATACAAACTATATTTTATCTTGTAAATACCTAACCATGTCCAATATCCTTGTATATATTCTATACATATAGGATTTGAAGAACTAAATAAATAAACAAATAAATAGATCACATTAGGAATCAGATGTGATATTTAAGGAAAACAAAGTTGTTTTAAATAGTGAGGACAAATGGAGAAGTAAGGCTGATTACATATTACAGGATATGCCATGCTGTCTTGCTGTGGCCATGGGGGTGTGCATTTGGATGTCTGTGTAACTTTATTACATATTGACCAATTGTAAACTTCCTCAAGGAGTTCAGTTTCTTTCCTGCACAGAATTGTCTTGTTTTCTCAATGACTACATAGTGCCATCATTAGGAAAGACAAATTTCTACCCAGTGTTTACACAGTTTGAAAAGCCATTGGTGTATATAAGGAACAGTATGGGTTGTAATATTCTACCCTGAGGAAGTCCTTCATTAACCCTCCACCTGCAGATGATGCAGCTATGAGCATTCAATTCTTTTGTGGGGAAACAAAATTTCTGCTCTGTTTACATGTTGGAAGTCACAATTTTCCTGCAGCTACTCTTCTGTTGATCTAGAACATCGTTGGCTGCTCTTTTCTCATCAAATCTCTTTATGTTGCCATGGACCATCAGAGGTCACTATTTTCTGATCTGAAACATTCACATGCTTAACATACAACTTCTCATGGCAGCTAATTTGTATCCCCATTACTGAGCTTTTAGATATACAAAAATCAAAACATTTATCAGTAAGTTTATTCTGCTGTTATAATGTTGAACACAGTTTTCACATTTCACACATTATTTATGTTAAGTGTCAATTAAAAATCAGTCTAAAGTAAGTTTTTGGTTTTCTGGTTATATTTCTGAAATTCTATTTGTACAGTTATTCTAATTATCAAATGCTCCATGATTTTGTATTTGCCCACTGTTGGATGGTTAATGTATTTTGGTTCTGATAAGTGTTTCTCCAGGCCTTTTGATAACTTACTATGCAACATCTTAATAGCTCATCATCAGATGATTACAATAAGTTGAAGTTGGTTATAATACCATTTTAAGGCTACTACCCTAAGGTAGTAAGCCTAGTCTGTCCTATCACTGTAGTTCTTCCACATTATAACTTCTTTTCTGTTCACGATATACTAGTGCACAACTAGCTGTATTAAAATTATTTGATTACAGTGAAGTGGTGTTATGGCAAACAGGTTGAGTAATTAATGATCTTTAAAAGCTTGTTTCCCATAAATCAATGAAGTACAGTACAAAGGGAAACATCAAACATGCTCTGGATTACAAAAGGAATCTAAATGCAATATGCAGAGAAAACAAAAATCTTTGAAATGGTTAGGACAGACAGAGAACTAAGAAACAAGAAATGCTGTGCTCTCTTAAGGAAACTTAAAAAATCTCTATATAATGTCTGAAATCAGTAATGTATGTAAGAAAATTAAATCCATTTGGGCAGTAGTTCAAAGGAATTTTTTGTTAAAGGAAATGGCAAACCAATAAATAATAACAATCAAGTAAAGTTATTTAATAACCACTTTCTTGAAGTACCTCAGAGAGAATACTGCCTTGAGTCTCTCACAGAGGTATTTAGAAAACTTGCCACATGACTGTACAAGAAAACAAGCCACTCTAACAATCCTTTCATCCTTAACATGGGTTATTACTATCACAACCATAGGTGGAAACACAACTACCCAAAAACACCACTACTTAGGGACAATTAACCTCCTATGGGTAACACCAACACACAAAAATGACAAATACTGGTGAACCCCTTCAGCACTGCAAAATTAACTGGCATGACCAGGTGTAAACTAGTTGACCAGCTGGCAATCCAGGGAAGGCATATTGCACACTAAACACAAACAAACCCATTCAAAACCCTTACATAGTGATTAGTTTATGACCAATCGACCAGTTACAGAATGATCTTGGTATGTTATAGATGCAGATGCTGCAGCTGGCCAAGGAGACTTGGCCCAGCAGTACCTCTCCTCAAAAGGAGTGACACTCTTTATGATGACAAAAGCTGTGACAACAGTACTGAGCTTTGCGTGATACCCAAAACTTAACAACCAACCTACCCTTGCATGATCTGTTGCAGATAGCAAGAAACTGCTACTGCTCTTACTACCTAACCAGACTATCACAGAGATTTTTTCTCTTGGCACTTGCCATTGCACTTTTTTCCTCTGCCCTTGAAACTGCCACCCTTCATTCACATTTCATCCATTATCTACCTCCTCAATGTGACTGGGTTAGTGGGTAATCATACCCAGATGCAAGGATAACATCACGGCCCCACATCCCATGAAGTCCTCAATTAGTAACTAACAAATACGGAGGTGACAGTAAATATATGCAAGAAGCAATGTCTCATAGACCCAGGCAAATTACAATTGTTCCAAGCTCTGTCAAAGAAATTAAAAATATAATTAACTCCCTCAAAAACAAAACCTCTCATATAGTTGACACTATCTCAGGTAAAGTACGAAAGTCCTAGTTTGTTTTTGGAGGGTATCCACCTTGAGCAAAACACAATTTTATCTTTCCTTCTATTTCACACATCTATCACTAAAGTTTCAGTATTATCAGCGGGCTTTTCTTTTCTTTCTTGTTACCAAGTGCCGTGCTTTTCCTGTGTTTTTTTTTAATTGAACCTGTTTTCTTTCAGAGTTTGTCATTTTTTTCTGGTGTCCCCATTATCTTCACTGTGTAAACCTGCACTGTGTGACTTTTGCTGTGTCTGTTTACAACCAGGAACCAGATAAAACAACAAACTGCCAAAGAAAATAAGTGCAATAAAAAAACTAGGAAAACCACAGCATGTGGTAACAAGAAAGAAAAGCCCACTGAAGATGCAAAGGCTGATCAATGATGCTGAAACTTCAGTGAAATTTGTCTGGGAAATAGAAGAAAAGATAAAATTGTGTCGCTCAAGGCAGACTCCCTCCAAAAAGAAATCTGTTTGGTAGAAAACACAAATAGAAGAGCTTCATCCTCAAGATGCTTACTAAAATCCTTTTCTTTATATATATGAAATATATTCAGTCATGTATAAACATTGTAGGAAACTTGTTGTAGAATGTAAATACTTTTGGATTAAAGAAGCATAAGTGTAGAGTCATTGATCGCCCATGTAAAACAATAACACTCATCTCTTAAAATAAGATACCTACTCACAAGGGGAAGGCCTCCGACACGACCAACCAATTCAGCTCAAATTTAGCAGGTCGCTTGTGTACAACCTAAAATGAAAAACTCTGAGATTTTTAGCTCAACACCCTCCTGTTTTTGAGAAAATCACCCCTAAAGGTCATGATGAGCAATCGACTCAAAATTGGCGGGACTGATAGATGATAGTAAATTGAGCATTTTTCATGATGTGGTATAGGGTCCAAAAATGCATACTTTTCCAGAAATCGAGGAAAGAAACTTTTACAACTGCCCCTTATGTACCCACATGGTAAACGCTTTTCGCCGAGAGCGCCGATAGTGGTCCCTGCACGGTAGCTCAGCATGTTCGGTCAGAGGGTTAGCTGCCCTCTGTAACAAAAAACTGAGTTAATGGATGAACAATGAACTTTAACAAGCGTAATTGGACGTCCGCCCTGAGCAAATACAACGAAATTACGAACAAAATGAGATTAAAAAAAATTGTGCAATGACCAAGGTAGCTGGCTGGACGTGGAGAACCCAGATTCGAATCTCGAGGAAATCTACTGGATGTAATTCTTCTCATTTGCATTTTCTCATAACTCAATTGATATGGATAGGAGGGTTAATAAGGTAATTAAATCAATAAGGAATGATAAAAAGGTAGGCAAATAAATTTATCAAAACTTTTGGGATAGTAAACAACTAAAATGTTACTCCTGGTCACTTTACAACGGCTCTTCCAGTCACTGTTACGTGTCCTCACTTCTCTTCGAAAAACCAGGTGGGTGGTACTTGCCACATAAACAATTAAAACAAATATACTACCCTGTATACCTACTCATGATGAACCCCACAGCCATTACAGCACTTTATGCTACTGTTGATATTAACATAAATCATCTGAATGTATATCCTTATCTTCTTTCTATTTCACCTCATTGACCACCACTCTGTGTATGTGCGGATGGATATGAGTGTGTGTGCGAGACACAAGCAGACATTTGTAAAGGCAAAGAGTTTGGGCAAACTCTTTGCCTTTACAAATGTCTGCTTGTGTCTGTGTATGTGCGGATGGATATGAGTGTTTGTGCGAGTGTATACCTGTCCTTTTTCCCCCTAAGGTAAGTCTTTCCGCTCCCGGGATTGGAATGACTCCTTACCCTCTCCCTTAAAACCCACATCCTTTCATCTTTCCCTCTCCTTCCCTCTTTCCTGATGAGGCAACAGTTTGTTGCGAAAGCTTGAATTTTGTGTGTATGTTTGTGTTTGTTTGTGTGTCTATCGACGTGCCAGCGCTTTCGTTTGGTAAGTCACATTTTCCATATTTTGTTATTTTCGTGTAAAATCCAGCTAACTGAATGAAATGTGAAGTTGCTGCATTACTGCCAATCAAAGAGAAAGCATCAAGCACTGTTCTGCATTTGCTCTCAAGAATATGCTCTCTGGTGTAATCAGAAACTGTTCCATGAACTGGAAAATCATGGTAGTTGTTTGTAGTGTACACACTGACTATGTGTGTAGGGGAAAAGTTCTCTTTGAACACTTTTAAGTTTCTTTATTGATTACATTTGATATAGATTTGATAGAACAGTTGGTAAGAAAAATGTATATTCATGAACACACAATTTCTCTTCAAGAACTTAAAGAAAAGGCTTGGAGGGAGAAATTCATTTCAAATTAAGGAAGAGTGGCTGAAAGAAACTGAGGAAGAGTCTAAAGATTTTTAAAAAAAATGATTATGGCTTCAATTATTTTAAAACACTGCATAAAGTGTAGGCTACATATTGAGATAAAAAGAACTTATATTGAGAACTGAAATTGGATTAAAGTAATGAAAAGGTCAATTTAATGCTGCTGGCGTTTTTGTTATCCTTAACGCTGTCATTGTGTTATTTTCCTATTGCCTCTTATTGATTTTGATCTTTTCAACAGTATATTGTTACCAACAATCAGAAAATTATTGTTGAAGTAAATGTAAAGACATGCTAAATGCAAAATAAGATTAGTGTACTTACTGAAATAACATGCAAACACAAAGAAGATGAAAAGTTATTTAGCTTGTTGTTGTTGTGGTCTTCAGTCCTGAGACTGGTTTGATGCAGCTCTCCATGCTATTCTATCCTGTGCAAGCTTTTTCATCTCCCAGTACCTACTGCAACCTACATCCTTCTGAATCTGCTTAGTGTATTCATCTCTTGGTCTCCCTCTACGATTTTTACCCTCCACGCTGCCCTCCAATATTAAATTGGTGATCCCTTGATGCCTCTTATTTAGCTTATCACATATTATTAGTATGAGTGAGTTAGTTGTTATGTGCTTGTCTTGGATTCAGTTGTTAGCAAATTTCATGTTCAGTGGTATTTTCAAAAAGTTGTTAAACAGGGATTCACATGTACCAGTCATCATTCCACTCTTAACTGATACTTTAGTTGAATTGGCATAAGTTGATCCCCGACAGTTGCGGTGGGCTGGGCATGGCAGCTTTGTGTGCCTACCTCTGTCAATCACATAACACAATTTTATAAATGTCTCTATGGCAATGGCTCATTGTTGTCACAACTCTATAGATGGCTGTCATTTTCGTCTGCAGCCATTAGCACTTTGCAGTTGAAAGCTAGCAACAGCACTGAAAGCTATCAGAGATCTTCTTATGCCAACTTGACTGTCATATGTTTGCTCTTCAGCTTAACCAAACAGCAGTTTTTGTGCTGCAAACTGTATAGGAAAGAAGGATATTGGGAGAACTTGGAGATATATCTCTGTTGTCTGGGAAAGTCAAGTTGGTTATTATTTTGTGAACACATTTTGAGCCACTGAATTTAGCAATTGAAATTACATAAATGATCGAATCAGAGTTGAATACCATACATGGTCAGAGCACGGGAGCCAGACGATGTGGCGGCAGCAGCACCAGCAGCAGCCGTGGAGGCAGCGGCTGCAGTATGAACAGTGGAAGTGCTGGCTCCATCACTTGTAGTTCTGTTGCCTGGAGGGAGCAGCCATGCCATTAAACAGTTTTCAGAAGTTATCAACAAGTGGAAAATTTATTAGGCAAATATGTTACAAAAGTTGTATAATTAATCCTGGAATAGAAGAATACATTTAGAATAACAATGTGTAATTCTCATGGTTTATTTTTTCTTCATAAAATATATCTATATGAATATGAGTGTGAAAATCATTACTAAAGGCAAATAGTTTGCTGAGATTACTATAGAATGTTACAATATGTAAAGTAAAATATAGCCAGCTAATGTATGGTGCGAAGAAACTCCCAATAGAAAACAGTATTTACACTAGATTTTGAACTCTTGGCCCTTCTCTAGTAGAAGTACACAGATTCGTGCACACAACCACACAAACACCCTATACCCCCCTCCAGCCCCCCACCCCGGGGGGAGGGCTGACCACTCTATGGTGAGTACATTCTCGGCTACCATGCGACCCCAGCCTTTGTAGCATTGCTCCCTCTTACACTTCGACTATCTCTTACCTCATCTGACTTTGTCAGGTGGTCCTTTTGGTGCTGACCCTGCTTGAACTTGGTTCACGATTTTGGTCTTCATTTCTAGTTTCACTCCCAGCCCTGTCCTCACATTCCATTAACAATGAGGTGGTCCCCATTATTGGGTTTGACCTGCCATCTTTTCCAAATTTTGCGGAAGTGCAGTGTCATGCAGGGAAGGTCATCTACTCATGGTAGCTATCCCATTGCGTGTGGAGGGGAGAGGGGGATGGACATTGAGTATCTGCACAGTGGTAGCCCTCTAGCCCACTGACAATGCAACGATTGCATTGTTGGTGCTTGTGCTACCCACTCCCCATGTATGCCATAGAGTGTGTGCCCATCATGACTGGAGCACGGGGGTTCCCAGCAACAGATCACTGGCCAGGTAGCCACTGCTGTGGCTGGGTAGCACCCAGTTGAAGTAGGTGGCACCATGACAGATAGTTCACATATAACACAACTTAAACTTTCTCTGACTGGTGTCACACCAGCCCCAGGAGTCTCTTCAAATGGGAAGGCCTTGTGCGATGTAACACAGTATGACCCCATGTGTTCCCTTCCCTTGCCATGCTGTAGGAGGAACACAGGACTAGACGTCAAGGAGCGAAATCCTCCTCCCAATACATGGTCTGTATGAGGACCAATGGGGACACCTTTTTGGCCATGATGCCTTTATTTTTTGTGGAAAACATTGAAAACAAATACAGGGAAGTTGCAGCCATCTCTAAGATGGAGAGCGGTTCCCTCCTCATTATAGACTGATGACCTCAGATGTTAAGTCCCATAGTGCTCAGAGCCATTTGAACCTCCTCATTATAATGTCATCTCCTGCCCAGCCACATGCTCTTGTGACATCCCTATGACTGTCACTCCCCACAGGAGTCTCAATATGGTCCAAGGCATCTCTTTCACTGTGATCTTCATCTACAATCTGATGATGAGCTGTGGGCCAGTTTAGAGCGATGTCCATTATGCCCATAGGAGACCAACAGAAAAGAGTTGCTACCGGGGCCTTTATCTCGTCTTTCAAGAGTGATACATTGCCCGAGAAGATCAAGGAGATATGAAATACTATGTTCCTCCTCCTTTGAGAGGCTTCAGGTGTATGGAGTTCGGACATATGACACTGGTCCCCATCCCTCGGCCAGAGGCACCTCGTCCTCCTCCAGCTTCTTCAGCTAGGAAGAGGTCCCTCAGGACTCTTCTTTCCACTGTTTTTCTTCTGCAGCTCTTGCTGGTTCATAGCCAGACACCAGCCAGTGACCCCCAGGGGGCTCGCCACTCTTTGGCTACCACGGGGCCCAAGCCTTTGCAGCATTTTTTCCCGTCCGTGCTGCATGTCTATCCTCTTGCTATTCTTTTTCCCCTCCCTTGGGGAACATGTCTGGGATGTTATTGGGAATGTTCTGCATTGTCTGTTGCTGACGTAAGAACAGTCTCACCATTGTTTCTTCGCTCCATTGTCCTTTATTTGTTTCCCTTATTCTCCCATTCCTCCACTTCGGTGTTTGCGAGTCTCTTTTTCTTCTTCCTCCCTGTGTGCTCTTGAAGGCCGGCCCATGCATTTGACACATAACAGGTGACTGGGTAAGGCATAATTCCCAGCCCCAGGTCAACAGTTAGGGTTCGCACGTATCCCCTGGTACAGGCGAGGCCCCGAGAGGGGTGATTTCCTGAGCTGCAACCTTCCCAAATTGCCGATTGGTCTCTCTGTCAGGTGTTTGGGAGGTGTGACCTGAGGTGTAAACAGTCACCTAAGGTGGGTGCACCCCCTTCTGAAGGTCGCCCCCAGTTGGAAGGACCATGCCATTTGAGATGCTGGCAATCATGGTGGATTTTCTCGCAATGAGTCAGTTCGTACTTATGATCAGCATCTATGAAATGTAAACATAATGAGGCCAATGATTCAAAGACCCTTCCAGCTGCACCACAGTTCCTCATGGTCTAACATACTGAAGACAGTCAGTCCTTCACCATGGTAAGTCCGTTTATTATTCAGAAAGGTGTTAATGCAATTGCTGGCCCTGTGAAATCTTGCTGCTGTTTACGGAATGGCACTTTGCTTTTGGAGACTACTTCAGATTCTCAAACACAACTACTGCTTGCCGCCTCGCTTCTTGATGACTACCCGTTGGTGTTGAGGCCCATAGAAATTTGAATTTTTCCTGTGGTGTTATTTACACTAGGCTGCTCAACAGTCCAACAGAGACTGAAATCCAGTCTTACCTCTCTGATCAGGGTGTCACTGCCATCCATTATGTAATGAAAAAGGTAGATGCCTCCTTAGTGCTCAGCCGCACTCTTTTTCTCACCTTTGATAGAGTGGTGCTACTGTCCAAGATCAAAGCAGGTTATGAAATTATTAAAGTCTGGCCGTACATTCCCAACCCAATGTGCTGCTACCAGTGTCATTGTTTGAACCACACTAGAATGTCTTGTCGACACCCACCCGAATGTGTAACCTGTGGTAGGGGTGTGCATGAGGGCGATTGTTCGCCTCCTTCTCCCTGCTTTATCAACTGCAATGGTGGCCATGCCGCCTCCTCTCGGTAGTGTCTCATGTCTCTTGATGAACAGGCTGTCCAAGAGATCCGGGTAAAGAAAGAAGTGCCCAACCCAATCACTTGCAAGTTATTGGCTAGTCACAAACCCTGTGTTCTCCCATCTGGCACCTATAGTTCTGTTCTTGTTACCCCTCGCATGAAGGACATGGCCACACAGTCATGTGACTTCCAGTTCAGCTCTGATGTCGTGACATTACCCATTGTCAAGGTAGTATCTCCCGCCCCCCCCCCCCCCCCCCATCCAGCTGTGCAGCAAACCATCAAACTCCCGCCTCAAGAGGTGAACCCACCAGTTACACAATAGGTAGGCCAGAAAGGACAGAAGGAGTATTCTCTTGAAGACTTCCTACGTCCCTCCAGCCAACCAACACCTGAGTCTTCCTCTAACTGGAAATGTTTGAAGAAGTCCACCAAAGGCAAACGGTCATCTCCTTTGCCAACTCGAAGATCCTCTTCGATGGTGTTGCCACATGATACCTTAGACCGGCTGGCCTCTGTGTTGCCAGCATGCACCACCAACTGTTTTTCAGCATTGGACTCCACGAACTGACTGCACAAGCAGTCCGATGCATCTGTGGACCCCATGGAGCAGGATCCTCCTGCTTCTGTACCCTGTAGAAGTGACTCTTCACAGGCTGTCACTCGGCAGCCGCCGAGGTGACATCTCTTCCTCATCATGACTCTCTGTTTACGGCCTTTGGTACCACAAAAAGGATTTATGACTGTTCTTCGCATTACAGTGTTCCCTTGTACTCTGCCTTCAGGAAACAAAATTGCACCCCCACCACTACTTTGAGCTTTCACATTTCTTACCAGTTCGTTTTGACTTTCCCCCTGAGGTCGGCATTCCATCTCATAGGGGCAGCATGCTGCTCATATGGGATGACATTCATAGTCAGCCCATCTACCTGACTACCCATCTTCATGCTGTTGCAGTTCGCCTTTTCCTTCCCCACCTGACTTTTTCCCTCTGTACCATTTATGTCCCTCTGATATTTAATGTCAGCAGGACAGAATTACTTCAGCTTATTGGGCAGCTACCCATCCCATTTTTGCTACTCGGTGGCTTTAAAGTGCATCATCGTCTCGCAGGACCTGTCAGAGAGGTGCCCTCTTGGCTGACCTTCTTAAACAACTTACCCTCTTCTGCCATAACACTGGGGCACCCACTTTTCTTTTCAACTCCTTGCACAACTATTACCATTTGGACTTATCCTTCTGCACTGCCCAGCTTGCCCATCGTCGTGAGTAGTCCGTTCTATCTGATACCTACTTGAGCGACCATTTCCTGTGTGCTATCCATTTGTTGACTCCTACCCATCTGTGTACACACCCAAATGGCAGCTTGCTAAGGCTGACTGGCAGCTTTCCTCCTCCCTGGCGACTTCTCTTATGTCAGTTGGGACTGACATATAGTCATTTTTTAATTCCTCTCTGCCCTCATGTTCTATAGTTTTGACTTTGGCACGTATGACCCCAATTGTTTTTTGCGCCCTAAAGTGAAACAAAACCAAACCAGCCAGTGACTGAAGGAGCCACAGGCTGCTGGCCATCAGACTTCACTTTCTTCCTCTGTCCCTGAAAGAAATTCAGGGAAATCTTCTCAGTCCTCATCTTCTAACGAGGAGGAGGAGCAGGACAAAGAGAAGATCTTTAAGATGGAGGAAACTCCAGTGGCCCCAATGCCACTAGACTCTGCATGTACTCCTTCTGTGCCCAAGGTGGAAATCCCAGTAGCCCCTGAGGCACCAGATCTCCCCAGGCAGTGCTGTAGAACGTATGTCAGTGGATTCCCTGATGTCTCTACTGGTGGCAGTATAGTACCGTGACCCATGTTCATAACCTACCCTCCCTGGTCACTTCATACATCCACAGTATTCAAATAGTCTCATCCTCCAGTAGAAATATAACAGATGTTCCCACCACCTAACTGAGCTACAGCAGGTTTTAAGCACATACCCTGCATTTGTACTGCCATCCAGGAAACATGGTTTCCAGCAACTCGGACCCTTACCCTTCGTGGCTAACTAGGTCATTTTAAGAATTGTACTGACTGTGAGAGGATGTTGAGTGGATTTTGTACATACGTGCTGGACTCTATGTACAGTGACCTTGTGCCTCTTGAGACACCATTGAAGGTTATGGCTCTTCTGGTATGGGCACATCAGGATTTTACCATCTGTAATGCTTATATCCCTCGCAATGATGTTGTGTCTCAGGATATACTGTCTGCATTACTCTCTCAGCTCTCTCCACCTTTCCTAGTTGTGGGCGACTTCAACACCTATGACCCTTGGTGGTGTGAACAATGGTCACTGGCCATGGTAAAGACATCGATACTTTACTGTCAAAGCTCGACCTTTGCATCTTGAACTCTGGTGCCTCAAGTACTTCAGTGTGGCACACAGAACTTATGCAGCCATTGATCTCTCCTTGTGCAGTCCTGGTCTTCTACCATGTATCTACTGGAATGTCTGTGATGACCTGTATGGTGCTGACCACTTCCCAATCTTCCTGTCCCTCTCTCAGCATTGCTCCCCTGGTCACTTGCCCAGGTGGGTTCTCTGTAATGCTGACTGTGATTGGTTCATCTCTGCTGTCGCCCTTAGCTCCCCACCACAATACAGTGTTAATGTGGCTGTTCAGTGTACAGTGGCAGCCATTCTTTTAGCAGCCAGCCAAATCATTCTCTCTTCCTTGGGCTCCCCCCTTCAGAAGACGGACTCTGATGGACCCCATGGATCGCTGCAGCCATTAGAGATCATAGGTGAGCTCTGCAATGCTAGAAGCAGCACCCTTCACTGGAGCACCTCTTTGCCTTTAAAATGCTCTGTACCCATGTCTGCTACCTCATAAAATAACTAAAGCTAGAATCCTGGGAGTGGTACACGTCCACCATTAGATCATGTACCTCTCCATCACAGGTATGGGCAAAGCTTCCAGTCCCCTGCAGATGTACCAAGTATTTCCTTAGATGGTGGCATTTATATTGATCCAGGTACTGTCACCGAATGTTTTAATAAGGATTCCACTTGTGCATCTGCATCTCAGAACTACCACTTCTCCTTTCGGCTGATAAAACAGCAGGTGCTGCGAATGCACTTATCTTTCACTACCCACCACCTGGAGCCATATAATGCTCCATTCAGTGAATGGAATCTCTCCAGTGCCCTAGCCCTTTTCCCTGATGAGGCCCCAAGGCCAGACCACAGCCACAACCAAATGCTGACACCTCTCTTAGTGATTTTTCAGTGTCACATCCTTGCCATCTTTAATTGACTCTTGAGTGAGGGAGAGTTCCCACCTCAGTGGCGAGAAAACATGATAGTTCTGGTACTGAAAGTGGGGTAAGAACCTCTTTGAGATGGACAGTTATCGCACTATCAGCCTTGCCGATGTTATCTGTAAGTTGCTCGAATGCAAGGTGAACAAGCGGCTGTGTTGGCTCCTTGAGCCATGGGGCCTTTTGGCTGCAATTCAGGGCAGTTTTGGCAAAGGCCGCTCCACTGCTGATAATTTGGTTCACCTGGGGTCCACCATCTGGATGGCCCTTGTATGTAGTCGGCACCTCATCACTGTCTTTTTCATCCTACAGAAGGCTTATGTCACAGGGTCCACTCCTGATTTTTGTCAATAGGTTCCTGTTGCGCTGTACATTCTGCTTTCAAGTGGGCGCTACACTCAGTACCCCTATATCCAAGAAAATGTGGTCCCGCAGGGCTATGTACAGAGCATTCCTTCTTCCTGGTGGCCATCAATGGTCTAGAGGCAGCTGTGGGGTCTTTGGTATTGCTCTCCTTATATGCCAAACATTTTTGCTTTTATTATTGCTGAGCTTTGTCTACAGGGTGCCATACGAAAGATACAGTCACGGGCTCTCACCCACGGCTTTCATTTTTCGGCTGCCAAGACTGTTGTAATGGACATCTGTCAGCATTGTACTGTACAACCACACCAAGAGCTTTACCTAGATGATCAGTTACTTCTTGTAGCTGAAACACAGTGATTTTTGCAACCAATCTTCGATTTTCTGAAGTGGCTTCCACACCTTCGCCTACTTAAGCCAAAAGTGCTGGCGACACCTCAATACATGTCGCTGCCCGAATAACACTAGCTGGGGTGCAGATTGCTGTATCCTTTTGCAGCACTACGAAGCCTTGATTCAGCCCTATCTTGATTATGGAAGTCTTGCATATGGTTCTGCATTGCCTTCATCATTGTGGGGTCTGACATGCAACAGCAGCCTTCTGAACCAGCCCTGTGAACAGCCCACTAGTTGAGGCAGTAGTCTGTCCATCACCTATCAGGCCCTAACAACAGCTGCTGAATTATGATATACATGTTCATAGCTTCCCTGAACATCCTGACTACTGTTTCCTTTTCCCTGGAAGTGAGCTTCACTTCCCACAGCAGCAACACAGAGCTGGGTTTACGATTGCTGCATGCCTCCAGTGTCTCTGTTCGGAACTGCAACTTCCTTAACTGTCACCTCTGGTCAGGGGGACATCGCATCGGCAACCGTGGCTTGCATCCCACACTTGAATTGGCCTCAAAGTCTCCTTTGGTCCAAAAGATTCTGTTGACTCCACGATTTTCCGCCATCTGTTCTGGGCTGTCCTGGAGAAGTATCCACGCTCGGAAATGGCATTCAGAGGCAGCTCAACAGTCAATGGACAAACAGGCTTTGCATACACACATGCACAGTGCAGTGAACACCACACACTGTCAAATGACTGCAGTGTCTTCACTGCTGAATTGACGGCCATTAAATTAGCCCTTAGCTATGTTCGTTCTAGCACTGGCAGAGTATCCTAATTGGTAGTGACTCCCTTAGCAGCCTTCAGGCTATAAACCAGTGCTACTCCCCTCACCCACTGGTTATGGATATCGAAGATTGTGTCTTTGACTTCCAACAAGCTGGGTGGCCAGTCGTTTTTGTTTGAACCCCTAGTCGTGTTGAGATTTTGGGAAATGAACAGGATGATCTATTGGCCATACTGGTCACCAGGATGCCAAGTCTGGAAATGGAGGTCCCAGAACTGGACTTTGGCTGTTATTATGCCATTGATTGCTGGAAGTCTGGAATTCAGATTGGTCTGCCCTGATCTTCCCCAACAAACTAAGGACAATTAGGGAGACCATGACCATATGGCAGTCTTCCCTGCATGCTTCTCGCAGGGAATCCACTGTCCTCTGTAGACTCCGCATTGGCCACATTTGGCTGACCCACGGCTACATTTTCAGACTTGAGGATCCCCTTCACTGCTGATGCGGACCCCTCCTGACGGTGGCCCACTTACTCATAGACTGCCCTAATTTGGCTACAGTGAGGTGGCTTCTTAATCTTCCTGGCACACTGCCTTGGTGCTAGTAGATGGTGCCAACTTGGCTAACCTGGTGGTACATTTTGTTCGCGAAGGTGGTTTCTATTCATCCCTGTAGGGTAGGTCTTTTTGGCCACATAGACAACCTGAGAGTTTCTTGGCTTTAACACCTTGTCTTGACTGATCCTGTAATAACTTGTCTGTGCGGTCTTTTTTCTAGTCTTTTATCTCTCCTTTTTTTTATTGTGTTAGTTACATTTAGGCTTTACAGGATTTACCTATCGCCTCCTTCCCATGACGACTACTTCTGGTTTGCCACTTAACGGATGAAGTGACTGATGAAATAGCAGTTTAGTCCCTTTCACTCCCATCAACCACCAGCCACACAAACCACACAATCATACATGCCCAGGATCGCAGCAAGGCAGGTTATGATGTTATCACAGTCAGACCGTATACTCTGAACCCGATGCGCAGCTAACAGTGTCATCGTTACATCGCCCATGCTGCCTCCTTCTGTGATTGTCCTGTATATCTTGATGAGCAGGCTGTCCAGGAGATTTGGTGAAGGAAAAAGTGCCTGACCCGGTCACTCGCAACTTATTTGCTTTTCAGAAACCCTGCGTTTTACCATCCGGCACCTACAGTACTGTTCTTGATACCTCTTGCTCCACACGGCCATGTAGTCGAGCGACCTCAAATTTAGCACTGTGGATGTGAAATCGCCCAGCATCATGGTAACGTCCCTGTTCCCTCATTCACCTGTGCAACAAGCCACCAAACTCTTACCTCATGGGGCGAAGTCACCAGCTACTCAACTGGCAGGCTGGAAAGGACACAAGGAATATTCCCGTGAGGACTTCCTGTGTCCCTCCAGCCAGCCAACACCAGCTTCCTCTGCTACCTGAAAAGGCTCAAAGAAGTTGGGTGTGCACATATGTGGGGAAGGAGTCAGCAAACGGATAGCACACAGGAAATGGTTGCTCAAGTATGTCAGAGAAAACATACTACTCGAGATGATGAGCAAGCTGGGCAGTGCAGAAGGATGGGTCCAAATGGGGATAGGTGTGCATGGAGTCTAAAAGAAATGTGGGTGCTCCTGTGTTAAGGTCCAAGAAGTTAAGCTGATTAAAAAGTCAGACAAACAGTCTTCTCCTTTGCTGACTCGAAAATCCTCTTCGATGGTGTTGCCACGTGATACCCTCACCCGGCCGACCTCCGTGTCGCCGGTGCACACCAACTGCTTTGCTGCACTGGACTCTGCTGGCTGACAGCAGGATAATGGTGACACTACTGTAGACCTCATGGAGCAGAATCCTCCTGCCTCTGTGCACTGGAGCAGTGAGTCTTTGAAGGCTGGCACTCGGCAACTGCTGAGGTGACACCCCTTCATTTTTTCCTCATCATGACTCTCCACCAATGGAATGTTCATGTTCTTCGAAGCAACAAAGATGATTTATGGCTGCTCTTAGCATTGCAATATCACTTGTTCTCTGCCTTCAGGAAACAAAATTACGTCCTAATGACCGCTTTGAGCTCTCACATTTCTTCCTGGTCCGTTTTTGCCTTCCCCCTGAGCTTGGCATTCCATCTCATGAGGGGGTCATGCTGCTTGCCCGGGAATACGTTCATAGTCAACCCATCTCCCTGACTATCCATCTTCACACTGTTGAAGTTCGTCTTCTTCCTCACATGACCTTTCCCTTACATCCCTCCATCATCTGATGTCACCAGAACAGACTCCCCCAGCTTATTGGGCAGCTACCTCACCCCTTTCTGCTGCTCGGTGAGCACCACTCCCTTTTGGAGTTCTCCCAGAATCTGTCCGAGAGGAGCTCTCTTGTCTGACTTTTTAATCAGCTTAACTTCTTGGGCCTTAACACAGGAGCACCCACTTTTTTTTAGACTCTACGCACACCTATCCCCATTTGGACCCATCCTTCTGCACTGCCCAGCTTGCCCATCATCTCGAGTAGTACATTTTCTCTGACATACTTGAGCAACCATTTCCTGTGTGCTATCCATTTGCTGACTCCTTCTTCACATACGTGCACACCCAAGTGGCAGCTTACTAAGGCCCACTGCAGGCTTTACTCCTCGCTGGTGACCTTGGACGACCAAAAGGTCCCCAGTTGTGATGACCAGGTGGAATATCTTACAAATGTTGTCGTTACCGCTGCAGAATGTTCCATTCCTTGCATTTCCTCTTTACCACTCCATGTCCCGCTCCCTTGGTTGACTGTTGCCTGTCATGACACAATTTGTGTGCAGAGATGTATTCTCCGTGTTTTTAACTATCATCCTATGATGGCAAACTACATTAATTGCAAACAGATATTTGTACAATGTCATTGCATTATTTGGGTTAGAAAAAAGCTAGGTAGATTTCATTCACTAGTTCTTTTAACAGTTCCACTCCCTCTTTTGCCGTGTGGGGCAACCTCTGACAGCTCTCTGGGACCAAGATCCATTCCCCAATTTTCGGCCTGACTGTAACAGACAATATCATCATGGACCCTATTGCTATCTCCAACACCTTGGGGTGCCATTTTGCTGAGATTTTGAGCTCCTCCCACTATCACTCTGTCTTCCTCTATCGGAAACGAGTGGAGGAGGCTCGGGCAATACCCTTCTCTTCTGAGAACAGTGAGTGCTACAGTGCCACCTTTACTATGAGGGAACTAGATCATGCTCTCACTTCATCCCGATCCTTCACCCCAGGGCTAGATGCTGTTCATAATCGGATGTTCTCTTTCGGGCAAGCACTTTCTGCTTAATACGTACAACCGCATCTGAGCAGAGGGCACATTTCCCAGATGTTGGCATGAAGCCACTGTCATGCCCATACCTGAGCCCAGTAAGGACAAACACATTCCTTCTAGCTACTGCCCCATCCCTCTCACCAGCTGTGTTTACAAGTTGATGGAACGTATGATTCACGCCCAGCTGGTATGGTGGCTTGAGCCTCGCAATTTACTAACCACTGCAGAGTGTGGCTTTTGAGTGTGGTGTTCTGTAGTTGATCATCTTGTCACTTTTTCCACCCATGTCATGAGTGGTTTTCTGTGGTAATTCAAGACTGTGGCTGTGCTCTTCAATTTGGAGGTGGCCTGTGACACCTGCTGGAGAACTGGTATCCTCCGTACTCTTTACATGTGGGGTGTCTGTGGCCACCTGCCCCATTTCCTTCAGGCATTTTTAAAAGACCAAGTTTTCAAGATACATGTGGGTTTTGCCTTGTTGGACAACTTTATACAGGGAAACAGTGTGCCTCAGGGTTCTGTCCTGAGCATTGTCCTTTTTGCTATCATCATTAATCCTATAATGGCCTGTCTGCAGCTGGGCATCTCTGGCTCCCTTTTTGTTGACGATTTTGCAGCCTATTGCAGTTTTCCATGGACTTGTGTCATTGAGTGGGTCTCACTGAGCAGTGTCTTCAGTGATCTCTAGATTATTTTTACTCATGGGCCTTGACAATGGCTTTCGTTTTTTGACTGACAAAACTGTTTATATCAATTTCTGATGACACAATTAGTTTCTCCAACCATCTTTACATCTTGGGCCTGTTGCTGTTCCATTCATTGAAACTATAAAATTCCTGTGGCTGATGCTCGACAGGAAACACTCTTGGTCCTCCCATGTGTCTTACCCAGCAGCCCGCTGTCTGCAATCCCTTAGCGTCCTACGTGTCCTCAGTGGTACTTCCTGAGGTGCAGATCAAATCCCCTCCTCCATCTGAACTGGTTCCTTGTCGGTTCTAAACTAGACTACGGGTGTTTCGTTTATGCATCTGCACATCCATCCATCTTATACTGTCTCAATGATTGAGCACTGGTACCCTTTACACTAGCCTGGTTGAGAGTCTGTATGCAGAAGCTTCCGAACTACCATTGTCCTACTGCTGTGACTTTCTCCTCAGCAGATATGAATTCCGTTTGTGTGCTATGCATGGCCACCCATCCATGCCTCCTTCTTTAACGACTTCTTTGATTGCCAGTATGGGGTGTGTCCCTCTTCTCTGTTACCTCCTGGAGTTCGCTTTTGGCTCTTGCTCCAGCAGCTTAACTTCATGCTATCTGCAACTTGCTCGGTGGGTGTGAGCCCTTTACCACCTTGGCTTAGTGCAGTGGCCTGTGTTCACCTTGGCCTTCATTTCTGGCAATTTCTGGCATTGTTTCATACGCACGGCCAGCTGGAGTATGAAGAACAACAAATACATCTCCAAGAACACACACATGTGTTAACAGTGCTGGAAATTGTAAGTAACACCAAATGATACATTCACAATATGAAACTTATGCTACAAAAGTTGCTTCTAACCTAAAAAGCAAGAGAAAAACACAACAAAGTGTAATATATCAGCATATTATATCTGTCACATAGTAAGTTCATTGTATGTATAAAAGAAACATGTATTTGATACCACAGATGATGCTTCCCAAATAAATGAAGCAAAATGCATATGGCAACAAACAAACTGCCTTCATTTATTTGCATAGACGGTACATACCTCCCAGAATTTAGAGCATCTAAGGGAAAGATGGAAAACAGATAAAAATGACGAAAACAAAACAAACTTGCAACACAGCATTATCATCAAATAAATTTGTAGTGCGCATTGCCACTGCTTTACTGGGATGATGATTTTTGGTATACTGTGCACCCAGTTCCCATGCTTCCAGCATTTCTATTATTGTGCTAGAAGATCGTTGCTTTGCTGTTACCATCTCCTCCTCCTCCTTGTCCTCCTCCAAAGAACTCACCACAACTTCCTGTCGTGAAACACACTACAACTCCACAAATGCTTTGCTGGTCATTTCATGGCTGTGATCTTCCACAAGCTCATCAATATCATTTTTATCCACTCTAGTCCCATGCTCTTGGCCAAAGATGTAATATCACTATTGTTTACTACAGGCTTCACATCTGGTGTAGAGTGACCCTTCAAAATCCCATCTGTTCTATGCCAGTGTAGTGTTTGCAGTGCTCTTAAGCCTACCATTATTATGCTGGGGTACATTTTGTGGGCACTGTTGAGTAAACTGATGCCTCTTATAATTTTCACATTTACTCCTGTCACCTTTTTTGTAAATAGGAATCATCTTTGTTTTTAGCCAATTCTCAGGTATTCTTCCTTGTCTCCAGAACATATTCAGCAGATGCATGAGTCTGATATGTAAGAAGCTTCCACCATATTTCCAGCTGCCTGCATTAATCCCATCCATTCTAGCTGCTTGTTTGATTTTTAAGGCTTCTACCATGTCTACAACTTTCTCAAGAGTGATGATGTCCAATCAATGAAGTTCATGTGTGTATGTCTCTTCCTCTGAGTTCTTATCTTCATACCAAAAATGTTCATTGTATTAGTGCGAGGATTCCTCACCCATCACATTAAGTTGAACTAAATTCATGTAACACTGTAGGGTGTTAAGGTATTGTAAATTTTAACCTCCCATCCTGATTGTTGTTATGGCAACAGTGTTCCTCACTTGAATTGCAATGTGATTGTTGCACAACTGCTACATGTCTTGTCGTGTAGAAGAATGAAATGTTTATGTTAACCAGTTCATTGTTCACTTTCCCATGTTTGGTAAAAGACAATAACAGATACTGGAGAGAGACTTTGGAGGGACACTTAGTAGTAAGTGTATTGGTCCATGAACGAAAGCATAATAATGAAAATGTGACACAAGTGATGGATAGGTTTTTTGAATGGTTCAGTAAAAGACTATGAAATCATCAGACTTTTATCACACAAGGAATATTAATGGGTGGAAAGTGTTTTGTATGCTCCCCACTCTGGTTGTCCATCAACGCAAAGGGAATGACCTGAAAGTACTTTTTCATTGATGCATTCATCCTGCAAGTTAACCAGAAAGCATACTGCAGAACTTGGAATTATAAGGAGCAATGTGCAGCTCCACATGAAAATGGATTAGCTGCTAAAGTAGATGAGTAGGACAACATGGAGCCATATTAAGATGTGCAGGGATAGTGGTGGTGCAGATATGGATGTTTTGGACAAAGAGCTATAAGCATTGTTAAAGTTACGAAGAAGTGAATGCACATACAAAGGGACCTTTGGCCATCTCATACAAGGTAGGCTGAAGAAAGGAACATCTATGTTTATAACATCTACAGACCCAGAGAAAGTTTTTGATAATGTTGAGTGGACTACACTTTAGAAATAATGAAGGTGGCACAAATAAAATACAGGGAAAGAGAGGTTATTTACAAGATGTACAGAAACCAGACAACAGTTATGAATCAAAGAATATAAAAAAGAAGGAGCATTTGAGAAGTGAGTGGGAGAAAGTTGTAGCATATCACTGACGTTATTCAATTTGCACACTGAGCAAGCAGTCATCCAAGGAGAGATTTGGAGAGGGGATTAAAAGTCAGGGAGAAGAAATGAAGACTTTCAGTTTTATCAACAATATGAGGAAAGAGAGAGATTTTTACTCACTGAGATGACACACTGAATTGCAGACAGGCACTTCAAAAAGACTGACACACTCATTCAGCTTTCAACCAAAGAATTCTTCAGAAAAGAAAAAATACACACACATTATTTCAAGCGAGCAAACACACCTTATTCACACATAACTGCCATATCCAGCAGCTTGGGGGTTTGCCAATGATATTGTAATTCTGTTGGAGACAGCAAAGGACATGAAAGAGCAGTTTAATGAAATGGATACTGTGTTGAATTGAACCGGGTGATGCTGAGGACATTAGATTAGGGAATGTAGTAGAGGAGTTTCACTGTTTGGGCAGTAAAATAATTAATGATGATTCAAGTAGAAAGGATACAAAATGCAGCATGGAAATAGCAAGAAAGTATGGCACAACCAAAAGACATGAACTTTTGGCAGAAGGTCTTCTGAAACAGACAACACACACAGACACACACACACACACACACACACACACACACACACACACACATATATTCACGCACATCCCAGCTCACACATGATCACTGTCTCTGGCTGCACATGTGAGCTGTGTTTGTATGAATGTGTATGTTGTCTATTTCAGAAGAATGCCTTCTGGCTGAAAATATACATGTTTAGCACTCTTTTTGTTGTGCCTGTGTGCAGCTCAATGTCTCTGATATATAGTGAGTATCAATCTATTCTTCTCATAAAATGTATTATTTTTTTTATTTTTCATTTTTTCCCTTTAAGGGAGTGATTGAACTTTAGTAGTGATTTTTTCATCTTCCTTAGTTAAAATTGATGCAACATCTGGAGACTAAACCAAGGAAAGTTCACAGTAAATTGGCCTGGATTATTTCTTGGTCAATGCTCAGAAATTTGTGGAGTAAATAATTGATTTATGCCAAATTTAAATGAAAGAACTTCAGTAGCCTTGTATAGAAGTGAAATGTAGATGATATGCACTTCAGACAAGAAGAGAATACAAGCATTTGAAATGTGATGCTATATAAAAATGCAGAAGATTAGGTGGGTATATGAAATAACAAATAAGGTGGAGTTGAGTTGAACTGCAAAAAAAGAAATTTAATTGACAATTTGACAGACAAAGGGACAGGATGCATTGTGAGGCATCAGATTTGTTAGCTTGGAAATGGAAGAAAGTTTGAGGGGTAAAAATTGTAGTGGGAGACAAATAGATGAACACAATAAGTGGATTTAAATGGATGTAGGTTGTGGTAGTTACAAAGATGTGAAGACACTTGCACAGGATAGACAAGCATGGAAGGAAGCATCAAACCAATCTGTGGGACTGAATACCACATCAACTACTACAACTGCAATATGCTTAGACAGCTTCTTCCCTGTGTTTTCATTCCAAGTGCCCAAAAAAGTTCAGTATTCAGTTAATAATTCTATTAATTTGAACAACCATGGGTATTGTATTGTATTTATTGGCCCTGTTGCCTACAAAAGCACTTCTTGCATAAGACAATGGTCAAGTCATGTTACAAGTACACTTCTGAAAGTGATTTCTAGACATACTTATTTAAGATTACAATGATACACTTTATACATTAAGTATTTATATAACACACTTCATAAATTTAAATATTCTTTGACGAAGTAAAAGCAGAGTTGTTGTAAATATGACTTCAGAGATTTTTGATAGGTTTTGACTTCAGCAATTGCTCTTATGTTTTCAGGAAGTTTGTTACAAAGTTTAAGTCCCATGTGGAAAGTACCATTTTGGCACAGAGATGTGTTAATTTGAGTTACATGTAAATTTTTTTTGTCTGCTGAAGTGATCATGTATATCACAGTTTTTTCAGTCTGCCGTCCTTACATATTACATTTATTTTTAAGGATATCAGGGTTCCCACAATGTATACAAATGGTAATGGAGGAATAACAGATACCTTAAACGGAGGTTTGCAAGAGTCTTTAGGTTTGCATCCAAACAAGATTCCAACAGCCCTTTTTTTGTAGTTTGAAAGTGCTATTAGCAGTTTAGAGTTTCTCCAGCAAGTGACTCCATATTTAAGGCAAAAATGGAAGTAGAGTTGATAAGCATTCATTACTGTTTTCTCACTACAGCATGATTTTAGTGAGCAAAGAATGTGACATGTCTTCCTCAGTTCTGCATTAAGATATTCAAAATGCTTATTCCATTTACATTGCTCTGCTGCCAAAATCCTAAGAATTGGGTTTCAGTACTGTTACCAACCAGTTCATGGCTGATAGAGACCAATGGGATAAACATGTCATTGTTTGGAGCATTGTGGAGTTTTTTTTACCAACTTATTTATACACGTGCCAATAGTCACAGTAAACTTAGCATTGAGTAGGGTCAATGAGAATAATGTATCATTTTTGAGTGAACTGCTTTCATCTAAACTGTTTAATGTGGCCATTTAAGAAGACTTTAGATAAGCCTGGGGATGTTGGTCATTACCAACCTCCGAGTCCATACTATGTTCATTCATTTTTATAGTGCTAAAAAAAATTACATAATTATGTATTGGACAAGGTGCCTCTAGGTCCCAGATGCGAGAAATTTTTCTGATTTAAATTTTATATTTTTGAAAAAAATTGCCATTTTCCTCCAGCACATTTCCACTGATGCAATAACGGTTGACCAGTTCACACCGTAATAGTGTGAATCATCATCAGCAAAGTCATCCTGTCAATCAAATCAGATCATAGAGTCACCTGACTTGTGAGATGGATGGCTGTAGGAGCTATAGTCACAAGATGGAGCTTTCCTTCAAGTGGCTTAGTTATCTTTACATTTTCCTTCTGAGATGGTTCTGGGGCTACAGGAGTTACCTTCTCTTGCCCCCTCCAGGCCATCTTCACCCTGCAGGCCCCAATCCTCATAAAAAATAAATTATCACAGTTTCTTTTTTCGGAACACGAGTATGATATTTACAAGCCCTCACTGCTTACAAATCCCATAAAAATTATATCAATGAAACACACAAACAGTAGGAATCTTGGCACAATTTAGAGATACTGCAGATTTATTTTCTTTTGGCTACATTCTTAATGTCTGCCTACTTATAAGTAGGCAGTATACAAGGTGTTTCCGCATGGCAAGTGCAGTGTCAGTTGAAAAGAGCTGCATCTGTTGTGTAACTGGTAAGACCATATGACTGTGAAGAATTTTTATGTTACATTTATTACACTGTATTGTAAGCAAATCTGTTCTCAACCTGAAGGTTCATTTGAAAACTGAAACACTTCATTGGCATAGTTTTATTAGTAATAGTATCTCATTGTCTTCCTCTGACTTATTCAGCCAGTTAAAGAAACTACATTCTAAGGTGAACTTTGAACCACCATGCAACTGGCATTTTTTCAGTAACAAATTGTTCCCAGTGGTGAAAGATGTAATAAATGACAGGAAAGATCCTATGGTCAGTTAGGGTTCAAAACTTAGACCTCTGCAGTCTGATCACAGGGACATTCAAGACCAGGCCCATCTCTGGCAGCTGTGCATTACCTTGGTTTATCACATTCCCATCAGTGTAATATTTATTTGTCGTTGAAGACACCCCCGCCCCCTCCCTCCTCCTGCGGGTCAAGGGTTAGAATAGGCCCGAGGTATTCCTGCCTGTCGTACAAGGCTACTAAAAGGAGTTTCACATGTTTTGGCCTTTATGTGATGGTCGCCTGTAGGGTTTGACCTCCATCTTCAAACTTTTCCTGAAGAGCGAGCCAATTGGGGAAGGGCGCCTTACAAGGTGCATCATGACCATCGTGCATTGAGATCTTTAGCCCACTTTCTCACTGTTGCATTGCATTCCTGCCCATTCTCCATCTCTTGGGTGAGGACACATTCCTGGGTGCGTTTCCCACCATGCACTATGCAGTGTCGATTTCTGTGTCGACGATGACCATGGACTTCTTTGCACCTGATATCCAGCTCAGTAGCCAGTCTGTTATGGTGGGGCCACCATGGACCCTGTTGGTTGTAGCCCCCTGCGCCATTAACTCCCCATGTATGCCAAGGGGTAGATGCCCATCCCCCTGGGGCATCGGGACTCCCGGCAATGGCCATTCTGCCAGGTGGCCTTTGCTGTGGCTGGGTGGTGCCCGTGGGAAGGTCCTGTGGTCGGAGTGGGTGGCATCAGGGCGGATGACATGTGATGAAGCATAGTCCATCATCTCTTGCTGGTGGTGAAACACTAACAGTATCTAAGCGATCATGAGCTCAATTCAACGCACAGAAGTACAACCCCAAATTGTTCCCCTCCCTGGCTACACCATGGGAGGAATGTCAGGCTAAGGATGGCAGCGGATCTTATTCGCCCCGGTACCTTGTATGTTCGAGAGCTGCTGGGGAATCATTCATGACAATGAAGCCTCAGTTTTTTGTTGAGCATTTAGAGGACAAGTTCAGGGAGGTGGAGGGCTTGTCCAAAATGAGATCTGGGTCAGTCATGATCAAAACAGCGTTCTCTGCACAGTCACGGGAGTTACTAGCTTGTGTAAAGCTGGGGGATGTTTTTGTAACCATCACACCCCTAAAGAGCTTAAATATGGTCCAGGGTATCATATTTCACAAAACCTTATTTTGCAGTCTGATGATGAGCTGCTTGCCAATTTAGAGTGGAGAGATGTACATTTTGTCTGGCATGTCCACTGGGATCCGAAGGGAAATCAGGTTCCCACCGGTGCCTTCATCTTGACCTTTGAGGGTGATACATTGCCCAAGAAGGTCAAGGTGATGGTCTACTGGTGTGATGAAAAGCCCTATATCCCTCCCCCGATGCAGCGCTTTAAGTGCTGGAAGTTTGGCCATATGTCTTCCCGCTGTACTTCCAGTGTCACATGCCAAGATTGTGGATGCCCATCACATCCCAATACTCCATGTGCCCTGCCTTCTATCTGTGTCAACTGCAGAGAGCACCATACACCTTGCTCATCTGACTGCAGGATTCTCCAGAAAGATAGGAAAATCATGGAGTATAAGATCCTGGACCAACTGACCTACGCTGAGGCTAAGAGAAAATTTGAACGCCTGCATCCTGTGTGTATGACATCGTCTTATTCTGCCGCTACAGCAGTTCTGGCACCACCAGGTCCATGAACCCAGGTCAACTCTCAGAGCCAGAAGAAAACACCAAACACCTGCCCCCTTGATGGTGGGGGCATTTCCCTCCCTGTTGCTCCTGCACCACCTACTTCAGGAGCAACATCCCCCCCCCCCCCCCCTCCCCCAACCATCGGGGACATCCATTCCCACTTCTAAGCCAGAGAAGCATAAGTCTTCTTTGGCTTCTCTCACTAGGAAGGGGTCCCTTGGGTCACTCCCTTCCCAGGTTTCTTCTAGTGGGAGAGACAACACCTGCCAGTGGCTGAAGAGCTCAAAAGCAGCTGTGGTCATAGGGCTTCACGCTCATCCTCAGTCCCGGAGACTGAGCCAGTGAAGTCCTCCCAACCAGGGAAACCCAAGGAGCAGCAAGAGAAATCCACAAAGAAAACCCCTAAGACCAAGGAAATTGCAGTGGCACCCACACCATCGCTACTTACAAGCTCTGCGGTTGAGCATAGAGTGGAGATTGTGGCATCTGCTGAGGACCTAGATCTTGCCAGACCCTCAGACACAATGGATATAGACTGCTCAGGCAATAAATCGGTGGCAGCAGGTGACTCTGAGGGGTGAACTGCCTCATTGAATGTTCCATGCCTTCCCAGTCTCATGATGTCATCCTCCAGTGGAATTGCCCTGATGCCACCCACTCTGACCACGGGACCTTCCCACGGGCGCCACCCAGCCACAGCAAAGGCCACCTGGCAGAATGGCCATTGCGGCAGGTTTTTCCATCACCTGGCTGAGCTGCAGCGCCTGTTAAGCTTTACACCTGCTATCTGCATTGCCCTCCAGGAAACCTGGTACCCGTCAATATGGACCCCTGGCCTCTGTGGCTATAAGGGATATTACAGGAACCATAGCGACTATAATTGAGTGTCATGAGTGTCAGATGGAGTTTGCGTTTATGTCCTAAACTTGGTCTGTAGTGAACATGTGCCCCTTCAAACCCCTCTTGAAGCTGTGGCTGTCAGAATAAGGATGATGCAGGAAATAACTGTCTGCAGTGTATATCTTTCTCGAGATGGTGCAGTACCCCTGAATGTATTAGCTGCACTGATTGATCAACTCCCTAAACCTTTCCCACTTCTGGGAGATTTTAACACCCATAACCCCTTGTGGGGTGGCACCTTAATTACTGGCTGAGGCAGAAATGTCGAAACTTTACTGTCTCTGTTCGACCTCTGCCTCTTAAATACTGGGGCCGCCACACATTTCAGTATGGCTCATGGTAGTTACTTGGCCATTGATTTATCAATTTGCAGCCCAGGATTTCTCCCATCTATCCACTGGAGAGCACATGACGATCTGTGTGGTATTGACCACTTTCCCATCTTCCTGTCACTGCCCCAGCATCAGACACACGGATGCCTGCCCAGATGGGCTTTGGACAAGGCGGACTGGGGAACTTTCACCTCTACTGTCACCACTGAATCTCCCCCACGTGGTAACATCAATGTGATGGTTGAGCAGGTGGCTAGCACAATTGTTTCTGAGGCAGAAAATGCGATCCCTCACTCTTTAGGGTGCCGGAGATGTAAGACAGTCCCTTGGTCGCCGGAAGTCGATGAAGCAGTTAAGGAGCGTCACCAAGCTCTACAGTAGCATAAGGGGCACCCTTCTCTGGAACACCCCATAGCCTTTAAACGGCTCCATGCTCATATTCGCTACCTTATCAAACAATGGAAGGAGGAGTGTTGGGAGAGAGATGTCTCCACCGTGGGGTGCCACACGTCAGCTTCCCAAGTCTGGGAAAAGATCAAATGTCTTTTTGGGTACAAGACCCCAACAGCTGTCCCTGGTGTTACCGTAAATGGCGAGTTATGTACCGATGCAAACGCAATTGCTGAGCACTTTTCTGAGCACTTTGCTCGAGCCTCTGCATCGAAGAATTACCCACCAGCCTTTCGCATGCCCAAACAGCTGCTGGAGGGGAACTTCCTCTCATTCACTACACGCTGCAGTGAATCTTATAACGCCCCATTTACAGAGTGGGATCTCCTCAGTGCCCTTGCACATTGCCCCAACACAGCTCCTGGGCCTGACCGCATCTACAGCCAGATGATTAAACATCTCTCATCTGACTACAAGCGACATCTTCTCGTCATCTTTAACTGGATCTGGTGCAATGGTGTCTTTCCATCGCAGTGGCGGGAGAGCTCCATCATTCCGGTGCTCAAACCCGGTAAAAACCCGCTTCATGTGGATAGCTATTGGCCCATCAGCCTCACCAATGTTCTTTGTAAGCTGCTGGAACGTATGGTATGTCGGCAGTTGGGTTGGGTCCTGGAGCCACGTGGCTTGCTGACTCCATGTCAGGGCGGCTTTTGCCAGGACCACTCTACCACTGATAATCTTGTGTCCATCGAGTCTGCCATCCGAAATCCGAACAGCCTTTTTCCAGATGGCAACACCTGATTGCTGTCTTTTTTTACTTATGTAAAGCATACAACACGACTTGGCGATATCGTATCCTTGCCACATTGTATGAATGGGGTCTCTTGGGGACCACTCCCGATTTTTGTCCAAAACTTCCTTTTGCTCCATATTTTCCGTGTCCAAATTGGTGACTTCCATAGTTCCATCCATATCCAGGAGAATGGAGTCCCACAGGGCTCTGCATTGCGTGTCTCTCTATTTTTAGTGGCTATTAACGGTCTAGCAGCAACTGTTGGGCCATCCGTCTCATCTTCTCTGTATGCAGACGACTTCTGCAATTTGTACTGCTGCTCCAGTATTGTTGTTGAGCGGTGCTTCCAGGGAGCCATCCACAAGGCGCAGTCATAGGCTCTTGCCCACGGCTTCCAGTTTTCAGCCACAAAGCCGTGTTTCATGCACTTCTGTCGGCATCATACAGTTCATCTGGAGCCTGCACTTTACCTTAATGACAATCCACTCACTGTAGTGGAGACGTATCAGTTCCTAGGACTGGTTTTTGACGCTCGATTGACTTGGCTCCCTCATCTTCATCAGCTTAAGCAGAAGTGCTGGCAGCACCTCAATGCCCTCAATTGCCTGAGCAGCACCGTTTGGGGTGCAGATCGCTCTACGCTGCTGCAGCTCTACAGAGCCCTTGTCCAATCCTGAATTGACTACAGGAGTGGGGTTTATGGTTTGGCAGCACTTTCAGCATTGCATTTACTCGACCCTGTGCACCACTGTGGGGTTCGATTAGCAACAGGAGCTTCTAGGATGAGTCTGGTGACCAGTGTACTGGTGGAGGGTGGTGTTCCTCCACTGCAGATGAGACATGCGCAACTGCTCGCCAGCTACACACCACACATTCATAGTTCCCCTGAGCATCTCCTTTTCCCGCCTGCGGCAGTTCATCTCCCACATCGGCAGCCCAAATCAGGGCTAACAATTGCGGTTCACGTGCGGTCCCTTCTCTCTGAACTGGAGTCTTTCCCTTTAGCACCTCTACTTGCAGTCCTTTCACGTGCGCCTCCATGGTGTACGCCTCAGCCGCAGCTTCGTCTGGACCTTTTGCATGGCCCTAAGGACTCCGTTAACCCCGCTGCTCTCCGCTGTCACTTCCTCTCGATTCTTGACATGTTCCGTAGCTCTAAAGTGGTTTACATCGATGGTTCAATGGCTGATGGTCATGTAGGCTTGGCATATGTTCATGGAGGATATATTGAGTCAGCTGGCTGCAGTGTTTTCACTGGAGAGCTGGCGGCCATATCTCATAGTCTTGAGTACACCAGTTCATGCCCTGGAAAGTCATTTCTCCTGTGTACCGACTCATTAAGCAGCCTACAAGGTATCAACCAGTGCTACCCTTGCCACCTTCTGGTAGCAGGGAATCAGTTGCCCTCTGCTGGCTCCGCATTGGCCATACATGGCTAATGCTTGGTTACCTACTGCATCATGAGGACCCACCTCAGTGTCGCTGTGGCTCCCAAATGACAGTCGTCCACTTCTTGCTGGACTGCCCACTTTTAGCTGCTCTGCAGCAGACTTTTAGCTTTCCCAGCACCCTGCCTTCGGTGTTGGACAACAATGCCTCTGCAGCAGCTTTAGTTTTAAGTTTTATCTGCGAGAGTGGGTTTTATACTTCTATGTAGGTTTTAGCGCATGTCCTTTGTCCCTTTGTGTTCTCCACCCTAGTGCTTTTGGGGTGGAGGTTTTAATTTATTTCAGAGTGGCTGGCTTTCCCTTTTTATTCTCGTAGTTGGCCAGACACTGTAATCAGCTTTCATGTTTTACTCTCTTCTGTTTCTAGCATCTCTCTGTTGTTTTCTTGTCCTCTTTAGTCTCTTTCTTGTCCTTTTAGTGTTTGTTGCCTTCCCTTTGTTCTTGTGGCTTTTCCTTTCTTTCCATTTTGTGTTATATGTTTTGTCCATTTTATTCTCACACTTGTGGCATTGTTTTATTAGGAACAAGGGACCAATGACCTCGTAGTTTGGTCCCTTCTCCCACCTTTAAACCAACCAACCAACCAACCAACCAACACCCACACACCACATTGTAGACTGCCCACTTATGGGATATGGGAGCAGTTAAGTCACTAGGGACTTCTGCTAAGAATAACTCTTTTGAAACTAAGATTATAAATATTAATTTAAAAGAAAGCGGTCAAGATGTAGTTTTTAGGTATCTCTTTGTGATATTTTGCACAAACACTGTAATGGATGCTGGTCGGTCATAACAGGCTAACAATTTTCAGTGCAGAATTGCATGTGTCTTAAAGACCCTGTAGCACATAAGGAGCAGCTGACTGCTGAAAGAATTTGCTCATACTTTCTGACTCCCCCGTTGCCCTCTGCAAATGCACCCAGCAGAGGCAATGGCCCAGATGAATCAGAACTTCCTTTTTTGTGCTACAAAAGTTGGCAAAAGAAATGTCATTTTACTGGTTACCAAGGCACTTCAGGATCTGAGGCACTGTGGAAGCTGATACAGTAGCGAAGGAAAGTGTGCCACCTCACTTCAAGGTACTGCCTCTCTGTTGATAGAGGAGATAATGCTCCAACGGAAGACCCCCCAGGGGGTCCACAACTCTTTTGTGATTATGTACTTGGCTACCATGTGGCTCCAACCTTTGTGGCATTACTTCCTTTCTGTGGTGCAAGCTTACACTACCACTATCCCATCCCCCTCTGCCTCTCCATTGGATGTTTTCCTGGTGCAGATCCTGCTTGGACCTGGTTTACAATTATGACCTGAGCTTCCAATTCTGGCATATTCTACAACTTTTCATTAAATAAGCACATGGTCCCCACTGTTGGGTTTGACCTGCCACCAATTTTCATAATTCTCCAGATGTGCCAATTATGCAGGAGAGTGTGGGGGGGGGGGGGGGGGGGGGGTTTGCCCAATGTGGTGTATGCTCCAACTTTGTGCCTTTCCATCTTTGATCTTTGCATCCTCCCCTTTAATAAGGTAATACACCCAAAACCCAGCACAATAGCCATCTTGTTGTGGACAGATCATCAATTACCTGCACGATGGTAGCTCCCTGGCTGTGCAGGGATCACACTGTTAGTGCCTGAGCTGAACACACTCCACATATGCCAAGGAGTGTGTGCCTGTTGTGCCTGGGGCGCGGGGACCTCAAGCAATGGGTTACTGGCCAGGTAGCCATTGCTAAGCCTGGGTGGCATGTATGGGGAGAGCCGGTTCTGACTGGGTAGCAATATAGCGGATGAGTCGCAAATGAAGCAGATGAAGTTATCTCCCTTGGTGGCCATATATAGGACCCCATCAGTCTCTATCAAAAAGACAGTCCTCTATTAATGGAGAGAGATACAACCCTAAAATGTTCCCTTTCCTGGGTATGCCATGGGAAGAACATAGGGCTACATGGCAAGCAGAGCAATACTCCCCACAATACTTGGTTTGTACGAAGACTGATGGTGATTTCTTCTTGGCCACAAAGCCCTTATTCTTTGTGGAGTACTTAGGAGGCAAGTTTGGGGAAGTGGCAGCCATCTCTAGAATGAAGAGTGGGTCGATTTGGATCAAAATGGCATCTCATGCCCAGTCACAGGCAATGCTCGCTTGTAACAAATTGGGTGACATACCGGTGACTGTCACTCCTCATAACTGTCTAAATTTGGTTCAAGGCATCATTTTCCACAGAGACCTGCCCTTACAATCTGATGATGAGCTACCCACCAACTTGGAGTGACAGGGTGTACACTTTGTCCATCGTGTACATGGGGGCCAAAGGACAATAGGGTCAGTACAAGTGCCTTCACCTTGGCCTTTGAGGGCAATTTATTGCCTGAAAAGGTCAAGGTGATGGTATACTGATGCGATGTCAAACTGTATGTTCTGCCCACTCCCCTCCTGTGCTTAAAGTGTCTGAAATTTGGGCACATGTCTTTGCATTGCAACACTAGCCCCATCAGTAGAGATTGTGGACGAGCACTACATGTGAATGTTTCTTGTTCCCCTCCACACCATTCTCACTGCTAACTGGGTTGCACTGTTTTCTAGAGAGACAAGAAAATACAAGAATACAAGACTTTGGGCAAACTCACTTGCCAAGAGGCCAAGAAGTAGTACAAGAAATAGCACCCAGCATGTAAAACAATGTCATACGGTACAGCTAAGATGATGTCGCACACTTTGTTGATGGTACTCTTGCCCATTACGCCTCCTAGAGTAGATCCTGAGGTGCTGCTCAACTGTGCCTGCCCCCTTGATGGTTGGGGGATCCCTTCTTGCTGTTTCACCCACACCTACTTTAGGATTGTTGGCCTTCCACCCACCAGGGACATTGGTGCCCACCTCCCAGCTGGAGACAAATCACTGCTCTCTGGCTTCTCTTGCTGTGAAGGGAGGGCTTTGTGATCATCATCTTTACTTGAAACTGAGTCAGGGTAGCCCTTGCAATCATTGAAATCCTCTAAGGAGAGGAAAGACAAGAAAAAGGACATTCCGGAGATCCCCGTGCCACCAGATCCCACTTGTGGCTGAGGCGGAGATTCTGGCAGCCCGACAGGCCCCAGTTAACACCACACAATGGAACCTTTTTTTGCTCAACCATTTGGCTAAGCTACATCTTTTAAACACTTCCCCTGCCTTCTGCATTGCTCTTCAGGGGACTTGGTTTCTGTAATGTTGACCCCGGCCCTTTCGGGATACTGGGGACATTATAAGAATAGTGCTGCCTATGACAGGGTCAGGGGGATTTTCATGTATGTTGTAGACACTACACTTCAGTGTGGCCCACAGAATTTTCTCAACCATTGATCTTTCCATTTGCAGCCCGTGTGTTCTCTCATCCATCCACTGGAGAGTCTGGTTGTGACCACTTCCAGATCTTCCTGTCCCTCTCTCCGTGTCACTCCCCTCAATGCCTGCCCGGGTGGGCTCTCAGCAGTGCTGACTGGGGTGCTTTGTCACTGCGGTTGACCTCGGTTCCACACTGCATGGAGATAATGATGAGTCCGTCCAGAATATATACAGCTATTCTTTTGGCTGTTGGTTTGCAGATCCCTCAGGCCCATCCTGATAGAATGTGGTACCCTAGTAATCATCAGAAATTGCAGAGGCCATTAGAGATCATAGTTGGGCTCTCCAGTGCCATATGCAGCACCCATCAGTGGAGCACCACATTGCCTTTAAGCAGACCCATGCTCTAGTCCGAAACCTAATAAAATGATGGAAGTTAGAATTGTGGGAAAGGTATGACCACATACCTCTCCTTCACTGGTTTGGTCTAAGATCAGATATCTCTACAGATGCCAGATGGTTGCAGGTGTACCTGATATTACCTCGAATGGCACTTTCTACACTGACTCAGATGCCATCACCGAACATTTTGCCGAGTATTATGCTCGAGCCCCAGCGTCTGAGAATTACAACGTGTCTTTCATGTTCTAAAACAGTGGATGGAGCAAAATCAATTATGTCTTACTACATGCCATCTGGAACCATATAATGCTCCATCCAGTGAGTGGGAATTTGTCAATGCCCTTGTCAACTGCCCTGATACAGCCCCAGGGCCGTATCGCATCTACAACCCAATGATCAAGCACCTATTGGTGGATTGTTGGTGTCATACTGTTGCCATATTTAACCGTATTGGCGGCGTCACATCCTTGCTAGCTTACACGAGTGGTTTCTCTGGGTCTGCTCCAGATTTTCATCCAGATCTTCCTGTTGCATTGTACATTCCGGGTTCGAGTTGGTGCATCCCGCAGTACCCCCCACCCCCTCCCCATATATGGCCCCCACAAGGCTCTCTACTGAGTGTCCTCCTCTTTCTAGTATCCATCGATGGTCTAACAGCAGCAGTGGGGTCCTCTGTATCACCCTCCTTGCATGCTGAAGACTTTTGCCTCTACTATTGCTACTCTAGTGTGGCTGTTGCTGAATGTTGACAGCAAGGTGCCATACGAAAGGTGCAGTCATGGTCCCTCACCTACGGCTTTTCATTTTCAGACACTGAGACTCACGTCATGCTCTTCTGTGTATGTCCTACCTTTCACTCACAACCAGAACTTTACCTCGACAACCGACCACTCATTGCGGTGGAGACTATCACTATTTAGGTCTAGTCTGATACAATCTTTCCTTGATTATGGGAGTCTGACATGCAGTTCAGCATTTCATCATCACCCCTAGCACTGCAGAATTGGATCCAATACACCACTGCTGGGTTTGTTTTGTGACAGAGCCTTTCTAACTAGTGGTGTGAACTGCTTACTCATGTAGGCTGGGGTCTCTCCATTGCAGGTCAGATGCCAACAACTTGTCAATTATACTACCCACATTCATAGTTTACCCTAAGCATCCAAACTACCATCTCCTCTTTCCAAATACGGTAATGCATCTCCCTCAACGGCGGCCCTGGTCAGGGATTATAATTGCAATCTGCATTCGGTCTATTCTCTCTGAACTTCAGTTGTTTCGTCTTCCATCTTTCCTCTGTACCCACTCAAGTACACCTTGGTGGTGCATCCCTCAACCACAGCTTCATCTTGACCTATCACAAGGTCCAACAGACTCGGTTCATTCCGAGACCCTCTGCCGCCAATTTTTCTCCATTCGGTGCTTCCCAGGATTCAGAAGTAGTCTACACTGATGGCTCATTGGTTGCTGATTATGCAGGCTTTGCTTATACTCACACAGGACATGCTGAACTGCACTCCTTTCTAGATGGCTGTAGTGTTTTCACTGCAGAGTTGGTAGCAATCTCTCATGCTGCTGAACATATCTGTTGCTGCAACAATGGTCCTTTCTCATCTGCAAACTCTCGATCGGTGTTACCCTTGCCATACCTTGGTCATTACCATTCAGGACTCTTGAGGTTGGTATTCCAGAAACAGACTTCTGGTTGGTATTACACTGTCAAGTTTTAGGTATCCGGAATATGGCATGGCTAACTGATTTTGCCAAACTAACAATGGTTGATAAAGGAGATTACAACTCTTTGGAGGTCCCCTCCATGCAGGCCTCTCTACTGCCCTTTTACGGCTCCACATTGGCCGTACTTGTTTGACTCATGGTCTCTCCTCTACAGCAAGGACTTATCCCACTGTCACTGTTTCTCCTGTTTGATGGTGGTACACATTTTGATGGACTGTCCTAACCTAGCCACGCAGTGGTGAACTCATCTCACTGACTTGAAACCCCTGGTGTTAGGGGATGATGCCTCAGTGGCTGACTCAGTTTTATTCATGAAGGGGACTTCTAGCACTCTCTTTAGGGAAGGGCCACTTAATCTTATCAGCCCATTGAGGGGTTGGCAGAACATTCTGTGGCCTCCACTGCCTAGGCCGGGCTGTGGCTGTCTGGGTTTAATGGTCCAGCCTGGTCCTCATCCTACTTCCTATTTTACTCTTCTTCCTCCCTCTTGGATAGTCTGTTACACTTGTTCATCTTTTGTCTCTGTGTGCTTCTCTTGTCCTGTCCGTGTTGCTAGTCATTCCTAGTCAGTCTTGGAGTGGAGTATCTCTGGTAAGTGGTAAGAGCTGGAAGTTGTATATCCTCTCATTGCAATATGCTTTCATGGGCTTCCAATTGCTCCCTAGATGGGGCACCTTGCATGCCTTTCATCATCTAACTCCCTTTCTTTCTTTCTGTCACTGATCTCCCCTTTGTTGACCTTTTGTAGACCTTGGGGTTTTCTTCCCCAGGGTTTTGTGTGGTAGGCTATCTCTCTTATACAGTCACATAGACCTGTCTGTTCAAGAAAAGAGGGACTGATGACCTTGTAGTTTGGTCCCTTCAATCATTCAACTGACCAACAATCAATGGGAGAATGATTTCCTGGCAGCAATGGACAAAAAACTATATTCATTGAAAGCACCTCTTCAACTACGGCATTATTTCTGCTAGCTGTAGAGATAGAATGAAATGCCGATGACCTGTCTTTGAATAGGGCATTTTTCTCTGACGTGTGTGTGTGTGTGTGTGTGTGTGTGTGTGTGTGTGTGTGTTTTGTGTGTGTGTGTGTGTGTGTGTTATTATTTGGCAATGTGACATGTGGACATGTGGTACACTATCGAAAATTTTGTGAAATGCCTTACACAGTTATTTAGAATATTTTAGTGAGATTTAGAGTATCTGTTTCATCCATTCTGCCTTGTTGATCAACAAGACAGCTACCTGTTGTAGTATTTTACTATCTCCATTACCAGGTTCTGTTATTTTATGTAGGATCTTAGGAAATGTATAATGGGAATAGTGAAGGTAACTAGTCACTGCGCAGCCGAAACACTTAGCAGTTGACAAGCGCACAAATGCGATGGACATAACTACTAAGATTTGGGTCCATGTTCCTTCTTAGAGTTAAAAAATAAAAATCGTTCAGACTTGGGTGAGAGGTTATGTTATGTGGAGTGGTCTTTAAGAAGAGGGAGGAGGGAGGGATGGAGAAAAGGGAGAATGGTTCCAAGCAGGAAGAAGCAGCAAGAGAACAGGATAGGAATGAAGCACCGATGAGTGCAACCTGGTACATGCTAGAAAAGTACAGCAGAGTCCCGCTTATCCAAACCCCGGTAATCCGAATGTTTGGTTAATCCAACCATGAAAAATGTTAGTCTAAGTATGGAAAACAGTGCGGTAAACTGCTGTACATACACACTATTTCAATTTAAACAGTACAGTAAACATGTATTAGAAAAATTGGCAAGAAAACATTAGGTTTTAATGATGCATAACATTGAAAGAAAAGCTGTCAAACTTACTAAAATACAGTTGCATTTTATCCCTACATTTTAGATGACAAAAACTCAGTCATTGTTTCTTGGCTTAATGAAGACAGTCTGTTTTATGATGCATAGTAGCGCCATTGTCTCATAAACATCAAATCAGCATGTGTACCACAGAACTGTTGCTCCAAATAACGTAGCACGAGGTCAAGGGCTTCTGCTGCGTCACTGTGTGGCACCAGCTCTCCTTTGTCTCTTTCAGGCTCATTGTCACTTCCATCACAACAGTCCACTTCTTCCTGGTTTTGAGTCACAGCAGCAACTAAATCAGCATCAGTAAGGTTCTCCACACATGCCCCATCCACTGCTGTCCACTCATCTACATCTCCTTCACTAACTTCTTCACAACCAGGGGTAATCTGTATCATTTGTAGTAGATTTTCCCCTTCATTTTCAACTAGGTCGTCCTGAAATTCAAGAGATGTCCACAGTTTTCTCCACGATTTTCTCAGAGTATTTTCTGAAATATTCTGCCATGCCTCAGTGGCCCAATAAACAACATCCTTCACGTTGGTCTTTTTTATTTTGTCCACTAAAGGAATGCTATCATCTTGGATCAGCATTGTTAAAAATTGTTTTCTGTAAATCAGTTTTAATGTTTGCAGTATGCCCTGGTCCATTGACTGTAGAAGTGGTGTTACATTCGGCGGCAAAAACTTCACCACAATTTCTCCATCACATAATTCCTCAGTGCTGGGGTGAGATGGCGTGTTACCAATCAAAAGGATTGCACTGGGAGACAAATGATTTTCCTTAGAAAACTGTCAAACGGAGGGAGCAAACTAGCTGTGAAACCATTCTTTGAACAGCTTACCATCCATCCCTGCTTTTTTATGGGCAGGGACTTCATGTTCCAGTTTTTAAAAGCTCTGGGCCTAACACATTTTGTCGATCAGCATTAAAGGCAGCTTGTGATTACCAGCAGCGTTGCTGCATGCTAATGAAGCCACATGATCTTTGCACATTGTAAAACCAGGAGCGTGGCCTTCTGCTTTTGATGCCAGGCTTTTTGTTGGCAATTCCCTAAAATTAAGGCCTGTCTCGTCAGCGTTATAAATTTGTTGGGGATAATACTTTCCCTCTCTTACCTCTTTTTCAAACTCACCCAAGTATTCCTTCACTGCATCACGGTCAGAAGAAAACTTCTCTCCAGTAATTGTTAGCTGACAGATTCCATGATGTTTTTTGAATCTGTCCAACCAATCCGTGCTTGCACTAAAAGACTCATCACCATTCATTTTCTTCAGGTAAATGGCATTCTCCTGAACCAGTGCTCCGCTCAAAGGAGTTCCCCTTTCTCTTTTCTGCGTAAACCAAAGCAAAAGAGCTTCATCCACTTTGTCGTACTGGGACTGTTTCAAAGTCTGCCAAATTTTGAATGTTTTTCTCAAAGACGTTGCACAGGACTATTCAAGCTTCACTCGGTTCTTCTTCCAATCACAAATGGTTGCTTTACCAACACCCAGATCCGTTGCCAGTTTAGATACATTTTCACCGTTGTCTATCCACTTCAAAGCATTCAGTTTTTCATTGAGAGTTAACGTTGTATGTTTCGGTTTACTCATGACGAAAATACATACATCACTACACCTGAACAAATACAATACAACTCTTATGCGTGCCAGCAATCGATAACTAACATAACCAAGTGCTTTGAGAGCCAACTGGCAGTGCACTGACCTACGACACTACAAAGGTCTCAACAATGTACAACAACAAGGGCATGGAGTGAGAATGAGCTATTGTTCACAAACTTGTTCCCATTTGTTATCATGGTGTACCTACTTATCTGCTTGGTATACTTCAGTCTAGAAACTCATCACCGTAATTCCGGCTAATCCGAACAAATCAGTACTCCGAACAAGGTCCGGTCCCTATTAGTTCGGATTAAAGGGACTCTACTGTAGTGTGTGGCACATGACAAAGTTGTGGAAAGGGTAGGGGAGGGGGGAATAAAAGAGTACAAGAAAGGAAGAGGATGACCGTAGAGAGGACAGTGTGAGTGTAGGTTAATAGAAGCAATGGGAAAGAAGTAAAGGTTGGTGTGGGACAGGGGATACAGAAGACCGAATCCATGATTGTGGGTTCAAAGATATGTTGTAAGGACAACTCCTGTGTAAATTCTGGAAATATCCCCCAGACTGTGGCTAAGCCATGTCTCCGCAATATCCTTTCTTTCAGGAGTGCTAGTTCTGCAAGGTTTGCAGAAGAGATGTGAAGCTTGGAAGGTAGGAGATGAGGCACTGGCAGAATGGAAGCTGTGAGGATGGGTTGTGAGTCATGCTTAGGTAGCTGCACAAACCAGATGAATTGCACTATGAATCATTCACTGGATCAATTAAGAGAAGCTGGTGTTGGTGGGGGAGTGTCCAGATGGCACGAATTTTGAAGCAGGCATTGAAGTTATGCAAGTTGGTACTCAGTGGTCTGCTCTGCCACCGAATGGTCGATCTCTCCTCGGTAGTAGCCATGCATTCTGATGGACAACTGGTTGGTGCTCATTCTCACATAAAAGGCTCTGTAGATGTTACAGCTGAATTGTTATTTTCACAAGTGGTCTTGGTTCTCCTTGGGGTAAGGTATGGCTGTCATGGCACTGGGCATTGCAATAGAGGGTGCTGTGTGGATACACAGGACAAGTCTTCCACCTGTTGTAGATTGGCTGAGTTGGAGAGGTGGGAAGGGTTCTGGCAAACATGGTTGGCTATATCTGGCATATTCCAGAGCTGAATAAGCTAAGTGTGAAATTCAACTACACTCCTGGAAATGGAAAAAAGAACACATTGACACCGGTGTGTCAGACCCACCATACTTGCTCCGGACACTGCGAGAGGGCTGTACAAGCAATGATCACACGCACGGCACAGCGGACACACCAGGAACCGCGGTGTTGGCCGTCGAATGGCGCTAGCTGCGCAGCATTTGTGCACCGCCGCCGTCAGTGTCAGCCAGTTTGCCGTGGCATACGGAGCTCCATCGCAGTCTTTAACACTGGTAGCATGCCGCGACAGCGTGGACGTGAACCGTATGTGCAGTTGACGGACTTTGAGCGAGGGCGTATAGTGGGCATGCGGGAGGCCGGGTGGACGTACCGCCGAATTGCTCAACACGTGGGGCGTGAGGTCTCCACAGTACATCGATGTTGTCGCCAGTGGTCGGCGGAAGGTGCACGTGCCCGTCGACCTGGGACCGGACCGCAGCGACGCACGGATGCACGCCAAGACCGTAGGATCCTACGCAGTGCCGTAGGGGACCGCACCGCCACTTCCCAGCAAATTAGGGACACTGTTGCTCCTGGGGTATCGGCGAGGACCATTCGCAACCGCCTCCATGAAGCTGGGCTACGGTCCCGCACACCGTTAGGCCGTCTTCCGCTCACGCCCCAACATCGTGCAGCCCGCCTCCAGTGGTGTCGCGACATGCGTGAATGGAGGGACGAATGGAGACGTGTCGTCTTCAGCGATGAGAGTCGCTTCTGCCTTGGTGCCAATGATGGTCGTATGCGTGTTTGGCGCCGTGCAGGTGAGCGCCACAATCAGGACTGCATACGACCGAGGCACACAGGGCCAACACCCGGCATCATGGTGTGGGGAGCAATCTCCTACACTGGCCGTACACCACTGGTGATTGTCGAGGGGACACTGAATAGTGCACGGTACATCCAAACCGTCATCGAACCCATCGTTCTACCATTCCTAGACCGGCAAGGGAACTTGCTGTTCCAACAGGACAATGCACGTCCACATGTATCCCGTGCCACCCAACGTGCTCTAGAAGGTGTAAGTCAACTACCCTGGCCAGCAAGATCTCCGGATCTGTCCCCCATTGAGCATGTTTGGGACTGGATGAAGCGTCGTCTCACGCGGTCTGCACGTCCAGCACGAACGCTGGTCCAACTGAGGCGCCAGGTGGAAATGGCATGGCAAGCCGTTCCACAGGACTACATCCAGCATCTCTACGATCGTCTCCATGGGAGAATAGCAGCCTGAATTGCTGCGAAAGGTGGATATACACTGTAGTAGTGCCGACATTGTGCATGCTCTGTTGCCTGTGTCTATGTGCCTGTGGTTCTGTCAGTGTGATCATGTGATGTATCTGACCCCAGGAATGTGTCAATAAAGTTTCCCCTTCCTGGGACAATGAATTCACGGTGTTCTTATTTCAATTTCCAGGAGTGTAGTTTGTGGTAGCAAACATTGCAGCTTATATTCTGAACCAATACTGCTGTAATGAAATACTCAATTCTTAAACAACCGACCAATTTTTAAAAAAGAAACCTACAAGATAATGCAGTGCATATATAACTTTTTTTCAGGATTGCTTCACATGGCAGGTACACCGAGTTATCAGTTTGTGAGTAAAGCTGTATGGGATTGAATATGACTATTATTATAGTGAATTAGTTTGTAGCGAGTAAGAGCAAGTAGTGTGTGCTAATTTTATTATGACTTTTATTGCTACATTAGTGCCATGTGAAATGTGAATATATATATATATATGTGTGTGTGTGTGTGTGTGTGTGTGTGTGTGTGTGTGTGTGTGTGTGTGTGTGTGTTACTGGCAAACAAAAACAAGATGATCATAAGGAGAGCAACACAAGAGGTGTTCAACAAATTTGAAAGTAATCTTTTGCCTGCTGATATGATGAGGATTGTAAGAAGTCTTGGTCTTCAGTTAAGCTGGTAAATGTAAGAAAGTCAGTCACACAGTGGTGATACTGAAACACAAGATGACACTGTGAAGAGCAAAATACTGACCTGCGTCTTCCAAAATAGTTTCACTGCAAAAGGTAATGCTAGTTCATCCTATCAATTGTTCTGTGATTTCCAAAATAACTGATATTGATATCAATAATTCAGAAAAGATTTTTGGACAGATGCAGATGATTATACATCTTTAACAATTACATACGTCTGTTTTAGAATTATGGGACATCTTACATGGTTACACATTACAAACTCAAGTCTCTTTCACAGGAATCAACAGTTACTTTGTGAAACTCAGTTTGCTTTGTTTTTCTGTGAAATCCACATGGCTGCATATAGCAGGGTAACAGTCCCTGCTCATATGTCGATGCTGTGTCCCTTGACTTCCAGTTGGTGTTTCATACAGTTCCGCATGAATGCCTGATGAACAACATCAAAGTGCTGAACCAGCTTTGTGAGTGGCTTGAGCACTTCCTCATACATAAAACTTGGCACATGTTCTTAATGGTGACAAACCATCAGATGTGAAAGCAACTTTTGACATACTACGAGAATGTCACTGTTTACACAGACAGAGGCAGCTGGGGCAGGCTATCTCAGATATATGAAGAAGTAGTATACAGGGTGTTACAAAAAGGTACGGCCAAACTTTCAAGAAACATTCCTCACACACAAAGAAAGAAAATATGTTATGTGGACATGTGTCCGGAAACGCTTACTTTCCATGTTAGAGCTCATTTTATTACTTCTCTTCAAATCACATTAATCATGGAATGGAAACACACAGCAACAGAACGTACCAGTGTGACTTCAAACACTTTGTTACAGGAAATGTTCAAAGTGTCCTCCGTTAGCGAGGATACATGCATCCACCCTCCGTCGCATGGAATCCCTGATGCGCTGATGCAGCCCTGGAGAATGGCGTATTGTATCACAGCCATCCACAATACGAGCACGAAGAGTCTCTACATTTGGTACCGGGGTTGCGTAGACAAGAGCTTTCAAATGGCCCCATAAATGAAAGTCAAGAGGGTTGAGGTCAGGAGAGCGTGGAGGCTATGGAATTGGTCCGCCTCAACCAATCCATCGGTCACCGAATCTGTTGTTGAGAAGCGTACGAACACTTCGACTGAAATGTGCAGGAGCTCCATCGTGCATGAACCACACGTTGTGTCGTAATTGTAAAGGCACATGTTCTAGCAGCACAGGTAGAGTATCCCGTATGAAATCATGATAACGTGCTCCATTGAAAGTAGGTGGAAGAACATGGGGCCCAATCAAGATATCACCAACAATGCCTGCCCAAACGTTCACAGAAAATCTGTGTTGATGATGTGATTGCACAATTGCGTGCGGATTCTCGTCAGCCCACACATGTGGCGGTGAATCAAGGAAGTACAGTACATACTGACAAAACTAAAATGAGCTCTAACATGGAAATTAAGTGCTTATGGACATATGTCCACATAACATATTTTCTTTATTTGTGTGTGAGGAATGTTTCCTGAAAGTTTGGCCGTACCTTTTTGTAACACCCTGTATATACCAAGCTGAGATTATGCAGAGATGTGGTAAATTTTCTGATCTACGCTAGTAGTATTTAATATTGATAGCTTTCAAATTGTGACAGTGACTTTTTCCTTGCTTTATTGAACCGTATCTGTTTTTCTCTGACACTGAAAAGAGCCCCTGAAGAATACTAACGTGAATCAATCTCCCTCAAACAGTACCAAGATAACAGTGCCCCAAACCACTGTCTCGCCATCTGGACAAGAGATCCCTCAAACCTCTGCCTTTCTGTACCAAATGTAAGCAGTACAACTACAAGTTTCCTGTTATGTGTGAATGGTGGCCTTTAACACTGATGCAGGCTGTAGACAAATTATGGGCAGACAATACTGTGTATTGAATTTCATCTGGACTTACTGAAGCTTACATCCATAGTATATGTCATTTCATGTCTCTGAGAGTCATCTGCCTTTCCTTGTAGAATTTTTGTTTTAATTTTCCCTTACAGATAAAAGCCCAGACATATTAAACCTGGCAAGAGTGCAAGCAAAATCATGTTTTCGAAACAACTGAACTGACAGTCTCAAACTGGTTTGCAAAGAAAGTTTAACTATTTGTGTGGGATAGGTGTGATATCTGTCACATTGATTTGAAATGGATTGCCCTACATTCAGTGGGATGTTTTCTGACAACTGCATCAACATATCTTTTAGGAACTGTAGATGTGTTTCAGTATTTAGAATCCCATCAGTAAAATAGGGACCAGTGATGGTTGCTATTCCTGAAATTCTGGTACCATGCATTGACTTATCAAGTCATTTGACACCCACTTTTTTCAGTCATTGTGGATTGTCCACTCCCAAGTAGTCATACAGTGAACTATGCTTTGAGCACAGTTTGTAAATGATGATTTGTGTGTAAACGAAGTCACACATAGAAACATGGATCACTTAGTAATTTTTGTAGACACTATTCAGATAACTGTACCCAGTGTTGAAAGTCATTGCCATGCAGCTGTTGATTGAGTAGCAAAATATGGAATGGATAAATTTGTAGAATATCCCTGCTAGCATGTTCGAGTTGCCCCATAATTACACATAGAATCTATACTATTGCTGCTAAAATATAGGTTTCATTTCTCTACTCAATTATGTTATGTTTTGTTTGTGTATTTTAAGCTTCACACTTTCAATTTTTATTACATTTGCAATGACAGGCCATGAGGCCTTGACACAGTCAGATCATCTCTCTGAACACGACTCTGCCACTGCTCTAACAGTTTGGCAGTGTTCACCGTAAACAAAAACCCAATCCACTTTTTCAGCTGAACAATTTCATGAGCAAGTTGTCTGATTGAGCACATCAGTCTGTACACTATAGCTGCAGCAAAGTCCATGTGTAAACACAGGGACTGCACCTGATTTACACATCTGCTTACATTTGGTACAGCAGATAGACAATTCTGGGATCTCTTCTTCCAATGGCTGGATGGTAGTTTAAGGTACCCTAGTTCTACACATTATGTTGTTGAAGTCCTCACTGAAGGCTCTTTCTAATGCAACAGAAGAAGAGTGTGTAGGCCCATTAAAAACAAAAACAAAGAACAATATGAAAACACGGTGCTATAATTCAGCAGCTATAGATGTTACAAATTATTTACACACCAGAAAATTCGACTATAGCTTAGTGGAAACTGCAGCTCTATATGTTTACACATTCTTGACATATCTAAGGTGCCCAACCTTAGCTGCTTCAGCCTGTGCAAGCTATCCTGCAGATAACAATAGAAGTTCCAGGGTGCACTTTGCAAGTGGTGCCCACCATGAAGTATCATAGCCAGAAAATTGTAGTGAAATGCAGGAAGACACTCAGAAATTTGGTGCCAGTCATTATAGAAGTTGATATTTGACCCTCAACATCAATAAATATAATGTATTGTCCATAAAAAGAGGCAAAGCTCTATTGTTGTTTGGTTACATGATTGACTGTCAAGCAATGGATCCAGTAACAACGGTAAAATACCGGTATATTTGAGTATGTCGCAAAAGTGATCTTACATGGAAAGACTATACAAAACTTTGTAAAATGCAGTTGCCTGAGAGATTCTTTGGAAGAACCACAAAGAAATTTAATTCACCTCTTTAATAGGCAATAAAAAAATCTCTTTTAACCAATTCTTGAGTACTGCTCACCAGTCAGCATTACATCACAGAAAGGTTTTTAGATGACTTAGAAAAAATCATAAGACAAGCAGCACATTTTACTGCTGGTTTATATAGTACATGCGGGAACATCGTGCAGATGCTCATCTAACTCCACTCACAAATGTTATATAGGAGACATCGTGCAACAAGAAGAAGTGCTAAAACTGTCAGATGGCATGTTGCAGGAGGATCCCAGGAACAAAGTTATCTTGTGAAATGAACACAATTACAGAAATAAATGTTCATGCAGAAGCTTACCAGCCGTTTTTCTTCTAACACATCATTTGTGAATCAAACAGGAAAAGGGGGTACATGGAACACCATCACTCATGTCTGTGAGCTGACTTGAGTGCTATAGATATAACCGTAGATGCACATGTACACCTTAGACTTAAAGATATGTCTTTTACATATGGCCTTATATGACTTCATTGAAAACTTAACATTACTTTTGCTTACTTTGGTATTGTGGCAGGTCAGGTATAGTGAGATTCTGTCCATATTCATTTAACAGCTCAAGGATACCTCCATTTGTCCATCCAAAGCCAGGTTGAACTACATATTCTCCTCCATTTCCAAATTCTCCAGGTTTTTCAGCATCATACTGGAATGAAATATTGTGTTACAATCAGCTAAATAAGTACTCTGAGATGCAATACTCTTATTATTTTGTGACTGGAAGAAGGAACGAAACAAAGAAAACCAACCTTTTCAAACATATTATTGTAGCGTATATAGCCAGTATATGTTGCATGTATCCATATTTGTGCCAGCTCAAATGCAAACTCAGTGGCCTCTCTTACACCAGTCTTCTGCAGACCCATGATTAAAATGTTTTCAAGTGGGGGCCAAACATTTGGGAAGTCCCACTGCTCACCAGTGAGAATTAAGGATGCTGGAGCCCCTCCAAGATAATTTTCAATGTCGTTGTCTTTTAGGTAAGATACAATACCACGTATTTCCTTTTTAGACTGAAATAAAAAGTACATATTGAATGGAGCATGTACAATAAACAGTTTAGATAGGAAGAGAATGGAAGCTTTTGATATGATGAAGATTAGATGAGTAGGTCACACAACCAATTAGGAGGTTCTGAGTAGAATTGAGGAGAAGAGGAATTTGTGGCACAACTTGACTAGAAGAAGGGATTGGATGGTAGGACACATTCTGAGGCATCAGGGGATCACCAATTTAGTATTGGAGGGAAGTGTGGAGGGTAAAAATTGTAGAGGGAGACCAAGAGATGAATACATTAAGAAGATTCAGAAGGATGAAGGTTGCAGTAGTCACTCGGAGATGAAGAGGCTTGCACAGGATAGAATAGCATGGAGAGCTGCATCAAGCCAGTCTTTGGACTGAAGACCACAACAACAACAATATCAAGTGAAGATTTTTCTATTTAATTGGTGTAATGACATTTTGATGTTTTGTTAGCTGCACTTACAATGGTGAATGACAGAACTGTAATTAAATATATCAAATATTAATGCAGTAAATTTACTACTGCAACATGTAAATTTTAATACTGAATGTAACCATTAATTGATTCCAAGACAGTCACATTAGTTTTCAAAACAGAAATCACATTTTATTCTGCAACAGAAGAACATTGTCCAGTGTTCAATAAATATGCATCTCCACAGAAATTGTATTACTGTTTGAAAAATCTGCAAATAGTGTAATAAACCGTCCATTGGGATTCTGACTAAAATAGTTAAAGGGAATACATTTTTTTAAAAGAATAACATATTTCAGGTTCCGGTCACATAAATGTGTTTCAGAGAGATGGTATATCTTGTATGCGTGGGAAAGCATTTGTGACTGACTTGTACAAGCATTGCACCATCACTGCTGAAAAATGTGAAACCAATGTTCTGTGTAATCTATTGTTGCAAGTTACAAAAATAAGCAGTTTTTAAAAATTAGAACAGTCATCTATTGTCACTTAATATGATTTTAACTCACCGTAAGCTACAGTGTTGGAATGGAGGATTTTTATACGTTTTATGATTTAAAAATAGTTGGAGTGCCTTTGGTATTTGGGGATTCTTCTTATTCCATAGACATAGTTTCAAATCTTGATTCAGAGGCTTAGCAGCATCTGCTACAGATAATATGAATTTTGCGTTCATAAAATTTTTGAAGAGGTGGCGTCACTAGAAGCATCAGGATTAGATTTGCAGCAGTATTAAAAGGAACTCTTTCTTTTAGGGAGGTTTGCAGTTGGTAGATAACAATACATTTAAGTGGCCAAGTTTGTCTAGGAAGCAATTCTTAACAAACCAATTCCTTTGCAATCTAAGGGATGAGCTAAACTGAAAGGAAATATTACAGCAAGTATAGTATAAAGATAGGCATTATGATTATTAAGTGCAGAATAGGCATGAAGAAAAAGTGGCTAGAAATGTATTAGACCATAGCAGGTTGAATCCAGAGTATTTCCCCAGTTTTAGAGTGTAACAAATGAAAGCATGGGATATCTTCGTAAATGAAGTGAAGTGATGTGGCACTTGTGTGCAGTGGTCAGATGGACACTAATTTTTATCTTATTTCCAATATGTTTAACTAGTAACATGCAGCACTTACTTAAAAATTTCAAAATCTTTTCTAGACCAAATTTTAATCAACTTTATTATTCAGATTCTCATTTCAAATATTCTGATTACATTTGTGTAATTAATTTTCATTAGGATCCTGTTAATTAAAAGTTACAGTTGACTGAAGTTAGAACTATAGTTAGAGAGACGTGAAACAGTGTGAGGTAATTGTTAAATTTGTGAAAAGTTACCTACACCAGTTGAAAGTGACTCATTTCGACTTTAGAGGAAAGTATTGAAAATTATCAAAAACTAATTATCTTCTGAACTAATTAAGCAATTTACACAAGTGGTTTTGTATTAACCACTGTCATATTCCAGAGTTTTGTTACCTTAGTTTTTCTGTACCATCTGACATAGAACAATAATTAACTCACTAATTAATAATGTCATGTAATTTGCTATGGCACTCATTTATATAAACAAGATGATTCATGTTGGTGTAAGGTTAATAGTTCCACATATATTTCCAAATTTATGACTTGCACAATTTTATAAATCAAAATCATATTAATTCTTATAGTACGTCAAAATTAGTAAATTCCAACATGTACATTTGTCAAAGTATAATCTACCTTTCAGAATATAAAGATGTGCTGTAAAGTAATTTTATTCTGTTCTCATATTGGTTGAGGTATTACATGTCATGTATTTTAATTGGTCAACTTTCCCACTCCACTGATGCAGCCCACTGTTATTACAGGGCTCCAAATTGTAGCGTGTAATGTGGTTGTGTGTAGCATAACTATATCAGCACTTGAGATACCCTCAAAAAACTGAAAGCATGAATTCAAAGAGTTTGTCCACACATGGAACACCCTCTCCTTCAGCATGAGTATGCCAGACCACTCATAAGTACTGTGACATCAGCAACAATAGAACATCTCGGGTTCACTGTCATCGGTCATCCTCCATACAGTCCTGACATGGCCCCATCTGATTTTCATCTGTTTCCAAAACTTAAAGAACACTTTCAAGGACTTCACTTGACAGTGATGAAGTGGTGCAAAAAGGGGAGGGTGTTGTGTCTCTGTCAATGAAGTCAAGCGTTCTACAGTGACAGTATCAACAAGCTAGTCTCTCATTGGCAGAAATGAGTTCATTGCCAGGATGATTATGTTGAGAAAGAAATATGTAGGCATGAATAATAAAGATGTCGAATCTTAATAAAGTTTATTTTACTTAAAGCACTTTAACAATTTTCACTTAAGAAATTTAAAGGCATTCTTTCCAGCACGCCCACTTAACAGTTTTAGACCATCTTAGTCATGAAATAGTTAGCCTGCAGTTGTAAAACTTAAGAGTAATGATTATACTGGATGTGCTTGTGTTGTCCGACTCTTTTTTATGACATATGTTCTGGATGCAAGAATACATGCTCTGGTCAGTGCGGAACTCGAAAACTTTAATGTGTATGTAATTACAGTCTCTGTAAGTAATGAACATTGTGACTGAACTGTGTTGTGATTAAAAAATGCTGTGTAAGGTTATTGTTATTGAAGCAAGTTATTGTTGAACACGGTGGTGTAGACTGAGTTGAATGGACCACAGAAGCACAATATTTGATGAACCGAGAAAGTGCTGTAGTAAATCTAAACTGTGTTGTTTTAGATAAATGTGAACTGTTTAGTTTGGGCCGTAATTGAAAACTTCACCACTGTCATTGCATGGGTTGGCTTGGATAATTGCAGGAAGGATTATTTGTAGTGTAGAAGCTGGTCACCATGATTAAACACTGAATTTCTTATGAAGTATAATGTGTGCATTAATGTCATCAAACTTACAGAGTCACATATATCAATGGACAAACAACACCCCACACTCAGTTAGATTTCAGCTTTGCAGTCATCGAGATTGGTGCTACTGGAGAGAGAAAGGCAAGTTCTGTTGCAACCTGACCTCATGAATTCCTTCTGTTAACAGTTTCCACCTTTGACTTAATGATTATTATCCATTATTAGCCAATTTTGGCTTTCATATGATTTTCAAGATATAGTTAATGTGCATGAGCACAAGCCACCAAGCCATTAATATACAGTATAGCAGACAATCGTGAGATTTACGACATGTACTCATGTATACAGTCTGTATAAAAATGATTTAAAAGTCATAGCCGAAACAAGAAAACTGCCCAACGCAAGTCGGCCGTATCATATTGCACAACTGGCAATCATCTGTTCTATTCTATCTGGTAATAACACCAGCAACTGAGTGTTGATTAAGGTACTGTTCTCGTTTATGTCCCCGTAAAGACTCCAATCCAGCATATGTGGGTGTGTGATGCCTTATCATTTTTTCAGCAAAAGTAATGTACAGTAAATATTTTCTCTGAAAATGACATAAAACATGAAGCTTTGGAGAGTCTCTCTTGTGCTCTGCTGTGTTATATGGCAGCTGTGTTTCTCACTTTATTACAGCTCACTTTTCCACATAGATGGAATGTAGCATAATTACTGAGCATTATATGTAAACAAAATTATCTTCTATTCCTGTGACCGTAATCAGTTCACAAAGCTTTGATTGCTTTTGTTTATTTTTACAGTTGTCAAGGGCACACTATGTGCAAAACTCTGTCAAATGTGGTTTACACCTTTGATGAGCACACAGAAAGATCTGTGAATTTCCTCTTTCGAAAACAATCTCTCTCGAGACTGCTGGTGTCATTGTCCAGTGCATTGAGCTGTAGGAAGTGCAGTTCCACACTTTTGACAATAATCATGCTGCACAGTTGTATCTGGAAGGCACCGAATGAGAGAGAGAACGTGAAACATAGTTTGCTGCTGTGTTATTGCTATCTTGGCTCAGTGTACACTGACTAGTGAACAAGGGAGTGAGCTACCTGTTTTGGGAATAACTCTGCCAGTGACCACATAAAAATTTATTTCCTATGTTCACGTGGAGGATATAGTCTTGTGAAGTCACATGAATATCTTTGAAACATCCTGTGTATTGCTTTTAAGATGGATTTAAGCTGCTGACTTTTTGAGAAAATATTTTTGAATGTTTGGCTTCTTGCCATGGTAACAAATGTTCCGTGTAGCTTGCAGTATTTGATGGAGGAAATGTTTCTTGAATGCCTTTGTTTCTTCTTTGAAGGTTTTATTTCTAGGACCAGGTTGCTAGGAGAGTCCACCTGACTAAGATCAAAAAGCGATGTTAGGCTTGCCAAGACCAAAATGTTGTTTAGTTTAATGTTCTTCTGAGTCCTGGGACCTCAACTACTACAATATCTGAAGTAGAAGACAAAATAGAATCTGTAATAAGTGAAGCAGAATTTGTCAGAATGATGTTCCTCAAACAGCACTTACATTTTCCAGGCTTAAGAGAGTACCTGTATCTATATTAGTAATGATATTAACAGCACCCCCCCCCCCCCCCCCCCCCCTCCCCCATGAACCATGGACCTTGCCGTTGGTGCGGAGGCTTGCGTGCCTCAGCGATACAGATGGCCATACATACCGTAGGTGCAACCACTACGGAGGGGTATCTGTTGAGAGGCCAGACAAACATGTGGTTCCTGAAGAGGGGCAGCAGCCTTTTCAGTAGTCGCAGGGGCAACAGTCTGGATGATTGACTGATCTGGCCTTGTAACCCTAACCAAAACGGCCTTGCTGTGCTGGTACTGCGAACGGCTGAAAACAAGGGGAAACTACAGCCGTAATTTTTCCCGAGGGCATGCAGCTTTACTGTATGGTTAAATGATGATGGCGTCCTCTTGGGTAAAATATTCCGGAGGTAAAGTAGTCCCCCATTCGGTCTCCGGCGGGGACTACTCAAGAGGACGTCGTTATCAGGAGAAAGAAAACTGGCGTTCTGCGGATCGGAGCGTGGAATGTCAGATCCCTTAATCAGGCAGGTAGGTTAGAAAACTTAAAAAGGGAAATGGATAGGTTGAAGTTAGATATAGTGGGAATTAGTGAAGTTCGGTGGCAGGAGGAACAAGACTTTTGGTCAGGTGAATACAGGGTTATAAATACAAAATCAAATAGGGGTAATGCAGGAGTAGGATTAATAATGAATAAAAAAAATAGGAGTGTGGATAAGCTACTACAAACAGCATAGTGAACGCATTATTGTGGCCAAGATAGACACGAAGCCCACACCTACTACAATAGTATGAGTTTATATGCCAACTAGCTCTGCAGATGATGAAGAAATTGATGAAATGTATGATGAAATAAAAGAAATTATTCAGATAGTGAAGGGAGACGAAAATTTAATAGTCATGGGTGACTGTAATTTGAGAGGTAGGAAAAGGGAGAGAAGGAAACATAGTAGGTGAATATGGATTGCGGGAAAGAAATGAAAGAGGAAGCCGTCTGGTAGAATTTTCCACAGAGCATAACTTAATTATAGCTAACACTTGGTTCAAGAATCATAAAAGAAGGTTGTACACATGGAAGAATCCTGGAAATACTAGACGGTATCAGAGAGATTATATAATGGTAAGACAGAGATTTAGGAACCAGGTATTAAATTGTAAGACATTTCCAGGGGCAGATGTGGACTCTGACCACAATCAATTGGTTATGAGCTGTAGATTAAAACTGAAGAAACTTCAAAAAGGTGGGAATTTAAGGAGATGGGATCTGCAGAAACTGATTAAACCAGAGGTTGTACAGAGTTTCAGGGAGAGCATAAGGGAACAATTGTCACAAATGGAGGAAAGAAATACAGTAGAAGAAGAGTGGGTAGCTATGAGGGATGAAGTAGTAAAGGCAGCAGAGGATCAAGTAGGTAAAAAAGACGAGGGCTAATAGAAATCCTTGGGTAATGGAAGAAATATTGAATTTAATTGATAAAAGGAGAAAATATAAAAATGCAGTAAATGAAGCAGGGAAAAAGGAATACAAACGTCTCAAAAATGAGATCGACAGGAAGTGCAAAATGGCTAAGCAGGGATGGCTAGAGGACAATTGTAAGGATGTAGAGGCTTATCTCACTAGGAGTAAGATAGATACTGCCTACAGGAAAATTAAAGAGACCTTTGGAGAAAAGAGAACCACTTGCATGAATATCAAGAGCTCAGATGGAAACCTAGTTATAAGCAAAGAAGGGAAAGCAGAAAGGTGGAAGGAGTATATAGAGGGTCTATACAAGGGTGACGTACTTGGGGACAATATTCTGGAAATGGAAGAGAATGTAGATGAAGACGAAATGGGAGATACAATACTGCGTGAAGAGTTTGACAGAGCACTGAAAGACCTGAGTCGAAACAAGGCCCTGGGAGTAGAGAACATTCCAGTAGAACTACTGATGGCGTTGGGAGAGCCAGTCCTGACAAAACTCTACCATCTGGTGAGCAAGATGTATGAGACAGGCGAAATTCCCTCAGACTTCAAGAAGAATATAATAATTCCAATCCCAAAGAAAGCAGGTGTCGACAGATGTGAACATTACCGAACTATCAGTTTAATAAGTCACAGCTGCAAAATACTAACGTGAATTCTTTACAGACGAATGGAAAAACTAGTAGAAACCAACCTTGGGGAAGATCAGTTTGGATTCCGTAGAAATATTGGAACACGTGAGGCAATACTGAGCTTACGACTTATCTTTAAAAGAAAGATTAAGGAAAGGCAATCCTACATTTCTAGCATTTGTAGACATAGAGAAAGCTTTTGACAATGTTGACTGGAATACTCTCTTTCAAATTCTAAAGGTGGCAGGGGTAAAATACAGGGAGTGAAAGGCTATTTACAATTTGTACAGAAACCAGATGGCAGTTATAAGAGTCCGGGGGGTATGAAAGGAAAGCAGTGGTTGGGAAGGGAGTGAGACTGGGTTGTAGCCTATCCCAGATGTTATTCAATCTGTATATTGAGCAAGCAGTAAAGGAAACAAAAGAAAAATTCAGAGTAGGTATTAAAATCCATGGAGAAGAAATAAAAACTTTGAGGTATGCCGATGACATTGTAATTCTGTCAGAGACAGCAAAGGACTTGGAAGAGCAGTTGAATGGAATGGACAGTGTCTTGAAAGGAGGATATAAGATGAACATCAACAAAAGCAAAACGAGGATAATGGAATGTAGTCGAATTAAGTCAGATGATGCTGAGGGAATTCGATTAGGAAATGAGAAATGTAAAGTAGTAAAGGAGTTTTGCTATTTGGGGAGCAAATTAACTGATGATGGTCGAAGTAGAGAGGATATAAAATGTAGACTGGCAATGGCAAGGAAAGCGTATCTGAAGAAGAGGAATTTGTTAACATCGAGTATAGATTTAAGTGTCAGGAAGTTGTATGGAGTGTAGCCATGTATGGAAGTGAAATGTGGACGATAAATAGTTTGGACAAGAATAGAATAGAAGCTTTTGAAATGTGGTGCTACAGAAGAATGCTGAAGATTAGATGGGTAGATCACATAACTAATGATGAAGTATTGAATAGAATTGGGGAGAAGAGGAGTATGTGGCACAACTTGACAAGAAGAGGGGACCGGTTGGTAGGACATGTTCTGAGGCATCAAGGGATCACCAATTTAGCATTGGAGGGCAGCGTGGAGGGTAAGAATCGTAGAGGGAGACCAAGAGATGAATACACTAAGCAGATTCAGAAGGATGTAGGCTGCAGTAGGTACTGGGAGATGGAGCTTGCACAGGATAGAGTAGCATGGAGAGCTGCATCAAACCAGTCTCAGGACTGAAGACCACAACAACAACAACAACAATTAACAGCAATTAACAATACTAGAAATTGCACGACACTTACCTAAGCTACAACAAGTTTTTCATGAATATTTTACAGTATCTGATTTGACATAAGAGCAGTATTAGGGATTCATTTTCCTCCAGTATGAATGAAGAGTAATAGTTGACTTCCATAGAGCAGGAAAGTGTGATAGAATTATCTTCAAATCGAGTTGCAAAACTCATGTTCAAGGAGCCAAATTTTGGGAGTTTGTAGAGCTTTCTTCCTTGACTATTTTTTGCTCTAGTGTAGAAAAACTTGCAGATTTGATTTTTAACTACTTGCACAAGAAATTTATTTCTGGATATGAGAAATAAATACAGAAAATGCTCACAAATATCCATGATCTCAGAACACTACTGTCAATAATTCAAACTAATATTAACAACCTAATATCAACAAGATTCCTAATGAGATGTATTAGAAAGGCTCCCACCAATTTTCTTAAAGTTTTGTAAGATTAAACTGCTCTAATTCAGTTTTTTAAAATAAAATATATTGTTATCCGCAAGAAGCATTAGTATGGAATTTGGTGATACTTGTTTTGGTTTATTTAATTAACCATTTTCACCTCTTCTGCAGCAACAATTGTATGCCTAATTCATTCAGTCATTGTGTTCTGTTGATAATCTTGAGAAGGAGAACATTAACAAAAGTGTGTACTACATTGCTTAATATTATTTGTGTGTAAATTTAAGTGGCAGAACTACTTTGAAAAATGCTGTTGATTTAAATTTCGGCTGTTTGTTTATCCTGATGGGTAACAAGCAATGATAAACAGCTTTATGTGCTGCAGAAAGTCATTCTGAACATCCCCTGTAATAAATACTTTACTAAAACAGTGAGTGATCACATTTTTCTCAGCACAGTGACTTTTCTGAAATATTACATTTAGAAAATCATAGTCCGTAACACAAAATATTGTCTTGAATAATTTAACAATTTATTAGAGCTGAACATTCTCTCTCTCTCTCTCTCTCTCTCTCTCTCTCTCTCTCTCTCTCATGCCCAATTGAGAGGCACTTGCCCCTTCTTCTTCCATGCCTTCCACTATTCCCCATTCCCTTCTTGGTCTATAAATCTCAATTGCCAATCTGCTTCTCCTCTTCACCAACTATTATCATCATGTTCAACCACCCAAAAACAGCCAGTGTTGCCATAGCCATGCTTAAGAGCAGGAATGTTGAAGTTATTTGCCTGAATGGACATTATTTGACAGAAGATATGAGGTGGTTCCAGAAGTTCCCATATTATATTAATTGCAATTATTACATCTTACTCTGCACCATCACTTTTAAAGTAATCCTCTTGGAGCCAATACACCAGTCCCACTGTTCCAACCATATTTGAAGTGCACAAATCTTTCATTGTTAGAACCGCACAGTTTGAATCTCATCCACTGTATCAAACTGTCACTGCTTCAACTGGATTTTCGACTTGAGGAAGGGGAAGAGGTCACAGAGATGCAAGACTGTAGAGTACAGTGGGCAGTGAACAAGTATCATCTTATATTTAGTAATACATTTCTGGATAATGAAGGCAGTAAATGGTCTTGCAGTGTCATGGTAGAGAACTGAGTTTTGGTTGCTTCTGTTTGTTTTGAATCACTCATGGCACAAGCTTCTCATGTTCAATTCCTTTGGTCAAATACATTCACAGGTTTCATAGCTTATTCCCAAAGTTTTACAGAGGTTGTGTATGGTTTGTGTATGATATTGCAGAATCTGAACATTATCATGGTGTGATACCAGTCGACTGCTGACCAGGATGTTCACCATGTTTGCCCCTTTTTGAAATGTTTGTATCAGTTGCAAGTCTGACTGGCCTCAAACATTGTCCCCAGATGCTTGCTTCAACATCTGGCTGATGCATTTATGCAGGTATTTTCTCGTGTTTAAAACAGAACTATATACCAGGCATACTGCTATTTCATGTTAGCCAGTGCAAGATCTCAAACTCACAAAATGATGAAATGTGCTCACCAGCAACCAACCCAACCAATCAGTTGGTAGCGACACTGATTAAGTAAGGATGTTTGGGGAGACCACTATAGTTTGTTCACAATATCCTGAATGAATTCTGAGGGTGCAATGAGCAGGGGAAGCGAACACTGTCCACCGACTCAGCCTGTGGGCAGCTGTGAGAGGACAGACACAGTGTGAGGGGAACGAGCCATACTTTTGTCATACAGTACTAGCACTAACAACTGAGTGTGTTGCTTCATATTGCACGTCTACAAAAGTAAAAATTGACGCAGGTGTGACAAAAGCTTACAGGATTTATGAAATCAAAATTGACAGGTTCATGTTGATTGAGTATGCTTGTTACTACTAAAATGTATAATTTCTCATAGAAAGATTGAAATAAAAAGAGTCAGTAGTAAAAATTGTCAGTGAAAAGAATGATTAAAATTTTGACCACATAACCCTGCTTCTAAGTACTCAAAATCTGACTCATAATTTTCCTCAACTGCATATAATTAGATGTTATCATCACTGCCATCTGATTCAGGAGAATAATTACAATTTCTTCTACTGCAAGTTCAATGACAGTTTGTGTCCTAAGTTATTGTCTTTCAGTTGTTCAACCAGTACACTTCTCACTCATTAGTATAACTGACAGGGATTCACTGGCAATTTTTTCCAAATGTCTTCTGTAATGTTGTATTCCCAAAATGACCTTTTCATTTTTGCCTGTGCGAGTTCTGTCACAGTTAAATAACAGTTTCAGAGCCACAAGTGGACAACTGTGTGGCTTTTCTTGTTAGTCAGTTTGTTGACGATATATGACTTTTCAGCAGTTCTATGTTCTCGAAATAAAGAGAACAGAGCATGTTTCATCATACTATCAATGTAGGGCCAGCTTTCATTTTCAGTCTTTGCAGCAACTACACTTTGGTATCATAATGTATAAATATTCTGTCCACTTCTCTGTTATGGTATGGAGCATTGTCCACAACTATGACTGCCTTTGCTGAAGGATTTAGGAGTTTCTTGCCATTTTTCATTGTTTGTTGAACTACCAGAAACAAGCAGAGAAACTCCACTTTAACAAAGTACAATGAAAAGGAACTAGAATCTAGAAAATTTGTGTTTCATGGCAGTTTAGAGGAGACATGGCCACATTTCATATAAATGACAAGTATCAGTCCAAATCAATGTAATATGACTGGTGGTGGTGTTATAAATTATTTTGTGATATGTACCAGAAATTCAGAAATTGGTCCTGTGATTATTATAAATAACCAAAACTAGTAACCACCAGTAAAACTAAAATGATTTGTTCTGATACTTTCACAAGAATAATCAATTTTTGAAAATATAAGTAACTGTATAGATAAAAAATCTACTTAGCGTACTACTACACATACAAAAGGTATTATTGTTTGCAAGCTTTCAGAGCCATTGGCTCCATCTTCTGGCAGAAGGGCTGAAGGGGAAGAAGGGGGGATGAAGGTAAATCTTCACTGACCTGTGTGACTTTGTCAGACTCCCCCCTTTTCCTATACCTCACCAGCCCTTTTCCATCATCCCCCCCCCCCCCCCCCCCCCCCCCCACTCCTTCCCCTTCAACCCTTCTGCTAGAAGTAGAAGAAGGAGCCATTCACTTGCAAACTGTAATACATTTTATATGCATGTATCCTGCCAACTCTTGGTGAGTAGATTAGTTAAGCAATTACTTATATGGGTCTGATGCTTGTTACTTATATCAAGTACAGTGGCTGACAGTCTGGTTTGCTGTCAAAAATTGTCAATAATATTTCAAATAGGATAAACTTTGATATGTTCCTAAGCAATTTTCTAGATATACTGAACAAAATCTGTGCACATAAAACCTGCTATATGAAAGTGACTAGTGCTGTAACTACCAATTTTGTGTGCGCACATCACTGCATAGTTCACACTTGAGGTCTGTGCTTGATTCAGTTCTTAGAGGCCATCTAGCCAGCAAATATTACAGCAGTAGCATGTGCAGCCTGCTGGATATGCCGCCTGTTAGAACTAATGACTATATAGGCTGGAGCCCAAGGCTCTGTCAGCCACTTGTGTTTTGCTAATTGCATTGTACCTTACTTCTACATGTGTGTACTGTTCAAGCAATAAATTCAGTCTTCTTGTATTGGAACACGTTTTGGCAATGAGTACAGTATTCAACACCATGTATTCCACTTCAGTTATTGGTCTTTTAATTTGCATGGAGGTAGTGCTCATATCTCTTCCCAAGCAAAAGCAGGTGCAATTTTCAGTTTAACGACTACATTGGCACAGCCTGCAGCTCCACCAGCAACATATCCACTGCTGTTCCCTGTGTACAATGACGCAGCAGTAGGCTGGGATACTTGTAAAAAATGCTTGTGGCAACATTTGCAGGCATTTGGGGCAACAGACATAAACTTGTGCAACATCCGTTTTTGTTATGGATTTCACCTCTCTTGTAACAGTTGTTGTGTCAACTTGCTCCATTATAAGAACTTTTAAGTTTTTCTTTTGATCAGACATGTGAGTTTCTTTCTATGTATCACCATAAATGTACTCAAATGTGGAGTTTTACTGTTGCAAAAAGTGGGCAAAACAGTCATAAATTGTCAGCAAAACTAAATGGACTTAGCATTCATTGTAATTTTGTGACAGTGTTCATAAGGAATCATATCCAGATCAAATAGTTCATGGTGTATTCATACATTTTGCTCCTGATAGGGAAGTTTGAGAGCAAGTTCTATAGTGTGAAACTCCTATGCTTACGGAAGTATTGAGCATAGCTCGGTCATTTGAAGTTTCACAGGCTGCAGGAAATCACATAAAACCCTGATCCTAAGTTTCAGAAATCAGTTCTTCTCATCCCACACAGCCTTCAGTCAGTTCGCAAGCAAATGTAGACGCTACTGAAGCTGTTCAGCAGACATCTCAGCATCATATACATTGAAGAGCCAAAGAAATTGGTACACCTGTGTAATATAGTGTAGGGCCCCCGTGAGCACACAGAAGAGCTGCAACACAATGTGGCATGGACTCGACTGATGTCTGAAGTAGTGCTGGGTGGAATTGACACCATGGATCATACAGGGCTGTCATAAATTCGTAAGAGTACGAGGGGGAGGAGATCTCTTCTGCACAGCACATTGCAAGACATCCCAGATATATTCAATAATGTACATGTCTGGGGAATTTGGTGGCCAGGGAAAGTGTTTAAACTCAGAAGAGTGTTCCTGGAGCCACTCTGTAGCAATGTCCTGCTGAAATTGCCAAAATCCATTGGAATGCACAATGGACATGAATCGATGTGGGTGATCAGATAGGATGCTAATGTATGTGACACCTGTCAGAGTCATGTCTAGATGTATCAGGGATCCCATACCAATCCAATTGATCACCGTCTACACCATTACCTTGCTGCCTCTGGATCATGGGGTTCTGGTTTCGATTTCCGGGTAGGTTGGGCTTTTCTCTGCCCAGGGACTGGGTGTTTGTGTTGTCCTCATAATTTCATCATCATCATCATCATCATTCATGACAGTAACAATTGTACGAGTGTGGATGAACGCACAGTTGAGTGGTCCACAAACTAAACCAAACCAAACAAACCCACACCATTACAGAGCCTCACCAGCTTGAACAGACCCCTGCCGACATGCAGGGTCCATGGATTAATGAGGCTGTCTCCAAACCCATACACGTCCATCTGCTTGATACAATTTTAAATGAGGCTTGTCTGACCAGGCAACATGTTTCCAGTCATCAAGAGTCTGATGTCCATCCTGACAGGTCCAGGCGAGGCATAAAGCTTTGTGTCGTGCAGTCATCAAGGGTACACGAGTGGGTGTTCAGCTCCGAAAGCCCATGTTAGTGATGTTTTGTTGAATGGTTCACATGCAGACAGTTGGTGATGGTCCAGCACTGAAATTTGCAGCAATTTGTGGAAGGGTTGCACTTCTGTCCCATTGGACGATTCTCTTCAGTCATCACTGGTCCTTTTCTTGCAGGGTCTTTTTCCGGCTGCAGCGATGTCAGAGATTTGATGTTTTACTGGATTCCCAATATTCATGGTACACTCATGAATTGGCCGAAGAGGTAAATCCTCATTTCATTGCTTCCTTGAAGATGCTGTGTCCCATCTCTCATGTGCTGACTATAACACCATTTCAAACTCACGTAAATCTCAATAACCTGCCATTGTAGCAGCAGTAACAAATCTAACAACTGCACCAGACACTTGTTATCTTAAATAGTCATTGCCAACCACAGCACTGTATTCTGCCTGTTTACATGTCTCTTTATTTGAATGTGCATGTCTGTACCAGTTCCTTTGGCACTTCAGTGTAGGTAATTGTTGTTTTACAATAACAAAAGTCCGTGTCACGACAGCAACAACCTCATGCTCCGCTGTCTTCGTGCCCATACTGCTTCATTCAGCAAAAACCAACTTCATGTCCCAAGTGCTGGGAAATATGTAATAGGTGCTATTAGAATTTTCACTTCTGTATGTAATTCTTTTCAAACCTGAGTGAGGATGAAATGAACATGGATATCAAGAGTGGCAATGTGTTTAACAAACCACTGAGAATGCAGGTGAACATGGGTGCAGCAGCAATGTTGGTGAATTCTCAGACCTATGTAGAGCTGGGTTCCTCCCTCTGATTCTAGTGTCATGGAGGCTGGTGAGTTATAACAAACAACAGATTCCCATTCTTGGACAGTTTTCTGCACCTGTGACTTACAAGGCAGTGGTTCATTCATTAACATTCCTAGTTGTGGACAATGCTTACACTGAAAGTCTACTTGGTTTGGATGCTTTTAAACTGCTTGGATTCTCCATCGATGATGAAGTGCATTTAGTTTCTGATCAAGTTTCATGTCGACACTTAAATGCTGTTTTCTCCAGGACTGGGTTGCACAACTGAATTTCAGGCTCACATTGCTCCCTCTGCCCACCCCCACTTTATAGGATCAAGTGAAAGCAGAATTAGATCATCTTCATTTCCTTGATCTTACTCAGCCTCTTGATTCCAGTGAATGGTGAGCACCACTGGTGATAGTAAAAACATACTGGTAAATTATGCCACTGCAGTGATTAAAAAAAAATCTGTCAGTGCACAGTGAATCACTGATATCTACACTATGCTGTGCACTGATGAGCTGGTAACAAAATTATTGGGGAGGGGGGCATTATTTTTCAAAGAGTGACTTGGCAGAGGCATATTTACAACTGCTGCTCCATAATGAATCTAAATGTCTTCTAGCTATCAATACCCAATTTGTGCTATATCAATGCCATTTGGTGTGGCAAGCACACCCGCTATTTTTCAATGCTTTTTAAAGAACTTATTGCCTCAGTTCCAGGCTGCATAAACTATTTAGGTGAGATAGTAGCGTCTGGTGCCTGTACAGAGGATACTTTGTAGAAACTTTGTGCTTTTTTTGTGCCTCATTTTCTGTTTTACGATGTGCACAGTTGCAGTTCTGTTTGGATGAGACACAGTTTTTTCAGCCATGCATTATTTATTTGGGTTTTGAAGTGTCGAGTCCTGGCACTAAACCATTGCGCTAGTGTACTGGTACTATTGACACACTGCCACACCCATGTCCATCAAGGATGTACAGGCCTTTTTAGACAAATCTCTATACTTTAAATTCAAACCAGATGCTGCTTCTGTGGCACAACCACTCCATGCATTATTATGTAAAGATGTCTTTTACAGTGGTTCCTGGCTTGTGACTGGGCATTCAAGTTGTTGAAATCAAAGCTGCAGTCGGCCCCTCGTTTGGTCATTTTTCAGCTGGGCCAGCACCTTGTGTTAGCAATGGATACATATCAGTTTGACTGTGGCACTGTCCTTGCTCATAAGTATGCAGATAGATCTGAACACCCTATCGCATATGTCAGTAATTCCTTAAATGCAGTGCAGCAGTGTCCTTCTCAGATAGATAGAGGTTTTTGTGGTCATGTATTCTCTGAAAACTTTCATGTTTTTCTATACGGGTCTAAGCTTCACCTGATCACTGACCTCAAACCAATGGTATCTCTTTCTAACTCTTCAGCATCCCTGCTGAGCAAAGCCAAACATCACTTACAATGGTGGACTTTTTTCCTGTCATGATAGAATTATGAGATACGTTTTTGACCTACCGCTCTACATGCAAATGCTGACACCTTATCGTGTTTGCCGATTGGTCCAGATTCAGAGTTTGATAAAGAGGAATTATTTTGTTTTCTTTTAGACATGGAAACTTAAAACATTATTAACGGAATTCCTGTTACTAGCACTAAAACTGTAGCTGCGGTAGCCACAGATCCTGTTTAAGGAAAGTTATTAGTCTTGTGCAACGCAGCCTGCCTACAGTGTGCCGCCCCCCCCCCCCCCCCCCCCCACCCCCACCCCTCCCTCCCAATGGCCTGATCCACAGCACCCTTAGGAAAAAATTCACTTAGATTTTGCAGGACCTTTTTTGAATTTCTTTTTTTAATTTCTTTTTTGAATTTATGTATGGGGTATGTTGCCTGTTTACTTCTGTGACAGCAACAATTTCAGCTTTGTTAAAAATTTTTGCAATGGAAGATCTTCCATGTACGTTAGTTATGGACAATGTCCCCAAATCGTATCTCAGGAATTCGAAGATTTTTGTAAACAAAAATGGTGTTCACCATGTTACAGCTCCTCCTCTCCGCCCTCAACCGAACCAGAAGTAGAATGACTAGAACAAACATTTGAGACTCAGATGAAGAATACATTTTGGGCTGGAAGTGGCTCTCTGCCAGTTCCTCAGTTCTTGTAGGCTCACTCTTGTAAGTGATAAAGAGTCTGGCAGAATTTTTGCATGGTCTTCAGCCCCAGACTCTGCTGCACCTGCTTCAGCTGACTCCATATCATATGCTGGCACCGGTGCCACAGTGCTTTTGGCCTGGCACAGCTGTTGGGGCTCACAGATTTGGCCACTGGGTGGAGGCGGTAATCGAGAGTACCTGTGGCCAATGCCTTTGTGTCATCTGCATGGCTGAGGGGAGGTTGTTGTGACACATTGACCAGCTACGACCTCAGGTGGGCAGCTGTGCACTGGGTGTGCCTCCGCTGCCCCTGTGTCCTCCATCTGCCAGGCCATCTCCTGTATCAGGCCGGTACCCTCACCTTCTCTGCTGCCACAGCCAATGTCTTCACAATTGTTTCCTCTGCTTTCGTCTGTCGGGGGCCACGAAGGGACCCAGCCTCTCACGCTGTCACAGCGACACCTCTGCTGCTGCCACCTCAGTCACATCTGGCACTGTGTGTTCCACCACCTTCAACGCAGTCTCCTTCCCTGCAATGGTCTCGGACATGGAAATTGAATCTGAGCCAATGTTTCGTGTCCTACTATATGGCCTCTCACAGGGGGAAAGGCACCACACCTGTCTGTGCTCACACCCTTTCTGATCATATGCACCGGTGGCATCACTTCGCATGACTCAACAACATACATTGACCATAAAAGAAATGGACATGGGAACAGTGCTCACTTCTTCACAAAGAAAGAGCAGTACTGTAATTACCAATTTTTTGTGTGCACTGCTTCACAGTTTGTGTGTGAAGTCTGTGCTTGATTCAGCCACTAGAGGCCACCTGGCCTGCTAATATGAGAGCAGTTACATGCAACGCCTCCTGGCTGTACCCTCTGTTGGAACTAATGACTATATAGACCAGAGCCCAAAGCTGCACGGGCCACTTGTGTATTGCTATTTGTATTGTACCTTGTTGTCTTCCATTTGTGTGTACTGTTTGAGCAATAATTTACAGTGTTCTTGGGTTTCAACAACTAGTACATTAGACTGGATTACTAAAGGCAAATTGCTAGAAAAAGTCAGCTGCATAAATAATTAAAGAGTAACAGAATATAGAATATATTGAGTGTTATACAATTATATTTAATAATACTGTAAATACAGCAGAAGAAATGCCAAATAGGAAGTCCATTTTAAAATTCTAAAATACATTAATGGCATTGTGGTCCATAATCAAATCTGAAAGTGGTGTAAAAATACATAACTATGAAATTTCTAAAATTATGCATTAACTTGAGAACACTGTAAATCCTGAGCAAATATCTGTGAGCTTCAATTAATTTTTCATAAATGTGAAATCAGATATAAGTGTAGCAACTTACCAAATAAAGGAAAGCCTTAAAAAATGTGGATGTCACACAAAATCCACAACAGTTTTGACAAGGAAGAGTGAAAATATTGCTACTGAAAAGCAACAACTCTGGTGATAGGCATGGGATACATACATACTTAAACTAGTGTACAAAATAAAAAAAAATTATCCACTTTCATTAAAAAAGTCAGTCTCTCAAATGAGCTTTTTTCCGATATATGTTAAGTTTTGAGGAAGTAGCTGCTACTCCCTCCTCCCCAGAGGAGGGATGGACATTTTAAAACCATCTATAGATGGTTGTATAGGTTAGGGGTCTGAGTATCACACCCTGCAACCATTCAGCTTGGTGGACCTCATTTGTGAGTAATTAATGAAAAGAGAGTTTCAGAATTTCACATAATGTTCTAGAGCAGTGGTTACCAACAGGTGGTCTGAGGATCCCCAGGGGTCCGTGAGCTATGCCAGAGGGGTCTGCAAGATGCTATTAGAATAAAAAGTATATTAAATATATTTCATATGATAACAAATTGCTTGTTTTGGCCACTTCCTGCATGAGCAGAGATTTAGCGAATACTACTTCTGTGTCTAGTGTCTTCCTAGATCCAACTGTCTAGCACAAAACTAGAATTAGATAGGGGCAAAGAGTTCTGCTGTATGCCATTAGACTGTGCGTGCTTCCTCTTTGCAACTGACAACTGACAGTCACTTTACACAGAAACGCGCGTTTCAGATGACAGTTGGCCATTGTTAATTTATTGCCAGTGCTTTCACAGACCATGTTGTTTACATATTCAATATTCTGTATTAAAACAGTAGTGTTTATAAAGCGTTTTTTTCGTGGAAGCTACAGTTTGCATAGTTAAAAATGGACCGTTGGTTAAAAAGTGGTTTGTTAAAACGAGAAAAGCCTGCAGATGAAGAGGAAGATAATGCATTTGATGTTCAAGCAAGTAAGTCACTGACTCTCGAACTGAAGTTGTCAGTATCTGTTGAACGTAAATTGTCAGCGTCCCTTGAACCTGACCCTTCCAAGATCAGTGTTAAAAATGGACCGTTGGTTAAATGTGGTTCGTTAAAACGAGAAAAGCCTACAGATGAAGAGGAAGATAATGCATTCGATGTTCAAGCAAGTAAGTCACTGACTCTGGAACTGAAGTTGTCAGTATCTGTTGAACCTAAATCGCCAGCGTCCCTTGAACCTGACCCTTCCAAGATCAGTGTTAAAAATGGACCGTTGGTTAAATGTGGTTCGTTAAAACGAGAAAAGCCTACAGATGAAGAGGAAGATAATGCATTCGATGTTCAAGCAAGTAAGTCACTGACTCTGGAACTGAAGTTGTCAGTATCTGTTGAACCTAAATCGCCAGCGTCCCTTGAACCTGACCCTTCCAAGATCAGTGTTAAAAATGGACCGTTGGTTAAATGTGGTTCGTTAAAACGAGAAAAGCCTGCAGATGAAGAGGAAGATAATGCATTTGATGTTCAAGCAAGTAAGTCACTGACTCTCGAACTGAAGTTGTCAGTATCTGTTGAACGTAAATTGTCAGCGTCCCTTGAACCTGACCCTTCCAAGATCAGTGTTAAAAATGGACCGTTGGTTAAATGTGGTTCGTTAAAATGAGAAAAGCCTACAGATGAAGAGGAAGATAATGCATTTGATGTTCAAGCAAGTAAGTCAGTGACTCTCAAACCGAAGTTGTCAGTGTCCGTTGAACCTAAATCGTTGGCATCCCTGGAACCTAATCCTTCCAAGATCAGTGTTAAGCTTACTTGGAAATTGGTTTTATGTTCACTGGACCTGAGTAACAGCCTAAACCTCAATGTGTAATTTGCTATGAAAGCCTTTTGAATGAATTTATGAAACCAGCAAAACTATGGCGCCATCTTGAAATAAAGCACCCAGAGTACAAAAGTGTCATTAGATTTTTTCAAAAATAAAATAGGAGAGTTGAAAACATCTCATAAAACAATTACCAAACACTGTGGTGCAAATGTAAATGAAAATGCAACCCTTGTGTCTTACAAGGTGGCTCAGCTTGTTGCTAAATGTGGGAAAAACCACACAATTGCTGACGAACTTATACTGCCTTCAGCAATAATACTTTGCAAGAGAATGTCAGGTGATTCAGCTGCTAAGGTAATAGGAACTGTCCCGCTATCAAATAATACTGTTCAAAGACGAATTACTGATATGGCAGTTAACATCGAAGAAACTTTGCTGGCTAGACTTTGCATGAATGACAAGTATGCTCTACAATTGGGTGAAAGCACAGACATATCAAAAAAAGCCATAATGTTGGTTTTCACATAATTCTTATGGGAGGACCAAGTGCTTGAAGATTTTCTTTTTTCATGTGAACTACTGCATACAACAGCACATGATATTTGTACTGCATTAGATAATTATCTCAATGAACACGATGTCACCTGGAAAAAATGTGTAGGCTTGTCGACAGATGGAGCAAAGTCAATGGCTGGCAAAAAAACAGGACTTCTAGCTTGTATCAAAGCAGTATCCCCTGAGCTGAAATGGACTTACTGTTGTATCCATCGTGAAGCCTTAGTAGCCAAAAGATTGCGTGAACCTTTACAAAAGGTACTTAACGAAATAGTTTAAATCATCAACTACATTAAAATGCGACATCTGCAATCCAGATTATTTTCTTCGTTGTGTAAAGAGATCAGCAGTGAGCATGAGCAACTTCTGATTCATACGTAAGAAAGATGGCTTTGTCGAGGTAGGATCTTGTCAAGATTTTTTGAACTTAGAGATGAGGTTTGTGTCTTCCTTCTTGACACAAAGTACACGGATTTTCTCACTAACTGCTCTTGGCTTTGTCAGTTGCGTACATAGCTGATGTGTTTGAACACTTGAATGTATGAAACTTGAGCTTACCAGGAAAAAATGTAGACATGTTCAAAGTTGAGGATAATATTAGTGCCATGGTCAAAAAGGGTCAGATCTAGGTGTCAAGGATAGAAAACGAGTCAAAGAAAAAGATCCTTCCATTTGCAACCACATATCAATGTGAGCAAGCATTTTCTTCCACGTGTTTCATGAAAAACAAATATAGGAATCGGCTCGACATGCGGTCGGATTTTAGAGTGAAAGTTTCAAGTTTGGAACCTAATATTTCAGAAATAATGCACTCAATGGTCAGATTGAACTCATATCATTAAGAACTAAAAATTAAAACTAACTTTATACTCTGTTGTAACTGTATTTTTTTCAGATAAATAATACCTTGTATGAAATTAGTGTTTTCTTATTTTTCACACGTCTACTCAATGCGATCTCAAGTGTAGTACACTTGAAAGATCAATACAATCAGTTTTAATTTTTTCCTGTCATTTTCAGTTCATACTCAATTTTTAATTTTTTAAGGAGTTTGTTATACTAAACACCCAGATTTAAAGACAAAGATTTTGAGCAATAATCAAAAATTTAACAATAACAATGATGGCTAAATTGAAAAAGTTTTAAGCTCAATATTTTTTCAATAATGAATATGTCAATGTTATTTTCTAAGTACCAAAAATAGAAAACGTATAAAAAGACTCTTAATTTGGGTTTTTTAGATACTTGATACTGTGATATGACAAGGTACCAATCATGCTCGAGAAAATTTTGTTGGGAACCCCTGGTCTTGAGCCTTGAAAATACTACTAACCTCGTGACTGGTAGCATAGTATAATAATTAAGGTGCGTTCTTCACATACAAAAGAGTGAGGGTTTGAACCTCCTCAGGTGCTTTGAAATTTTTTATTTTTAAACCTGTATCCAAATGAATAACCATCATTTTTATTCCATTAATTAGTTTAAATGTTTTACCCTAATGCTTATTCACTCATTTTAATCATTATATTAACTTCTTTATTTTCTCTCATTTTTCTTAGTTTCATTCTTCTTTTGTTAATTATTATTGTGTATTGACTTTGATTTAATTTCTTCCATTTTATCATCTTATATTTTTGTCTAAGTTGTAAGATTCGTTGTTTCTGTTCCACATTTTGCTTGAATTTTGTTTTACTTATAATCCCTTCTTATGTTTAATAACCATTTCTTTCATTTAGATCTTCATCTGTGTTATTTTTGTCCATGGTGCAACAAGAATGTTTTTTAAATGTAAATACATAAAACTACAACCAGTCACTTTTTTGAAATAGTTATTTATTATTCCATGAAATAGTTTGAAAACAGTTTGAGGCTCATCTTCAGATGGTTTTTCGGAAGTTACATATCTACTTCATGCATAATGCTGTGTGCTGGCTCTGTGATAAAAAGATGGAACATGCCTTAACGCATTGCCTTGAGTATTGTTTATCTGTCGATTTGGATCCAGAATTTAGTTTTTTACATACTGCAACAGTATGGGTGGCTTTTTTGTTTTGTTAGTATCCATCTGTCTGCTTCCATTGTGTTGGGCACTTGTTATCACTTCAAACACTTTTACACTGTGTCACACAATATGTATGCATATACACTGTGATAGTGTATATGCATCACAGTGTATGTGTATATATATGATGGTCATCCACAAAGTAAGTTCCATTCGGTTATATAAAACAAATGTGTACAGATACAGAAAAAATATCTATTGTACAAAAATCTACAACTGTTAAACTACTTTTCTACATAGCTTCCGAAATTTTGTAGGCACTTGTCATAGCGTGGCACAAGTTTTTGTATGCCTTCTTAATGGAAGATTGCTGCCTGTGTATTCAACCATGTGGTAACATGTTCTTTCAGCTCGTCATCATTGTTGAAGTGTTGATCATGAGGGACATATTTTAGGTGTAAGAAGAGATGAAAGTCGCTAGGAGCAACTTATGGTTGTGCTTAATCTTCTCTTCAATTGTGTGAACCAGTTCCTCAGTAGCCACAGCCAGGCATCCACTTTGTTCTTCATTGAACTGTCTGACCCATCTTCTAACCATTTAATCACTCATAGCATTTTGTCCATAAACCTTGCAGATTTGCCGATGAATTTCCTTTGGTTTAACTTTCTTTGCATTTAGAAAATGAATCACAGATCAGATTTCAAACGTGGTGGCATTTTCAATTATGGCTGACATTATAAAGAAGCACTACAAAGCACTTGTTGGCAGCAGCAATCTGAAAATGGTGTACATGTCTTCTCCTTGAGTCAGAGTAACTGCAACGCATGCTCGGAACTGCGATCGTAGTGCTGCCGCGGATAGAAATAGAAATGGAGCTTACTTTGTGGATGACCCTCATATTATGTAAAAGTGTGTGATGTGCAAACAGCTGGCCAGACAATGGAAGCAGATAGGTGGACACTAACAAAAAAACCATCCATTCTGTTGCAATAAGTACAAAACTAAATTTTGGATCAAAAACAACAGATATACTCATGACAACACATAAAGCATATTACATATTCTTGTCACAGAGCCAGCACCCAGCATTATGCTTGAAATAAATATGTAACTTCTGGAAAGCCATCTGAAGTAGAGCCTGAAAACATAAAAAAATCAGTTCATGGAATAATAAATAACTATTTAAAAAAAATTATTGGTAGCAGTTTTATGTATTTACGATGAATAAACTGTAGGCTCTAAAATGTCTGCAATGGGTAAGTTTAATCTGTGTTCTAAATGTTTGTGTGGTGATTACCATTGAAAAATGTACAACTTGTTATGAAAAATACATTTTTTGCACTATTGCGTAGTCAGTATAAATGGATTATTTTGGCTTTAGTTATTAACCAATATATTGGCATCTTCAGATGTTTAAATGTGATGACAGATAGGTAAAAATAATTAAACACACCTGCACAGAGATTTCTAATATGAAAAGAATGAACAGATGACAAAATGAAGGTGAATAAGAACTTTGAAATGGTAATTATTATGCCGTGACAAAGAATTAGAAATAAAAAATACATTTAAAGAAATTAACTGAATAAAAATAATGATCAAATTCAGTATTAAAAAGATTTAAAAACAAAACATTTCAAAGCACCTGAGGTGATTGAACTCTCAACCTTCTGCACATGGGGAATGCACTTTACCCATTACAGAATGCCACCAGTCAGTGTACTGGTACTATTTTTAAGGCCCTAGACTGTTATGAAAAACTTTAATCCCCCTCACCTCCCATAGATTACTCGTAAATGAGTGCCCACTGGTATGAATGGCTGTAAGGTACGACACAGGGGGTCCTAACCTACATCACCATATAAAAGGTTTCAAAATATCAATCTCAGCCCTGAGGACATCTCCTTTTTGTGTACAAAATTTTAATGCAACTGTTACATTATTTTGAACAATCAATGTAGTTTCCAGCAGGGAAAACAAATACACTATAGGTACTATAATAATAAGATTGTTGACAAGATTAACACCCCACTAGGCAAGAATAATAAAATGGAAGGAATCCTCTGTGACCCTTCTTAGGCATTCAACTCAGTAAACCACACCCTACTGATACACAAACCAGGGAAGCATGAGATTAGAGGCAGTGCACTGAAGTGTATTATGAAAAAAAAAAAGAAATCCTTCAGAATGATTGGTGACACTAGGTATCCATCAAAGCTCCATTCCTTTTCTGTTCTGTGTTACTGATTTGTTTATCAGTTTCAATTTCCCATCATATATGTTTGCAGATGATACATCTGTTCTACTTCATATACCTGAGTGCAGCTTAGAAACATGGTTTCAGCTATAGGGTTGACTCTGAACTTTTAAAAATCTCATGTAGTGCAATTCAAGACCCAACAGTAAAAATGCCAGGAAATTAAAATATGCCATAAGAAAAAGGAAAAAGCAGATTTAGAAACTGTCAAGTTTCTGGGACTAAATCTAGATAAGAATTTAAACTCGAATATATTTATTGAGCACCTATCAACTAAATTGTATAGCTTTGCATTAGCAATGCAGATGATATCGTGAGCTACTGACATGGACACACAGAATATTGTGTTCTTCAACTATTTTGAGTAAGCAATGGGTTACAGCATTGCTTTGTTGATAAGTTTTAGGAGTACACTGCCTGACAAAAAAGTGGAGGAGGCAGAAGACATGGTCAGATGTCAGTGTAACTTCGTACACTTACACATATTTGGTAGGTATGTAAATGATTTGGAGTTGCAATATTCTGTGATAGGTAAAATAGCCACCAGACTGCATTAGTGTTCCTCATATTTAGTGCTGTTACCAGTCCTGGTAGGGTATATAATAGCTGTGAGCAGCATCAGATAATGAGTGTTCAATGTGAAGGATATGGAGGTGCCATGTACTTGTGTGAGACAATATCAGCACCTTACACATTTGAAAGGGGTCTCATCTTGGGGGTCCATTTGGTTGGCTAGTCTAATTGTGTAATGATTTGTTTGGCATTTGGATGTGACAGTGGCCTACCCTTGGACTGTGTGGAAATGTGAGGGCAGGCATACTCGTCGTCATAGTTGCAGTCGGCCACGTCCGATAACCACAAGGCAGGATCGCCATATTGTGCACTGAGCTCATTATAACCCCTTCACATTTGCATCTGTAATCTGAGAAGAAGTAAAAAACTCTCAACATTTTGTGTTATCCCACACCATTGGTCAGAGACTATTAACAGCTGGACTAGGGAATTACCCTTCCATGTGTAGACTGCTGGTAACACCAGAACACAAACGGAAATGTTTCAAGTGGTGCCTCAACTGAGAAGGATGGACTAGTGATAAATGGTGCCGCATTGTGTTCAGTGATAAATTATGGCTCTGCATTATGTTGACCCCCTGTATTCCTGCCTGTCGTAAGAGGAGAAGCGCAGGGCATATGGGGAAGGATGCCTTACATGGTGCATGAGTGCCCTTAGATTTAATCTCCTGAATCTCTTGTAACGGCTTTGCATCTCCACCTGCGATTCAACTATTTGGGTGAGGACACTTACTGGGATATATCATCTTCTTCTTCCATTGGCTCCTGTCCTCTTTCAGCCCTATGACAGTATTGGATTTCTCTGCACCCAGTATCCAGCTCGGTAGTTAGTCTGTTGTAGTGGGGCCCTGACAACACAGGGATGGCGCTGCTGATGCCTGAGGTGTAAACTCCCCAAGTATGCCAAGTATGCCTGTCTTCCTGGGGCATCAGGACTCCCAGGAATGGCCATCATGCCAGTTGGCCTTTGTTGTGGCTGGGTGGCACATGTGGGGGAGAGCTCCTGATAGGAGTGTGTGGCATCAGGGCAGATGACCTGCAATGAAGCAGACTAAGTCATCTCTTGCTGGTGACCGTACGGCACCAGCAGTCTCTAAGAAGGGCAAGATTGAATACAATGCCGACAGGTATGACTCTAAATCATTCTCCCACCCCCCGTTACACCATGGGAGGAACATAGAGCTACAGAACACAGAGAGCCATATTCGCCTCAGTTTTTAGTCTGTAGCAGAACCACTGGGGACTATTTTCTACCTATGAAGCCTTAATTTTTTGTTGAACACCTGGAGGGTAAGTTTGGAGAAGTGACAGCATTGTCCAAGATGCGAAACAGCACAGTCTTGATTCAGACAGTGTCCCCAGCCCAATCCTGAGTGTTACTCGCCTGTGATAAGATGGGTGATATTCCTGTTTCTGTTACTCCTCATAAAAGCCACAACATGGTCCAGGGGATTATTTTCCATCATGACTTCCTCTTGCAGTCTGACGACGAGCTCTGTGCCAATTCAGAATGAGGGTGTTCATTTCATCTGGCATGTTTACAGGGGACCCAAAGACAACAGGGTTTGCTATTGGTGCCTTTGAGGGTGATTCATTGCCTGAGAAGGTCAAGGTGATGGTTTACCGCTGTGACGTTAAACCATACGTCTCTCCCCCTGTGGTGCTTTAAGTGCTGGAATACATCTGCCCCATTGGTGGTAGGGGGAAAATCTTCCTCCTTTGCTCACAAAGCACTTACTTTGGGAGCAAGGCCCCCCCCCCCCCCAAACGCATGGGACATCAGTCCCCTCCCCCCTTCTGCAGAAGCAACAGCCTCCCCTGGCTCCTCTCGTGTGGAAGGGAACCCTTGGGGCCCTCTCTTCCAAGGTCTCCACTAATGCCATGGTGGACACTCGCCAGTGACTCAAGGAGCTAAAAGCTGCTGGATGTATAGCTTCAAAGTCTTCCTCCATGCTTGAAGCTGCTTTGGAGAAATCTTCCCAGCAAGCCCCTAAAGAGAAGTGAGAGAGCAAGCAAACTAAGAAGAAGTCTGCTAAGAAACAGAACCCTCTGGTGGCCCCAACACCACCACTCCCTATCAATTCTTTATCTGAGGATGCAGTGGAGATCTTAGCATCCCCTGTGGACCTGAATCTCACTGATGCCTCATCCAGCATAGAAATGGCTACAAATACTCGGTCAGCAACAGCAGGTGACCCTGAGGCATAACCTGCCTCCTTGCAAGTTTCATGTCTTCCCAGCCTCACGATAACATCATCCTCAAATGGAATTGCGGCTGTTTTTTCCACCGCCTGGCTGAGCTACAGCAACTGTTAAGCTTTAAACCTGCTTTCTGCATTGCCCTTCAGGAAACCTGGTTCCCAGCAATGTGGACCCCTGCCCTTCATGACTATAAGGGATATTACAGGAACCGTAGCAACTATAATCAAGTGTCAGGTGGAGTTTGCGTCTATGTCCTGGACTCAGTATGCAGTGAATCTTGAAGTTGTGGCTGTCAGGATAAGGACAACACAGGAAGTAACTGTCTACAATGTATATCTTCCTCCAGATGGTGCAGTACCCCTGAATGCATTGGCTTGAATGACTAATCGACTCCCTAAACCTTTCCTACTTTTGGGAGATTTTAATGCTCATAACCCCTTGCGGGGTGACACAGTCCTTACTGGCTGAGGCAAAGATGTTGAAAATTTACTGTCACAACTCGACCTCTGCCTCTTAAATAATGGGGCCGCCACACATTTCAGTGTGGCACATGGCACATATTTGGCCTTTGATCTCTTGGTTTGCCTTCTCCCATTTTTCCACTGGAGAGCACATGTTAACTTGTGTGGTAGTGACCACTTCCCCCTCTTCCTGTCACTGCCACAGTGTCCGGCCCACAGATGCCTGCCCAGATGGGCTTTAAACAAGGCAGACTGGGACAATCATTTCTGCGGTGGAAAATGCGATCCCTCATGCTTTAGGGTGCCTCCCATAGTTTCTCCCATATCCTGGTGAATGGGGTCCTGCAGGGCTCTGTATTGAGTGTATTTTTTTGTAGCTATTAATGGTCTAGCAGCAACTGTTGGGTTGTTTGTCTCACCCTCTCTGTATACAGATGTCTTCTGCATTTCATACTGCTCCACCAGTACTGGTGTTGCTGAGCATCGCCTACAGGGAGCCATCCACAAGGCCCATGGCTTTCAGTTTTTGGCTACAATGTTGTATGTTATGCACTTCTGCCAGTGTCGTACCATGCATCCGGAACCAGAACTTTACCATACTAAATAACAATCTCCTCACTGTAATGGAGACATATCAATTTTTAGGACTGGTTTTCGACGTCCGATTGACTTGGCTTCGTCACGTTCGTCAGCTTAAGCAGCAGTGCTGGCAGCACCTCAATGCCCTCCGCTGCCTGTGCAACACCAACTGGGGTGCAGATTGCTCTACGCTCCCCCAGCTATACAGAGCCCTTGGTCAATCCCACCTTGACTATGGGAGTCTGGTTTATGGTTCGACGGTGCTCTCAGCATTGCGTTTACTCGACCCAGTGCACCATTGTGGCGTTTGAGTAGCGGCAGCGGCTTTTAGGAAGAGTCCAGTGACCAGCATCCTTATGGAGGCTGGAGTCCCTCCATTGCAGGTCAGGCTTGCACAACTGCTCGCCAGTTATGTTGCACACATTTGTAGTTCTCCTGTGCATCCCAATTACCGTCTCCTTTTCCCATCCACAGCGGTTCATCTCCAACATTGGCGGCCCAGGTCAGGGCTTACAATTGCCATTCATGTCCGATCCCTTCTATCTGAACTGGAGTCGTTGCCTTTAACACCTACACTCGAGGTCCAATCGTTTACACCTCCATGGTGTACACCTAGACCGTGGCTTTGGCTGAAAGTTTCACATGACCCAAATGACTCAGTTTACCCCACAACTCCCTGCTGTCACTTCATTCCATTTTTGACATGTACTGAGGCCATGAAGTGGTTTACACTGATGGATCAATGGCTGATGGTCATTTCGGCTTTGCGTATGTCCATGGAGGACATATTGAACAGCATTACTTGCCCGTTGGCTGCAGTATTTTCACTGCAGAGCTGGTGGCTATATCTCGTGCTCTTGAGCACATTTGTTCATGCCCTGGGTAGTTGTTTCTTCTGTGTACTGACTCGTTGAGCAGTCTACAAGGTATCGACCAGTTCTACTCTCGTCATCCTTTGGCAGTGACCATCCAGGAATTCATCTATGCCTTGAATTGGTCCGGTCATTCAGTGGTGTTTGTGTGGACCCAAGGACATGTTGAAATCCCAGGCAATGAACTTGCTGACAGGCTGGCCAAACAGGCTACATGGAAACTGCTTATGGAGATCAGCATTCCAATAACTGACCTGCGTTTGTTTTTACTTCGCCAGGTTTTTTGGCTTTGGCAGATGGAATGGCATAGTCTCAGTGCACACAACAAACTGCATGTCATTAAGGAGACTATGAATATGTGGCAGTGCTCCATGTAGGCCTCTTGCAGGGCTCCGTGGTTCTCTGCTGGCTCTGCACTGGCCACGCTTGGGCAGTGCACGGCTACCTACTGCACCATGAAGACCTGCCTCAGTGTCGATGAAGCACCCGGTTGGCAGTGGCCCATATTCTGGTGCACTGTCCCACTTTGACTGCCCTGCAATGAAATCTTCGGTTACCAGACTCATTGCCACTAATTATATCTGACAATACATCATCAGCTGATTCAGTTTTACGTTTTATTCGTGAGGGTGGGTTTCATCATTTGATCTAAATTCTAGCACATGTCTTTTGGCCCTCTGTGTCCTCCACCCTAGTGCTTTTAGGGTGGAGGTTTTAATCTGTTGCTGAGTGACTGGCTTCTCCTTTTTATTCTCATGGTCAGCCAGCCATGGTAATCTGTTTTGTCATTTTAATCTCTTCTACCTGTTTCTTGCGTTTCTGTGGTTTTCTTCTCCCCTTTTTTCCATTTAAGTGTTTGTTGCCATTCCATCATTCTTGTGGTTTTTCCTTTCTCTCCATTTTGTGTTGTCAAGTCTTGCTTGTTTTATTCTCACCCTTGTGGCATTGTTTTATGTGGAACAAGGGACCGATGACCTAGCAGTTTGGTCCCTTCACCCCTCTTTTAAACCAACCAACCAACCATTATGTCGGATGACTGTCGTCATTGAAAATGGTGGCAACCTGAGTAGAGGTCCTGGGAGCCATCAGGTATAACTTCAGGTTACAGCTAGAAGTGATTGAGGGAACTGACAGTTCAGTGGTATGCCACGGACATCCTGCATCCTCACATGTTCCATCTCATGTGTGGGACCAGATCACATGTCAACTCTGTCAAAGTGCGAACATCCAGCACATCAAGGACCAGTTACTATAGTTGTGGGCCAACTTGGCTCAGCCTTTATGGCACCTTCTCTACCGACTCAGATCATGTTTCCAGGGCAGAGGGGGTACGGTGTCATATCAGTAAGTGGGGTTATGCTGCCAAGTTATATGTAAATTTGACTCAATTTAGTGATCACTGCTATAACCTGACATACTCATTCAACCTGTGAAGTTTCATTTCATTTTGTTGTCCCCTTCTGTGTGCTTCACTTTTTTTCTATCAGACAGTGCATTATGTGTGAATCGCATCTCCAGAAAAGGTCATCAAATATGTGGGCTAGTGGCACATGTCATTCATTATTTAAACAATTGAAACTTTTAATGTAACTCCCTATATGGCTAGCAGACAATAAGTTTATTATTCAGACAACCATTATTAGTAGTGGAAAATTATCCATGTAATATAAGAAAAAAATATTTCATACTTCTTGTTCTTTGATTAAACTAACATGCTCGGGCACCCCAGTGTATGGGAATATAAATCTTCAGGAGGCTAAGAGACAAGTACAATCAGAACATGAAGTTATGTGTATTAAAAAAGAAACTACATGATGCTGTAATGCAGAAGTGTTGTTATTCAGTGGAAGTCCTTATGAAGGATGAACTGATAATTTAAGTAAGCTTTCATTGGTAATTAGACACTGACAGGAGAAAAATTAGACTATGATCTCTCAGATTTTCTCAGCACAATTCATTAATGGTTTGCTTCTGGCTGCTCTGCTGAGCTGCTGTTTCCCTTTTTATGCACAATATTTCAACTACTGACCCAGCCATCACAGCACTTCAAAAAGATGGCTGGATCAATCTTGGAAATATCATAGATAAAATGGAAACAATAACTCAGCAGAACACCCAGAACAACACCATTATTTATAGTTATTATAGTGTGGCATTTCATTAGCTATAATTTTATGTAAGTGAATTACATTATTACTTTTTGTGTGTCTCCTGTACAGTAATCAGATGATTGATAAATGTATATTATGGAACAAATAAATGACTGTTCACTGCTCCCTGTTCTAAATTTGGTTTATATTTGTGAAGGAGGAGGACTGTCAATTAGACACAAAAAATTTAAAATAATTTCTTCCTCAGTGGAAAAGGAAATGCATGAAAGCTTAAGAAGTAAAAACCCAAAAAAGGTAGAGAAACTGAAATGTGATTAGGAGACTGACAAGATGATTTGATGATAACTGAGAGGCCAGCTGTATGAGTTTAACATTACACACAACAACAATCTAAATATTTAAAGACAAAAACTGATGGGAGCAAGAAATGGAGTTAGAACAAATTAGAAAAGAAATAAATATGGTACTATAAATCAGTGGTAGTCTACATTTTTACCTACTGCCCACTTTTGTATCTCTGTTAGTAAAAGAATTTCCTAACTACACGCCAGTTCCACAGTAATAATGATTTATAAAGTAGGGAAGTAACTTAAAAACTTAAAGAATTACAGCAAGTTACAGTTTATAATCATAATTACATACCAATACTTTATGTCAAAATTTTATGAAAACCTAATGAAAGTGTTTTTAATCACCTACAGCACACCATGAAAGCTGGAATGCCCACTAGTGGGTGATAGGGACCAGGTTGACTATCACTGCTGTAAATAAAACAATAAGAAACAACAAACTGTCCATTCACATGAACGGACACAGGCAGACAGTGTTTGTTGGTAATGAGGATCACCCTGTGGCTAAACATGTCTTGGTGCACGGCCAGCACATCTTGGCACAGTGTTACACCGTCCGGGTTATCTGGATACTTCCCACTAACACCAACCTATCAGAACTCCGGAGATGGGAACTTGCCCTTCAATATACCCTCTCTTCCCGTTACCCACCTGACCTCAACCTCCACTAATTTCAAGTTGCCGCCCCTCGTTCATAACTTGTCACTCAACATCATCTTTGCCTCCATACTTCTGCCTCGACTGACATCTCTGCCCAAACTCTTTGCCTTTACATATGTCTGCTTGTGTCTGTGTATGTGCGGATGGATATGTGTGTGTGCGCGCAAGTGTTTACCTGTCCCTTTTTCCCCTCAAGGTAAGTCTTTCTGCTCCCGGGATTGGAATGGCTCCTTATCCTCTCCCTTAAAACCCACATCCTTTTGTCTTTCCCTCTCCTTCCCTCTTTCCTGATGAAGCAACCGTGGGTTGCGAAAGCTTGATATTTGCGTGTGTTTTTGTGTGTTTTTTATTGTGTGTATCTACCAGCACTTTCCCGTTTGGTAAGTCACAGCATCTTTTTAATATATTTTTCCCATGTGGAATGTTTCTTTCTATTATATATTATGAATATAATAAAGGGAAACATTCCACGTGGGCAAAATATATCTAAAAACAAGGATGATGTGACTTACCAAACAAAAGTGCTGGCAGGTCGATAGACACACAAACAAACACAAACATACACACAAAATTCTAGCTTTCGCAACCAACAGTTGCTTCGTCAGGAAAGAGGGAAGGAGAGGGAAAGACGAAAGGATGTGGGTTTTAAGGGAGAGGGTAAGGAGTCATTCCAATCCCGGGAGTGGACTTACCTTAGGGGGGAAAGAAGGGGTATACAGTCGCACACACACACATATCCATCCGCACATACACAGACACAAGCAGACATGTATGTGTATGTGCGGATGGATATGTGTGTGTGTGTGTGTGCAAGTGTATACCCCTTCTTTCCCCCTAAGGTAAGTCTTTCCACTCCCAGGATTGGAATGACTCCTTACTCTCTCCCTTAAAACCCACATCCTTTCATCTTTCCCCCTCCTTCCCTCTTTCCTGATGAAGCAACAATTGGTTGCAAAAGCTTGAATTTTGTGTGTATGTATGTGTTTGTTTGTGTATCTATTGACCTGCCAGCACTTTCGTACGGTAAGTCACATCATCTTTGTTTTTAATATATTTTTCCCGCGTGGAATGTTTCCCACACACATCTCTAGAAGGAAATCCTGTGCACAAATCCCATAGGACCTAATTGCCTGTTGCTGGTTACAAAAAAGTCTTTACAGGGGAGGCTGGGCAATGGTATGGTAGGCAGGTGTGTATGGTGTGGACAGTGTTTTATACGCCTGGCACACCATAAGTAGCCGTCACCTGACGAGAAGTGATGGATCACCAGCCTCTGTACAGAAACTTGGTACGGGGCTTGTTCTGAATACCCCGCTGGCCAACCAGATCCCTTCATGGTGCACCATGTCCAACATCTTTAAATAAGAGCATCTCTCACACTCGTACACTGTGAACTAGATTATGGGTTCCTTGAATCTCCACCTGGACATCAGGAATGGAATTACCTTGGCAAAATCTGTATGTAGTGTTGTCTGAAAGCTGACGCAGTCCCTCAGCCACATACTCCCGACGATCAAGTACCACGGTCATGGAACCCTTGTCCGCTGGAAGAATGACGATGGATTGGTCAGCCTTCAAATCACAGATTGCCTGGGCTTCAGCTGTGGTGATGTTGGGAGTAGGATTAAGGTTTTTCAAGAAGGATTGAGAGGCAAGGCTGGAAGTGAGAAATTCCTGGAAGATTTGGAGAGGGTGATTTTGAGGAAGAGGAGGTGGGTCCCACTGTGACGGAGGATGGAACTGTTCCAGGCAGGGTTCAATTTGGATAGTGTCTTGGGGAGTTGGAGTCCATAAAAACAAAGATGCTGTAACTTACCAAACGAGAAAGTGCTGGTATGTTGATAGACACAATAAAAGTGTCTATCAACATACCAGCTCTTTCTTGTTTGGTAAGTTACAGCGTCTTTATTTATATCAGTGTACTACACTGATAGCTCCAAACAAGGGAATTCCCTTGACTGCTCTGTCATGTTCTCTGGCCATGTCACCAGGATTCACCTTCCTGGCAACTATACTATTTTCTCAGCAGAGCTCCACGCAATCCTGAAGGCACTGGGCTGGATGTGCCATATTCAGGGCAAACAGTTTTTCATTTGCTCCGATTCCCTTAGTGCCTGTACCTTACAATTTCTACAGAACCTGTACCCATCTGAGGAGTTGGTCCAGCTGATATATGATGACCAACTGTACTCACTTCAATGGCATGTGGGAGTGGGGTGGGCCCTGGGGACCTGTCTGTGTTTGTGTTGGAGAGCAGTAGAGCAGGAAATGGAATGGGTAGTCTGTCAATGTAAGTATATCTCCAGAGAGAGAGAGAGAGAGAGAGTGTGTGTGTGTGTGTGTGTGTGTGTGTGTGTGTGTGTCTATATACATGAGATGAAATGCAATAATTAATGTCAATATTTAAACACAGAGAAATTTACATACCTTTTTGTGGCAGCCTGTCCAGAGAGGTGCCAGATTGCTGGGATAGAATTGATTCCTGCTTACTTTGTTTAGCATGTCATAGTCAAGCCAGATGCCTTCTTCATCATTCCACAATACTGCATCAATTGCTTCTAATATTTCATTCATTTTTGCTGTGTAATAACCAGCTTTCTCAGTATTTCCCAGTGAGGTATGAAATTCAGATAAAATTCTGGCATTCATGCATAAAAACGCATTCAAATCAACTGGTATAATATATCTTGTATGTGTGTTAGATAGATTTCCTGTAGTGTGCAAAAAGAAATGATCACAACCTTGTTATCGTACATCCTATAAACTATCATAAAAATTTAAGTATCTGGGAGTATTACTAATGAGAAGACACATGCTTTAAGTATTTTGGATAATATCTCACCATTTTATTTTTAATATATTGAGAAACTTAAGACATTGTTAATATGAACATTAGTGTTAACCAAAATTTACATCCTCAAGCCCAAATTTTCTGATAAATTATGGAAGGAGTGAATGATAAGATGCTACTTTAATTTAATTTTGGAATTTTGGGAGCATCAACTTCCTTGCATGACTTTAGAATGAAAATATGAAACTGCCTTGTGAGCCCCAGGCAGAGACTGTACCAAAATTATTTTTAGTTGTTATAGTGTTGAATTTAACAGTTCATTAGGACCATTTAAGCAAAACTTGTTTTTTTTTCAGGGAACAGTTATTTAATTAACAAGCAAGCTGAGAGGAAAAAATTTCTTACAATTAGAAAATTTTGTATAGTTCTGAATGTATTTTAAGGCAGTCTTTGCATATACATAAAGTTTGTGGTACTTTATCAATTGCTGGGAATAGGAAAACATTTTTCTTTTCCAAAACTTGTTTTATGCCTAAACTAGATCAGTGATATCCACTGTAGTGTGTTTCATAAAATGTGCCATTATACAGAGCATTATAGAATTCTTGTTCTGGCTGGTGCACAAGACTGAAGAAAGCTCAAGTCTCAACCCTCTCTTGTCAATCTGTCTTGTCTCTCTCCCAAATAATGCAGGAGAAAATTTTATGTTGCAGATGTGATTTTATTTGCACCTCTTCCTCTTCCTGTTTCTGTTTCACACCAAATATGATGAAAAATGTTATCAGTGCAAAATCAAACAATGGAAACTCCAGTTAGGAATATCAACAATGTAGGAAAAGATATATTGCTACTTATCATAAAGATTGCACATTAAATTGCAGACAGAGACAATTAAAAGACACTCTCACAAAGCTTTTGGCCACAGCCTTCACCAGAAAAAGAGAAATGCACAACATTCATACATATAAGCAAGCATGGAACACCTCATGCGTGCTTGGCGGCCAACTCCAACAGCTCTAGCACGAGATGCTGGAGTTGGCATTTGCACATGAGGTGCCCTTGCTTGTGTATAAGAATGGTGTGTGTTTCTCTTTTTCTGATGAAGGCTATGGCCTAAAACTTTGTGAAAGAGATATTTAGTTGTGACTGTGTGCAACTTAACATGTCATCTTTACAGTAAGTAGCAATCTATCTTTTCCTACATTGTTAATGTTATTAGTATTTTGTTTTGGTTCATGTACACCACAGTTTGATTATAGAATGGTACCTGTCAAGTGACAAGATTTCTCCAGTAGACAACTTTGGCAGTAGTTGATTTTGTTATATGTTGAAGACAACTTTTACAGTTTCTTCAGGGTACGAGGCTCGTTCAATAAGTAATGCCCCACATTTTTTTTTCCTCAGAACATATTTGTTGTTAAGAGTCAGAATTTGGTGACAATATTCATCACTATGTCTTGTCCATGTCCTGTTTTTCTATGTAGTCTGCATCACATTCTATGGCTGTACGCCAACTTTGTGGAAGAGCATGTATTCCCTGCTGGTGAAAGCTGTTGTCCTGTAGGTGTAGCCATGTTTTTACTGCATTACTGACACTCTCATCATCTTCAAAGTGTGTTCTCGAGTTTATTCAGAGTCTTCTCGTATGCCTCTGAATTGATGGTTGACGCTCTTGGCATCACATTCACGAGAATGATGCAATTACAATCCCAGAAGACTGTCACCAAGAGTTTCCAAGCAGAGGGGGTTGTCTTGAATTTCTTCTTTTATGGTGAATGAGGATGATAACACTGCATGGACTGCCTTTTTGTTTCCAGCGCAAAGTGGTGCACCCAGCTTTTTTCCCCCATAACGATCCATAGCAGAAAGGCCTCTCTGTCGGTCTGAGAATGCTCAAAATTCAGGTGAAATGGCCTTTCTTTGAATCTTGTGGTCCACTGCGAGCATTTGTGGAACCAATTGTGAGCACCTCTTTGCATATCCAAGAGTCTTGATCACTGCAGATACACTTCCAATGCCGACCGACAACTGTAGAGCCAATTGTTGAGTTGTGATGTGCCAGTTGGTACGAATAATGGCATCTGCACGATTCAGCATGTCTGGAGCAGAGACTGTGACAGGATGTCCTGAGTGTGTCTGATTATGGAGCTCTGTTTCTGCATTTCCTGAGGCTGTAACTTTCTTTGCCCATTGCCCAACTATACTCCTATCAACTGTAGCATCATCATACACTGCACACAAAAGTTTATGGGTGTTCACCATGACACCATTTTGACACTGTACTATGGCTCTGGTATCTGCCAGAACCGTTCAAAACTTCACCGGTGCACAGAACAAACATCAAATGTGAAGGATCAACAAGGATGTTTGTCTATGTATATTAATGGCTTTTTAAATAGATGTGGGGCATTACTTATTGAACAACCCTTGTATTTGTTTGTGATGCTGTGGAACGTCTTTGCATGGGCTTAATGCTGGCACAAGTTAGTTTTACGCACTTCCAGGCATTCTTCAATTTCTGTAACCTTCATTTTCAGTTCAAATTCATTGCATGTTGAACAGGTGTCACTGTGAGGATCACCAAAGATGAGATTAAAATTCTTATAGAATATTGTCTTAAATTTTGGCACAGGACAGCTTTTATCGCTTGCTCAGCCCTCTCCTTTGCAAAAATTTTCCACATTATATTTACATTTAATTTTGATTTTGGATATTGTCAACTCATTTTACCTCTACTATAGTATCATTCTCTACACTTTTACTTCAAAATATGATCTTTTGACTTGTTGGGTCGTAACTATGTCAGCCTGAGTTGCTCTCGAGCCACCTCTTCATTGCTATAGTGTAGTCCCACGTTCTTGATAGTGACAAGTAATCTGGCTTAAGCAATCATGTGATACACCTGTTATTTTTTAAATGGAGCAGCACAAACTGATGCTTGGGATACATCTCGAATTTCTATCTTATCTTTGATAGACAGATTTACAACATACCTAGCTGGTGCTGAAATATACATGTATTACAGAAAGAATGCATCTTGCTTGCATTCATCTTCTGAAGAATGTGATAGATTACTGAAACATGGCAAGTCAATGCAAGAGAGTTTGCTTGCATGACAGTCTTTCCCACCATGGTTGCTTGCCTCACTTCTTTCGGCATGCTGAGTCAATATTGGGCCCAGCATTTTGCTTTGAATATTGAGCTGATTTTGCTTTGGAGATATTCGATTGCTTTCTTTCTCTTCTTTTACACCCACCAAATGTTTCACTCACAGCAATATTATATTCACCTTCATCTTCTGTATTCACTATTTAACACAACTCTGGTCCAACACACTCACCTTCCACAAGATGGTGGTAAATGACAACCAACTCACATAACAGCTATCATCAACAAATGTAGTTTAATGCTGCCAATGCAAACTAAATAGACACCCAGTGTGTTGCCTAATGGAGCTCCCATCAGCCACCACACTGGTTGTCAGCTTAGTAAGAATGCACAGTGATATTCCCTGCCATCTATCACCAAGCAAAGCAACTATTCCTGGAGTGCCTTAACACAGTCGAAAAAGTACTTTTTCTGACATCTATTACACATTAAGCAAATTATGAGAAAATTCAGCAATACCTCTAATATCTTGCACAAACTAAGTACCATAAAGCAAGTTCTGAGAAGACCCCTACATATACATGAGGTGCGATTTCCCAAAACAGGCTGTATTATTTGTTCTACAAGTGTGGAATAAAGCAAGTTTTGCTAAAGCTAGCTGCATAGTCTTGTAGAGGATGTTGAACAGTATGTATTAGGAAAAAACTATCTTTTTTTATTTAAACAAAAATGCATAAAACCAGTTTTGTGAAATTGGTCCTCACTTGATAATCACTTTTATTATTAACCACCAGCATCATTGGGGTAAATATATTGACACATAAGTGCAATAATCCCAAAATACCTGAAATGGCTACTTCAAGATATTTGGTTAATAGCCTAATGTAACATTCTTACTTCAGTCTTTTGTAATGTTTTTTGACCTTTGATACATTGCCTGGAAAGATTGTGGTGTAGGTCAGTATTGAGAGAAATCCTGCAAAGTTTGCTAGCAATCGCATATGCCTGTCAACACAATGAAAGAGGTTTCTAAGTGCAAGGCATGCAGAACTCTACTTTTTGGCTACCTAACTGATTCATATGCTACTGCCAATTTATTTTTTTATGCATACATATGCACAGGAACTTCAGACATGCAGCCATGTCCACATGTATACTCTGCAAACCAGTGTGAATTGCATGGCAGAGGGTACTTCCCATTCCATTAGCATATGAAGTGTGGGAAGGAAGACTGCTTAAATATCTTTGTGGATACTGTAATCAGCCTAATATGTTACTTCATCAGTTGCCTTTCGGGGCAGTTGATGTTTATCTGAAAATGTCTGCTAGTTCTGGTTTTTCCACATTTGCATGGCATTCTCCCTGTTATTATACAAATGTGTGACTGTTCCTACTGTCCTCCAATGTATTCATAAATAGCCCCTGGTAGTACTATGTGGCACATGTTACACATACTTCAGCAGTATTCTAGGACAATTCGTACAAGTGTTTTGATAGCAATGTCTTTTGTATACTACAGTATTTCCCTAGTATCCCACCAATGAAATGAAAAGTGAAATGAAAGCTGTTAACTGCTTCCACCCTGATTGATCTTATCATTCCATTTAAAAAATGTAGGAAAAGATAGATTGCTACTTGCCATAAAGAAAACATGGCAGTTTGCAGACAGGCACAGTAAAAGACACATATATAGAAACTTTTGGCCACAGTCTTCATCAGCAAAAGAGAAACACTCTCCATTCATAGACACAAGCAAGCACACCTCGCACATACATGACCGTCCACCCTGGGAGCTCAGACCAGAATGGAACTATCACATGGGATGCAACAATGTGGAAGGGGCAAAGAAGCGAAAGGGATAGTAGTTTATGATTGGAGGCAGAGAGGAGCACTGTCTGGTAGGGTGTGCTGGGACTAGAATGGTGCAGCATCAGGAGGTTGTGGGGCAGGGAGATGAGAAAAAAAAAAAGGAAAGGAGTGTGGAAAGATGGACTTGTGTATTGTCAGTGGGCAGCAAACAAAGAGGGTGGGAGATGAGAATGTGGAGGAGATGACAGGACAGAGGGGGTGGAAACTGTTGGCTGGAAGGTGTGGGGACAATATGTTGCTGTAGGTAGTGTCTGGGATAATTATGGGAGTGGAGAATGTATTGTAAGGATAACTCCCATCTGCACAGTTCAGGAAAGCTGGCGGTGGAAGATGATCCAGTTGACCCAAATAATGAAGCAACCATTGAAATCAAGCATGTTATTTTCGGCAGCCGGTTGTGCCACAGGTTGGCCTACTTGCTCTTTGCCACAATTTGGTGGTGGCTGTTCATTCAGGTGGACAGCTGGTTGTTAGTCATACCAATATAAAAAGTTGTGCAGTGATTGCAGCAGAGCTGATAGATGATGTGGCTGCTTTCACAGTTGGCCAGGCCCCTGATGGGGAAGGATAAACTTGTGACAGGACTGGAAAAGGAAGTGGTGGGAGGATGGATTGGGCAGGTCTTGCACCTGGGTCTTCCACAGGGACATGATCCTTGTGGCAAGAGGTTGGGACTGGAAATGGGATAGGGATGGACTAGGATGTTTTGGAGGTTGGGTGGGCAATGGAACACCACATTAGCAGGGGTGGAAAGGGTCTCGGATAGGATATCCCTCATTTTGGGGCATGATGGTATGCAATGAAAGCCTAGGTGAAGGATGTAGTTTGGGAGGCTAAGAAGGTCTCCTCTAGATGGTCCATAAACAGATTGGCATGGGAGGCTGTCAGATCTTCATGATCTGGACTCAGGGCCAGACACCCTATCTTCATTCCTTCACAATCTCAACACTTTCTCTCCCATCTGCTTCACCTGATCCTCCACAACCCAGTGTGCTACCTTCCTGGACGTTGACCACCTCTTCTCTGATGGCTCCATCCTCACCCCTGTCCACATCAAACACACCAATAACCAACAGTACTAGCATTTTGACAGCTGTCATCCATTTCACACAAAAAAATCCCTCCTGTGCAGCCTGTCTGCCAGGGGATGGCGTATGTGTAATGACGATATCCATTGCCAAGTATGCTGAGGGTCTCATGAAGGCCTTCACAGAGAGGCACTATCCATAGAACTAGTCTACAAACAGATCTCCTGTGCCACTTCCACTCACACTCCCAATCCTCTCACCACCCCCAAGAACCAGCCACACAGGAGTGCCCCCTTTGTCACCCAGTACCATCCCAGAATGGAAAAACTGAACTACACCCTTCACCAGAACTTTGATTATCTATCATCATGCCCTTAAATGAGGGACACACTATGCGAGATCCTTCCCAACCCTGCTATAGTGGTGTTCCATCACCCACCTGACCCCCAAAATATCCTAGTCCATCCCTATGTCACTTCCAGTCCCAAACCCTTACCACAATGATCATATCACTGTGGAAGACACAGGTGCAAGACCTGCTGAATCCACCCACCCATCAATTCCTATTCCAGTCCTATCAAGGCTTATCCTTCCCCTCAGAGGCCTGGCCATTTGTAAGAGCAGCCATGTCATATATCTGCACTGCTTCATTGCAATCACTGCACAGCCTCTTATATTTGTATGACTATCAAGCAACTGCCAGATTGTGTCCAAGAGCACAGTAGACCACCCTGTGGCACAACATGCAGCTGAACACAGTACAGTTGATTTCAATGGCTGCTTCATTGCCCGAGCTGTCTGGATCCTTCCCTCCATCATGAGCATTTCTGAACTGCGCAAATGGAAGTTATCATTACAACACCTTCTCTGCTCCCGTAACTACTCTGGCCTCAACCAATGGTAACATACTTTCCCCACCCTCTCCACCCAACAGTTTCCACCCCCCTTTACCCAACAGTTCCCCCCCCCCCCTTCTGTCTTGTCATCTTCTCCCATTCTCATCTCCCACTATCTTTGCTTGATGCCCTGTGACAACACACCTGTCCATCTTTCCCCACTCCTTTCCTTTTTGCTCCTTTTTCCCCATCTCCCTGCCCCACAACCTCCTGACAGTGCACGTGTTAGCATGTTAATCCCTGCACACTCTGCCAGACAACATTCCTCTGTGCTCCCACCTGTGCGTTACTATCCCTTCCACTCATCACCCCCTCCAGATTGCTGCTTGTATCCCATGTGATAATTGTATCCCTGCCCAAGCTGTGGGAGTTGGCGGTCGTGTGTGCGTGAGGTGTACTTGCTTGTGTGTGTGTGTGAATAGTTTGCGTTTCTCTTTTGCTGATGAAGTCTGTGGCTGAAAGCTTTGTGCAAGTGGCTTTTTAATTGTGCCTGTATGCAACTTAACATGTCTTTTTCACGATAAGTAGCAAACTACCTTTTCCTATAGTGTTGATATTCCAGAGTTTCCATTGTTTTATCATTGTGTTTCATACCCCTACAATATGTTACAACTAGCTATGTTCATGAGATGACTGATTACAGCTGTGAGTCACTGATATTGTAGCCATAGGATACAACATTAAAAAAAAAATTCATTAAGTACTCAATTTTACGTTTATGAACATTTGAAGCAAATGGTCTTGAGCTGTGCTGCGGCTCGTGTTGGTGCCATTGCTAGGTTGGCATCATTTAGTTGGTGTAGTTGTGGGTGTCGTCTTCTTCATATGTTCATTGGCACCACTCTGTTTGCAAGCGTTGTCTGTCTGCTAGTGGTAGCAGCGATGGTTATTGATATCTAGTAACAGTGGTACTATCTTTGGGGCAACGTTGGGGTGTTTCTGTGTGGTGTGAGTTGGCAGTTTGGTTGGAGCAGATGAGCAGCCAGGTTGGCGCACCGCGAGAACACACCGGGACCACTGGTGGCACGCATGCACTGCTGGATGGAAGGGCTGTAGTCGCGAGGGGTAACCTTGTTGTCAACCGGACCCAGGAAGTTTAAGTTGAGTGGACCTTAATTCAAGTAGTGAAGCCTCCACCATTGTGAGATCTCACCATTTGCTTGCGTGTTGCTGCTTGCAGTGTTGCCGAGGTGAAAAGCAGTGGGTGGAGCATTGGGGGAAGGCAAACCTAATTAGCCATTCTCCACTTCTTATTGTTAATTGTTGCATTCTGTATGTTATTATTTGTGAAGTTCAACCAGCAGTATTTTTCCTGCCTAGTGGCTGCTAATGCCCTGGAGCTTAGTGTATGTTACAGCAGCGTACTTTTCCTCACTTCGCCACTGCTGTCCGGTGAGGCGTGTAGTTCGACAGCTTCCTTGATTTGTGGGCCGGTTGTTGTTTCCCCCGCTCCCCCTCTTCTCTAAACACCAGAATCTGAAGATGTAGTGCTGACCACTGGTTCCAGCTTGGGTGTGTTATTCCATCGTTGCATTGGTCACCGTGCATTATGTAGATTTGGCAAATGATTATTGGTCGTGTTTAAACTGCCACTAGTCTGAGTTACCATCTCGTGAAGTGAATGCAACTCTTGGCTGCCTGTCTCATAGTTTGCAAAGTTTTGAGGGACTTTCTCAGGTTGATCCTTGGAGCAATGTCTGCGGCCCCCCTCCCCCTTTTTTTAGTGAGATTTTATGATTGTTTTTAAAAAAAAATATTTTAAGGACTGTAATTTCAAGTTCAAAGTTGTTTAACTGGTTCTTAAAAGATTGATATTCAGGCTTTCAGCCATGAAAGAGTTTTTAAATTATTTCTATTGGGGCCTTCAGCCGAGAAATAGTTTGAATTTGGTGTCATTAAGGCCTTCAGCCGTGGAACACTTCTTAATTTATTGTCACCTTTTATTTGTTGTTGTTTCCAAATAAATTGTATGTGACTGAAAAATAAACTAACCAAGAGCAGTTGATTACGGCCTTGTCCACAATCGTAACCCAATCCTGCCTTCCTTGGTACCAGGTCTCAACTGGTAGCAGAGCGTAGCCATGATTGTAATATTACTATTTCAGTTGCTGTTGGTTTGAACTGTAACTCTGCCAGTGTTATATGATATTTGTCTTTGGTACTGTGTTCTGCTTTTGGTGACCAATTCTAATGGTGGTCAGGCAGTGACCTGGGATTGGCCTGTTGAGGAAGGACCACTTTATTTATGAGCTGGCGATAAGATGCCAGGCTAATGAGGGTAGTGTTCCGGATTTAGCAGCCCGATTACTTGCTATCATGCTTCAGCCAGTTGACATCACACCAGAGGTTGTGGGTGAGACAAAGGCAGCCATTGAGTTCTTGTTTAAAGCTGTTAGTAGCCTTGAGGATGACATATGTTTCTTAGAGGGCACTGAACCTAGTGGCAGTCAGTTAGACAGGGTGGGGGCGCAGTTGATACATTTGACCAAGCGAATATCTGATTTAAGGCAATTAAAGTTAGAGGATCGTGATAAGGAATCAACAGCTGAATTATGGTTCCTTGGTTAGTAAATTTCAGTTTAAGATCACATGCTTAGAACTTGATAGGAAGAGTATCAGAGAGCAGGATTTGTTATCGTCCGGGCGGTGTGCTAGCAAGCCTGTCAGTAACGCCCTTATGTCTCCCGAGAGGTTAGACAGGGCGTTTGCTAAATTTCCTAATCCCCTCATGCATTTGTTTCAAGACATCACAGAATTGGTAGTTGACCAACTTGAGCAAAATGAAAGGTTGTTATGGTTGTTGGATCACAATGAGCAACATGTTGATGCGTTTAGTGTTTTGCATCAAGTAGTTTTGTCTCTATTGCATCCTTTAACTAGAGGTGAGTTGAGGATCCTGGTATCCAGGGCCATGGCAGAAGGGTTTTCCTTGCAGCAGTTAATGGAGATTGAAATTAGCAAGAGGTTGACCATGGGAGTGCGCAAGCAACTCGAATGTCGGTATATTTGGCAGATGCAGCAAGATAAAGAGGAGTTACATCAATATGTGGAAAGAGTCAAGACGGCCTGTTTGGCCTTGTTAATTGACTTGCCAGAAAAGGAGTTAGTTTCTGTTGTCCTGAGGGGAATGCGAGCGGCGGATAAGTCACACTTTTTTTTTCATGGTTGTCCCTCCACTTGGGAGGAATTTCGTGCCACCATTGTAGTGATATCTGCGTTACCGCTCTCGGATGATAAATGCTGTGAAGTTAAGGTTCAGTCTGTGAGCATTACTGAGAATGATTCCAGATTTTCTACATCAGCTCAGTCTGCTAAAAAGGAATTGCGATGTTGTTTCAGGTGCGGTTGGACAGGGTATTTAGTTCGTACTTGCATTCAGCTGCGGGCACCCAGAGTCGATAACTGACGCCTGGCTGGGCAGCGACACCGGGATCGAGCCTTTAAACCCTGGTGTGCCCATGTCGCTGCTTGATCATCACCTCCTCTGCCTTGTATTTGTTCTCGAGTAGGTGGCGAACCTATTTGTGCCCTTTTGGATTCCGGTAGCTCCATTTCATTGTTGAGTTTGGAATGGTTCCTTGAATTTGGTCATCTTGCAAGGCTTAGGTTGGTCCCTTCTCCAGTGCAGAGATGTTGGGTTGCCAATGGGTAGGTGTTGGCTCTGCATGGTTGGGTCTGAGGGAGTATCTGGGTTGGTGATTTCTCATGACCCTTGTCTTTGGCCTTGGTTAAAAAGCTGCCAGTCGATTTGATGTTGGGGTGTGATTTTATTGGTAAAATTGATCTTGTATTTGATGATTCAGGGTACACCTTTTTCTTTAAGTTCAATTCTGCTCAGAAATTTGGGTTCTGTGAATGCGCTAAATGTAAGGTGCATCAAGATGCAGGAACGTTGGCTGTTCGTACTAAGGTTAGTGAATTTGATCTCACCCATCTTTCTTCCCAGCAGGCCTCTGAACTAGGGGGTTTGTTGGAGAGGTTCCCAGAGCCTGTCTGTGACAGACTGGGTGTTACTAATATTCTTGACTACCATATTCGTCTATCTGACCCTATTCCCGTCAGGCAGTCCTCATATCACCTCTCACCGTCTAAGATGAAGATACTAAGGGGAAAGATCTCCAAAATGCTTGAGCAAGGAGTTATTAGGCCTTCTACAGCTGCTTATGCCTCCCCTATATTCCTCATCCCTCATCCATAAGGATCAGGGGCGGTTTTTCGGCTTGTTTTTGACTACCATCACCTAAACACGAAGGTTATCCTAGAATAAGTTCCTTTACCTGATCTTCATTAACTATTTTACTTAGTTTACCGGGGTTAGTTGGTTCACTGTGCTCAATCTGAATCAGTCCTATTATCAGATTCCCTGAGCTGAAGAATGCAAACAAATTACGGCATTTTGTACTGATTGGAATCTGTTTAACAGGATCCCCTTTGGTTTGGCTACAGGTGCAGCCATCCTTACTCGTTTGCTGGATAATATTCTTGGAGACTTGAAATTAGTCTGTGTTTATAATTATCTGGACAATTTGCTAATTTATAGTCGTTTGTTTCAAGAGCATTTGGAACATATCCAGCAAGTTCTTGCTAGGTCGCAGGGAGCAGGTTTGACTGTTAAACCCAGTAAGGTGACACTAGCCAGGCAGCAGGTATCCTGCTTACGTCACTTAGTATCAGGTGAGAGCATTCGCATTGACCAGGAGCGGACTAAGGCATTGAGGGCTCTGCTGCCACCTACTGATTAACGTGGGACTTCCAGGTTCATAGGCATGGCAAATTATTTTAGGCATTTTGTCCCTAATTTTGCTCAGATGGTGGCTCCTTTAAATAAACAATGCCGAAACAGGGTGTGTTTCGATTGGGGACCTGCCCAAGAGGTTGAGCATATTAAGGCAGCTATAGCCAATCCTTCCGTTCTCAGTGTGCTTGATTTTAATAAGAAATTTGCTGTCCAAACTGACACATCTAATGCAGGAATTTTGGCAGGAGTTTGAGGGTCAAAGGCAGCCATCGTCGGTTAATCAGCGCTGAGCTCAAATATTCTGTTTACGAATGTGAGGCATTGGCCATCTTGTTCGCATTGGAGAAGTACCAGTTTTATCTCAAACATAGAGTATTTCAGCTAGAGACTGATAATCAAGCCTTAAGCTGAGTGCTACCCAGACAGCGTAAAACTGGCCATATCATGAGCTGGATGGTACGCATTTCGGCATTTCAGTTCGAGGTTAAACACATTAGGGGCACTAAGAATGTGCTCATGGACGTCCTCAGCTGTATGTTTACTGAACATCCATCTAGTGAGGGCGCCCAAGAAACTGAGGAGGGCAGTCTTAGTTGTGATGTGTTAGGCAGTATTCTTCATTAGTTTAGTGACACTGCCGACCATTAGGATCAGGACCCCACTTGGGGACCAGTTAAGAAATGACTTTCGGTGGGAGAACGTTGGGATGAATACATTTGGTAAGTTTACTTCCCATTTTCTGGGTCCATGTACAATGATGAATTTTATGTAAAAGGGTGGGATGTGCCAGGGAGATTAAGATCTGTGTACCAGCCACCCTAGTACACCCGGTTTTCCATTACCTTCACAACTCTTTGATTGATGGGCATTTAGGAACCTATAAGACCTTGCAGAAGATTAAGGAACATCTGACTTGGCTGCCTATGGACCGAGACATTAGAGATATGGTTTCTCGTTGTCAGTTGGGTCATGTGACCAAATCGAAGAACACTCTTCAGCATGGCTTCCTAAGTTCTGAGCGTGAATCCTGCCCCATGGACAAGCTCTATATTGATTATATGGAGCCTGTATCTCACACCAAAAAAGATTGCTATTCGGGCCTTCACCCGAGAAAGCCTTCAGCTGTGGAACACTTCTTAATTTATTGTAACATTTTATTTGTTGTTGTTTCCAAATAAAGTGTATGTGATTGAAAAAGAAACTAACCAACAGCAATTGATTACGGCCCTGTCCACAATCGTAACCCAATCCTGCCTTCCTTGGTACCAGTTCTCAGACCTATGTTTGCACCACTTTGAAATCTTGTCAAGATCTGATTGAATATTTATGCATCTTCTTTCAGACTGTACTTCAAGAGAGATAACTGTACAACCTGTAAAAAAATCTGACGTTACTATTAGTATTGTCTTCCAGGTGGCTGATATGAAACACCAGCAGCAAGTATCCTAAAACACTTCCTTGGGGCATGTCTGAACTTACTTCTACATCTGTCAATGACTCCCCAGCCAAGATAAAAAATATTTGTCAGGCAACCGTTAACATATACTTATAGAATTGCATGATACATACTGTGCTGTCTTACGATACATTTATTCACCAATGGGTTTGATCATGGACATATTCACAGTGAAAAATATCTATTCTGACAACATCACATGGCACACATGCTATGTAAGCAGGAAAGTATAAGCCATTACTGACTTGAAAACCTAAGAAAACTGGTACTTAATGCTGTAATAGAGGCTTAACCAAGCAGAAAACAATGTAGGAAAACATGACAATATTAGTAGTAGTAAGTGCACAGCACCCTTGCTTAGGCAGGTTGTGCACTTACTACTCTTTCGTATTTCCACATTTTAAACATTATTTTCTGCTTGGTTGAATCTGTATTACAGTATTAAGACCTGTTTTGTTGTGTGTTCAACTCAGTGATGGCATATACTTTCCTGGTTAAATAGCATGTATGGCTTGTGAAGTTTCCACAGTAGATATTTTTCCACTGTGAAGGTAGTCCGCAATTGAAACTGGTAGTGAATAAATGTATTGAAAGATAGTACAATGTGTATCAAGCATTTCTCCAAGCATCTAAAGTAACATGCATCCCCACAAAGAAATCCTCAAGCCAGTCGCATATTTTATTTGATCACCATATAATCATACTTTGGTAAATAAACATTGGTTTGTATAGTGTTGAATACTTTCTGAGCTGGGAAATACTACTTCCACATGATTGCCTTGATCCATGTCTTTCAGAATGTTGTATAAAAAAGCAGGAATCAGGTATTGAGTGATTGATATTTTCAGAATCCGTGCTGGTTGGCATAGAAGGGGTGATTCATTTCAGTATACCTCATTATGTTTGATGTCAGAATATGTTTTGAGATTCTACAAAGAATTGATGCCAAAGATATTGAACAGTAATTTTGTAGGTCACTTCTGCTGACCTTGTAGACAAATGTGACCTGTGATCTTTTTACCTTCTGGGAACAGTTTTTTTTGTTAGTGTGTTCAGTTGTATGTTGTGATTAAAAGAGGGGTTAACTCAACCATGATTTCAGTTTAGAATCTCATAGGAATTCTATCAAGTCTTGTAGTTTTATTCAGTTTTGTGAGCTCAGCTGTTTCTCAATACTACTGATCATAATTCTGTTGTTCATTATCGAAGGGGTGTGAGAATTAAACTGGGACAGTACTCCTGCATTCACCTTTGTAAATGAACATTAGATACATTATTTAGAATTTCTGCTTTTACTTCACTACCGTCAGTTTCAGTTTTTCTCTCATCCAAGAGTGTGTGTCTTGATAGCTACCAACTTTGGTGCCACTGATAGCCTTTAAATACGACCAGAATTTTTTTGGATGTTATATGAGATCTTTCAATAGAATTCTGCTATGGCAGTGATTGATGGGTTCATGCACTGCCCTTCAGACAGCCAAAAGCATTTAATTAAGGACTTCCCTCTTTATAATACTCCTCTGTTTTACATATGCACCACAGTAGTCACTGTTTTTTCATAAGTTGCTTTACAAAAACCATAAAGCATGGGAGGTCCCTCCTGCCATATGTATCTATTGCTTGGTCAACTATTCGTTTAAACTTGAGCCACAATTCTTCTACATGCTTCTGTCCAGAATTAAATGTTTCAGGTTCCTCAATGAGGTTTAGCACAACTGCATCTTAACTTACTTTATGGAACATTAAATCTTCCTACTTGTTTTAGCTGCCATTTTTATATTGGTAACCATAGTTGCTACAACTGCTATGGGCACTGATATAAATATCAATATGGCTTCCTCAAAGAGGTCAGGTTTATTTGTTGCCATTTGGTGTAACACATATCCACCATGAGTGGGCTTTGACTGTTTTCTATGTGGTTTCCAGGGGAAGTTTTTAAAAACTGTAACTGTTCCCTTTGATTGTTGGATGACTGAAGTTGTCTCCAGTGATAACAGTATGATTGGGAAACATTCATAGTATCTGACTGAGGTTTATTTCTAAAGTTTTGGTGTACATCTAGGGTTGAGTTTGGTGGTTGATAGAAAGATTCAGTTACAAATTTATGCTCAAGCATGCTACTGAGACTCGTCCACACAATCTCGTGTGCAGATTCCATCTCAGTGGACTTTAGTTTCTTGTCTACTGTGACAAATACACCACTTTCATTTCTCATTGACCTATCTTTTTGATATGCACTTAAGACTTTCACCAAAAATTCACTGCTGTCTGTTTCAGGTTTTAGCTGCCTTTCTGTGTGTAGTATTATATAAGTTCCACTGATTTTCAGGACTGCTTCATATGGTATTCTGTGACTGATGAAATGCTTTGGCAATTAATGATTATGGTTTTTATCTTTTCATCTGTAGGGGGCCATTTCTTCGGATCTTGTGCTAATACTTCTGGTTCTCCAACAGCTATCGTTATCCGGACTGGATGGAGAGTTGTCTAGATAAAAAAAAGCCCTCATGTACACCTCACACAGAATCACATACGTGGGTAAATGCCTCTGATGTGTAGCACAACCCAGACCCATTTAAGGGAATCCTACAGTTCCCAACAATGTGGTGCAAGTGTAGAAAGTCAGCCCATTTTTTCATAGGACATTCAGAGTTTAAAGTTATAATCTCCCCCTCAACTAAGACTCAGGTAACCAGAAGCAGTTGTGGGGACTGTACTGCAGATTGTGAGCTCTGTCAAAATTCTTTGAGTTGTAAGTCTTCTCAAACCTCTCTGTCATTTGCTAGAATGTTTCGAGTATGGACTCAGTTGCCTTGCATTGTTAATTCCACCATGTGCCACAGTCTGCAGTTAATTGCGTCCTGTTCCTTCACTGGCTGCCAGAACAACCTCTTCATTATACTGAATAAAGCCTCTGGGCGCACAGAGGACACGAGGTGACCCTTCCCATCCCTTGCTGCCATTTCCATGAGGTGAGGGATACCATTATTTATGATGCTGAACTGATGATTAACAGACCCCTGCCTTTTTGCATTTGCCTCCTTGTGACAAAGGACACAGTAGGTTTCTCAGTAGATGAAATGTGTTTCACTCATTCAATTTCACTTTCAGTTGAAGTCAGTACCTGAAGCATGTGAGATTACCTCAGCCCCCTCCCCCCACCTGTAGGTCAAGATAGTGCCCAATGTTCCTTTGATAACTCTACTATGTATCTCTCAGTATGTCTTCCCAATACAATCAGCTGCAGCAGCTTCCAATCACTCGAGAACAGTCAGGGTGGTTCGTAGGTTGTTTGTGAACAGCAACTAACTCATCCCATGTCTGAGAACAGCATGCACAGGGATATTACCCTGCAGCTGGTGTAATGTTTTACAGGACAATAAACAAATAACTTTAAACTAAGCTTTCTGATTGTTTTTTAATTTCTTGATTTGTTGCACTACAACTGTGATCTTTCAGATTCCTCAGCATGATTGGTTACTGATATGCTTTTGAGTGTCCATCCAAGTTGTTGATTTTGGTTTACACACAATATTTCAATGACTGAGCCAGAGATCTTTTTTGGTGCTGGTTTGCTGTGTTCTTAAGAACATTTGCTGCTTGGATTCCAACCTGACTCTAAAGTATTGTCAGTGTTCTACCAGTATTTATAACATTATCTGATTTGCAGTGCCTGCTATGCTCTTTGGTTCTCTCTGGATTTTCAGAGCCCACACTGTTGTTCTGCAAAACTCACAATCTGTCTGAATTTTCCAACTCTAGTCGATGATACAACTTGTGAGTTCTTAATAAATTGAGTACCAGACTCCAAGCTTTGTTGAAATTGAAAACTCCATCATGGTAGATCAAAAATTGTACTGGCTGCTTGTGACATTGCTCTTGTTGGTTGGTAGAATTATAGAATCTTCATCCTTCTGATAATGCATATTATCCGACTGATTCAAGACAAAGACCGGGGATAAAATTTACGGGTTTCTTTAAACCTACTTTGTACTTTTAAGTGTCAATTTATCTTTTTAATTGTACAATCACTAACAAATTCGCACAATGAAGCTGAAAATTAACAAGTGTATTACTAAATTTAAGGTGGTATCACAGTTATGGTAGGCACAGAACACACAATTACTTCACACCAGTTGTCTTTTGTAATAGCTACGTTTACATCACTGTTGCCTATGTTCATACATTTCCTTAGTACAAACTGGGCAACAAGTTGGAAATATTGTACTTATTACATAAATAGCTACACTGTGATTGAGGAGAAACATTTTCCAAACCAGGTGCAAATCATAGATGTAGCGTACAACTGATGCTTCAGTAGTATGAAATCTGTTTCTTTGCAGCAATTTATTTTAGAAAATACACACTATATCATGATATATGCATGAAATTTTATAAAATTAACACAAAAGGTGAGTTTAAATTATATATAAAATGTTACAATGGGTGTTTTTGAAGCAAAGAAATCTGACAAAATGTAAACCACTGATTTCAACCAAACTTGGTAGACGTATCCTTTACAGCCAGGCAACAATTGCTGAGGACCTAAGAACTACCCATCTAACATAGTTCAGGAGATATGATGTTATAAACAATGGTATGGATAAAGAACTGTCACGTCATGCATGATGTTTAAATGTGTTACTTGTGCTGCTAACTGTACTCGCAATACATTTCACAGACAGTACCAACATATGCTGCTAAATGCACCCAAAAGGGTATATCTTGGTAACCACAAATACTTCAGGAGATATGATGTCATTAACATGTAGATGCGTGAAAAACTGCTGCATTGTGCATAACTTTTTAAATTTTTTACTTCTCTTCTACTGTCCCTATTTTTCATGCCTGATGTTTATATTTATTAGTCCTTTGTTACTAACTACATTTGCAATATTTCCCCAGATGGTATCCGTCTATGCCACTGAATGTACCTACAGAAATACATCATTGTATAACACATAGTACAAGAGATATGATGTCATAAACACCGATATGTATGAAAAATTGCTCTATTGTGCATGTTGCATTGATACATTTGAGGCACTGAGAACCATAAGGGCGCAAAGACACAAAGTTTTGAGAAAATAGATGTTTATGAAAATCAATTTTTAGGTAAATCACCAGTCTCATTGGTGTGACTTATTTTTTTTTAAATCTAATTCTCAACATCCCATATTTCCTATAAAAAACAATGAACCCACTTTATATTATAAAATATAATTAATATTTAGTATTATTACTATTATTATTAATGTTAATACACAAAATTTTCATATATAGGCTAGTGGTAATAGTGTCTTTTTTTCTGTTGTGTAGCTTCTAATTAATGTGAAACTAGACTCAGAACACACAGAGCAGATGCTAAATGTATCTCTCTCTCTCTCTCTCTCTCTCTCTCTCTCTCTCTCTCTCTCTGTCTCACACACACACACACACACACACACACACACACATGCACACACGCACGACCTATCCCAACACTACGTGGTCCTCATTACAATAATTTTTATCAAACACACACTTGCTTGAAGTTCACAGCAAACTATCTGTTCACTTCAGATGTGAACTCTAACAGTAGCTAGACATAGCTACTAACTAGCTGACGTAGCTAGTTTGAATAAAGATGATTTCGCCGGATTAATAGGAGGATCAGACGGTGTCTATAGAAATGAAACATACAAGGTTATTACAGAAATGAGGAAATTTTAAATAATTTAGCCCACACAAATGTACTCATTGTGAACATCCCATATCGTCATGATTTGCCACCCTGGTCATGTGTGAACCGTGAAATTAAAGACAAACAAGTGTGTCACTGAAATATGCACTAACTTTAAGAATGTTGATGTTGTAGATATAAACAGATTGGAGCAAAGGTTCCATACAGTCCATGGACTTCATTTAAATACACCAGGAAAGAAATTACTAGCCGAAAAAATATGTACTCGCATTTTGAAGAAGAGTGAAGAGAAAAGTATAAGTGACAAACAAACGGAGATTAACAAGTGCTTTAGATGAGTTACAAGCTGTGCCATCAGCCAAATGCAAATTACCAAGTGGTTTAAACTGATTAGGCAAGAAACAAACAATCAAGTCATCAGTTAAACAAAAATTACAAAATGGTTTAAACTGAAGAGGACAGATGTGGATGAAGAAAAACTTATACAAGCTCCAGAAGTTAACTCACCTGCTGATTTCCACCAGAAAACAGAAGCCACACACAAGAAAGACACCAAAATTTTTTGTAGGGTAAGTACTGTATTAGAAATGACATTAGATAAAGAATCAGAAACCTTTTCAACTGAAGTTACTAAATACCCAGATTTTGCTGTACTACACCATAACGTTCAGTCACTCACAAATAAAATTTCCATGTTGGAAACACTATTCCAGTATGCACTAAATGTAGACATAATTTGCATTACTGAACATTGGCTATGAAATGACGAAGTAAAATTAACCTCAATCTCAGGATATAGATTAGCATGTCATTTTAGCTGAGAGTTTTCGAAACATGGTGGCTCTGCTATCTTTGTGGAAGAACAAATAAAGTTCTGTGATGTCAGTAAAAGTTATATTGACTCAATTGAAAAAGACTTTGAACTTTCCATTACTAAACTGCCAGAGCTTAATTTCATAGTTATTAACATATATAGAGCACCAAGAGGAAACCTGCCTGCCAGTCTTCATGAATAAACTAGAGGTTCTGCTGAACAGGATCAGTACACTAAATATGAAGGTAGTGCTTTGTGGGGATTTCAATATTGATTTTTCAAAAGGCAGCAGCACCAGAGATGCTTCGATAAATATGACAGACACATTCAATATGTCTTTAAAGTCATTGCTGCCATTAGACTGTTTTTATTTGCAGTGTTACATTTACACGATCATGATTTTGACTTCAAAGAGCCATTATCAAGTGTTTTAAGTGTTATACAGTGCCTAAGATCGCATACTGCATATTTATACACTTGATAATGGCACTTTGAAGCCGAAATCATGATCCTGTAAATGTAACACTGCAAATAAAAAACAGTCTAATGGCAGTACTGACTTAAAAGAAATATATTATGACTGTGGCCCCACATTATGAAAAAATTATTACATTCAATATGATCCCCACAATACACTGCCCAACAAGATTAACAGAATGCACAAATTCCATTATTGACCAAATATTCATTTCAGAAACAAATCACAGATTCACAAGTAGAGTACTGAGAATGGGTTATAGTGTTCATGAGGCACAGCTGCTGTGTATAGAAATGCCAACAAGTAGTAGCAGTTCCAAAAAAGTAGTTGAAAAAAGATCCTTTTCTGAAGATAACATTAGAATTTTTAATCTCTTACTGGTGAAGGAAGACTGGGAAAGCATCGCCACTCAGAACAATGTTGATAGCATGTACATGAGTTTTCAGAGCATCTTTCTTCGCTATTTTAATGTAGCATTTCCAAAAGTAGTAAAAACAGTAAAACCTAACCATAATAAACAATGGGTAACTAAAGGCATAAAAATTTCCAGTGAGAGAAACAGATTTATGCAGTACTGTTGTAAGAAATATGGAGTAACCCAAGAATTCGCATATTATTCAAAAACCTACAAAAGAATCCATGGTAGAGTAGTCAAAGAGGCAAAAATTATGTAGAATGACAATTTGATAAGAAACTCATCTAACAAAATGAGATCCATGTGGAGAGTTATAAAGAAAGAAACTCGTAGTTCAGCACCATAGAAAAAAAAATGTATCATTAACACTAGAAAGCTCAAAAGTCACAGAACCAAATTCAGTTGTGGAAAAAGTCAATGAATACTTCACTTCAATAGCTGAAGACCTCATTCAAGTACACGGTCAAGGACCAGTCCCAATTTTCTCCAGCAAGTCAGTGATCTCGACTGCTTCTATGTATGTTTATGAAACAAACCCCAATGAAATTATAAGTAAAATTAAATCATTAAGCAATAAAATGTCAAGTGGTCTTGATGAAGTACCTGATTTCATATTAAAACATATGCTCACCACATAATAAACCCTTTGGCAAAAATTTGCAACCTCTTTTTAAAAACTGGCGTATTTCCAGACATCTTTAAAATAGCAAAAGTTTCACCACTGCTAAAAAAAAAGGTTCTTCTGAAAAAAATATCAAACTACTGACTCATGTCACAGTTAAGTTCCTTCTCAAAAAATTCTAGAAAAACTCATCTATGACAGGCTTTTAAGTTTCATAAATAAATATGCACCTCTTACAGTATAACAACATGGTTTCAGAAAGTCTAAATGTATGCAGACAGCAATTTTTGAATTCTTAGACTGCATTTTAAAATCCCTTGATCAACATAAATTAGCTGCAGGTATTTTTCTAGATCTATCGAAAGCCTTTGAAGTCCTGGACATAACATTCTGCTCAAAAAATTAGAAAGACGAGGAGTAAGAGGTGTAGTACATGGCAGGTTGTGTTCATACCTAAAAAACTGCAGGCAGAAAGTATCACTTCAGTATGAATTCAACAAAATGAATAAAACAAGAAACAACTCCTCTCTTTCTAGCGAATTACAAATAAAATATGGTGTACCACAGGGCTCAATCTTAGGTCCACTACCCTTCTTGATTTATGTGGACAACTTTGTTGAATATATGAGTCTCACTAAAACAATCGTGTTTGCCGATGACACCAACATATTGCTCACTGGATCCAGTCCAGAAACTTTGCAGTCCACGGCAAAAAGTTCTATGAAAAGACTTTGAGTGGTTCACAAAAAACAAACTCATTATACATACTGAAAAAACTGTGTGTGTTGATTTTCATTTAATTCCTCCAACTAATCAAATGTCTATTCAAGCATAATTAAAAGATGCTTCCCTAGAAATGTGACACAAAATTTTTTGGTCCATGGGTTCAGCAAGACTTAAAGTGGGACACATATAAATAACTTGTCTAGAAAATTATCATCTGTGTGCTATGGCCTAAGAATTTTAAAGGCTACAACAAGCAAAACAACAGTACTGCAGGCACACTATGCACAGTTACACTCACTAGTCTGATATGGGATCGTTTTCTGGGGATAACTCACTGTGTAAAGGTTTTTAGAATGCAAAAAAGAGCTATAAGAATAATTTGTGGCTTTAAAAAGATGGAGTCATGTAAATCCCATTTTACTGAGCTTGGTGCTCTACATGTTCCAAGTTTATTCATTTTTGAAACTATCGTGTTCACTAGGGACTGCCTCCTGAAAACAGGCAAACTGCTACAGAACAAAAATGTACACAACTGTAGTACCAGAGGGAAACCAAATATACATCAAAAATATCACAGAACAACCACCTATCAGAGGAGCATAAATAACATTGGTGTAATATTACACAATAAGATATCAGAGGAAATAAAAAATGCTACTCATCCAAATTTTAAAGCTAAACTAAAGGCATTTCTAATAAAGCACTGTTTCTTTTCTGTCAGAGAATTTCTGAATATGTAACAAAATTAATTGTAATAGGTACCTATTTTACTATGTATTATTGTAAGTTATCTTTGACATGTCCAATATTGATTGCACAATTTGTGCTGTATGATAAAACTGGACCAATAAATGGTTCAAATGGCTCTGAGCACTATGGGACTTAACTTCTGAGGTCACCAGTCTCCTAACTAAACTAAGGACAGCACACACATCCATGCCTGAGGCAGGATTTGAACCTGTGACCGTAGTGGTCACGTGGTTCCAGACTGCAGCCTCAGCCACCCTGGCCAGCAGACCAATAAAAAATCAAATCAAATCAAATCAAATCAGTTTCATTAAGGCTATGTGTTTCAATCTTGATCTAGTAGTTTTGTTAAGCTTGTTTGTTTCAAGGCTGATATTTGCCTTTCATTTATGTATTTGGGCAATTGATTTTGAAAGTCATCTACAAAGTGTTGAGAAATAACAAATTGTGATCTCCCTACTAAGTGTCTTGAAGACAATGGTGGCCTCTCATGATTCTAACAAAGAATATGTAACTTTCAACAACAGTTCATGGAACTTGATTACCACTTTGTCATTGTAAAATTTCTGAAATGTTCATTATTACCACAAACATCAACTTTTGTCTGATAGCAAGGTTTTTAGTTAACATTTTAAGAGTTTAAGAGTTTTAAATTCTCAGTGTCCGTTTTACACACTGGAATTCCGAAACATGGTAGATGAGGTTCTGGTGAGGGATTCCGTAAAGAGATTCCCACTTTTATGAAGAAATGGGCATCAGTGTAGACAGTGACCATACCTACTGCAATGAAAATTCATGCTTTGGGCCCATATGGAAGCAATTATCAAAGTAACTGGAGAGACAGCTTTTTGTAAATGTTCATGTATAAAGTGTAGGGGTACAGCAGTGATAGAGCTGGTTCATCTTAAGATGGACAGATGCCAGGAACTTGCATACATGTTAAAATCTCAGAATTGACAAGGGTGTGCCTTAGGCCCATTTGGTTCTCAGTGTCTCGCGTATTCTTTACTACTAAGATACTCTTACAATCCCTGATACCTGGTAGTGGTTTCCACAGCTTTAAACTGCAAAGTGCAAATGCCGTAGGTGTAAACAGTAACTGTCTTTAGACCTATGAAGAGGCATTATCATATAGACATTTGCAAAATTGCATTGTAGACACACAAAGCAGCTGTACCCATTGTACAGAAACTGTCTGGGATCATGTTCTTTGATTGTTATACTGTACTTATACATTTGTACATGTTCTATGTTTCTTTGTATGAATGTTTCATAGCTTCAAAGGTGTTTACATGAATAGGTGAAAATGATTTTTTTTTGATACTTCACTATAACAACAGTTCATTTTTTTTCTATTTGTAACAGAAAATTGGCAAGTGAATACCCAGACAATGTCAGGTTTGTCAGCTAGTATGTAAATACATGTGTGAGATGTATGGATTACGCTAGTATGCCAAAGATAACATTAAAAACTTCAAAGATTGTGGAGCATAACAAATTACATCTTCTACATTAGGCACAAACAATGCAATTACACACACTGAGTGTAATTTTCTGAACTTCTGTTAAGTCATTTTTGTTTATCTGGTATTACATGATCTGAAGTTTTGAAAGATTGTCACTAAGCACAAATAATTATTTTCCTTTGACAAGTAAGCCATAGTCGATGAATAACAGTTAAATTGCTGCAAAATCTGCTGGTCTTTTCACTTTTGTGTGTGATATATGATAATTTACATCCATTTTAAATTCAAACTCTGATTACCACAATTATAGTAATTACATGGGTACCACACAGAAGCAAAATATCATGGCCCATAAACTCTACTAGTTTATTCCAGGGTACTTTTCATGTCTTTGAACATTCTTCGAGCTATAAAGCATCACGTATTAGCTCTTAAATGAAGACTTCTAGTGTTGCTACTGCTACTATTTACCACTGCTACTGCTACTCATGGTCCTTACTCATATTATGAGAATATCAAAAAACTCTCAAGTTATGACTGAAACTTTAAACCCTTCAGTTTGGATGCACACTACATCCAAACTTTTGCAGGAAATCAGGAGAAGCTGTGGGCAGTGAGGATAATGGACGGTGGACACTACATTTGTAATAGGCATCAAATTGAGAATTAGTGTTGAGCAGAAAGCATGCTTGGATAGCTGAAGTGGTTAAGGCGGCTGCTCATGTAAAGGAGGAAATCTAGGTTCAAATGCCATCCAGCACAAATGTTCACTTCACCATTGGATTTATTTCAATGCCCAGTTGCCACTAAGGCCTGAGTTTTTCTTACATCATTTATAAAAATATACACTGATAAGCTAAACCATTATGACCACCTGCTTAATAGCTTGTTTGTCCATCTTTGGAACAAAATACATCACTGATTCTGCATATCAGGGATCAGACAGTTTGTTGTTAGTTTTATGGACATGTGAGACATTAGATGTCTACACAAAGGTCATGTAATTCACGTAAGTAATGGGTGACTGATTTGTAAATGTGGTGATGGCACCTGATAGCAACCCAGAAAGGTTCCACAGGATGTACATCAGACGACTTTGGTCATCAGGCGAATTTGGTTGCTGAGACATTAACTTGAGTTCACTACAATGCTCCTTGAACCACTGTGGCATGCTTCTGTCTCCAAGACACACACAATTATACTGCTGAAAGATGACACCGCCACCAGGGAAGACATCAACCATGAAGGGATGCAGGCAGTTTGCATCTGTCAGCGCATCTTTGATTACTATGACCATTTCCATGCAAGTGCAGGAGAATTTCTCCCATAGCATAATATGGCTCCTGCCAGCCTGCATCTGTGGCACGCTGCACGTTTCGGCTCACCATTCACCTCGATGATGGCATTTGTGGAGACGACCATAGAGCTAGTGTGGCAAAAATGTGATTCACACAACACATTTCCATTGATTGACAGTCAACTCCTGGTGGTCCTGTGCCCATTGCAATTGTAACTGATGGTGTCAATCGACCAATATGTAAACATGTAGGGATGGTCTGCAGCAGAGCTCCTTGTTCAATAATGTACAACAAGTGATGTGCTCCAAAACACTTGTGTGTGCACCAGCATTGTGCCCTTTTGGCAGAGGTCCCACAGATCACCATCTATCCTACTCTACAGAGCAGACAAGCTGTTGAGCTGCACATTCTGTGAAGAGTCATGGATGTCTAACTGTTTAGTGCCTAGTGGTAGTTTCATTGTCATTCTACCTCTTTCTGTAGATGCTCATGATAGTAGCATGTGAACGTATGACCAGCTTCACCTTTTTCAAGATACTCTTTCACAGGCCGTGCATAATAATAATCTGCCCTTCATCAAAGTTGCCTATCTCAAGGTATTTCCCTATTTGCAGCCCATATCTTCGCTAGGGTGATCCCCTGTCTGTGTGTGGTCCACTTACATACTTTTGTTACCACATTATCTGCCCTCAATGCCACCATGCAGCATCCAATGTCATAGTGGTCAGTGGTTATAATGTTTTGGCTTATCAGTGTGTGCCCACTAAGTGAAAAATGGTGTCTCAGACGTGTTTGAAAGAATAGACAACTCACATATAGTTTATTTACGTGGACTACTGCAGTAAAATTGTGAAACATTTAAAAAGTACCTTCATTTGTTCCATTTGTTATGAACCATCTTGAAGAGAAATCCCACCCTGATTCTGCAGCTGATTTCAGGTCAGTATAAAGACGTTGTTGGACTTTAGAGTCATTAGATAATCCATGGGCAATTATGTAATCTTCACTGAAAAATGAAATTAAACATGAGATCAGCATTAAATAGTAGATTCTGAGAGAAATTTAATTGAAGTATGAATGCCTTATTACAAACATTCAAAAATGGTTCAATAATAAAGGATCACAGTCTCATAGTTTGATGTTTTTCTTTACTACAGCAGTTCCAGCTGAAATGTGAACCAGTTGTTTGCTGTGCAAATATTTTTATATCATGAGGGCTGTAGAGATGCACTAGCTAATTTTAGTCTGCTTACTATTTGGTATCTTTCTATGCTGTGTAAGTTTCTTTTCTCTATGTGGTATTTTATCCATTCCTTTTTCTTTCTTTCAACTTTATTTCATTCTCTCACATAGCTGTCTAATCTTCAATCAAGGCAACTGACTTTTAGGGGTTTGACTACCAAATTCTAATCAATACTGCATACAGATGTTTGGGGAATGGAACGTGTGTGTCTGTTTCTGTGAATACTATGTCAGACAAATAGAGTTACATATACCTTCATTATGGAGAAGCACATGCAATCTTATGTTGTACCACACTGAAGATAGTATAAATGACTGCTTTTCAACAGTGGCTGTTTTCTGATCTTCTGATATTGACAATTAAGAAGAAAGATTGATGGAAACTGACCTTGACAGAGACCAGTATGGATTCCTCAGAATCTGTAGATACAAATTACAGAGATTTTACAGTCTTCACTGGAATACACTTCTTGGAATTCTGATAGAAGCACGAATTAAATAGCCTACAACCTGTACAGAAATCAGATTGTAATAATAAGGGTATAAAAACAGTAACTGATAAGGGAATGAGACAGCATTGTAGTCTGTTTCCCTTGTTATTTAACATGTACATTAAGCAAGCAAAAAAAGGAGAAATTTTGAAAAGGATAAACTTCAGAGAGACAAAATAAAAACTTTTGAGATTGGTCAATTCTGTCAGAGACAGCAGAGGACTTGAAGATCATTTGAATGAAATGGATAGTGTCTAAAAGCAAGATATTATAACATCAAAAAAAGAAGAAAAAAAGGCTAATGGAGTTACGTTAAATTAAATCATATGATGCTCAGGGAGTTAATATATGGAAGCTGTAGAAATACAATACTGCAGAAGAATGCTGAAGATTAGGAGGGATAACAAATGATGAGGTACTGAATCAAACTGAGCTGAAATAAATTTATGGCACAACTTGGACTAAAGGACAGGATTATTTGATAGGACTCATCCAAGGCATCAAGGAATAATGAAATTGGTAATGGTCATGTCAAGCTTTACGAGATTGTCTGGGAGGTGTCTGAAAGAATTTGTAATTCACTGCAGAGGGGAGAGCAGTATTGTGTCTAAATGTGAGAATGACTCCTGGAACACCTCCTCTAACAGGTTGGACTCTACAGCAAATGTAGCCTCCTGAAGGAATGTTCTGTTTCTGATGAGGTAGGCCTTGCATGAAATTTCAAACCAGTGAGGAGGGAACTTGCTCAACACCAGCCATTGCATTAAAGTGCTATTCCAGGTTCTCTACCAGCTCTGAGAGAATGAAGATGTCCATGGCAAATCTAAGGCAGGTCTCTTACTGACAAGGTGTGACTAGTGACATGATACGTGGCATGGAAGATACATGGCAGTAGTGTGGCATGCATGTGACTCGATGCCAATGGACATTATTTGGTGAGTAACACAGTACATTCTTCTTACAATATAGATGTTCTGGCTTTAGTCAACATAACGTTTTAGGCAAATGTAGCAAAGCTACACTGGTCTCTGCAGTTAGTCTCTCATGAAAGCTACTTTTCATGTAAAAAAATTAAAAACTACTGTTTTGAGATTTACATGTGTTCCTTGCTATGTGACATTTCTCATCCAACTTTTGAGGCAATTTATCAAATTTTGATTCTTTCACACCTTATCATCTCACTTTGCAGCTTGATGAAGAACTGGATTTCTTTTTGTTGTTGTGGTCTTCAGTCCAGGGACTGGTTTGATGTAGCTCTCCATGCTACTCTATCTTGTGCAAGCCTCTTTATCTCTGAGTAACTGCTGCAACCTACATCCTTCTGAATCTACTTACTGTATTCATATCTTTGTCTCCCTATACAATTTTTTCACTCCATGCTTTCTTTTTGTTACTGATTGTTATGGTACTTTGATTTACATAACCCACCACACATATTTCAAAAAATTTGTAGTGGAAAAAGAAGTCACTGGCCAATTTGTATTGGGACATTTTAGATTTGTAAAGTTGGAAGAAGAGCCATTTGTCTTTTCTGAAGCTTCAGTTGCCAGAGACTGCAGTCATGTCTGTGTGAGTTGCATTTGTGTGAGTGTATGTGTGTATTTGTTGTCTATTTTTCATGAAGTTCTTACTGGCCAAAAGCTGATTTGTGACAGTCTTTTTGTTGTATTCTACCTATCTGTGGCTCAGCATCTCCACTATATGGTGACTCGTAACTTTCCTCTTCATAATATTGTTACATTCCATCCTGGATTTTCGATTGTTTCAATTTTGCTATTGAAATATCTAAAACGTACTTCACTCTGTGTAATTATGTATGCAAGAGACATGGTCACCAACTTGAAGATACATTTACTCTCAAAGGATTTTAGTTTTTTTACACAAACTTGGATGAAAGAAGAGGAAGCAATAAGAAATGAACATACGGTAGCTAATTATTTCATAAATGAAACTGGTTAAGTACCTTGAAAGGACAGCAAACTCTGATGCATTACATATGGCAGAACATGTGCTGTCATATGCATTTTGCTTTGTATATAGGCAGACAATTTTGTTAATTTCATTTTTATACTGTGATTGTTATTTCCAGCAGTTGTACCAGTAAATTCTTCTGAAACAATGAAACAAACCAACCTGCTATTACTGATGCTTCCTCACACTACCCAGCAATCCATTTTAGAGCAGTACTCACAGAACATCATTTGCATAATATTCTATTTTCATTCATGTAAGTGTAGTGATGGGTGTGCATACTTTGAAAAGGCTGCGTGTGCGGCAAATTTAAGGCTAGCTGAGCTATGGTTGGCTTCAGCTCTCTGTGTGTATTTCTGCAGCTCTTTGTATATGTAATTGGTTCCTGCTGAATGTTACTTAAATACTGTGTTCAAGGTGATAATGCTTCCATGGAATAAAGTAGTGTTCAGTCTACTAGTTTTGTTGTACTTATACCTAATTACAACACAACTGGCGACAGGTGTGGTCCTATTCCACAAACATTTCTACTCTGGTCAGTTCTCCATTTATTCTTACAATGGCTGATGGTATTACAGAGGACATTTTGCATTGGTTGGACAAAAAAGCGAGAATTATTCGCCATGGTGTTGCACAACCAATAACAGGTGCTGCACTGTCAAACTCAGTACTTCAATTATTGGCTTTTGTTTTGTCTAATTGGCATGATCCTCAGTCTTTATGACCCGGTGTTTTGTCCTCTTCAGCCCTGTTGTTTATCCATCTCCTTTTTCTACATATGATGAGTCCATTGAGGAATGGGATGCATATGAGAAACATGTAGGACAATACTTCCAAGCTGTTGCAATCACTGAAGCTATTTTATGTCATGCCTTGTTCCTTTCATGGATATAGCCAAAAATGTATCAAGTCCTGTGTCAACTTGCCCCTTCATAGGATCCATCTTCTTTAATGTTTGACCAAATGTGTGAATTTCTTTCAAAATACTACTGTAAGCACACACACGTTATTGCATCACAGGTTGAGTTTTACTGCTGTAGGAAGCAACCACATCAATCCTATCAAGCATGGGTAGCTGTACTCCATGGTTTAAGTCATCATTGCCCTTTTGTGTCTGTTGAGCATGAAGAGCCATATGCTTATCAGATGATCATTTAGCTCTGAATCCTGACTCAATGAAGTGTGCCCCCATTGTGAAAATCCACTACTGCACACCATGGCTCAATTTGGTTACCTGCAGCTCCTGACATATAGAATTCAGTGTGTCACGAGCTGCAGGTAATCAAATTAAGTCATGGTGTGAAGTATCAGCAGTCCAACCCTCTCCTCCACATCAGGTTTCAGATGTTTTGCAGGAGGGAGACACAGTTGCAGCAGTCTGCTCATGGTCAGAGCATCAAGGTGGCCGACTTCACTCCATGGATCAGGCACACCAACAAAGTAAACAGGTCTGTAAACAGCAAATTACATTGTTTCATTAACCATGAGTGCCCAGACTGCCAGACTACCTCTCATAACTGCAACAAAAAAGATCACATTGGTTCTGTTTGTAATGCAAAAATTCTGCACAATGATCCTGATGTGGATATGGATGTAAACATTGTATCAGCTGTTCCTGTTGTGCCGAACAAGTTTTTTATTGATGGTATGGTTTTTTCATAATGTTCTGCACTTGAAACTGGATACAGGAGCTGTGATAACATCATTTAACTCACAAACTGGGCTCTCCTCCTGTTCTCCCTGTGTCAAGAAAGTTAGTAAATTACAAAAAACTGAGTATCCCTATTCTCAGCCAGTTCTCTGCCCCCGAATGACCTACAAGTCAACAGTCTGGTCAGTTACATTTCTTGTTGTGGATAACACGTCTACAAAGAATCTTTTTGGGTTAGGTGCTTTTAAGTTGTTTGGTTTTACAATTTCAGGTGAAGTGAATTTAGTGTCAGAACAAGTGCTCTATACACAGTTAGATGCATTATGATCTGAGTTTTCCTCTTAGTTCTCTCATGGATTGGGGTGTGCCAACAATTTTCAGGCATGCCTTATTGTGAAACCTTCTGCTAGGCCTCATGTCTTCCAGGCCTGTCCATTTTTAGTGGCACTCGGGGAACAAATCAAAGATGATTTAGATTGCCTCATGGAATCTGGCATTGTCTGACCTGTTGCATCAGGTGAATGGTCTATTCCCCCTTAGTTATAGTACAGAAACCATCGGGCTGGTTTTAAAGTTTTTGTGGATGCACAATCTGTAGTAGATACTTACCTGACACTATGCCCGGACGAACTCTTTCCAAAGTTATAACATGGTCAATATTTCTCAAAAATTGAGTTGTTGGATGCCTAATTACAGCTCCTTTTAGATATATCAACAACATATGTTAGTTGCCAGCACTCCCACTGTTTTTCAATGTTTTTTTGGAACAGCTTATGGCGTCTGCACCAGGTTGTGCAAATTATGTAGATGACAGTGTGGTTTCCAGTGCCTCCACTGAGGAACATGCACAAAATCAGGTTTTTCTAGGCAAAGTCACCTACCACCATAAATTTTTGCGTTTGGTGCAGCATCAATCACACAGCTGTTATTTGTATTGCTGCACAAATGGACTTAGTTTCACTGATTGCCAGCTTGTGACATCAGGTTTTCCACCCTTAAGACAACCATGTTGCAGTGTGCATTCTACTTAGTGATATACCAACCAAGGCTCCACTTAGTCCTTGCAGCAGGTACTCCACTGTATGGGTTGGGAGCAGTACTGGCTCATAGATATCCCAATGTCTCTGAGTGGTCTATTGCTCATACCTCAAAAACACTAACTCCTGCTCAATATAGGTACTCCCAGATAGAAAAGGAAGCATTGGCCATCGTACATGCTGTGAAGAAATTCCTTGCTTTTCTCTGTGGAACCAAATTTCACTTGCCACTGATCACAAACCATTGGTTTCCTTAATCAGTCCTTCTGTGTCCTTACCAGATAAAGTAGTACATCACATTAAGTGCCGGGCTCTTTTCCTTTCATGTTACAACTATGAGATTCATTTGCACCCTATGAATCAATGGCAAATGCTGATGCTTTGTCCTGCCTGCTGACGAGTCTGGGCCTAGGATTTGATCAGGAGGAATTGCTCTGTTTCCACATTTTCCACATTGATGTCACCACATATGAGATAGTTGATAGTTCTTTTGTAAGGATTGTGAAGGCTTCAGATCTTGTTTTGTGGAATGTCATAAGATTCGTGCAACAAGGTTGGCCAGATGCACCACCTTCTTGTGCATTTGACTCACTCCATAATTATTACATCTTTCAACACTGTTTCTCTGTTATGGATTGGGTTCTGCTTTTAGCCACAGATCACACAGCCCCTCAGGTAGTGATCCCTCAGTGCTTCATTCAGAGGTCCTCCATTTATTACATGCAGACTATTGGGGTGTTCACGTACAAAAACATTGGCCCGTTGATGTTTATTATAGGCTGTCGGTCATTGACACATATTCTTGTTTTCTGTATGTCATTTGTTGTGTTTTGGCATCCAAAAATGCCACTATTACAGCCTTGTCCTAAATGTTTTCACTTGAAGGGTTGCACACAATGTTAGTGTCCGATAATGGTCCATAATTTTAATCACAAGAGTTTGCCGCATTTTGAGATTCCCACGGTATCCATCACATTCTTACCCTGCCATTCCATCCACCATCTAACAGTGAGGCAGAATACCTAGTGCAAATGTTTAAAACTCAGATGAAAAATTATGTGGCCAACTCTTCATTCGACATTGCCTTAGATCAGTTTGTCTCCTTGTACCATTACATGCCATTCGGTGAGAAGAGCCTGGTGGAGCTACTCCACGGGCGCCATCCAAGGGCACTGCTACACCTCCTGCATCCTCCACATGTATATTAACCTATGTAGCTGGGTGTGGTTGTCTGGATGTGTGGGTTTGAATGCCACACTAAATGGATTCCAGCTGCCATCAGATGCCAGGGGTGGTTTCTCTGCTACATCTGCTTGGAGGGCAGCCTCTGCTTGAGGCACCGTGACCAGCTTCACCTTCACATGGACAGCCAGGCATCCCCTGGTGTCATGCCATCACCTCTGAGCCCATCCACATCTGGTGTCACATCACCTGCTGCTGCTGCTTCTCCACTCACATGTGAATAAAGGCATCCACCCTCGGTGGCCGAACCAGCAGTTCCTCTATTGCTTCTGATACCATTATCAGGGATTCTGTCACCTGTCCCAGAGCAACCATTGATACTAGTGTCATCAGCACTGGGGACACCATTGTCACCAGAACTGATGCTTGAAGTCAACATGGAAACAGCCCCAGCATTGCCTGTGTTGCCGGACAGTCTGAGATGGGAAAGTGGGCACACAATATATCCGTGCCAAAAGCACTTCAGACCATACACTCTCATTGCAGCGTGCCACCTTAGCCAGAGCCCAGCATCTGAGGAGGACAGCATGGACGTCTGTGATCTCCCTAAGAGAGGAGGAATGGAGGAATGCAGTGACACATGCACATACTTTCAAACAAACGGCCAAGCTTGTGACAGAATTATCTGCAGAGGACGCCTCAGGTGTGTGTGTGTGTGTGTGTGTGTGTGTGTGTGTGTGTGTGTGTGAGGGAGGTCACTGTCAGAGCTCGCCACAGACCCCAATTTATTTAGCTCACTACAAACCCCAATTTATTTAATGCTAGCTGAGCTATCCTTGGCCTCATCTCTCTGTGTGTAATGCATCAGCTCTTGTGTATGTAATTAGTGCCTGCTGAATGTTACTTAAATACGTGTTCAAGTTGTTAATGCTTCTGTGCAATAAAGTAGTGTTCAGTCTGCTGGTTGTGTTGTACTTATGCTCCATTACAGCAATAAGTATCGTCCTTTCCAATAATGTAATTATCCAAGGCAACCATGTGATGCAAAGAAATTGGTTCCATTATTGCTGCCTCTTCACGGAATGAGACTGAAAACAGTATCGATTGTCACACCTGATAAGAAATACTACCACTGATGCCTCATTCTTACCAGTCATTCATTTCATTTGTTGTGCACAGTTACAATAATATAACTAACAAGCCACTGGTGGTTAGGTTTGTGCACTCTGCTATGACCTAGAGAGAGATGCTGGCAAGGGCTAAAGCTATTGGCAGGGCCACCCAAGCCAGGCAGGTCTGTTACGCAGGAGTCAGACAAAGAGCATTCCACAGCCTAGTGGGGTGGGGGGTTCCTTGGCATAGGAAACCCAACTCTCCTAGAGGAGACAACCTCAATGAAAAACAGGGAAGAACACCTTGAAAAACTTGGAGAGATCGATTCATAGCTGTGGTAAAAGCAACCATCTAAAGGAGACAATCCCAAAAGAGAAACAGATGTGCTGGGATACCAGAAAGTGGCAGCCTCACCACCTAGTTACTCTGGCTGCAAACTGGTATCCTGTAATGGGGGAATCATAATACTACTCAGAATCTCTGGAAAAAAGCAGGATGGATAAATTTAAGACAGCCTTGGCATACAACAGAAACAAAACAATTTTGAATAGACAGCATGTTCAAATTGTCTAATTGGAATGTCCACAGTCTAAAAGATAAGAAAGCTGAACTAGAAAATGAACTAAATTCACGAAATATGGACATGCCCTTCATAACAGAAACCAAAAAGAAATCAAGACGTTCTGTAACAATAAACGGGTATGACGAGATCTACAGCAGAGTCCCTCAAAGGAAAGAGCCTATTCCAGAATTGCTGTTCTGTGGAGGAAGACTTTAACAAACAAAATATGGTTTTATACCTTCATCAATGAACAGATAATTCTGGTGAGAATAAAGATACCAAGAGTAAGAGTAACTATTAGTTACTGGAGTATGTGCCCCAGAAGAGGGACGGGGTGATGACTCTGAAGACTTCTGTGATATCTTGCTATATAAGAGAAACAAATATGATTATCTGATAATAGCAGCTGATTTAAATTCCAGGATGGGTAACACCTGGTGGCAAATTTTATTGGTTATGAAAGGGAAAACATAATAAATAATAATGGATATATATTGAAGGTGTCCTCATTGAATAATGAGTTAAGGATAAAAAACAAATTCTTCAGGCATAGACGAATCCACAAATTTACCTGATCAGCTAGAGAGACTGCCACAATTCTAGACTACATAATGGCAAATAAGAAGACTTGATCATTAGCACAAGATGCAAGGATCTTCATAGGGCCAGGTGTCTCTACAGATCATTTCTTGCTAGTCTCAGAAATAAAACTACTTTAAAAAAATGGAAGATATCTTCCAAACAGAAACAAAATAACACAGAACAACATTTAAATTACATTTACTTCAAGAAGAGAGTATCTGGTTGTTATATCACAAACGGCTTGAAGAATATGTAAGTTTAAATATAAAAGCAGATAACATCAGTCAGGAATGGAATAATATAAAGGATGCACTAATTAAAGCAGCAAGAGCAGCACTTGGCACAAGAAAGAAAAGTTATTTTTTTCCTATGGAGCTTGTGATACTGGGATGATGAAGTATGTAGCCTAACTGAAGATAAGAAATGTGGCTACTTAAAAATGTTGAATATCCCAGATGATCAAGATCAGAGACTAGATTATAAAAGGAATAGCTCTAGTCAAAAGGAAAGTAAGGCAAGTTAAAACCCTTAGTTGGGAAAATTATATTACAGATGTTGAACATGACATAAGAGGAAGACAAGATAGAGCATACAAAATGATGAAACATTTAAACAAAGAAGGTAAGGACAATCTGCAAATAAACACAGTATCTGAATGTAATTGGTTTCAGTACTATAAAACACTCTGGGTAGATGTGCAAGATACACTGGTCGTTCCGTCTGAACCAGATAGGAATGTAGAATTGGATGACATTGGAGGAACTAGAGGATGCAATAATCTCTGGTAGGAACAGGAAGACTCCAGAGTGTGACAAAATCAATATAGAATTGATAAACTATGCACCAAATATTGGAAAAATAAGAATACTCAATTTTATGAACAAGTGCTGGCAGTGTGGTTATATAAACTACTAGCCATTAAAATTGCTACACCAAGGAGAAACGCATATGATAAACAGGTATTCATTGGACAAAAATATTATACTAGAACTGACATGTGATTACATTTTCATGCAATTTGGGTGCATAGATGCTAAGAAATCAGTACCCAGAACAACCACCTCTGGCCATAATAACGGCCTTGATATGCCTGGGCATTGAGTCAAACAGAGCTTGGATGGTGTCTAGAGGTACAGCTGCCCATGCAGCTTCAACACGATGCCACAGTTCATCAAGAGTAGTGACTGGCGCATTGTGACGAGCCTGTTGCTCGGCCACCATTGACCACACTTTTCAATTGGTAAGAGATGTGGAGAATGTGCCGGCCAGGGCAGCAGTCGAACATTTTCTGTATCCAGAAAGGCCCGTACAGGACCTGCAACATGTGGTCATGCATTATCCTGCTGAAATGTAGGGTTTCGCAGGGATCGAATGAAGGGTAGAGCCACGGGTCGTAACACATCTGAAATGTAACGTCCACTGTTCAAAGTGCCGTCAATGCGAACAAGAGGTGACCGAGACGTGTAACCAATGGCACCACATACCATCACGCCGGGTGACACGCCAGTATGGTGATGACGAATACATGCTTCCAACGTGCGTTCACCACGATGTCACCAAACACAGATGTGACCATCATGATGCGGTAAACAGAACCTGGATTCATCCGAAAAAATGACATTGTACTATTCGTGCACCCAGCCAGGTTCATTGTCAAGTACACCATTGCAGGCGCTCCTGTCTTTGATGCAGCGTCAAGGGTAACCGCAGCCATGGTCTCCGAGCTGATAGTCCATGCTGCTGCAAATGTCGTCGAACTGTTTGTGCAGATGGTTGTTGTCTTGCAAACGTCCCCATCTGTTGACTCAGGGATCGAGATGTGAGTGCACGATCTGTAACAGCCATGCAGATAAGATGCCTGTCATCTCGACTGCTAGTGATATGAGGCCGTTGGGATCCAGCACGGCGTTCCGTATTACCCTCCTGAACCCACCGATTCCATATTCTGCTAACAGTCATTGGATCTCGACCAACGCGACCAGCAGCATCAGGATACGATAAACCGCAATCGCAATAGGCTACAATCCTACCTTTATCAAAATTGGAATCATGATGGTACATATTTCTCCTCCTTACACGAGGCATCACAACAACGTTTCATCAGGCAACACCGGTCAACTGCTGTTTGTGTATGAGAAATCGGTTGGAAACTTTCCTCACGTCAGCACGTTGTAGGTGTCGCCACTGGCGCTAACCTTTTGTGAATGCTCTGAAAAGCTAATCATTTGCATATCACAGCATCTTCTTCCAGTCGGTTAAATTTCACGTCTGTAGCACGTCATCTTTGTGGTGTAGCAATTTTAATGGCCAGTAGTGTATCTGAAGAAGAATGCAGCCCCTGTTAGCACAGTTTATAAGAAAAAGAAACAGTTTGAATGTCAGAACTACAGTAGAATCAGCCTTCTGAATTCATGTTATAAATTGTATGCTGATGACACAATTAACAGAAAAATATTGTGAATTTAGTTTACCAAATTTTCTTGCCTTCCTTGACTACAAAAAGGCATTTGATAAAGTAAATGAAACTGTAGAAAATTTTAAGAAAGAGAGGGATCCCATCTTGTCCCATAACAGCTCCACGGTGTTCATATATTAACAACAAAACAAAAAAGAATTGCAGGAATCAGACATAATAGTACTGAAATAAACCAAGAAGTTAGACAAGTGTGTCCCCTCTCACCTAGCACTTTCAATATTTATATTGACAATGTAATCAAAACTTGCCTACAGACAATAAAACATTTTAAAATTAACAATGTGGATACTGGTACATTACTTTTTGCTGAGGACCAAGTAATTTTTAGACAGTATGAAAATAACTTACAAGAATCTTTCATTAATTTAAGTAAAATAGCCAGGAATGAAATCTGAATGTCTCCATCACAAAGACAAAATCAGTGGCATTTTCAGGATACAAGCCCATGCGAGTTAAGATTGAAATTGACAAACAGATCATAGAGCAAGTTGTTGTTGTTGTTGTCTTCAGTCCAGAGACTGGTTTGATGCAGGTCTCCTTGCTACTCTATCCTGTGCAAGCTTCCTCATCCCTAAGTACCTGCTGCAACCTACATCCTTCTGAATCTCCTTAGTGTATTCATCTCTTGGTCTTCCTCAACAATTTTTACCCTCCATGCTGCCCTCCAATATTAAAATGGTGACTCCTTGATGCCTCAGAACATGTCCTACCAACTGATCCTTTCTTCTAGTCCAGTTGTGCCACAAATTCCTCTTCTCCCCAATTCTATTCACAACCTCCTCATTAGTTACGTGATCTACCCATCAAATCTCCAGCATTCTTCTGTAGCATCAATTTTTAAAGCTTCTATTGTCTTCTTGTCTAAACTATTTATTGTCAGTGTTCCACTTTCATAGATGGCTACACTCCATACAAATACTTTCAGAAAAGACTTCCTGACATTTAAATCTATACTCAATGTTAACAAATGTGTCTTCTTCAGAAATGCTTTCCTTGACATCGCCAGTCTGCATTTTATATCCTCTCTACCTTGACCATCATCGTTTATTCTGCTCCCCGAATAGCAAAACTCATTTACTACTTTAAGTGTCTCATTTCCTAATCTAATTCCCTCTCATCGCTACATTCCATTATCCTCACTTTGCTTTTGTTGATGTTCATCTAATATCCTTCTTTCAAGACACTGTCCATTCCACTGAACTGCTCTTCCAGGTCCTTTGCTGTCTCTGACAGAATTACGTCATCGGTGAACCTCAAAGTTTTTATTTCTTCTCCATGGATTTTAATACCTACTCCAAATTTTTCTTTTGCTTCCTTTACTACTTGCTCAGCATGCAGACTGAATAACATTGGGGATAGGCTACAACCCTGTTTCACTCCCTTCCCAACCACTGCTTCCCTTTCATGCCCCTCAACTCTTATTAAGTGCCATCTGGTTTCTGTACAAACTGTAAATAGCCTTTCGCTCCCTGTATTTGACTCCTGCAACCTTCAGAATTTGAAAGAGAGTATTCCAGTCAACATTGTCAAAAGCTTTTTCTAAGTCTACAAATTCCAGAAATGTAGGTTGGCCTTTCCTTACTCTATCTTGTAAGATAAGTCATAGGGTCAGTATTGCCTCGCATGTTCCAACCATTCTACGGAATCCAAACTGATCTTCCCCGAAATCGGCTTCTACCAGTTTTTCCTTTCGTCTGTAAAGAACTCGTGTTAGTATTTTGCAGCCGTGACTTATTAAACTGGTAGTTTGGTAATTTTAATACCCGTGAACACTTGATTTCTCTGGGATTGGAATTATTACATTCTTCTTGAAGTCTGAGGGTATTTCGCCTGTGTCATACATCTTCCTCACCAGATGGTAGAGTTTTCTCAGGGCTATAGGTAGTTCTAATGGAATGTTGTCTACTCCCAGGGTCTTGTTTTGACTTATGTCTCTTAGTGCTCTGTCAAACTCTTCATGTACTATCACATCTCACATTCCATCTTCATCTACATTCTCTTCCATTACCGTAATATAGCCCTCAAGTACATTGCCCTTGTGTAGACCCTCTGTATATTCCATCCACCTTTCTGCTTTCCCTTCTTTGCTTAGAACTCGTTTTCCATCTGAGCTCTTGATATTCATACAATGGTTCTCTTTCCTCCAAAGGTCTCTTTAATTTTCCTGTGGGCAGTATTTTTCTTACCCCTAGTGATATATGCCTCTACAACCTTACATTTGTCCTCTAACCATCCCTGCATGGCCATTTTGCACTTCCTGTCAATCTCATTCTTGAAACGTTTGTTTTCCTTTTCGCATGCTTCATTTACTGCATTCTTATATTTTGTCCTTTCGTCAATTAAATTCAATATGTTTTCTGTTATCCAAGGATTTGTACTAGCCCTCGTCTTTTTACCTATTTGAACCTCTCCTGCCTCACTATTTCAGCTCTCGAAGCTACTCACTCTTCTTCTACTTTATTTCTTTCCCCCATTCTTGTCAATCACAAGTTAATACATTTAAATATTTAGGATGCAGTATGGTATACAGGGCAAATAGTGAAATACAACATACAGGGCAAACAATGAAATACAAGTAAGTTAGACCTATTTAACTATTTCTGTGAAACTTTGTGCAGAATACTGAGATAAGAAGCCCACAGAAATACTCTGAAGTTCTGTAGGGTTATGGCTATACCAGTAATGTTCTGTGGGTGCGAAAACTGGACTCTTAAGATGCGAAATGAAAAGAGAACAAAGGCATGTTAATGAATTTCCTTAGATATGTGTCTGGATATATTTTGATGGGTAAAAGGAGAGGTGATGGCATCCAGCTGGACTGAATATGCAAAACTGACATAATAAAATGATATCAGTCTATGCAGAAAGAACTATAGTCTCTATGCCAGACCCAAGAATTGAATTGAATTGAATTGAATTTTATTTGATCCTGTAAGATTACATTGTGTATAGTAAATGTACGTGTAATATAGGACATGTCAAAGTATTAACATTCATTATCACTTCTCACACCTTTAGCTTGCATTTTTACATCATTGCTAATGAATAATTATATACAAATTTAATGGCATAAGTATTCTGCAACACTGTAAAACTCTTTTTCAATGAGATAGTCTTCAAGTTTCTTTGGAAAGTAATTGTGAAGTACACTATCTTGCAGGTTTTTAGGCAGACTTCTTAGTAGTCTGATAGCAGAGTACTGGAGTCCTTTTTCTAGCATTGCCAGTCAGTGGGGTATGCTCCGTACTTCATTCTTCCTTCTTGTATTGTGGGTGTGTACACTAGCATTTGTAATCCAATCCTCACTACCTTTTGTAATGTACATTATTGTTTTGTATATATACAACAATGAAAAAGTTAAGATACCTAAATTCTTGAAACAGTTTCTGCACGTTTCAGAGGTCTTTCTTCTTAAAATGGTCATAATTGCTTTTTTTTTTTTGTAATGTGAACACTCGTTTTGTCTCTTGTTTGTTTGAGTTTCCCCACACAGTCACTCCATACTGTAAGTATGGTTCGAAAAGTCCATGATACACTGTACACAGAAGGTTCTTGTCTGAATACTGTGATAACTGCATCATTAAGAATATGACAGAGCTCAGTTTCTTACAGACATTATTAATGGTTTTTCCATTTCAGTTCATTATCCACAAGAATAACTAAGAATCTAGCCAATTCTACTTCTTCCAGCCTTGTTCCATCAACCTCTAAATCCATGTCTACAGCCTTTTCCTTGTTTTTAAACACTGCATACATAGTCTTTTTTAGATTTATAACCGGTTCATTTTCCAACAGCCATTGAGCTGTGACATTTGCAGATATGTATGCTCTTCTCTCAAGCTGTTCTATATTTTGATCACTATTTAGTATTGTCATGTCATCAGCATATAATATTTTCTTTTCTTCCTCCTCAACACATATCACTAACAAACACATTAAATAACAATGGCCCCATTACCGAACCCTGCGGCACTCCATATCTGATGGATTTGGTTTCTGATTGGTATGAGTTTCCTAATGATACATACTGCTTGCGGTTGCGCAAGTATGATTTTATCGATTCACCTGGTTGCCCTCGAATGCCATAGTTGCTTAATTTTTGTATCAGCATTTCATGGTCAATGGTGTCAAATGCCTTTGGAAGATCCAGAAACATTGCAGAGACAACCTTTTCCTCATCTAAGGACTGTAAAATATATTCTGTTAGACTGGCAATTGCTGATTCTGTAGATTCACCCTTTCTGAAACCGTGTTGTGAGGGTATGACAATGTTATGTTTGTCAAATCACTAAGGCCACAAAACAATATAAACCAAGAGGCAAAAGATCCTAAGGAAGATCAGTGAAGAGATGGCCTGACCAATTTTGTAGGAGACAGAATCGACCAAAAGGTCTAATCCTTGATGATGATGAACTAGTTATGTATTTAACTTTATACCGACAGTGCTTATATTACAAGTATTAATCAGTCATGCCAGAAATCACAAAACTTCACATTTTTGTAGTTATTTGATCTGTCTTGTTCTTAGTTGTATGTTAAAGAAGCTCAATATCAGATTCAGTCATAACTGCCATTGCATTTTTCTGCTTTCTAGATTGTGTCAAAAGAAGCATGACGTAACATGACAACAATAAGAGAAATGTAGCAGTTTCTCAAAACTTTACCTCAAAGCTGACAGTAAGCAAACATTCTACTTGTGTCTTCCTATCTTTAAGGTGTTTTCCTTTTCCTTTTTTTCTGAGCTCACTGTGCTATTTAAAGAATTTTCACCAAAATGTCAAAGATGATATGAGAACATCTGCAGCCTGAATATTTACCAATACAAGCACAATAATTCTGGAAAAAAACAGCTGATCATTAACGGAAACTATGGACTGTGTATAACTGTATTGGTAGCATGGACAGAAAGCAAAAACCTCTCGCTAAATTTGGAACAAAATTTTACAATTCTAGTCCATAATCTTGATAGCTGTCTGAAGGTTTTTAGATTATCTTTACCAGTTGACATTGAGAATGCAACAGTGATTTGAGTCTATTGAAAGTAAATGTTTTCAGTGAAGCATAGTTTAAAGGCACAGTCTCTCTTCGAACATCTAGACCTTTGTTGGAAGAAGATTGAAAATTTCCTTATAGTTTTACTGCATGTGATGCCTTTCCTCTCACAAAATCCATGATCAGGCCATATCTGAATAGACAATGAATGAATGAAAGGAATATATTTCATTACAGAGTATAAGGTGTGTAGAATGTTATTCTGTTATGTTAGTGTCAAAGATTCTGGTGCTGGATCTTCAGTAAATTGTTACTTACCGGAATAGTATTCCAGGTAGACATTAAAAAATTGTCAGAGTTCTTCCCTGGCAATGGCAGAAGGAGCACAGAGTGGTTCAATAATCAGCAGAATGCCAACAAGAGAGAAATGCTGATCGAGTGACAGTGCATACTAGAGCTACTGCAACACTCGGAACTGGCCAAGTGCTCAAGTGAGCGAATATAGCACAATAACATCATGGCAACAGAAGGATACCATCATAATGATGACTGCACAGAGTGTCACAAGAAAGCGTAGATCAATTGTAAGTGCAACTGTGCAGGTACCAATGTAGCAGAAAAGAGCATATGAAAGATTAAGTTGAGAAATACTGCAGCAACCAAGAGAGCTGACTAAATTGGAAAACCAGGATGCACGGTGTCATTGTTGCCTCACTGTACCAGAGCACAAGAGTGCACCCAGTGGAAATATTTCTCCTGTTCTGTTTGATTTCTGTTGCACAGTTCTGTCGAGAGGATAAGCTTATGTCGGTCGACCCTCTACTCACTGTTGAACTTCCTCAGAGCACTGAGTCCTGTTGGAGGGGCTTAGCTGCTGTGAGTTGCAGCACCTACTACTGAGACCATGCTGATGGGGTGTTGTGACTGTCCCCATCCAGCTGGCCTTCTGGAGACCTGACAACAGGACCCATTAGCATTGTGAAGGTGAGCCTCTGATGCAGCTCACCATAACTCCTGCAGCAGGCACCGATGCTGCCAGCATCTCTCTTGTAATGAGAGGCCTCGGCCTTGCTCTGCATGGTACACACACTCTGAGCGGGGCTTTAGATTACCTCCTGTTGGTGATGATCTTTGATGTCAATTAAAAGACTCCTGAGATCAGCTAGCAGAGCTGTGGGCCAGTGTCCCACAATGGCTGTGTTTGTGGTGCTACCAGGGTCATCGTCCACTTGTTGCACAGCAGCCTGCTACACGAGTGTTGCTGGCACTCCGAGACCATCGACACCCACTGACCTGGCCTGTGCTCCACCAGCATGCCTCAGCTTCCAGCACCCTGGAGATGACAACTGTGTACTTGTGATCATTAAATATGTAACTGACAGTCATGTTTTACTTAACACACTTGAGTGTCTGACAGATCCTGACCACTAAAACCCACCTGACACAGTCCTGATTACTTTAGAGGACACAGACTGGCCCTCTATAGAATTGTGACATGAATAAAATTGATGTGATAGTTGAAGCTATTTCTTTGTTTCACAACTTTAGGATTCATGACAGTGTATTCATGACATGTATGCAGCAAAATTTAGACAACCTTATTGAGAACTCACATCAAAAACCAGAAAAACCAACAGTGACCTACAAACAATGCCATCGAGCTGAGTAATCCACTCTGCAGTTTTCTTCTAAGCACATGTGAAGCATTGTCTTTTCAGAGAAAAGTGTATATGTAGCAACATACTGAAAGGATATGATATTACGTAATAGATAATTATTTAAATAAAAATAAATTTTTAGTATACCAGACTAAAAAGTATAAAACAAGTGTCGCTAAGCCAATTCAGATTCCTAATCCCATACGGTTGTGAATTTTTAATGGGTACGTAAATATGTCTTATAAGATTTAGAATGAAGAATGTGGAGTGTATTGCATAGAAGGTAGTAAGGACAAATTATTCATGCACCACATCTGTTGCATGGCCCCCATGCGTTTTGTTTTAAATCTTACAAGTATTTTCATAGCTATTAAAAATTCACAATCACAAATTTTCAGGACCATTGTATGGGGTTAGGAATCTGTATTGGCTTAGGAAAGCTTATGTTACACTTTTTAGTCCAATTTAAAAGGTAGTGTATGAAATTCGTTACTTAAATAAGTTTTTTCTGCTTTTCAGTCGTGTTTATATGATATTTTTGAATGGACTTGACATATTGATAACATTATAAGAGACGCTAATTTTCTCTTTTATTTCAGTGTCTTTTCACCTGAAACAGAATAGTGTTGAACCCATCTACTGTGTGCCCCTATAGCTGAGTGGTCGGTATGTCTGACTGCAATGTGCGGGAGCCAGCTTCCGTTCCTGATAATTCCAGGGATCTTGCCCTCTTGGGAGGACTGGTCTGGGGTGCACTCAGCTTCGAGAGGCCAGCTGAGCCATTCAACTGATTAGTAAGTGTTCTGAGGTGAAAAATCCCGATAATGACTGTGAGATTGGTGTACTGGCAACATGTTGCCCCCCCTCTCCTCCATACTGCCCTCATACTACATCCAATGATGCCATTCACAGAGGGTGACCTGGCAGTCAGTCGGAACAGATTGGCGCCTCTAGGGCCAGAATGCACAACAAGTACTACTAGCATGGTGACACTACGACGACTACTACTACTACTACTACTACTACTACTACTAGACCTATCTATGAATGATGTATAAATCTGTTTAATTGTTTTTAGAAAGAAGTAAGCAAAATTAATTTTGTATGATTTATCACAATATTGTTACTGCAATATTAGTTTCATAGTGTCTGTGGCTTCATCCTTGTATACTACTTCTTCTTCTCCTCCTCCTCCTCCAGTCTCTGTCTATCTCCATCCTCTTTGTCCACTCCCTCCGCTCTTCTCCATTTGTATATCTCCTCTCCTCCCCCCATCTGTATATACCCTCCTCCTCCTCTTTCTGTCTCTCTCTCCCCCACTGTCTCTGTCCATCTCTTCCTCCAACCTTTCTCTGTTCATCTCTTCTTCCAGCCTCTGTCTGACTATCTCCTCATTCCTCTCTCTCTGTTCGTTTATTCCTCTCCCCTCTCTGTCTGTCCATCTCTTCTGCCCGCAGCTATCTCTCTATACGCTTCTCCCTGCTGAGTTGTGTCTGCCCACACATACACTCCCTGAAACACATTCTGATACAATTGCACGTATCGGTCGTGCAATGCAGCCTAGATGTCACATGTAATCGACCTTCCTTACTCCCGACCCACACTGGACGGACTGGCAACGAAGCACATTCGTATTTAATTGTCATCCAGTTCTGAGGTACACTCCTGGAAATTGAAATAAGAACACCGTGAATTCATTGTCCCAGGAAGGGGAAACTTTATTGACACATTCCTGGGGTCAGATACATCACGTGATCACACTGACAGAACCACAGGCACATAGACACAGGCAACAGAGCATGCACAATGTCGGCACTAGTACAGTGTATATCCACCTTTCGCAGCAATGCAGGCTGCTATTCTCCCATGGAGACGATCGTAGAGATGCTGGATGTAGTCCTGTGGAACGGCTTGCCATGCCATTTCCACCTGGCGCCTCAGTTGGACCAGCGTTCGTGCTGGACGTGCAGACCGCGTGAGACGACGCTTCATCCAGTCCCAAACATGCTGAATGGGGGACAGATCCGGAGATCTTGCTGGCCAGGGTAGTTGACTTACACCTTCTAGAGCACGTTGGGTGGCACGGGATACATGCGGACGTGCATTGTCCTGTTGGAACAGCAAGTTCCCTTGCCGGTCTAGGAATGGTAGAACGATGGGTTCGATGACGGTTTGGATGTACCGTGCACTATTCAGTGTCCCCTCGACGATCACCAGTGGTGTACGGCCAGTGTAGGAGATCGCTCCCCACACCATGATGCCGGGTGTTGGCCCTGTGTGCCTCGGTCGTATGCAGTCCTGATTGTGGCGCTCACCTGCACGGCGCCAAACACACATACGACCATCATTGGCACCAAGGCAGAAGCGACTCTCATCGCTGAAGACGACACGTCTCCATTCGTCCCTCCATTCACGCCTGTCGCGACACCACTGGAGGCGGGCTGCACGATGTTGGGGCGTGAGCGGAAGACGGCCTAACGGTGTGCGGGACCGTAGCCCAACTTCATGGAGACGGTTGCGAATGGTCCTCGCCGATACCCCAGGAGCAACAGTGTCCCTAATTTGCTGGGAAGTTGCAGTGCGGTCCCCTACGGCACTGCGTAGGATCCTACGGTCTTGGCGTGCATCCGTGCGTCGCTGCGGTCCGGTCCCAGGTCGACGGGCACGTGCACCTTCCGCCGACCACTGGCGACAACATCGATGTACTGTGGAGACCTCACGCCCCACGTGTTGAGCAATTCGGCGGTACGTCCACCCGGCCTCCCACATGCCCACTATACGCCCTCGCTCAAAGTCCGTCAACTGCACATACGGTTCATGTCCACGCTGTCGCGGCATGCTACCAGTGTTAAAGACTGCGATGGAGCTGCGTATGCCACGGAAAACTGGCTGACATTGACTGCGGCGGTGCACAAATGCTGCGCAGCTAGCGCCATTCGACGGCCAACACCGCGGTTCCTGGTGTGTCCGCTGTGCCGTGCGTGTGATCATTGCTTGTACAGCCCTCTCGCAGTGTCCGGAGCAAGTATGGTGGGTCTGACACACCGGTGTCAATGTGTTCTTTTTTCCATTTCCAGGAGTGTATGTTTGCATTTCGAGTCTCTAACTCACTGGGTAGTTATTTTAAAATCAACTGAAAATTTGCACTGGACAGACGGAGAGACAGACAGAAAAGAAAGCAACAAATAAAAATGAGATAAAAATGAATGCTGAACTCAGCATCATTCTCATTTTCCTGGATGCAGAGGCAATTGAACAAACACTGTAGAAAATTTCATAAGCTGCCAGTGGCACAGACACAGTGTGTGGCAAATGTGGAGCACATCACTACATCTGGCACAGCGTGGCATGGCAAACTGTACGACTCGGTGACGCCGCATCTATCCGGTAGACAGTGTACGTTTTCCATCCGAAGTTGCGAGCCAGACGCGTGCCTCGTGCTACACCACATGCCACTCCACTTGTGACATCATTTTGGTGCTTGTCCTGCATTTAATTTTTTATTTCTTCTCTCGGATCTGTAGCTCCCTTTCCAAATTTCTCACTGATTTCCTTAATTTTTGTTCAATGTATATATCGACTAAAATGAGTGACAGACTAGAACCCTGCACGCTTTCACGCCATTCAACTCTGGTAACTGCAGTTGTGCTTCGGTACAAGCTGTAGGTAACACCTGCTGCCGGTGCCGTTCTTCGCAGTGGAAAGAGTGTGTCACCTGTAGGACTCTGGCCGCGGTCCCCTGGACGGCGAGAAGTAGCGCGCGAGCTGGCGCCCGCCCACGGACACGGTGCGGTTGTGCATCCAGAACTGGAACTCGGCGTCGAGCGCGGCGATGCCGCCGGCGAGGAAGGTGCGCTGCTCGCAGCCGGCGCGCTCGCAGTAGCGCACCAGCGCCTCCACCATGGGCGCCAGCAGCGGCGGCTGCGCGCGCTCCTTGTAGTAGACGCGGCCGCCGTTGGGCACGTGGCCCAGCTGCTGCACCAGGTACACCAGGTTGCCCACCACGCCGCGCACCGTCTCCGGCATGTCCGTCGCCAGCAGGCCCTGCCACGCACCACCAGACAACTCACTCACTGCTAGCCGCAGCGTTGCATGTAAACTCACCACAATAAGTCGTCACTGGGTATTTAAAACAGTATACGTAACTGCGATTGCCACTGCACCGGCACCGGTAAACGTGACAATGCGTGACCAGGGGTGTGAGACGAGGTTCTGTGTGTGTGTGTGTGTGTGTGTGTGTGTGTGTGTGTGTCGGTACATATCAATATCCTTCGTGTCAGCTGTCTTTCGTTCACAACTGCCAGCATCCTCAGAAATATTAAGTACAACCAAGGTAGTTGACCTTCATTCCGAATTTCTTGTGTACAGTCACCTTCTGTTAACACACGCCAGTAACCTCAGTGATTTATGAGGGCGTGCTGAAAAATAATGCGTCTGAATTTTTATGCCAAGTCTCTTAAGGCTTTTTAAGGGGATACGGAATCGGATTTTGGGTTAAAAAATCGAATTTTTTTTTATTGGCGTATTATATTCTGCCATGTTTCCTCTTTAAAATGACGTATCATACATAGCTCTGCTACAATTATAACTATTTTATTTTTATAGATTTGTGAGATCGGGTATTGCGCTTTAGTTATACACGTCTCTCGTGGCTGACCATGAACTTTTTGGCAGTACCTTTAAAGTGACATGAATTCAAGTATCCCGGTTTCCAGCGACTATTTATACACTAGTTGCCCGAAAATGTTTCTCTCTGGTTTCCTCAAGTTACTCTTTGACTTTGTGGCGGGACTGTTTTGTAAACAGTGTGATATAAGAAAGTAGTTGTTGTTGAGTTATTTCGTATTTAGTGCTTCATTTTTCGCAGTGAAAATGCCTACAGCTAAAGCAAAAGTATTTAAAAAGCGTGTGAACTGGCAAAAGAAAAGAAATAATGATTCATTAGCAAAGCAAAGCAGTTCATCATCATCACTGTTGGAAAATGTGAATCCACTTATTACTGATTTGCCGAACGAACTTACACCAAATGAAAACAGTGCTTCTCATAAAAAACTAAGAGATTTGGAAGAGAAATATAATTTACTTGATAGAGGGAATGAAGTTTTTGAACTCATTGATACGAATATATTGTGTGAAGCTCTTGAAAACAGTTTGTGCTGCAAAAAATGTCGTGGAAACGTTTCTCTGAAAGTAGAATCCCATGTTGGCCTGGCTGCCCAGTTTAATTTAATATGCAGTGTTTGTAAATACAGCTGTAAGTTTCCAAGTTCGGTTTCAGTAACTGTAAATAATGGATACAAGAAAACTGAACTTTATAGTGTAAATATTAGGTTAGTTTATGGATTGCGAGCAATTGGTAAGGGCAAAGCAGCTGGTGATATGCTATGTGGTGTTCTAAATCTTCCAAGTGCACCTTCAAAGTTTGAAGCTTACAATTATGTACTAGGATCTGCAGTTGAAGATGTAGCACAGAAGTCAATGCAGGTTGCTGTGGAAGAAGCAGTGGAAGAAAATGACGGCAGTCGTGACCTCACAGTGGCGTTTGATGGCACGTGGCAGAAAAGGGGCCACACCTCCAACAATGGTGTTGTAACAGCAACTAGTGTTGATACTGGCAAGGTTATTGATGTTGCAATAATGTCTAAATACTGTAGGTGCACAGGCAGGCTGAAAAATGAACACAGTGATGACTGTATTGCTAATTATTATGGTAGTAGTGGTGGCATGGAGGTTGCTGGGGTGAAGAAAATTTTTCATCGCTCTTCACAGTGGTATAATGTTCGCTATGTCAAATATCTGGGAGATGGTGACTCTAAAGCATTCAAAGAAGTTTTGGAAAGCAAACCATATGGGAACAGTGTAAATATAAGCAAACTTGAATGTATAGGACATGTGCAGAAGAGAATGGGTGCCAGGCTGAGAAGGTTAAAATCAGTTATGAAAGGGAAAAAACTAGATGATGGGAAAACCTTGGATGGCAGAGGAAGATTGACTGATTCCATAATAGACCACATTCAGAACTGCTATGGCCTTGCAATCAGGCAAAATACAGGCAATCTTGAAGAAATGAGGAGAGCTATATGGGCTTTATATTTCCACACCGCATCCACGGATGAGCATCCACAACATGGTTTGTGCCCCAAAGGTGAAAACAGCTGGTGTAAATACAATAGGGGACTAACAACAGTAGAGAAATACATTCACCACCACAGTCTACCATCAGCCATCATGGCAGAAATAAAGCCCATTTTCAGAGATCTGGCTGACAGAAGTCTTCTGATGAAATGTCTTCACGGAAAAACGCAGAACCCCAACGAGTGCTTGAATAGTGTGATATGGCATCGTCTCCCAAAAACAGTGTTTGTCGGAATTAATACACTACATTTTGGTGTGTATGATGCTGTGGCAACCTTCAATCTTGGAAATATAACTAAATGCCAGGTCCTTCAAAAGTTGGGTATGTGTGTTGGTTCCCGTACGGTACGTGCTATGTTCTTTTTAGATCAGCACAGACTAAGGCATGCTGATAATATAATCAAGACATTAGTGAAAAAAGCAAGACAGGTGCAGAGGGGTGCCAAAAGAAGACTTGAAGATGATTATGAAGACTGTGAAGGGGGTATTAGCTACGGATCAGGAATGTTTTAATCTTCTTTCTCCGTTTCCCGTAAGTTTACTTTTTACTTCATCTAGGAACATTATCTCAGGTACTGGTCAACCTAGAAGTCTGAAATTTTTATGACGTAGTGACATAGGTCCCTATTACATACTGAAACAACGATTTTTTAATTACTTGATTTACAAAAGACTTAGGGGTGATAGTCTAGTAAAAAGCGATGGAAAAAATTTATTTAAAAATAAATGTACAATATCTCTGTAAGAAAATACTTTGACAATAAACTGTTGTTTCAGTATTGTTGTAACATATGAATGCACATACAGTAAAATTTTTACCTCTCTGTCTCCAGTAGTTTGTGAGAAAATGTTCTCTATAGTAGGCATATATTAACATTGCGGGGTTAGGTGATTCCGTATCCCCTTAAATAAAAAGAAACGTTACTAAAATCCTACAACATCATTCTCCATGTCTACATATTAGTTTCTCAACATCGTCATCCTGGCGGCGAACACGCTTCTCCCAATGAGATACCACTTTGTTCATACTCTTGCTGTACCATTTTTGACTTTGTTGACAGAGGCACAACTTCACCTCTGCTTGAACTGCTTCATCACTATCAAAGTGAAGTCCTCAGAGGTGTTCTTTCAGGTCCGCAGCTCGTGGTCGTGCGGTAGCGTTCTCGCTTCCCGCGCCCGGGTTCCCGGGTTCGATTCCCGGCGGGGTCAGGGATTTTCTCTGCCTCGTGATGACTGGGTGTTGTGTGATGTCCTTAGGTTAGTTAGGTTTAAGTAGTTCTAAGTTCTAGGGCACTGATGACCTCAGGAGTTAAGTCGCATAGTGCTCAGAGCCGTTTGAACCATTTTTTGTCTGGCATTGTCATGCTGGAGGACAGTCTGCTCCGTGTTTGGAAGATCTCTTCAAATTGGAAACTCAATTGCAGCACGGTGTTTCTCATACACCGGCATAGCTACGTTACACAGCGCTATGTTAACATGTAGCGGAAGAGGGTTGCAGCTTGCGTCAGCAAAGCAGGAAAGTGGACTGCAAGCACGCCTCGCAGTAGCATGGCGATGTCTCTTGTGTGTCAATGAGAAATAAGTAACGATCATCGATCAGCTATAATGCAACTGTTGGAATGTTGCGTCTGACAGCAGTTGAAAACAGAAGAACCATAAAGGCTATCGAACTGTGCCGATGTGTGTCGAACAGAACTAAGGACCAAAATGGCACTGCTAAATGGGTAGACGGTAGCACATGATGTTTATACTATATTTTAAAAAGCTGAATTTCAGAACAATATTTTGTAAAAAAACAGTTTCCCATTTCAAGTATTATTACATGTTTTCAAAAATAGAAACTTGTCTCTTTTATGGCTCGAGGTGAGGATGGTGAAGGGGAATGGGAGGGGGGGGGGCGGTGTTTGTATTGGTTCAGGATGTGCGTTCCGTCACCTAAAATTTTAGAAATATAGCATTTCTTAAATTTCTCTGCGCGCGCTGTAATTATTCTAGTCTTCGGAATCCTTACGTGAATGATGCGTAGGGAGCCAAAGCACATAGCTCGATTCCTCACTTAATAATGGTACGTGAAGCCTTGGAAGTAGCTTGCATTGTCTAGCAGTGAAATCCAAAAATCATCTTCACCATACAAAAATCAGCTGTTAGAATAACGAAAAAATTATCAGCAGTTCAGAGCTAACACACTCTAAGCAATTATTTCGACAGCTGAATATTCAACTCGTGCCATGCGTCTAATACAAAAACATGTAATTAATATGAAATGGTACCTGACAGTCTCAAAACTGACTTGTCTTCATTGTTACGATACAAGAAAATGCGGTGACATCCATATAAGGAGGTTAAACAAGATACTACCACAGAAACAAACCATAATTCACGGTACTATGTTGTACAAAAATTTCCGACATCGATAAAAGAAATTTTAAAAAGTCCTCATTTAAGGAAACTATTCAAATTTTTAATAAACTTCTTGTAGTATGCCGTGTGTAGATTTCGTAAACTGCAATGTCTGCCATCCTTGTCCGCGGTCGCGTGAGAGTCCAGAGCCGCTGTGCGCGCCAAGTTTAAAATCTTTGCCGCCCTTCTCCTTTGCTTGCCCCATTACGAATCACATTATATGAAGTAAATGGCCATTTTAATATTACCACTCTTGTGTTGTTGATCACCGGGTGAGCAATTACGCGAGGTACATACACCACTTTCACAACAATAAATTATTATTAATGATCCTAATAATCAAATTCAAGTATATTGACAATTACTTTGGAAAGGAATCTTAGTGTCCAGGAAATATATAATGTGTGATGTATTTGTCTTTCTAGCTGGCGTGCAAGTTAGTGAGATAGTTAACGTTCATTTCATTTTGGCGAAACTGTGAACCTGAAACTCTGATTTGTTTCAAAGATATTTTCATTGCGACATGATACCATTTAATGCCGCACACCACCCTATAGAAAAAGCAAGTACTCAATCTCTTACTGCGCTTTGAAATACATTGCAACATTGTAGCTGCTGCTCTATGACAGGACTAGTTTTAATATATTCTGAAGTACAAATGCTGTAAGTCATTGATTTATCTCCCAACTAAGTGTAATCGTATTTTTTCTCTTTCATGATTTTCATCGTAGCAATAAATCCAGGTGGAGAACGTAAATAAAAGAAACAATCGCACAATGAGAGAGGAGTCGAGATCAAAGTTGCTATCTTCATATACCCTTCTAGGCTAGTAAAACTTACAGACCCTCGCTTGAGGATCTGCAGCTCTGCGAAATGATTCGAAGTTTATTCGCTGACTGCGAGTTCTTTGACAACAGCTGTATTAGTTATAGATGTTGTATTGTATTTTAACCGGGGACCTAGAAACGACGGAGAGGCTCCGTCCCCGCCGCTGCCGCAGTGGTCCGCAACCCCCACGACGACTACCGCAGTCCACCTCATCCCTCCGCCGCCCCACACCGAACCCAGGGTTATTGTGCGGTTCGGCCCCCGGTGGACCCCCCAGGGAACGATTCACACCAGGCGAGTGTAACCCCTATGTTTGCGTGGTAGAGTAATGGTGGTGTACGCGTACGTGGAGAACTTGTTTGCGCAGCAATCACCGACATAGTGTAACTGAAGCGGAATAAGGGGAACCAGCCCGCATTCGCCGAGGCAGATGGAAAACCGCCTAAAAACCATCCACAGACTGGCCGGTTCACCGGACCTCGCCACAAGTCCGCCGGGCGGATTCGTGCCGGGGACCAGGCGCTCCTTCCCGCCCGGAAAGCCGTGCGTTAGACCGCACGGCCAACCGGGCGGGCAGTTATGGATATACTACCTATTGGCGATGTATGAAAATTTGTGCCGAACCGGGACCGTATTTCTCGCATATCGCAAGCGGTCGCGTTAACTATACTCGTGCACGCTCCGTGGGCCGACCCAAACTTCCATGTGTCGCACCGTCTACATCCCTTTTTCGTAGTCCGTTAAATTCATCACCTCGCAACATTACTTGGATTCCCGCAACAGGGACAATGGGAACCGACACCAGTGTTCTTATCGGCGTGTGCCCACCTAGGCTTATGATACTTAGGTGTTGAATTTAGTGGCCTATGATAGAAAGATGAAGACAGTGTGACGTGTGGAGATTTGGGTCGGCCCAGGGGGCGTGCGCGGACTGCCAGCCCGCCGCGTCGGCGATGCTGTCGAGTGCGGGCGTGTGGCGGATATCGTGCGCCGCGACAAAGTAGTTGAGACTTGTGGGGAATTACGAAGCATTGTGGAGAATTATGAAATACTGTAACGGAAACGTAGGCGAAGTCACCGTTACTCACGCAGGGCTTGGAATACGGACAATCGGGATTTTCGAACTGCCGTTCGAAGTACCAGCGGAACAGATAACTGCAGGGGAGAATCCTCAGTAACGTTGCCGAACGGTGGTCCAATGCACGCAGATTCCAAGTGCTCAACGGAAGGAGGTAATTAAAGGTCGACTTGCACAAGCACGTACCGTCGTAGATCAGTGTCTGTGGTTACTGAGGCGTCGTTACGTAAGACGGTCGGCGACGACCAGCGCGGCGTGCAACTCTCGCGGCCACGTCCGTGCCGAGCGTCTGCACTACCAGCGACTTGTCACCCAAGAAGGAGACCACGGTGCCATCACTGACAGGACAGAATCGAGACCACGCTAGTCTTAGGAAATCGTCACAGCTGCAACAGTTTCAGCACAATGGACCCCGAAAGGTGGGAAACCGATCCATTCTTCCGCTGCTGATACCGAAGTTACGCAACAACCTACTCTGAACGAGCATCCTCGAAGCGAAACGATTTTTCTCTTGAAGCCGGCCTCGAATAAATGCTCGAGCGACAACTTGACTCGGAACGCCACACTATTAGGGGAACTGACGAATATCGAGAAAGATAACCTCAGGCAGCAGCCGGTGAAACCCAAACGGCAAACATGTAAGCAAGAGACCCGAAGAGATGTAGGAACTAGAGCAAACATTCTCATGTACTAAGACAATTCTGAGAACAGGTGGAAGCGAAAAACGTGGCGTGACTGTGGTCGGAAAAGCAGACGTTCCAAACCCGAATGAAGATGTGCATAAATTATGAACCCAGCCTCCTCAGTCGAAGAACCAATCTAACAGGCGATCCCAATTGACCTTATAAGGAGACTGCGTCGCCTGATGAAAATGACTGTCCTTAGGATTAACACTCAATGCCGCAGCCGTATATAATTGTCACGCTCAATTTAAACAGGATTGTTTCCGACGTGAAGTTACAATCTCTAAATGACTACTTTTAGGCCACCGACACTGATACTAGTATAACGATGATACCAGAACCAGTTACGACGAAAACAGTGGACGTGTTCAGATATGAGACAATATTCTGAGTGTAGAACAACAATATGGTTCAAGAAAGACATACCATGTACAGCGCTAGCTATACTTCAAACTGAACGACGAATAACTGGGATAATGTATGATCTACTTCTTCTAAATGTGTATGCTCCCTCTGGATCCAGCGGGAAACGTGCGAGGAGCAACTTGTTCTGAGATGAGATTGCCCCATTAATGCGGATCTCCCTTGAATATAATTTTGGATGGTGATTTTAATTGCGTATTGCGTCAGTGAGATCAAGTTCCGAATTTCAACTTTTGCGAGAAGCTGTCGTTGTAACTAATGGACTATATTTAATAGATACTTGGTGCCACGCCGAAGATATAAGTACGTATCCAGTAATTCAGACTATACAGGGTCTATGCAGCGAAAGGCTATATCCATAATGTGGTTGACTGTGCAATTTCGTCCATAAATTTCTCAGGTCACTGAACATTTCACACAAGCGTGCAGCATACATTAAAAAAAAAAATAGAGTAATCGTTACTGGGACGAGGCTGTGCTGAAACAGATCAGTGATACATGGCAACAATGTCTTCGGATGCAAGACAGATACCCAACACGCACCATGTGGTGACTACAGTTTGTAAAGGCGCAGATAAAAAAATGCATCGTGCAGTGTGGTTGTATGAAAGCATGTTGGCGAAAACACACCTTTAGTGTACTTTTTATGGCCCTGCGAACTTTGTGGTGACCCCATGGGATTCATAGCAAACATCTCTAGAATAAAACGTACTATGACAAGAATCTCAGCGTTTGTACGGCAATCTCTAGAGGGGAAAAGATCTGAGTGCTTTCTCCAGTTGAACTTACGCAGGAAAATTCATCAATATACCACACGATCAGCAAAGCCAGTAGAGTTAAACAAAAGGTACTCCGTACTCTCAACGATGAACGGGGGTACGAATACGATCAAAAAGCCGCAATAAGAAAAATTACGTGGTGCAGTATTATACAGATTTTTAAGTCTGGCCGGCAACTGATGTGACGGTAAGTGAGCCCTTTTTACTCTTCATTCACCCCCGGTCAATCCTAATGACAACGCCCACCTCGTAGCCATCACTACCGGTGAAGAAATGTTGACCACAGTCAAAGAGTTATCTACAAAGATCTCAGCTGGTTTAGATTGCCTGCCAATAGAATTTTATGCTTGCTTTTGGAACGTCATAGGAATAGATTTCACCAAATGTTAAAAACCATTCGAAAGCCAAGATCGCACAAAATATTTTTATTCAAGACAACCAGTTTCAACAGTCTTAGGCGTTATCTTCAAGTCTTAAACATTTTTTTGTAGTAAGACACGTTCATTTTACGCTGATCTCATGCGCAAGATGTCAAGTGGATAAAACTAAGCATGTTTGTCATAGCTTCAAAAAATGTTTAAGACCTGAAAATGACAGCTAAGACAGTCGAAACCGGTTCTCTTGAATAAAAAGTATTTTGTGCGATCTTGGCTTTTGAATGTTTTTGAACAATCGAAACGGATCAATCAAGAGTTCACCAAAATGTATAACAATCATTGGGGGACGTGGAGGTGCCATCCTAGTTTACGGAAGGACGGACTGTCCTGATCCCCAACCCGCGCAAAGAGAAAAAAAAAGTCGTGGTTCTACGCTGAAGGATTTTCAGCCACTAATTCTGCTCAACTCCGACTATAAAATCTCCATCCGACGCATAAATAATAGAATGAAGTCGGCACTGCCGTAGATAATTGGCTCTTATCAAATGAGTGCAGTCCCAGGGCGACCTATGATAAATGCATTGTGTGAATACAGGGATATTATATCTGTATTGTGGCTGTGTAAGTGCAAAGTCGGTCTCATGTTTTTTAGACTTTGGTAAGGCATCTGACCGCATCAACCACCACTTTATACTAACCATAATGCGAATTGAAGGGGTTCAGCGATCATTTTACTCAGCATATACGCAAACGTATAGTCGTAACACCCTCTAGAATCAAAATTAATGGTGAACTAAGTTCACCGGTCCCGATTAAACAATGTATACGACAGGGTTACTCCCTCTGTTTGATAATGTGCACAATCGATGTAGAACCATTACTATTAAACCTGCAACACAGGCTACAAGGTTTACAGATTTCACGCCTATGCTGATTGCATCAGTGTAATAGTTAACACGAAATCTGAAACTGAATGAGCTTAAGAAATAATCCACGCTGACTTCTTGTGGTCCCAAGCTCAGTGAACACAGATCGAGGATTTTACCTCTCAGACTCCAAACTGAGACTATGAAAATTAACATGGTTACAAAGGACAGAAAAGACGAACCGCTTAGGTAGTATTTTAATGTCCAATCTGCGAGGATGAAGTTGCCAACTGGGACCATAAACTCTATACAGGGCTACTCTCCATAAACATAAAACTAGAACGTTAAACTGGATACAGAGAGTTCTTTTGATTAACAGCTATGCCCTAAGCAAAATACATCACATTGCAGCAGTGTAACCTGTACCCGGGGATACTGCGCACAAGGTTCTAGCTGCAGCGTCAACCGTAGTACTAACCCGCGTTTTTGGTGGTTTGGGTGTCAAAGACGTCCACAAACAATTCGCGAGATCGGAAAGTCGGCCGCCATTCCTCGTGTGGCGTGCGGCTTATTTCTTGCAGTACGGAAATTTGGGACGGTCGGAAAGTGCGTTGCCGTGCGTGGGTATAAGTTTCGGGCGAGGGTTCCGGGTAAGTACGGCCCTCACATCAGCAGCTAGCTGGACGACCGTGTTTTGGTGAACGAGACTAACATGGAGAGGTTTAGCAGAAACCAATAAATTATTTCTGTGGGTATTTGAGAGCGATGTGACGCTTTCCCGAGTGACTTTGAGCTGTATTTCCGTTCTGTAGTCGGCGGGAGTTGCTCGTAGGCAGTTGGAGGTGGGGTACTGAACTGCTAGCGGTGGAGCTATTCCACTTCAGTAGTCGGTATCTGGGAATATTCTTGATGGTAGTAAATAATGGAACGGCGTTAGTTACTGATTTTGGGACAGTTGCGGCCTAGAGCGAGGTTGGCGATGCTGACTCAGAATGAGTGGTAATGCAGCGCAGCATGTCCGCTAATAAAAATTTCCGATTAGACCTGTAGAGCGGTTTCCCACGTAGTGTGCTCCCCTGACATGCATCGCAGACAGTGCGTGGCTTCTGAGCGCAGCCACGAGGTCCAACGAGAGGATTGTCTCAGTGAGAGAGGATACGGACGTGGAGGTGGTCGACCTATGTGACGTCACAACGCCACAGGCGAGAAAGGCAGAATAAAACGCACCGGAATTTTGCAACGTGGCAGTGAGATATAAGACGTCACAATCTGAACTTACGGGACGTCATATTCAACTATATGGTTTGTAGGAGAAGCATGTATCGTACTCTTCATTCATAATTTATGTGTTATGACACAAGATGCCTTAAAGGACCGGTACATTAAGGATATGCCAAAAACCGGTTGCCTTTGCTTCCATTTATTCCAATAAAATGACGCAAAACAACATATAAATAGTTAAAGGCTTTTGGTGCTCTTCATATTATAGCTTCCATGTCATGATCATCCGATGTCTCATAGCGCCAGCTCATTAAGGATATCTGTCACACATGTCGTACGTGGTACGATTTCTTATAATTAAACTAGCTGAGAAACCAGATGTTGCCTAGGTATTTGTTTATTCCAGTCTTCCATTATAGATCTGCTCCTCCCCCCTCTCCTTCCAACTCATCTTCTCACATTCTCTATCCATCTCTTTCTTTTCTCTGTCCAACTCTGCCCCCCCCCCCCCTCCTCTCTTTGTCTGTTCATATCCTCCTCTCAGATCTCTCGGACTGTCTCTCCCTCCCCCTATCTCTGTCCATTCCATCTCTTTACTTTCTCTGACAATCTCCTCCTCTCCCCTCTCCCGATTCATCTCCTCCTCTTCTCTTTCTCTGTCCATCTTCTCCTCCTGCACTCTCCCAAAAGGAGGCTGGTGGTTCTTACCCCTACAGTATTTCTTTCCAGATTGTAGTTAATATGTGTACCAAATCTGATAGAAATCGTTCTAGCGGTTTAGGATGAGCTTTTAACCTATGGCTTTGCTCGCATACAAAATGTCAAATAAATTTCGCACATATTTAACTTACTTCACATAAATTTGTATACATATTTCACCTCTATGTCTAGCGAATATCGCCCTGCAGTTTAATTTTCACGCCGCGTAATGTTTATAACGTCGTGTTTCCGGAACTACGTACGGTACAATGATAAAATTTTGCAAGTGTATCCAGTGGTATATGCGGATATCGTCTGCGAAATGTGTTGTGTATAGAGTTAGTAGTAAAGAAGTAATAAATTAAAACGTCGTGCATGAGGCGGCAGTTTCTCACTCATCTCAGTCCTTATGACGTCATATCTCTTGAACCGTGTGTCGTAAAATGTATTTTTCTAAATACATTTAGCTGCGTACGTGGATGCTGTCTGTGAAATGTGTTGCGAATAGAGTTAGTACCAACGAAGTAATAGATTGTAACGTTATGCATGATGCGGCAGTTTTTCTCGTATCTCTGCATTTGACATCATTTCTCCTGGACAATTTGTCGCACAGTGATATAGTTTTGTTGGTACATTCAGCATCACATGTGGATACCCTTTGTGAAAAGCGTTGCGAATACATTAAGTAGCGACGAAGTAATAAATGTAAACATCTTGCACGATGCAATAGGTGTTCTCGCATTCAGTATTTATGACGCCGTATCTTCTGAACAAATGTGCAATTATTCTGCTACATTCAGTTATATAAGTGAATACTGCCTGCAAAATGCGTCTCCAATACGGTTGGTAGTAAAGAGAGATTCCTGAACAGTGCAAACGAAGTAACCGACAAAATTTTTTCCTTTCATACTTTTGCTGGAGTCGTCAGGAGAGAGAGTTTCTTAATGGTTTGAAATTATGTGTAAACTTTGTTGCAAGTCTCTAAGTGCTCTCATTCTTAAATGCTGGATGACTGACCTGTGGTTACTCTCGCCTTATGGGCTGCACTGGTTCTTTGTGTCCACCCCCACCTTTTGACAGGTGGGTGATTCTTATCCCCACAGTGGTTCTTTCCAGACGGTGAATGATACGAGTACAAAGTCTGGTTAAAATCGGTCCAGTGGTTTAGGACGAGATAAGGAACATATGTACATTTATACATACATAGACAGATACATCTATTTTTACAATTTGTATGCAGATGACCTTTACGGCATCATGATATAAAAGATATTGTTTTAAATAATTTGTGTCAGCTATAGCGTAGTGGTTAGTGAGGAAGCCTGTCAACTGAACGTAGCTTGTAAGATTATTGTACTAACAGACTTCATCAGAAATTATGTGGTAGGTTATTGTTGTTTCCTTCTCAGTTCAGTATTAACAGAAGTAAAGCGCGGGATATGTATCCGTTGGCGGCCTGCGAGCTATTGGTTACGCCAGAAAGGACCGGAATGTACTCCTTGCCTGTTTTATTTTCCCCTGTTTTCGCTTTATTTTGAGCACCAGTGGGTCCGCTGTTTAGGTGCGTTGGGGCTACGCCCGCTTGTCACTGCCTATTCACGTTCCCTGGTATCAAACGAAATTTATGACTGGATTGAGGACTTTTTTTGTGGGCAGGATGCAGCAAATAACTTGGATGCAGAGTCATCGATCGAAATAAAAGTAATTTCAGGTGTGTCCCAAGTAAGTGCCTTAGAACGGTTGTTGTTTAACTTGTACGCAAATGACCTGTCAGGGAATAATAATAGCAACATTTTGCAGATGATTTGGTTGTCTATAACGAAGTACTATCTCAAAAAGATGTATAACAGTTCTGTGTCATCTTAAAAAGATATGAGAATGGTGCAAATACGGGAAAGTTCTATAAAAGTTCAGAAATGTAAATGTTAAACTGTGACATATGACCACGACATCGTTCAGTTACAACTGCAATCAGTCAACTCTATGTAACATACCAGTACAAGCTGAAAAGTAATGCTCGGAATTTTTTATGTTGAAGACTCTTAAAGTTTTATAAATAAAACAAACGTTATTAACAATCTGCATCTTTGTTCTTCATGTCTACATATTTATTTCTCCCAACAGGAGACCAGTTTGTCGATACCGTCGTTGTAGAATGTTTCACTTTGTTGATGAAGCCGCAGCCTCACCTCTGCTTCATCGCTATCAAAGTGAAGTCCTCGAAGGTGTTCTTTAAGTTCTGGAAACAGATGACAGTCGCGACAGGATTGAGGACGATCGAGGACAGTGAACACGAGACGTCGGATTGTTACAGATGTACTAGCGCTCGTGTATGGTTTGGCATGTCAGTTGCAGGAAAGGATGCTACTTGCGTGGACTATTTACATTCGAAAGTCAATTACAGGACACTGTTTCTCGAAAACCGACGTAGTTACGTTACACACTACCATGTTACACAACACACTTCAGAGCCCTATTAGCGACAGTGGGCAGCAAATAGCAGGTGCGCTCACTAAGTAATGAAACTTTTTTTTCTCGGTCATTGTCTGTTTAAAAAGTGCGGAATTTGTTGTGAGACATCGTGGAATGTTCCCGCTTCAGCACCTGTAGTTTCGTGAAGTTCCGATATGTGGCGACTCTGTACGAAGCCTTCGAAATGGCGTCTGTAACGGAGGGGCATTCCGAGCAGAGAGCTGTCGCTGATTTTATTTTGACAGAAAACCAGAGCATTGCAGATAATTTTAGGCGCTTACTGAATGTCTGCGGAGGCCTGGCGGTGAAGAAAGACACGGTGAGTCATTGGGCAAGGCATCTCTCATCATTGCCAACGGTCTTGCCGCAGTGGTAACACCGGTTCCCGTCAGATCACCGAAGTTAAGCGCTGTCGGGCTGGGCTAGCCCTTGGATGGGTGACCATCCGGCCTTACGAGCGCTGTTGGCAAGCGGGGTGCACTCAGCCCTTGTGAGGCACAACTGAGGAGCTACTTGACTGAGAAGTAGCGGCACCGGTCACGAAAACTGACAACGGCCGGGAGAGCGGTGTGCTGACCACGTGCCCCTCCATATCCTCATCCACTGACGCCTGTGGGCTGAGGATGACACGGCGGCCGGTCGGTACCGTTTAGCCTTCCAAGGCCTGTTCGAACGGAGAGAGTTCCTTTTCTCTCATCATTGCCACAAGGTAGCGCAAACCTGTTCGATCTCACACTGTGCCACCCTCAGCACATTGAAGAAATGTCTCCAGCGTGTTCCTCGCCACAAAAATGCGAATGAACTTCTCATCAAGCCATCACAGAAGTCTGTGCACCCGAGGAGAGAGAAGCTGACAAAACTTGATGGGTCTCTTTTTCTAGAGACAGCATGTCCAAACTTCCGACTTACATCCGTCTGGCCCAATGAAGGGTGCACTCCATGGGAAGCAGAACGTGGGTGATGGGGAAGTTACTGACGCAGCAGTACGTTGGCTCCGACGTCGACCAACAGAGTGGTACCATGTGGGCGTACAGGCGCTCCCAGTAAGGTGGCGTAAGACTGTCGCATTGAATGTTGAAAAATAGTGTTTTGTAGCCGAACGAGGGGGAAATACACTCCTGGAAATGGAAAAAAGAACACATTGACACCGGTGTGTCAGACCCGGCATACTTGCTCCGGACACTGCGAGAGGGCTGTACAAGCAATGATCACACGCACGGCACAGCGGACACACCAGGAACCGCGGTGTTGGCCGTCGAATGGCGCTAGCTGCGCAGCATTTGTGCACCGCCGCCGTCAGTGTCAGCCAGTTTGCCGTGGCATACGGAGCTCCATCGCAGTCTTTAACACTGGTAGCATGCCGCGACAGCGTGGACGTGAACCGTATGTGCAGTTGACGGACTTTGAGCGAGGGCGTATAGTGGGCATGCGGGAGGCCGGGTGGACGTACCGCCGAATTGCTCAACACGTGGGGCATGAGGTCTCCACAGTACATCGATGTTGTCGCCAGTGGTCGGCGGAAGGTGCACGTGCCCGTCGACCTGGGACCGGACCGCAGCGACGCACGGATGCACGCCAAGACCGTAGGATCCTACGCAGTGCCGTAGGGGACCGCACCGCCACTTCCCAGCAAATTAGGGACACTGTTGCTCCTGGGGTATCGGCGAGGACCATTCGCAACCGTCTCCATGAAGCTGGGCTACGGTCCCGCACACCGTTAGGCCGTCTTCCGCTCACGCCCCAACATCGTGCAGCCCGCCTCCAGTGGTGTCGCGACAGGCGTGAATGGAGGAACGAATGGAGACGTGTCGTCTGCAGCGATGAGAGTCGCTTCTGCCTTGGTGCCAATGATGGTCGTATGCGTGTTTGGCGCCGTGCAGGTAACGCCACAATCAGGACTGCATACGACCGAGGCACACAGGGCCAACACCCGGCATCATGGTGTGGGGAGCGATCTCCTACACTGGCCGTACACCACTGGTGATCGTCGAGGGGACACTGAATAGTGCACGGTACATCCAAACCGTCATCGAACCTATCGTTCTACCGTTCCTAGACCGGCAAGGGAACTTGCTGTTCCAACAGGACAATGCACGTCCGCATGTATCCCGTGCCACCCAACGTGCTCTAGAAGGTGTAAGTCAACTACCCTGGCCAGCAAGATCTCCGGATCTGTCCCCCATTGAGCATGTTTGGGACTGGATGAAGCGTCGTCTCACGCGGTCTGCACGTCCAGCACGAACGCTGGTCCAACTGAGGCGCCAGGTGGAAATGGCATGGCAAGCCGTTCCACAGGACTACATCCAGCATCTCTACGATCGTCTCCATGGGAGAATAGCAGCCTGCATTGCTGCGAAAGGTGGATATACACTGTACTAGTGCCGACATTGTGCATGCTCTGTTGCCTGTGTCTATGTGCCTGTGGTTCTGTCAGTGTGATCATGTGATGTATCTGACCCCAGGAATGTGTCAATAAAGTTTCCCCTTCCTGGGACAATGAATTCACGGTGTTCTTATTTCAATTTCCAGGAGTGTAGTATGGTGTATTGGAATACTGAATAAAACCAACTGGCTGTCAGAAAAAAAATTGTTGCATTCTTATTGAACGGCTATGGTATGTGGACATGATGAATAAAGATGTAGACTGTTAATAACGTTGTTTTGTATAAAAAGATTGAAGACTTTTTACGTAAAAAATGTGGAGGCATTACTTTTCAGCACGTCCTCGTATACAGCTATAGATATGGTGTTTAGGGACAGCTGTCACTTAGACAGCGCAGTAGGTATTCCAGCAGAAGTACGCACCTAAACAGAGTGGTTGGTCCAGCACTAATACTGACTTTGATGTGAGTTAGTCAGTTACCTGGATGCTATGTAGAGCAGGTTTGCAACAACAGACTATGGAGGGGAATGTCTCTGTAGAGACATACTGCCTTGCAGATTAAGTGGTTGACTTACTTTTTTATGTTTTAGGGACAATCACGCAAACGTTTCACAGTGATATAACCGGTTAACACCAGCCGATGCTTGGAGCATGTGCCTTTAGTCAGAAGATGGCCGGTCAGAGTCCGTTAGGACATTCTGGCGTGTTCAGGAAATTGTCTGGAAAAATATAAAAATTAAAAGAAGGTACGAGTAGGGTTACAAATAATATTATACGATTTCTCGATGAAAATAAGTTACAAGTTTTGAAGGTGGAATGCTCGTGTGGACCGTCCAGAAAGTGACTCGAAGATCGGGAGGTCTCCCAGACAAAGTAGCTACTGAACTGGATGCCGCAGACACGGCGGGCGACTGACCTGCACTATCCAGTAGGTGTCCCAGTAGTAGTACTCCTGGAAGCGGCCGCCCGGCACCACGAAGCCGTTGGGCACGTAGATGAGCGAGTAGCGGTCCGGCTGGAGGCGCACGTCGTCGGGCACGCGGCGCGCCAGCTGCGGCCACTCCGCGTTCAGGTAGGCCGCCCAGTCGCGCAGCCTCGCGTCCTTGATGCGGCTCAGCAGCTGCGGGCACAGGCGAGCGCCGTCAGGGCAGGCGGGTGCTGAGCGCCCGAGCACACTTGCCGAGTTCTACATCTACATTTATACTCCGCAAGCCACCCAACGGTGTGTGGCGGAGGGCACTTTACGTGCCACTGTCATTACCTCCCTTTCCTGTTCCAGTCGCGTATGGTTCGCAGGAAGAACGACTGCCGGAAAGCCACCTTGCGTCCTCGAATCTCTCTCCTTTTAAATTCGTGATCTCCTCGGGAGGTATAAGTAGGGGGAAGCAATACATTCGATACCTCATCCAGAAACGCACCCTCTCGAAACCTCGACGGCAAGCTACACCGCGATGCAGAGCGCATCTCTTGAAGAGTCTGCCACTTGAGTTTTCTAGATATCTCCGTAACGCTCTCACGCTTACCAAATAACCCTGTGACGAAACGCGCCGCTCTTCTTTGGATCTTCTCTATCTCCTCCGTCAACCCGATCTGGTACGGATCCCACACTGATGAGCAATACTCAAGTATAGGCCGAACGTGTGTTTTGTAAGCCACCTCCTTTGTTGATGGACTACATTTTCTAAGGACTCTCCCAATGAATATCAACCTGGTACCCGCCTTACCAACAGTTAATTTTATATGATCATTCCACTTCAAATCGTTCCGCACGCATACTCCCAGATATTTTACAGAAGTAACTGCTACCAGTGTTTGTTCCGCTATCATATAATCATACAATAAAGGATGCTTCTTTCTATGTATTCGCAATACATTACAATTGTCTATGTTAAGGGTCAGTTGCCACTCTTTGCACCAAGTGCCTATCCGCTGCAGATCTCCCTGCATTGCGCTACAATCTTCTAATGCTGCAACTTCTCCGTATACTACAGCATCATCCGCGAGAAGCCGCATGGAACTTCCGACACTATCTACTAGGTCATTTATATATATTGTGAAAAGCAATGGTCCCATAACACTCCCCTGTGGCACGACAGAGGATACTTTAACGTATGTAGACGTCTCTCCATTGAGAACAACATGCTGTGTTCTGTTTACTAAAAACTCTTCAGTCCAGCCACACAGCTGGTCTGATATTCCGTAGGCTCTTACTTTGTTTATCAGGAGACAGTGCGGAACTGTATCGAACGCCTTCCCGAAGTCAAGGAAAATGGCATCTACCTGGGAGCCTTTATCTAATATTTTGCTGGGTATCATGAACAAATAAAGCGAGTTGGGTCTCACACGATCGCTGTTTCCGGAATCCATGTCGATTCCTACAGAGTAGATTCTGGGTTTCCAAAAACAACATGATACTCGAGCAAAAAACATGTTCTGAAATTCTACAACAGATCGACGTCAGAGATATAGGTCTATAGTTTTGCGCATCTGCTCGACGACCCTTCTTGAAGACTGGCACTGCCTGTGCTCTTTTCCAATCATTTGGAACCTACCGTTCCTCTAGAGACTTGCGGTACACGGCTGTTAGATGGGGGGGCAAGTTCTTTCGCGTACTCTGTGTAGAATCGAAATGGTATCTCGTCAGGTCCAGTGGACTTTCCTCTGTTGAGTGATTCCAGTTGCTTTTCTATTCCTTGGACGCTTATTTCGATGTCAGCCATTTTTTCGTTTGTGCCAGGATTTAGAGAAGGAACTGCAGCGCGGTCTTCCTCTGTGAAACAGCTTTGGAAAAAGGTGTTTAGTATTTCAGCTTTACGCGTGTCATCCTCTGTTTCAATGCCATCATCATCCTTTAGTGTCTGGATATGCTGTTTCGAGCCACTTACTGATTTAACGTAAGACCAGAACTTCCTAGGATTTTCTGTCAAGTCGGTACATAGAATTTTACTTTCGAATTCACTGAACGCTTCACGCATAGCCCTCCTTACGCTACGTACTCGCTCACGTCTACCTCTCATTAGCATTATTCGAAGAGTAACTCCATGTCATCGCATAGCTAGCAGAACTGCATAACGTTTCATATATTTCTATAAGACTTGACACAGTGGTTCTAGGCTAGATGTACTGTTCGAAATATTTATTGTGTGTTGGTATACTGCCTTGGCACAAAAATAGCTGTACAACGCACACTACAAACTAATCACTTGTCACACCAGATTGATCCACGACTGTTTTTCCCTTCGGGAACCGAGGCATTGTGCTACACCAAATCTGGGCCCACTCCCCTGCTGTGTTGGCCACCTGCGCTCTGCCAGAGGCCGTTCTGTGGAGACTTGCACGTTCACCAAAGATCTGTCCTAGTCTGCCCCATTGTGGTCTTCATGGTACATGGATTTATTCCATTGTATACTGGTCTCTTCAGTTTATAATTTTCATACATAAAGTTCAGAAGTATCGTTAAAGTATCGCTACTTTTGAAATATACACTATGTGATCAAAAGTATCCTGATGCGTGGCGGCGTCCATCGGTAATGCTGCAATTCAACATGGTGTTGGCCCACCCTTAGCCTTGATGACAACTTGCACTCTCGCAGGCATACGTTCAATCAGGTCCTGGAAGGTTTCTTGGGGAATGGCAGCACATTCTTCACAGAATGCTGCACTGAGGAGAGGTATCAATGTCGGTCGCTGAGGCCTGACACGAAGTCGGCGTTCCAAAACATCCCCGAGGTGTTCTGTAGGATTCAGGTCAGGGCTCTGTGCAGGCCAGGACATGTTACTGTCGTGTAACCACTCCCCCATAGGCCATGCATTATGAACCCGTGCTCGATTGTGTTGAAAGATGCAGTCGCCATTCCCGAATTGCTGATCAACATCGGGAAGCAAGAAAGTGCTTAAAACATAAGGGTAGGCCAGTGCTGTGATAGAGCCACGCAAAACAACAAGGGGTGCAAGCCCCATCCATGAATAACTCGATCACACCATAACACCACCGCCTCCGAATTTTACTGTTGGCACTACACACGCTGGCAGATGACGTTGATTGGGCATTCGCCATACCCACACGCTGCCATCGGATCACCGTGATTCGACACTCCACACAACGTTTTTCCACTGTTCAATCGTCCAATGTTTACGCTCCTTACAACAAGCAAGGCGTCGTTCGGCATTTACCGGCGTGATGTGTGTCTTATGAGCAGCCACTCGAACATGAAATCCAAGTTTCCTCACCTCCCGCCTAACTGTTATAGTACTTGCAGTGGATCCTGAAGCAGTTTCGAATTCCTGTGGGATGATGTGGATAGATGTCTGCCTATTAGGCATTAGCACCTTCTTCGACTGTCGTCGGTCTCTGTCAGTCAACAGACGAGATCAGCCTGTATGCTTTTGTGCTGTATGTGTCCCTTCACGTTTTCACTTCTCTATCACATTGGAAACAGTGGACCTAGAGATGTTTATGTGTGTGGAAATGTCGCATACAGACGTATGACACAAGTGACATCCAATCACCTGACTACATTCGAAGTCCACGAGTTCCGCAGAGCAGCCCATTCTGCTCTCTCTCTCGACGTCTAATGACTACGGAGGTCGCTGACATGGAGTACCTGGCAGGAAGCGGCAGCACAATGCACCTAATACGAAAAACGTATGTTTTTGGGGGTGTCCGGATACTTTTGATCACCTACTGTAATTTGTATAAGTAACCATGATGTGTTTCGTCCTGTAACAACCAAAATCAACTGTTAATATATTTTTATTTAATTTTTCTGAGTGTAATATGAAATTAAAACGTCCGAAATAAATATTTTATGTTACAGGATAAATTTTTGTACTAAAATTGTTGTAATGAGTGTATAAAAGATCAGTCTGTCACTATGGAGACTGAAAGTGACGTGGCGCCCACTGTTGCTTTCAGTACCTTACAAGCACAGAAAGAGAATTTTATGGGGAAAGAAAGAGTTGAAAGTATAGACTTTAAAGAAATTGAAAACAATCTTTTATATGAAGTTGATGTGGGGAAAGAAAATGACGAACTATACAGTCCCTATTCTTATGTTCAAATCCAACTTTAGGAACGTAATTACTTGGTCGGCATATGAAATTTAATTTTAGGGATCTGCAAAACAAAGGAAGAACATTAGAAAGGGAAAATAATTTTGTGAAAGGCCAATTGTAGAAATAAAAGTAAGAAATGCGACTGCGAGGTATAACAAAATTGTGAATATGTAGGTTTTGTTATTGTTTTAAGGTCAGCCATATAAAATTTTCAAGTAGGTGTTCAAGAGAATTTTAGGAAAGAGTCCATCACCCATAAAGGAATCCGCATATAGGACGCTAGTGTGGCCCATTATTGAGTGCTGCTCGAGTGTTTGGGATTCACGCCAGGTCAGACTAAAGGAAGACATCGAAGTAATTCACATGTGGGCTGCCAGATTTGTTACTGGTAGGTTTGAATAACACTCGAGTGTTACAGGGATGCTTGGGGAACTCAAATGGGAATCCCTGGAGAGAAGGCGACGTTCTTTTACAAAAACACTATTGAGAAAATTTAGAGACCCGGCATTTGAAGCTGATTGGCAAAAGATTCTACTGTCGCCAGTATATTGCGCGTGAGGACCACAAAGATGAGATATGAGAATATAGGGCCCATATGGAAGCATATAGATAGTCGTTTTTCCTTTGCTTTATTTGCGAGTGGAACAGGAAGGAAAGTGGCAAGTGGTGGTTCAGGGTACCCTCCGCCACGCACTGTACGGTGGCTTATGGAATATCGATGTAGATGTAGAATTTAATATTGGGCATTGACTGTATTACAAAAGTCAGAGCTGGGCTTGACTGGGACGCTGAAGAATTGTTATTTACTAATTCTATGAACAAGGAAGTGTCACAAACAAAGCTAGCTATTGTAGACTGTGCCAATAATAATCATTAAATGAGGAATACAATTTTTTTAATGGAAGATAGCGTTTTAGGGAAGAGTGTTTGTGTTGTTTAATTAATTAAACCAAAGGGGGTATCAATACAGGGAGCGAAAGGCTATTTACAATTTGTACAGATACCAGATGGCAGTTATAAAAGTCGAGGGGCACGAAAGGGAAGCAGTGGTTGGGAAGGGAGTGAGACAGACTTGTAGCCTATTCTCGATGTTATTCAATCTGTATATTGAGCAAGCAGTGAAGGAAACAAAAGAAAAATTCGGAGTAGGTATTAAAATCCATGGAGAAGAAATAAAAACTTTGAGGTTTGCCGATGGCATTGTAATTCTGTCAGAGAAAGCAAAGGACTTGGAAGAGCAATTGAACGGAACGGACAGTGTCATGAAAGGAGGGTATTAGATGAATGTCAACAAAAGCAAACGAGGATAATGGAATGTAGTCGAATTAAGTCGGGTGATGCTGAGGGAATTAGATTAGGAAATGAGACACTTAAAGTAGTAAAGGAGTTTCGCTATTTGAGGAGCAAAATAACTGATGATGGTCGAAGTAGAGATGTTATAAAATGTAGACTGGCAATGGCAAGGAAATCGTTTATGAAGGAGAAAAATTTGTTAACATCGAGTATAGATTTAAATGTCAGGACGTCGTTTCTGAAAGTATTTGTATGGAGTGTAGCCATGTATGGAAGTGAAACGTGGACAATAAATAGCTTAGACAAGAAGAGAATAGAAGCTTTCGAAATGTGGTCCTACAGAAGAATGCTGAAGATTAGATGGGTAGATCATATAACTAATGAGGAGGTACTGAATAGGACTGGGGAGAAGAGAAGTTTGTGGCACAACTTGACAAGAAGAAGGAACCAGTTGGTAGGACATGTTCTGAGGCATCAAGGGATCACAAATTTAGCATTTGAGGGCAGCGTGGAGGGTAAAACTCGTAGAGGGAGACCAAGAGATGAATACACTAAACAGATTCAGAAGGATGTAGGTTGCAGTAGGTACTGGGAGATGAAGAAGCTTGCACAGGATTGAGTAGCATGGAGAGCTGCATCAAACCAGTCTCAGGACTGAAGACCACATCAACACGGGATATCAATTCCAAAAAAAGCAGCTGTTGAAAGAGAACATAAAAATCGAAAGTTGAGGTTTTACAGAAACAAGTGACAGGAAACATAACAAACTATTTTTAGTTGTGTCCAAGAAAGATGAGGTGCTAGACTCTTTTTCAACATGATTTTTGAACAAATTTCTACTCAGAGAAAAATGACCATCCAGTGAGCGTAAATGAACTTCTTAATAAGTCTTGAGTCTGTAAAATATATGACTGCCCTTCTCCTTACTTCAGGTTTTCATTGTGCTCTATTAGAACCAGGATGTAGGATATACAGAGCTTTTCTATTTGGTGGAAAATCATATCAGAATTGTGTTGTACCATCTGACTTTCAGTGGTTATCAGGAGTCTGGATTTTGTTTGAGGCAACAGGTTACTTCAAAGTTAAAAATCTACATATATGATATTGTCTTCTTCTCCTTCTTTTACTTCCTTTAGTGTTCAACCCTGAGGTTGATTTGCAGCAGAGCGTCATTCCTCTCTTCTGTCTGCCTTCATCATCATTTCCACATACATGTTGCATCCAACATCTTTCATGATCTGTTGCATGTATGGTATCCTTTGGTTGCCCCTGCCGATTCCTTTCCTCAACAGCTCCTTCTGCTATTGTTCCAATGATGTTATTGTCTCTTAGGATGTTCCCTACAAGTTTATTTCTTCTTGTTTGGATGTGCCTCCTGTACTCTTCTAAGCACCAACCAGATCTTGATCATCCTTCTATAGCACCATATCTCCAGGGCCTCTAGCCGTCTTCTCTCTTCTCTTCCCTTTGTCCAAGTTTCACACCGATATAGGCCATTGCGGTTGAGGAACCAGACGAAAGAATTGCTGGCAAATATGGACTTGGAAGAAGAAATGAAAGAGCAGATCGACTAACTGAGTTCACTCGAGGCACCAGTTAGTTGTTGCAAACACACCTTTCCTAAATCACAAACGAAGGAGATACTCATGGGAGGCCCCTAAAGACTGAGGAGACAGTAGATCGATTACATTCTAGTGAAGGTACGTCTTAGGAACCAGGCAAAAGATTGCAGGATCTATCCATCTGCAGACATAGGCAGTGACCGTAACCTGGTCCTGATGAAAAGTTCACTCAGATTCAAATGTCTGAAGAAGAAGACATTAAAACTTAAATGAGAACTAGAAAAACTGAAAACCGAGGGACTGGCAAAGCACTATGTTCACCAAACAGATAACGTAGCTAAAAATTTTCGACGTGGTGGAGTAACTGAAGACAGGGATCAAATTAAATCTGGTATATACAAAGCAGCAGAAAAGATAGTTGGAAAAGCGCAATCCAAAAAGAAGAGGAAGTGAATTAAAGCAGATGTTATTGAGCTTATATGAAACAGGAGATTATAAAAAACGCAACTGTGAAATGATGGATTGAACACTGAATGCTTTTAAGAGAGGTATAAAAAAAAAAAAAGAAAAAGAGAGAGAGAGAGAGAGAGAGAGGGAAGATGGATATGACTTAGAAATTAGATACATGCAAGTTTAGTGTGAAAGAATTGCAATTTGAAATTTGCCGTGTTTCTAAGAGTGGGATTTTGCTTTATAATAAGATAACTGAAGCCATAGCAAAATTCCCTATTCTCAAGAATAAGAATCAACCCAAATCAATTTTTGGATTATATGGATTTTACAGACAATTTGTTAGTAACGAAGCGCTATATGACCGAAATAATGGCTAACTTGTTGAAGAAGAATAGCATTTGGGTGTGGGATGGTAAATGACAGCAGGAATTTGATTAAATAAATGTTCTGAGGGGTACACTTCTTTAAAGAAAGGACAATGGACGATTTTTCAGAGGTTCAGTACTTTTAGAAGTAGTTTCTTACTTAAACACGAGAATGTGTAAACTCTTACTAAGAAATAATTTCTGGCAGCACATTAGGAATTTAACAACTTAGAAAAATAAACTCCTGGATCAAAAAATGATTGTTTATCTTATCTACAAAGCATTAAGCTACTTGTAAGAATGTAGACATTACAATGTAGGGTGACCAACTGGTCACATATTTGCAGCATTTTAATTGTAATATAAGATGCATATAAAAAACAAAGAAAATATAATCATTGACCCATAATTGAGATTACTATTGGAGTAATCAAAAGAGTAATGATGGAAAAAATGCAAAAGATAAAAAAATTTATACCAAAAAGGAAGTAAAAAGAAGAAAGAGAAACGTGAAACTATTGTAATGTTGGAATGACAAAAGAAGGGATGATCAGAATGAGAAACTGGTGTACAGCTATATGGTGAAAAACGGTCATGAAAATGTAGACGAATATTATGAAATTTGTATGAAGACGCTTTTCAGAAGAACTAGTTTACGTATTAATGGTTGGAAGATATGTTGGCCTCAACAGTTTATTGATATTTTAGTTAAGTATGTAGACGGAAATGTGGAGATGTACAGTATTAAAATGTAAACAGAAAATTTAAGGAAATGTCTATTTCTACAACATTGCAAGCAGAGTGAGAAAGAGACTTATTATTTTTCAGAGGGTTAAAGTTAGCAACTAAACTTGTAGTTAATTTGTGTACTACATGCCACCTTATAAGTAAATGGACTTCATAGCTGTAGACACACAGGGTGAATCAAAATTTGTACTCTCAGAAAACACAGAGAGATAACTTACATGTTAATGGTACAAAGATGTCTCCAAGAATATTTTATGAAGTGCATGTTTTCGATAGAAAACAGACCTCAGTGGAAGACAATTTGGCAACAGTTTAATCACATGTGTGACAAGTACCTTCATACAATATTGTGTAGCTGTGATGTCCAGCTAGTGCACTGGGTAGAGTTTTGCGTTAGAATACTCCGGATCAACAGTTTTATTCCAAGTTTAGGTGTGATTTTTTATTTTATTATTTTAGACTGTGTTATTTCGTATCTGGCAACTTAACTGACACACTGCACTTACAGCAAGTCTTACACAAAACAGATGCTATTAATTACAAATAATGCTCTAATGGGAGCAAAATCATTTTTATTATTCCATATTTAAAGATGTGTTTTGCCCTTAAATATTTACTCTGGTCTCTTCCATAGGCTACACCACTTCATAGTCAGCACAGATTATCTTTCCTTCTGTTATACTTCTTCCCCCAAAGTAAAAAAAAAAGTACTTGACGCTCTTATTCTTGGTCTATATCTGCCCCTTTATCCTAGTTACCTCCTGCACAACCATTAAAATTACAAACCCTCATTGTCTAAGTGTTATATTTCACCCTACTTAATCAACTACATTCGAAACCAGTTTCTAGTATACCCTCTTGCTAAGGTTCTATTGATTAATACCAGCTATAATGCTTACCACTTTCATGTCCTTTACATTTCTTTGGGACATTATGTCACCATATAATGAAACTAATTAACGACACACTATCATTGTTTAAAAAACAACACAATACAGTACTCTAGCATACAACATGATCCATTAACATTTAAAATTTGGAGGGATTTTTTATTTTATTGTTTTAGACTGTGTTATATAGTATCTGGTTTCTTAACTGATACACTGTACTTACAGCAGGTCTTATACAAAACACATGCAATTATTTCAAAATAATGCTCTAATGAGTATTTGTCAAAACTGGTAAAGTGTAATAAAATTTATTGACTGAAAAACATATAAAACACGTTTTTAAATATCTATATTTATAGCTCACATGAAACTTATATCATGTACATATATGTATGAACATGAAATGTGTATACAGATTGTACCTGCACCCAAACATTGCTGGTTCTACAGTATTGTACTGATTCTGCCATTTGTTTGTTAAATTCATTCTGTGGAAGTTTTTGTTAACATACTATTATTATTATTATGGAAACCTTTACTAAACATAATATCCGAAAAACGTGTGAATTAAGTGAAAATTGCATGTTTCTGTCTTTGAAAGTGCTGGAATTTTTAATTGTAGCCTCCATGGAACCAAGTTTTGACAGAATTTATATTATGACTGGCATGTTGTAGTAGTAAGTTGTAAGTTCGATTTTCTGTCTTTTGGATGTGACTGAAAAGACATGTAATGTGAATCACTGAATAAAAATGTGGAAGAATTAATTCAACAGCCTGTGACAGTTCATTTAATAATGTATATTCAACTAAATAGAACCCTGAATTCGTTTTTGCAAACAGGATCTACCTACTATAAAGATTATGCCAACAGAGAGAATGACTGCTTATGGACAACCAATACAACGTAAGTAAGAAAAAAGTTAATTATTTATAATGACAGTTTAAATTCATGGAAAATGTAACTTTTTGTCTTATTTGTTCTCAAAGCGTAACAAAATGTGCTGCAAACAATATCGTGGATGGTGCTTTTGAGGTTTGGAAAAACAGTTTTGGTAAATTGTGATTTCGGTGTAGTAAAGTAAGAGGCACATTACTATCAGTAGAGGTACCAAACCACTTCACAGATGATTACCAAAGTCTGTTATAATTTTTTATCATCAATCTGTAAAGACTAATTATGTTTTTCAGATTCAAATCTCTTATTATTATTGTTATTATTATTGGCTACAGGGATAGATGCCTGGAAAAATATGGTCTATTATTGCTAGGGAAGAAGATTATTCGACTTGTCGCTCTAACAAAGTAGGCGAGTGTCAGCAATATGTCTCGTGGTCTTATCGTGGGGTGTTTATCTTCTGCCGTTAGGTCAGACGATAGAAATGCCACTTGCACGCTTAGAGTAGCAGATTGACGGTGACCATCTTTCAACAGAACTTGATTAATTTTCACACACATTTATTAAAATAATAAAAATTATAGACATTAAGTAACTTGATTCTGGATGTTGTTTACAATTGACAATCTGAAGTTCCTTTGGTCTTGGTACGTTAATCTTATTCTCACATATCTCTGATACTTGACAAAGTGTTTCGTCATTTATCTTCATGGCTATGTACAGAAATATGATAATCTTATTAGGCGCAGACTGAAACTTGACTATAGACTGGTACAGACTAATCCAGACTGACTAATCGGTGGTCTGTACACTCGTTATAATACCTCGAGCGTTCAGGTATCACTGCGCGAGTGTGATCCGCGAGGAGAAAAGGTTCTACGTTAGCAGCAATCTCATTGGCTGCGTTACATATTAATACACGGATCGGCGGAAGCAGAATTTGGTCCGCCTCTAAGACAGCGCCATCTCGTAGTGCGGAGATGGACGAGCGTTGTGCCTGCGCTGTTGTGCTTAGCGGGGCGCGCTCTATTGGGGAAGTTGTGTACGCGCTAACTACGCGGAACTATGTACACAACATTTTTACATAAACACACCACGAAAAACAGCCTGTAAAATGGCTCATGCACATTAGGAACAATGGCCCACGTCCACAATAAAGTGTTTACAAGCACTTTTCCACAGATAGGGAACAGTTGTGAACAAAGTAATGTGGTTTCCCTACTGTAAAGCTATACACATACTGTAGCTTCTTTTTGCGTTTGTCGTAAAACTGCGTGTACAATAGTAAGCTATACACAAACGCCGGATATGTCGACATATTTTTGACTCTTGGTGCATCTGATCACTGAAGTGGAGTTGCCACTCGTGAATATGATGCTAGGTACCCTAGTCTACGTCATCTAGACAAAAATGTGTTTTGTCATTTGGAGCTTCAGCTTCTCCCTCCAACATAATCGAATACAGGTCGTCCATGTATTAGCCATACTCCAGCTAACAGAGAAGCCGTTATAGAAGCTATACAGCAAGGACACCAGTGAAACATATGTGTGGTAGTGAGGCAACTGCATGTCTCACAACACTTGGTCATTGACTTATACGTGATGTGAGAGTCCACCCCTATTAAAGTTCATTAATGCAACACTAAATTCATTAAGACCATTTCCTGTTGATACAATTTGTGAATGGTTCTAAGAACAACATGAGGCCAATGACGACTCTCTAAAAACTGTAACATTATATAATGTAGCTGCGTTCACGCCACTCGATAGTGACTGTCACATCCACTTTTGCATCTGCATGTGGGACGTGATATTGGGTTGTCACGCCAGTTGAATACCTGAATGCATCATTCATCACCAACAATTTGCCTGAAGCACTACATTGTATTTAGCTTCATGTTCAGCAAAGGTTGTTCTTCCAAAATGATGGTGTACCTGCACACTTTGGAAGATATGTGCGATGGTCTTTAAGTAGAGCCTTTGCCAGGAAATATATCGAACGTGAAGGCTGTGTTTTATGGCTTCCACGTTCACTGACCTAAATCATCTGAGTTACTTTCTGGGGGGAGGAGGGGGGGGGGCTCTACACACGAAGGAGTAAATTTATACTAGTCCACTAGTGAATGTGGCAGAAGTGGTAGTGCCGTTCGGTGCTTTTGTAACTGTCGATGCAGCTGTGCTGCGAAGAGCTCGGAGAGCTTAATGCTAATGCTTGGTATAGCAGAGAGGTTGTTTTGAGCATCTGCCTTGAATGTTATGTAATAGGAGTACTTTGAAGAGACATGTTGTCACAGTCACTGTGTTTGAAATATTCTATTGTTAAGTTTTGTAGTTATTTCTGTCCTTTGACAGGTAACTTGTTTTTAACAAATTATTACTTTTCATCAGTATTTCTGACATGCCTGACTAATAATTGTTATGTTCAGCACTACAAAAACTGTAGTTGTGGATACATATCGTTCCAGGAATTGTGTATAGTACAGCATTGTTGGAAAGATGAAAATAAATAAATCAAAATATCTATCTAAATTTATCTAAATCAAACTCCTGAACCAGAGTATTCTAACGCAGAATTTAAGCCACTGCACTGAATGGGCAGTACAGCTACACAGTAGTTTATGAAGATACTTGACTACAGTGTCGACAAATTCCATTTTTTGCTCATCCATTTTATGCCAAAAATAAGTATATTTTGAAATTATCTCAGAGACATAGGTAAGTGATGGCACTCTGGCACCTGAGTGCACAAACTATGGTTTAACTTATGTATGGACTCTTATCTAGAGCAAGAGATGGTGTTTGATATGCTTTTGTGAGTATTGATTTGTTTTCAAAGTTTCTGAAGTTTTATCCAATTAAAGAAAGCGACCAGTAGGAAGATTATTTCCAAAATTGCCATAAATTACATTACAAATGCAGAGATACCATAAACAAGGATTTGGAGGTTAGAGAAGAAACTTAAATATAATCTGCTCTATGTTTACGATTTATCAAGCACCTTGGGTAGGAAGACACATGAGAGAGACTGGTGTACTGTGTAGGACATGCTACAGCAAGAATCACTCAGACTATGTTGAACATGTTTGTTTTTTAAGGTATGGATGTTTGTTTTGTTGGATATTGGCACAGTACTGATAAGCTCAGTTTATCATTTTCGTACATAAAATTCAGAGAGTTCGTTACAGACTTACTTTTGAGATAATCTTTGTATAGAAACGTTGTGTGTGATCCTGTCACATTCAAACCCAGTTACTAATTATTTTTTTATAATTGTATTTCCTAATCATAATAACACAAGTAAACAGTAAATGAAAGAACTCATAGAACATCAGAGAAAATTTGGGAGTGAAGGTAACAAGTCATTAAGATTACATTTGAGCTGTACTTTCCACATCATATTAATATGAACTTATAGTATTTCAAATAATTACTCTTTTTATAAAATGAATTTCTATAAATTCAAATTATTGTTATTAGTATAAAAATACTTTCAAGAATTTATTCATGTCAACTCACGTAAATCTTTGTTTTTCACCTCTGTGTTTTAACATTTTAACATGGGAAGAACTTCATTTAAAGTTCTAATATGGAGTTTGACTGAGTTTGATATTATGTAAATTAGAAAATTTGTAAATGTATTAAAATTTTCAATGAAAATTAAAGTTACAGTTAGTTCAGAATATCACCAGGTCAACATTGAAAGCAATAACATCTTATTCTCTTCTTTTGGCCTGCTAAGCCGAACATATCTGAGTATTTTCTTTGGCAGAAGAAGAAAATAAGATAATTTTCTAAAAGTTAGTAGGACAAAAGTTGCCATGAACAGAGACAGGTAGTGTGGACGAAGAATGGAGCCTGTTTAGAATGTCAGTAGTCAATAACACAATACAAATATGTGACAGAACAAAAGCTAGGGTAAAGGAGAAACATCAGTTAGTGGAACAATAGAGTAAAAGATACAATTAATGAACGCAATGTAGTAATGAAAAACGTAGAGATTGAACAAGAGAGATCAGAACCATGGGCTGGCCGACAGAAATGCAGAATGGGAAAGCAGGAATATCTACTGGAGAAATGGAAAGCTGTAGAAGTGCGCGTGACTATGGGAAAGATGGATAGCACCTATACAGAAAGTACAGATGCGTATGGACAAGAGAGCAGCATATCTAGGAATAACAAGAGATCAGATGGCAAGGCAGTAAGAAGTAAAGAATGGACGCCAGAATGGTAGAAGGAATATTTAGAAGGACTAGAGAGGAAGCTAACTTGAAGAGAATGTTACACAAAGTGAAGAAGGAATAGCTGAATATGAGATGGAAATATAATACTGGTAGAACAATTTCGCTCTAAAGGTCCAAGTCGAGATACGGCACCTGGAAGCGACTGACAATGGTTCATAATTTAAAAACCGAAGTACACAGTATTACTTTTCAATAATAATTTTTATTGTATGCTTGTTTGTGAAGTGAAAGTTTATCAGACAAGTTAAGAATGAACAGACAGTCCACACAACATCAAAGAAAGCTTCTAACTGACAATTTGTGTATCGTTGGATATCTGTATAATTTGGGAAATTTCATGGTTTTATGTCATTCACTGCGTTTGTTAAGGGTTTACACTCATCTCCACTGTCAAAAACATTGGGTACATCATTACATGATTTTTAGGGTTTGTACCCGTGTGAAACTGAAGCACTGGAATTTGTCTTTGTTGTATAGATAAGTAGCTATAAAATGGTGACCTACCTTTGGAAGTAACATACCTTTGTGCAATTTGAAACTCTCACTGATGTTGTATGGACTGTGTGTGTTCAGTCCTAAATTGTCTGAAGCAGAAAGCCAGTTAACAACAGAACAGAAAATAAATATTACTGTGGACATTAATACTGTGTGTTTCAGTTTTTAATATGTCTAGGACCTATGTTTCTCCCTTACATTCATTGAGATACACCAGAGAGCCAGCCATGACAAAACCATTCCCACTGGCATACAAGATACAGGAGTCAGGCGATATACCCTCAAATTTGAAGAAGAACATGACTCCAATTAGGAGGACCGAGGTGGTGACAAGTGAAAGGATACTACAGTATAGAAGGCGGCCCAAATTTGGTCACCTTAGAAGGTCAGAACATGTATAAGCCCTCAGAGGTTATGGAAAAGATTGCAAATTGATATACAAATTCTTGAATTTATTCAGTACTTGCGGAAAAGTTACAGTTAAATTATTATAACATACTAAGCCAGTGTTTAACATGAACGTTAGCGCTGCAAAAATAGAAGTACAAAAGGAAGTGTTCTCAATTTCGTCTGCCATAAAGCTTCCCAAAAATATAATAAATTTAAATCCATTTTTCGATTATAACAATGCCAAACAATATCACTTGGAGGGCACGAATGAACAAGTTTTTCAAGCTATGTCGCATGTGAATTAGTATGTCCGGGTAGATGAAGAGCATGTTTTGGGATAACAAACCAGGCATTTTGTACAACGAATCCATTTCTCTCCACTCTCATTTTTCTACAGGAAAAAGTTAAATATATGAAAATAGAAACAAAAAGGAATTTTTAGTAACAATTCAAAGTTACGTCCCTGGGACGAAAACAGGAAATGCAAACGGGGTCGAAATTAGAAACATCCCGGAGATTTTTTTATAATCGCTGCTAGGCGAACGTAGGCGAAACCATTGACAATACCGATTAGACACCAGAAATATACGACTGCAATGAAGCCCAGTATTTGAACACAAACTAGTGCTCAGACTAGGAATGGTAGGCTGTTAGTATGACTGCTACAGTAACTCGCATCAGTGTAAAAAGATGAATTCCCGCGTATACGGAAGGTAAGCTGTACGCAGGGGACTCTTTCAAGAAAACAATAACTAAGATCACGCAATCGCATGCAGTTATACACTGAAGAGACAAAGAAACTGGTACACCTGACTAACATCGTGTAGGACTGCCTAATATCGAGTGCGTTCCCCGCGAGCACGCGGAAGTGCCGCAATGCGACGTGGCATGGACTCGTCTAATGTCTGAAGTAGTGCTGGACGGAACTGATACCATGAACGCTGCAGCGCTGTCCATAAATCCGCAAGAGTACGAGGGGTGGAGATCTGTTCTGAACAACACGTTGCAAGGCATCCCAGATATGCTCAGTAATGTTCATGTCTGGGAAGTTTGGTGGCCAGCGGAAGTGTTTAAACTCAGGGGATTGTTCCTGGAGCTGCTCTGTAGCAATTCAAGACGTGTGGGGTGTCGCATTGTTCTGCTGGAATTTCCCAAGTCCGTCGGAATGGGCAGTGGACATGAATGGATGCAGGTGATCGGACAGGATGCTTGTATACATATCAGAGCAGTATCTGGACCAATTCAGTGTCTGATAGCACTCCAACTTCACACGCTCCGCACCATTACAGACTCTCCACCAGCTTGAACAGTCTCCTGCTGACATGCGGGGACCATGGATTCTTGATGTCTCCATACCTGTACACGTCCATCCGCTCGATACAATTTGAAACGAGACTCGTCCGACCAGGCAACATGTCATCAAAAGTCCAATCTCGGTGATGACGGGCCCAGGCGAGGCGTAAAGCTTTGTGTCGTGCAGTCGTCAAGGGTACACGAGTGGCCTTCAGCTCCGAAAGCTCATTTGGATGATGTTTTGTTCAATGGTTCGCAAGTTGACACTTGCTGACGGCCCAGGATTGAAATCTGCAGCAATTTGCAAAAGGGTTACACTTCCGTCACGTTAAACGATTTTCTTCAGTCGTCGTTGGTCCCGTTCTTGCAGGAACTTTCTCAGGACGCAGCGATGTCGGAGATATGATGTTTTATCGGATTCATGATATTCATGGTACACTGGTGAAATGGTCGTCTGGGAAAATTCCCACTTCATCACTACCTCTGAGATGCTGTGTCCCGTCGTTCGCACGCGACTAAAACACGATGTTCAAACTCACTTAAATCTTGATAACCTGCCTGTGTAACAGCAGTAAACTGATCTAACAACTGCGCCAGACACCTGTTGTCTTATGTAGGGATTGCCGGCCGCAGTGCCGTATTCTGCGTATTTACATATCTCTGTATTTGAATATGCATGCCTATACCAGTTTCTTTGGCGCTTCAGCGTATACATCTTACCGACTGTGAAAACTAGATATTTGCAGGGTGAGGAAACGGGGAGCCTGAGCCCGGCCGCGCGCTGCCGCCAGTGGACTCACCGCGGGGTTGGCGTGCCAGTCGGGCAGCGTCCAGTTGAGCAGCTGGCCGCCCTCCTCGAAGTTGTCGGCGACGAAGCGCGCGAGCGCCGTGCGCCCCGGCTGGCCGTCCTGCGCCGCCATGAACGCCTCGAAGTTGGCCAGCGTCTGCGCGGGCGCCTGCCGCTGCTTCATGTCGACGAACGTCTTGGAGTCGTCGAAGAGCTGCGCCATCTGCACGGTGTGCAGCAGCTCCCCCTGGCAGTACACCTGGCTGCAAACACAGCACACCAGTACAGCTACGCGTGGCCAGTATTCCACACGAGACGCGTCTGTTCTCGTACTACAGGCCAGCTTACAAGCGCAGATATGGGGTGATTATAATTAGGGCTGTAGTTATTGTACGACAGTGAAACTTGCTAGATTTGCGGAACCCGTTTACCCTCGAAAAAAATTACTTCAAATTCTGGCCACCACGTGCAAATCTGGCACTGTGAGCGATTGAAAGGTGAATAGACATCTTTCTGTATTTAGTGGTTTAGGGGCAGAAGGGATCAAATAAGGGAGAAACGCATAATGTCGATTTTATTATTAACTACTGCTTACACAATTTGTTCGGTACAAACACTGGAGATGTCAACGAGTCGTTGTACGGCGCCAATTTGCAGCAGGTGGCCAAGGCTGGAACAAATTTTTTTTCCAGTGTAAAATGGTTCCACATTAATGCATTAGCATATCTTCCGAGTTTTGCTGCCGTACGATAATTAAAGACCTCAACAGACCTCTGTGAGTAGCTGAAGTTTAATCGCAATCGGAAACATTTATACACTGTTTGGTAAAATTATGGGAACACGAATTTACGTCTCTGCCATAACCCATTGAGGATTGGGTATGTTACCAAATTATAGTCATCTTTCACAAATTAAGTACACAACAAAATATCGTTGCATCCTCGTTCATTTACATAACAAGAACTGGTCTCACCGGAGTCGAAAACAAAGTGGAGACAATAGTTCATCCCATCATTCCGGTTGATGTACATTGGACTTGAGAGTTCAATAACGTTTATGCCCTCTGTGATCCTTAATCTGCCTGACACATACGTGGAATGCTCAGTAATAGTCTACAGAGGTACCTGTTGCCATTCCTCAATGCCAGTACTTCAGAACGCTCGTGAGTCTGCGACTGAACAGTACGAGCTCGAACACGACTGTCAGCCGTGTCCGTCACACTCTCGAAGGGCTCGCTGCTAGCCATTCCACTACCTCGACGTCCAGGCTTCGCACGACCTCTCTGGCGACGCCCGCAACATTGGCCCTGGAATTGTTGTGCTGGCGAAGGAGTTGAGGGCCACCACATTATGCGCCATTCACTAAGCGGTCCGAAAGGATCCGTGTGATATACTGCTTTCTCGTAAGGCGACTGTGGATAACAACAAGATCCGTACTGCTATCAATAGCGATTCCTCCCCATAATAGCACGGAACCTTGCCTTAATTTCTCGATTTCCTTTACAACATTTGACAGGTACTGCTCACCACAGCATCTTCACACATGAACACGGACATCACCCCATGTCAGAGGATATCTGTATTCGTTTGTGAACAACATGTTTCACCACTGATGAGGCTGCCAACTGACATGGGAACGGGAGAACTGAATACGAGCTCCGAGATGTCATGTCGAGCGGGGTACTCAAACAGGTTGTCTAGGTTGTAAGATCCTTTCACACAGTCATTTGCTTAAGTTTGACTGGACGCACTGCTTCCGTTGGCACTTCTGAGTTCGTCTTGCAATGCTCTCGTAGTACTGTGGAACGCCACGATGTAGAGGTGACCAGATATCGGTCTCCACATCGGATGGTAATGAATTGGTGACCTTATCCGACTCACCATGTGTAGTGACCTGCCAACCTGTAGCGCGAAAGCCACTGGCATCTGCAGCACCACAGCCGAAAGCGCATAGTTTTTGGATCAAACAAATCGTCCTTGAACTCGCACTGCATTACGATGTCACATTGCATGTGCTCGGTTGAGCAAAATGTCCACAAATGACAACTGCCATCTATGTAGCTTACTAGAACACTGTGACGCTGTTACTCACTACCTGATGATGGGTCTCCTGTTAGTGCAGTGCATAACAGAGCCGGCAGAAGGCAAATGATTTTGCACAAATCGAAAGCGAAAATCTCAAGCTATGCTAGGAGACCACAGGAACTGCCCGCATCAAAAAATATATATAGCATACTGGACGTTGATACATGTGTTCACGTAGTTCTTTTGAGGAGTGTGTTACTACGGGTATCAGTTTCCAAATTTTACTATTAATTTTCGTACAATAAAGTAAGATGAAAAATAAATGGCGAGCATTTCCAGAAGTTGGAGGCTACGCTTAACGTGGGGGACTCTGTGGCTGCTCTCGTCAGGTCCTGCCCTGGTGGGTGGCTTGTGGCTCGGCAGCTGGAGACGCCCTTCTGCAGTCTGGTTCACCTGCTGTCAGCAACAATACATCGATGCTCTCGAAGAACAGATGCACTATTGCTGTTGTTTTGGTAGAACAGCTTTACGAATGAAGCCCTGCTCACCTCTCTCAGACCCATGTTGCCTGACTGTAACTGTGATGCGCACCCGTGCTTGCGCTTCAGTCCTAAGTCGCCGTTCGAGTGCCGGCTGCAAACGGCACGTCATGACACTACTAACAATACAAATCCTGCAGCGCACAGCCTGAACGTCATTCCTATAGTGTTGGGTACCCATTCGGTAAATAGTTCTCTGTCTACATTGGTCCAAATAGCGAAAGTTTAGTTATAGCTACAGCGTATTACACATTTCTGTTTTACGAAACATGAACTATCGATCTGGAATACTCCATACCAGAGACAAATATTATACACAGGTTGACAAGACTCAGTAGACTCCGTGATCCAAGAGGCACGAACTGCTCCTGATGACAGGATGCCATTAACGCGGCGAGAGCTTCCAGTAAGAAGCAGTAAGTTCAGGAAGCTAGGTTGTGCGCTGGCGGCAGTTAGAAGCGCGGTGTTAATCATCCCATTAATAATGCGCACAGGTCGGTTTGGAACACAGTAGATCTGCTAGCACAACTGACATAAGTGACGGCAGTGAAGCGATGTCTGTGTGCCCATTAGCTGTATGGAATTAGTGCATCTGACCGACGTGGATGTCTGACGGTGTGGCAGAATGGTTCAAATGGCTCTGAGCACTATGGGACTCAACTGCTGAGGTCATTAGTCCCCTAGAACTTAGAACTAGTTAAACCTAACTAACCTAAGGACATCACAAACATCCATGGCCGAGGCAGGATTCGAACCTGCGACCGTAGCGGTCTTGCCGTTCCAGACTGCAGCGCCTTTAACCGCACGGCCACTTCTGCCGGCTGTGGCAGAATGCAGCTATCATCTTTCGTCGCACGTGTGACCACACCGCGAACCAAACTGTTACATTCGTTGACCTATTAATGTCAGCTGTCCAAAAGTATCTACAACAAATAATGTCACACTCACATTCACGTAACACGGTGTAAGAACAGTGTATGTAGAAACGCCTCTGTCGCACCTTCTTAACGACTACTGCTGTCAGTGAATGCAGGCCCATCTCAACCGGTTTCAGAGAACACATTGCGAAGGGAACTGCTTATAAGAGACATTTGGAATCGTCCGTCTCTCAATAGGCCATTGATCAGAGCAGCACATGAAACTGCACGTTTTCAATGTGCCAGACAACAAACAAATTGGACAGTAGCTGACTGTGGTCTGGTCCAAAAAGCCGTCATTTCGCTCTCTTCAGATGGTGCAAGACGTATGGCTTATCGCCAGCTCGACGAGTCGCTTAACCCACAGTGTGGTTCTCTGGTGTTCTGGGGCCGCACCCAGATTACCGCGAACATAAACCACGATGTTTATTCCAACATTCTCGGCAACCATATGTTGCCCTTTCCTCTGTGTCTTCACGATGAGTATACTACAGATGCTCCCATCTGACAAAAGCCGCCAGCGCAGCCGTACAAACGTAGGCTACCTCCCTGGCATGAGGTCACTCAACCGCTCTATTTCACCTCGAATGATTCACTAAATCGGCCGATGTTAATCCTGCAGTGAATGTCTGATGGCACTATTTGGAAAAGCAAGTGACACGCAGCAGAGAGCATCCTGCATATGGTAGCTATATGGATTTAATCATCATCAGACAGTAAGTGGCTTAAGCTGGATATTGCATACCAAACAGAAAGTATCTACGGTACATATGTTACGAGGTACAGTATTAATCATCTGTGCGAAAAATGACGCGCACAAAATTTGCGGAATGATATCACAAACAACAATGTAAACACAGAACGAGAAAACGTCAAGGCATGCATTTTTTCCCTGTTGGGGAAAAGAAGAAACTCAGGAAAATACCGGTCTCAGAACATAGAATTTAAAGTAGAGAATGCAGTTAATGGAAAACAAAATGCTTCCCTTGAAAATCAACGTGATAATACAAAAGAGACTCGATAGATATTTGAAGATTGTACATCACAATTTCATAATATTTCAGGAAGTAAAAATAATTGTTGTTATTCTTTGATACTATTTATTGAGAAGTTTTATTATGTATGATAAAATGATACAGTGTGCATTATACTCTGAAGAGCCTTTATTTATTAAAATAAAGGATACCGTTCTATGTCTACAGTTCAGAGGATGTACCACCACTTTATTACATACTATTATATACAGTCATATCGCCAACTATTTTACATTTCATATCAACACCACTACCACGGATAAAGACACGGATATTATCATCGTGAGTCAGTTTACAAGACCTACGGGTTCTAACACACAATGGTCCCGCGCGAGCACGCACACGTGCCGCAACACGACGAGGCAACGACTGGACGAATGTCTGAAGTACTGCTGGAGGGAATTAACACTATAAATCCTGCAGTGGCTGTCCACAAATCCGTAAGAGTACGAGGTGATGGGTACCTCTTCTGAACAGCACGTTGCAAGGCATCCCATACATGGTCAATAATGTTCTGGTTTGGGGAGTTTGGTGGCCAGCGGAGGAGTTTAATCCCAGACGCCACTTTGAGCAATTCTGGAAGTGTGGGGTCTCACATTGTACAGCTGGAATTGCCCAAGTCTGTCGCAATGCACAATGGACATCAATGGATGCAATGATCTGATGCTTGTATACGTATCAGAGTAGCATCTAGACGTGTCAGGGTTCCCATATCACTCCAACTGCACACGTCCCACACCATTACAGAGACTCTACCAGCTTGATCACTCCCCTGCTGACGTGCAGGGACCATGGATTCATGACGTTGTCTCCATACCCGTACACGTCCATTTGCTCGATACAATTTCAAACTAGACTCATCCGACCAGGCATCATTTAGTCATCAAGAGTCCAATGTCGGTATTGACTGGCCCAGGCGAGGCGTGAAGCTTTGTGTCATGCAGTCATCAAGGATACACGAGAGGACATTCGGCTCCGAAAGCCCATATCAGTGATGTTTTGTTGAATGGTTCACACGCTGACTCTTGCTGGTGGCCCATCATGGAAACCTGCAACAATTTACGGAAGGGTTGCACTTCTGTCACGTTGAACGATTCTCTTCAGTCGTCGTTGGTCCCGTCCTTGCAGAATATTTTTCAGGCTGCAGCGATGTCGGAGATTTGATGTTTTACAGGACTCGTGATAATCACGGTACGCTCGTGAAATGGTCGTACGGGAGAATCCCACTTCATCGCTACCTCGGAGATGTTGCGTCCCATCGCTCGTGAGTCGACTACAACACCTCGTTCAAACTCCCTTAACTCTTGATAACCTGCCATTATAGCAGCAGTAACCGATCTAACAACTGCGCCAGACACTTGTGCTCTTATACAGGCGTTGCCGACCGCAGCGTCGTATTCTGCCTGCTCACATATCTCTTATTTGAATACGCATGCCTATTCCAGTTTTTTTGGTGGTTCAGTGCAAAATAGCATCAACATATGTTCACTATATTTTACAATATTTGGAAACTTCTCTTAATATGTATTTAGCATATTTTACAATATTTAGAAAATTATCACAATTTTTGTGGGGCTTCCCATGTAAGGACGTTGCATATTCTGTAAAAGTACGCAGTGAAATAACGTTGTGTGTGAAAAAATGTTAAATTTCCTGTTAGAGTGTCAAAAATTGTGGAAGTATTGACGGAATATATTATCTGATATTCTGAAATAACACAATATATTTTTTAATTAATGTCCAAGCTAAGAAAAACTAGTTCTGTATTGGATAAGAGGAACTAACAAAGAAAAAATTAAACAGAGGATAAATGAACTGTTCATGGGGAAGTGTGGAGGGGGAGGAGTAACAACCTCGTAAAAAAACCAGGGTCCGTCCGGCTCCAGATGGTAGCACCCTGTCATAGGGCCCCTGCCTAGGGTTACTAGGTGAAACCCAGCCAACGGTCTCAATGGCGGAAGAGGAACAATTTCCCAACGGCAGAGAGAGCGGAAGAGCTAACTCCAGGGCTTACTACCTTGGTTTTAATCTCGGATTCGGGGCAACCCGATCCCCCAATTTATTATCCAACAATTACTGCAAAGCATGATGGGAACGTCGTCAAAGATAGACACTACTCCAAGAGGTAGACCGAATGGCAAATCCTCCGTTGTTCGTAGAAACAATGCAAAGGGGTCAAAGGATTTTGGAGGACCCCAACCAACATGTATGCAGCCCTCAACACTGAAATTTAAGAAAGCAACTATGTTTGCAACCCTAAATGTAAACTCTCTAATTAAAGTAGGAAAATTGAAATTATTGATTGAAAAGCTGAACCAGAAAGAAATTTTAATATGTGCATTACAAGAAACAAGGTTTTTAGATGAAACTGCGTTAGATTTTGAAAACTATCGTTTATTTAAAGGAAAACCAGGTAAAATCTTAATGAAACAAATGCCATACCTGGGAACAGCATTTCTGGTACATCACTCAATTTTAGATTCAGTTACTAACTTCTACTCGAGTTCTGAGAGACTATCCATTCTTGAGATTAAATGTAAAAACAAAGGATACTCTATAATCAACTGCCATGCACCCATAAACCAGGACAACAAAAATAACCCGGAGAAAGTTGAAGAATTTTGGGAGATACTTGAAATGGAACTGGATAGATGCTCAAAGAAGAACATAAAAATGTTAGTAGGCGATTTTAACGCACAAATAGGAAGGGAGAAAAAATACCATGGAACAGTAGGCCTCTTCCCAGGTCACAAAAGAACTTCAAAAAATGGAGAAAGGCTTATAGAGGTATGTAGGCATTTCAACTTGAAAATAATGACAACACATTTCAAAAAGCTGAGCCGAAAAACTAAAACATGGAGATCACCAAATCCACTTCTCGGAGAATTCCAAATTGACCATGTGGCTATCTCACTTCATTGTCAAGAAGAAATTCAAAACACTAAAGTGCTGAAAAGCCTTGATGTTGATTCAGACCACTATTTGACTACGATTAAATTCAGACCACTCCCATTTCGAAAAGAGAAGAAAACCTTTTACAAAATTCCAAAATATAACACAGAAACGTTAAAAAATGAAGAAATTAAACAACGGTTTCAAAGAGCATTGCACAAAGATAGCGATGGCATATCCACAATAAATAAGGAAGCGGGATGGGAGGAGATCAAAAACGAAATAGTTGAAATAGCAAAAGAAAATTGTCTCGTGAAAAGAGTAAGAAGACATCCATGGTGGGACAATGAATGTGATGAGAACCTGGAGATGAGACAGAAATTGTGGCAGAAATGGAACTCCACAAAAGATCCTCAAGATCTTGACAATTTTAAAATCCAGAGAAGAGAAACAGCTAAGCTTTTCCGTAATAAAAAAAGAAGACAATTTCAGGATAACCTAGAACAGATTGAGAAAGACTTTAAAAGAAATAATTCTAGAGATTTCTACAAAACTTTTAGAAAACAGCTAACCAAATACCAATCCCCAAATTTATGTTTTAAAGATGAAGAGAACAAGCTAGGTTTGACAAACAAGACTAATTGTGAAATATTAGCAAAATATTTCGAGAATCTACTAAATTGAGAACCACCCAAAGATAAAATGAGTTTTGAAAACCACCGAAATACTAATACCGAGTCAAAACCTCCAGACGCTGAAGAAATAAAACACATAATACACAGTCTAAAAAACAATAAAGCCCCAGGTGAAGACTACATAGTACCAGAAATCCTAAAAATAATGGATACCAACCTCCCACAAGTTTTGGAACATATGTTTAAGAAGATCTGGGACGAAGAAAGAATTCCTGAAGACTGGCAGTGTGCCCTGATACACCCACTACACAAAAAGGGGGATAAGATGAATGTTAATAATTATAGAGGGATCTCGCTACTACCAGTAGGATACAAAATTTTGTCAAGGAAATTACTTCAAATCGTGGAGCCAGTTCTGGATAAAAAAATAGGTGAATATCAAGCAGGTTTTAGACAAGGTAGATCCTGTGTTGAACAAATATTTAACCTGAAAACACTAATTCGTTACAGAATCTCAAGAGGCCAGAGATTTGCAATAGTATTTGTAGATTTCAAAAAAGCATACGACTCGGTAGATAGAGAAACATTACTGAAAGTATTGGAAGAATTTGGGGTCGATACGAAAACAATTCAAATTATCAAACAGTCGCTAACAAACAGTAAGGCCAAAGTTAAATTTATGGGTGAAATTTCAAGGAAGTTCGAAATTAAAACAGGTGTTAGACAAGGTGATGGTTTATCCCCAATCCTCTTCAACTGCGTACTGGAAAAGATATTGAGAATATGGAAAGAAGAACTCAAAGGCACCAAGAATGACATCAGAATTGGAACAAAAAAAGAAAAAATAGAAGTGGACTGTTTAGCTTTTGCAGACGATCTGGCAATAATTACAGAAAACGAAGAAATAGCTCAGAACTACCTGGAGAAACTACAAGAAGTTTCGGCCAGAGCTGGACTGCAGATTTCATTTGAAAAAACCGTGTATATGTCTAATCATAGAAATAACAAGAAAAATCTTATTACCAAATACGGCAATATTAAGAGAGTAGAAAAATTTAAGTATTTAGGTGAAATAATTCAAGTGAATGGTTTAGACAAGAGTGCAAACCAGGCGAGAGCAAGGAAAATGGAATTTGCTTTTCAAAAAACCAAAGACATATATAACAAAAAAAACATTTCGATTCAAGCTAAATTAAGACATTATAAAACTGTCATTAGACCAGAATGCCTGTATGCATCGGAGTGCCTAACTCTTAACAAAAAGGGGGAAATAGAAAACATGGAAAAGAAAGAAAGGAAAATTTTGAGAAAAATATTAGGACCGAGAAAGATTGGAGAAGAGTACAAGCTAAAGAGTAATAAGGAAATATACAAAACTATTGAGAAAGTGAGTGAGGCAATGCGTAAACGCAGACTAACGTTTTATGGTCACCTGTCGAGGATGGATGGAAACAGACTAACAAGAAAAGTGTTTGAACATAGTAACAGGAACGAAAAAACCAACAATAAATGGATACAGATGGTGAAAAAGGATTTGGCCTATTTTAATGTCACCCGTGAGTCAATCAGGGACAGGGAAAAGTTTAGACAAATAGTGAACGAAATTAAGTGTTTTCCAGAAGAAACGAAACTAAAGAATAATAACAGGAAATGGTCGGAAGAGCGGAGGAGGAACCACTCGAAAATGATGAGGAAATATTGGGAAGAGAGAAAAAAAGATCAAAAAGCCGGGCAAGTGAATTGTTGAACGTGGTCCAAAGATGGCCGAAATCGAAAGAAGAAGAAGAAGAACTGTTCACTGAGAAGGTAAGTTCGCCTAAAATTTCCTGCATTGCACATCAAGGTGTTTACACGTATCCAACAAATCCACCACTTTCTCTGCTGATAGAGGAAGAAGCTGTTTATACAACATAGGAAACCTTGTAACAGATGTACAAATGTTAACTTGAAGTTGATTTTCTCTTTTGTTTTTAGCAGAGAATGACGTACCCAAAATTGAATGACATTATGACTAAGAAGCAGATACACTGCAGTTCGATCATCTGCATTTATATTCGACCGTGTAACCAGTAATTGTCAGGTCTGAATCAGGCTGCATAATTCCTTCAAGAACAACGACAGCAACAAAGTCGTACTGGCTCATTATCTTTTAATGAAAGGTGTAGTTAAACAAGCTTCCCATATTACATTCTTCCGAAACAATAAAATAATGCTCTACTGCTTTAAAATATCCTGTAAAAACAAGGTAGTTGTACAAAAGTATCTTTGTCCAGTTGTTGTTTTGCCCAAATCAACGAGCAGACCAAGCGACTTGTGCTAGTGTACAGTTTTTACGTTATAAGGATGTACAGCGTTTCTTTATGTCTAGCTTTTATTTTGGTAAAATATAAACTTATCCACTGTTCCTCCTATTTTCTTGACACTCTGCTTCCAACGTCATGGATTTAGTTTCCTTTCTGCGCTTTTATTTAATGACACAAATATCCCCCGGAGAGAAACATCAGCCACGCCCGCCATTTTCACTGATATACAACTTTCTTCCAGGATGTCGAACTCTACAACTACATGTTGCAGAACTTGCAAACAGAAGGAAAGACGCCTGTTGCTATGGTAGCGTGTCTCACGTGATGTACCACTTCAGTCAAGTGAAAACTCAACTTTACCAAAATTGTGATATACAACTTTCTTTGAGGGAGGTCTTCATACATAGAAAAACACATCTTGGCAAAATCAGCAATAATGGAACAATGTTCATCATGACGCTTGCGACACATTTTTCTATCAGCTGTAGAAAACGAGACGCACGGTTGACGAGAGGGTACCTATAAACTCATGAAGAGCTGAAGAAGCCGGAGAAAAATGGCTCTGAGCACTATGGGACTTAACTTCTGATGTCATCAGTCCCCTAGAACTTAGAACTACTTAAAGCTAACTAACCTAAGGACATCACACACATTCATGCCCGAGGCAGGATTCGAACCTGCGACCGTAGCGGTCGTACGGTTCCAGGCTGTAGCGCCTAGAACCGCTCGGCCACTCCGGTCGGCCAGCCGGAGAAAGATGCTTGGGTAAAGAGACTTATTGGACGAAACACTACCGGGAAATGTGGATTGAAGAAGACGACAAAGAGGCAGAAAAAGCTACTTCAGAGGGTGTTTTATTAAGACATGACTTCACATTAGATGCGAACAGGAGGCAGTGTATCGGATAAACAATAGGAAACCTGAACGCCCTGAGGCAATACCCGTAGTACCCCTTGAATACGGAAAATTAGAGTTACAACGAAGGCTCTCACAGATTTTAAATGAATGCTGGAAGCGCCTAGAACCGCTCGGCCACTCCGGCCGGCTCAGAGGAGTGCGACAGGAGGGGGTGGGGGCGGGGGGCAACCTTTCACCTACTGCGTTCATTATATAGGGTGAATATCATAAAGCCGGCAAGCTGCAATGACGAATTCCTGACTGGAAATGGAGGAAAAAACACCTTGTGAACATGTGTCTGGAAATGCGTCGTTGCCACAGTAGATGGCGCTGACGAATCTGACAGTTCCTCCGACCACGTGCCGGGTGTTGCTGGTGTGTTGCAGGCTGTGTGACTGAAGCAGGGTACTGTAGGCAGCGGTATGGCCCGGTATTCATATAGGGAACAAGCCGAGGTGGCGTCTGTGTATGCCAGGCAGGTGGGAACGGTCGAGAGGCAGCATGGCAATACCATAACAAGTAGCCTCACAGACACAAACCACATCACACAACATTTCAAGCCCTTTTAGGCGTTTGTACGATTATGGGTGCTTTCAGACAGACGAGTGTGCAGGGAGGCGGGAGGCTGCGTGTACTCCAGATTTGGAAGACCTGGTTCTGCTGGAACGCACGACACGTCAGCTGGTCACAGGAACTCTCATTCTTCAGCGTCATCTACTGTGGCAACGACGCATTTGCAGACAAACGTTCATAGGGTCAGGAATCCGTACCTGCAGTTTTTCCGTTTTATTAATTTCACCCTGTATACGTGGACGAGAATGCTAGACAGTGGAAACGCGAAGTTTAACGAGGTGTCATATTATTACCAGAAAACATACACGCGTGTGTGTGTGTGTTAAAAATTCAGTAAAAAAACTAAACTAACGATTCTAAAATATCCAGTACGCTCCAGAATAGTGTTAGATGAACAATCAGCAGAACATGTGTCACATTTTCTGCTGTTGCACTGTGATATTGCCTATCAAGTCACTAATAACTGACTTTCAAACGTTTTATGGCGCAACACACATAATGAAGGCAAGAAACAAAGCCAAAATTTTGCCAAGTAATGGTTCGAAACGCGTGAGTCAGGTGGTGGACAGACACATCTTAAGTACCATGGCTGCTGATCAAATTTAAGATGTTTCTACCGTGTGAAGAGTATTTGATCCTGATAATGTGGGTTATATCGGCGACTACGTTGATCGAGTTGCTAACAAATGTTTTAATGTCTCCCTATCTGTGTGTTTAGTTGCGTGTCCCAAATTTCTCGTGTTACGAATCTGAGGGATTCTTGTAGGAGGGGGAAAGAGCCACTGGCGACCAGCCCCCTGAGAGCAGTCGGAGCGTGAAGTTGGGGCGGCGCTGGCCGCCACACGCCCGTGTCGTCGCGGCGCCGCCCGCATACCTCAGCCCACGCGCCTCGCAGTCTGGGGCTCTGGCCAACAACGAGTGCCGTGTGTCGGGCCACTGGCAAGTCCGACTCTCCGCTCCAAGAACACCTTAATGGGCTGTTGCTTTCGCCAGTAACACTCTTACTACAGAACTGGATGGAGGTTGCCAGGCTGGTCGAGTGGTGTTCGCGTCTGGCTACGGTGGCTCCCCTTGCGGGAGTGGGAGGGCGACAGCCGGCTGCCGCTTCACGTGGAGAGACAGTTTCCCTGTCTGCAAGGCGGGAACGTAGCCCACTGGCTGATCTAAAGAAAAATCTACAACTGGGATTCTAGGAGGCTATTTCCTAGAAATTTCAGATGTGCGAAGAGGTATCTGGTAAGTACGAGTTTGGAACTCGATTTTCTCATAGCATTTGCAAAGTATAAGCTTTAATGCAATAAAGACCTGGAGGGAACAATGGCGAGAAGTCTGCCCTGAGCATACTCAAGCCCTCCCCTGCATCATTGAGAGACCGCCTGGATGTGAAGTACCGCGTATTTTACGCGGTACTTCACATCCATCCCTTAACAGAATACACACAAATCGCGGAAGATGGGCAGATAATCTTTACAAATGGGAAAAAACACCAACTCCCAAATGTGCCTGCGGAGCCAACAGACAGACCATCCGCCACATCGTCCAAGAGTGCAACAGAAGAGCATACCGTGGCAAGTTCAGTGATTTCCTGATGGCAACAGACGCCACAAAAGACTTTATACATATCTTGATGTTTGTATTCAATTGTATTGCCCTCTATCTGTATGTTTTATACTTCTTATATAGTATATTTTATTGCGTTTTATGTATATCTTTGTTTAAACATTTGTAAGAAGTATAAAAAGATGTGCATTGCCATACGCTAAATAAATAGGTAGGAAGGAAGTTGAGAACTTGGATCTGACGCCACTGCCTGTAAAACAGGAAACCCGAGTTCCAATCTTGGTCCACCAAAAACTTTCAACTTTCCCCACTGATTTCAATCGATTCCCGCTTACAGTCATTCCTGTCTCTCTTAATTCACAATGAGTGCCAGATCAAAATGGTGTCTGTTCCTATGGACATGTCCGAAAGAGCAGACACTACATATATACAACTGAATGAAATAAAAGCAGAGGCCTTCACACAGACTAAAAGTTTCTGAGACATGTCGTATCTAGATTTGAACACTTCTTTGCTCCCTGTTAGCCCAGTCAAAGAAGCAAAATTAGGGGAAAAAATTTGCGCAGTCGCAAATTTTGGAGGATGGTAGGGCGAAGTGTCATGAACGACATACTAAAAATCCTGATCTACAGGGATGAGCGATGGGATGCTGGGCGTTTAAAGGGCACTTCCCCGCGTTTTCCTTGAATAACTCGAAAACCATGGATTCTACCGAAACTGTTTCCCGGTAAAAAATTAAAGTACGTTAAATTTCCTACAAGAAAGCTCGTATTAATTTTTTCTCTGGGACTAATAGTTTCCACGTTACAAGGGGTGTAAAAGCCATAATTTAAAAGAAACAGTGTTTTAATGGTTTAAAATTAATGTTTAATGCCCAATGAACTTGGAAAGAACAGAAAATGTACATTGGCTATTATAAGACAACATCTTATCTTCAATTTGTACAGTTAAACAATCAACAAACGTATCTTCATAATCGTCATAATCTTCCAGATCGAGCAACGGTGCACCATTTATACCCGTACCGTGGCACGTGCCGCAAACTACACTATTGGCCATTAAAATTGCTACACCACGAAGATGACGTGCTACAGACGCGAAATTTAACCGACAGGAAGAAGATGCTGTGATATGCGAATGATTAGCTTTTCAAAGCATTCACACAAGGTTGGCACCGGTGGCGACACCTACAACGTGCTGACATGAGGAAAGTTTCCAACCGATTTCCCATACACAAACAGCAGTTGACCGGCGTTGCCTGGTGAAACGTTGTTGTGATGCCTCGTGTAAGGAGAAGAAATGCGTACCATCACGTTTCCGACTTTGATAAAGGTCGGATTGTAGCCTATCGCGACTGCGGTTTACCGTATCACGACATTGCTGCTCACGTTGGTCGAGATCCAATGACTGTTAGCAGAATATGGAATCGGTGGGTTAAGGAGGGTAATATGGAACGCCGTGCTGGATCCCAACGGCCTCGTATCACTAGCAGTCGAGATGACAGGCATCTTATCCGCATGGGTGTAACGGATCGTGCAGCCACGTATCGAACCCTGAGTCAACAGATGGGGACGTTTGCAAGAACAGTTCGACGACGTTTGCAGCAGCATGGACTGTCAGCTCGGAGACCATGGCTGCGGTTACCCTTGACGCTGCATCACAGACAGGAGCGCCTGCGGTGGTGTACTCAACGAAGAACCTGGGTGCGCGAATGGCAAAACGTCAATTTTTCGGATGAATCCAGGTTCTGTTTACAGCATCGTGATGGTCGCATCCGTGTTTGGTGACATCACGGTGAACGCACATTGGAAGCGTGCATTCGTCATCGCCATACTGGCGTATCACCCGGCGTGATTGTATGGGGTGGCATTGGTTACACGTCTCGGTCACATCTTGTACGCATTGACGGCACTTTGAACAGTGGACGTTACATTTCAGATGTGTTACGACCCGTGGCTCTACCCTTCATTCGATCCCTGCGAAACCCTATATTTCAGCAGGATAATGCACGACCGCATGTTGCAGGTTGTGTATGGGCCTTTCTGGATACAGGAAATGTTCGACTGCTGCCCTGGCCAGCGCATTCTCCAGATCTCTCACCAACTGAAGACATCTGGTCAATGGTGGCCGAGCAACTAGCTCGTCACAATACGCCAGTCATTAATCTTGATGAACTGTGGTATCGTGTTGAAGCTGCATGGGCGGGTAGCTGTACCTGTACACGCCATCCAAGGTCTCTTTGACTCAATGCCCAGGCGTATCGAGGCCGTTATTACGGCCTGAGGTGCTTGTTCTGGGTACTGATTTCTCAGGATCTATGCACCCAAATTGCGTGAAAATGTAATCACATGTCAGTTTTAGTATAATATGTTTGTCCAATGAATACCCGTTTATCATCTACATCTACATCTATATCCATACTCCGCAAGCCACCTGATGGTGTGTGGCGGACGGTACCCTGCATTTCTTGTTGGTGTAGCAATTTTAATGGCCAGTAATGTATTGAACGTATGATTTCTGCTTTTCGGGATCCACATCGTCCCCCACACCCAGTAGAACATCGGAAAGAAATGTTGTTCAGTGTAGCTTCGGGAGCTACTGGGTCTTTGGTAGTCAGTGGATGGAGCGATCCGTCCTCCCTTCGCTTCCATCTCCATTCAGTCAGCAGTAGGGGGTTGTTGAGCCACTGTTGCATGTGTAAGTAAGTAACCAAACAGCAGTAATATCAAGAAATAGGATTGTAAAAATAATTATATAAAAAGACAGTTAATACAATTAATTTACCTGTAAATAACTCTAAAAGAGTGCTGGTGTGCAGCTCCTATGGTTGGCGGTAGTGAGGCAAAGTCCGGTTTTGGCTTTAACAATGCTTCATATCGGAGCTTATTTAAATCTTGCTGTTATTCTTTCACTTGATACGTTTCTAGGAACATCTTCTCACCAGCCTGTGCGACCTCGTCTGCTCGTGTCGGATGTAGTCTTCATTTGCCTCGGGATCTTACTGAACAGCTGAACCATTCCTCCTTTGCTTTTGTTGTAAATGGCGGAGGTTGTGTCACACCCGCCAAAGGCATGGAGTAGGAGGATGGTTTCAGTAGAAGGAAGTTGCTGGAGTTTATTTGTTGAAAACAGTTTGGATTCAGCCTTGCTTTTACCAGGCTTAATGATGTACATGTTAGTGCCTGACTGTGAAAAAGCAATGAGTAAAACAATGAATTCGATATCTGCCCCAATTATCGTGACAGTTTGGTGCAGGGCAGCTTTGCCTAATGCACATCTCACTATCGTACCGTCAGCATCGCTTGAAGTAACTACTGTTTCTATTTCCTTTGCTGTCATTTTGTTACTAAGGAGTCCTATAAGCCTGGTTGTGTTCTTTTCGTTTGCGAGAGAGTGCTCCTGTTGGAGAGTGACAGTCGTGCTTTCATTAAAATTGATGTCAACTGAAGTTTTTGTGAAGACCCTTCTCTTCTGCTTTGCTCGTTTTCTACTGTTGACATCGTTATAACCATCATACCACAGTACAATTTCTACCATACTGTTTGAGTACATAGGCTATATACTGACTGCAAAGTGCGGAAATATTGCTGTCCACATTCCATTTAATACGGTGGAGAAGGAAGCCTCCACCTACTACGTTGGCACTGGTTTGTAGGTCACGAGCTGCACGATTGTCTTCTGCAAAAGCATCATAGGGAGAAGATTTCTTTCCTTTCCTCATTCCCCGTTCATTAAAGAGAGACAACGGGAATCGGGATAATTCATATTGCATAAGCTTTGCAGGAGCATATTTCATATACAGACTCTCGTAATCACTGCAAATAACTAATAGCTTAATAAAATGAATTCCAGATATAAGGCAGTCTCTGCCTCAACATTTAATAATAAATAACGCGTTACTTGCTCTTAGCGCACCATCATATAAACTGCAGAAAGTGATGAAGTAATTATTACATGAAACTTTTGATTCGTGAACCTATCTATTCGCAGAATAAACAAAAAGTGTGAGGTACAAAAATACCTCATTAAGGTGGAGGGAACCACTCAACTCGCTCGACAGTCAAGTTCTTTTGTCTACTCACGTAACAGAACTGGACATAAAATGCTGTGTGTAAATTCAACAACGAGTACTTTTCATGGTGGGGGAAGGAGCCTTTTCCAGAAAAATCCGTAACAGACGTTCACTGTGCCCAACAATCAGTTTCCCACCTACCGGTACAAGGTGGTGTGCAGAGATGTACGTAGATTTTGTTCGTACGTGAAGTTCTATTAATAACTAATATCTGTATTTCATTTATTGTTAGCCGGCCGCGGTGGCTGTGCGGTTCTAGGCGCTCCAGTCCGGAGCCGCGCTGCTGCTACGGTCGCAGGTTCGAATCCTGCTTCGGGCATGGGTGTGTGTGATGTCCTTAGGTTAGTTAGGTTTAAGTAGTTCTAAGTTCTAGGGGACTGATGACCTCAGATGTTAAGTCCCATAGTGCTCAGAGCCATTTGAACCATTTTCATTTATTGTTAATGACTTTGTGGAAAATAAAGACTTGTAACACGAGTCCTCGAGCAACGCATTTTGTGAAACATCAAAAATCTCCGGGCGTGTCTGCACACTGCGTCACCGGTGGTTTACGAGGTGCGCTGTGGATGGGTCGCTGTGGTGGTCCTTGCGACGTAATGGGGTGGCTGGAGTGCGGACTCACTAACTCGCTCTTCGTTTCGCAGACGCACAAATAAGAGAAGTGCCTTCCATCATCTTCCACTCTCCACCGATAACACCCCCCTAACCCCCACCCTTCCCACCCTCACCCGCTGCCACCTGTCACATCCTCAGAACAAAATTTATCCCTCAGTACCGTTCTGCTGTACGTAAATAGTTATAGCCATTTAATATTTGGTCTTAATCAACTTCATTTAACAATAAACATTAATTTTATACCATTAAAACATTGTTTCCATACATTTGCTATTTTTCTACCCCTTGCAATGAGAAAACTATTGGTCCTAGAGAAGAAATGAATAGGACCTTTTTTGTAGGAAATTCAGCGTACTTTAGTTTCGTACTGGAAAACATTTTCGCTAGAAGCTACGGTTTTCGAGTTATTCAAGAAAAACGTAAAACAGTGACCTTCAAACAACGCCCCCTCCACCCCACCCCCTCGCCCCACCACCACAAATCTCACACCCTACATGTCAGGATTTTTAGCATGTTGTTCATGACACTCCTCCCTACCATTGTACAAAAATCTGCGACTACACGAATTTTTCCCCTAATCGCCATTTTTTGGTCTTCATTGAATGGGCTACGTAAACGACTCCGATATCTGTTGCCACACTCGCTAGTCACCAGGAGAGAGTGCGGAACTATGCCGTAGGGTTTTCGGAATCTAGGGGCGCAGTTTCTGCTTGGTAGCTTGTGCTCAAAGCCTCGTGGAGCTTGTGTACCAAGACAGAGTGCTGGATTCTACGCGGTCGAAATCTTACAGAGGTGCTGATCTGTTTCAGAAACATCACCACACGAACAAATTTATACTGACGGCTTGTACAGAAGTGGAATGCGGCAGATAAACTTCATGTTAAAAACTGCAGTTAGCGGCTCGAGACAGGTTCAGAAGCGCTGTCGTTGATGCAGTCTTCTTCCCTATCTTATCGATCATCTGATGCAACTTGTGTCGCACATGAAGCTATTCTTATCGAGTAATGGGTGCGGCAGGAGCGCCGTAGACTCGCGGCAGCTCTGTCCTCGCCACCCAACAACGTTCCTACGGTCAGATCAACATTACTTGATAGCTGACGTCTGTCGCTTGCCGCTATAATGTTGCAACACCCGTGCCGGCTAGCTCTCGGTCATAGGCGACACACAAAATACGGCGGGTCACTTCGGAAACCCTGCTTGTAAATGTGTAATGAGGACCATTGTTGGAAGCGGCCGCAGCGAGCTTTGAGAAGATGTGAGATGCCCGGTCGATGCCCAATAACTGAACTGCGGCAGACAACGCGCTTTGTAGCCCTGAATTTAAACTCGTGTCCTAGCCTAACCACAACTTCGTGATGTGCAATGTATCCGAGAAAACGCCGATGAACAATCTGCGGCAGAACAGAAATCACGATCGCTATGTGGACGCCGTTTAAGGCTAACCTCTACAAGAAAACTCAGGACAGAAAAATTTCGTACTATGTTTCTTTGCATAGCTATCTTGCGCAGCAAAATTTCAGTTTTAGCGGTGAAAGCAAACTGTATTTTCTCGCTGTCGTTGCTTGCCTGAAATTGTCCTCACACTAGCTACACGAGCTGCTGTGTTACCAACGGATCAGCAGTCCTGGTTAGCACTTGTCTGCTTTTTAAATGCGACACAAGCACATTCCAAACGAAAAAAGAATGGTAGGAAGAAAATTAAAAAAAAAAGAAAAACAAACAAATAAAATCATAAGGTGATGAAGGTGGTGCGACAAAGTACTCGTATCAGAAATAAAAAAAAATTACATTTCAACCAATTAATTCAATAAAAATAAGGGCAAAGACTTTTGATTACCTTTAAAAATAAAAAATTTGTTTGTTAGGGTGGACTCATCTCCTTATCTAACTAAGTTTAGTCTCCAAAGAAAAAAAATCTACCTCTACTTGGCATCACCTCTTTTAACTCTACCTTAAACAATGAACTATCCCTCTTCAGGAGTTGCCCCTACATATTCTCAAAAATTCTCCCAAGGCGATAGGCTACATGGTTCTGTAATTTATTTATTTATTTTCAGTTACATGATTATTATTAGTAAATGTGTAGAAATGAAAATGATATAAAACAGAATGTGGCAGTAAAAATGTGATTCAAAACACAAACTAGAGAAGGTTTATATACTCCTTGCACTACTTCAGCTAAAACAATATTTCTTCAAAAAATTGGTGCAACTGGAGTTTTGTTGTCCACTGCCACTGGCGTTTTCAATTTCCAACAATGCGGTAACATCAACAACAGAGTCATGCCACATCTCTAATGCCTTAATGAATGTAGGGTTCGTTGAATCAGCCAATCTGCTTTTCTTTCTCACTGTCTGTGGTGTCACAGCCAGACACCACACTTGCTAGGTGGTAGCCTTTAAATCGGCCGCGGTCCATTAGTATACGTCGGACCCGCGTGTCGCCACTGTCAGTGATTGCAGACCGAGCGCCACCACACGGCAGGTCTAAAGAGACTTCCTAGCACTCGCCCCAGTTGTACAGCCGACTTTGCTAGCAATGCTACACTGACAAATACGCTCTCATTTGCCGAGACGATAGTTAGCATAGCCTTCAGCTACGTCATTTGCTACGACCTAGCAAGGCGCCATTACCAGTTAATATTGAGATTATAAAACATGTACCGTCAAGAGCGATGTACACCAATTTTGGATTAAAGTTAAGTATTACATCAACTACGTACTTTATTTGCTACTATTAATTCCCTTAACTGTTCCAGACCTCGCGCCAGCCTACGTGAGCTTAAAAGCGTGCATTTCGGCCTCCTTTAGCAACACGGTGTTGGCACTTCTGCCAACACTTCACTGTCTGCATTTCAGGTGATGCTGTCTTCGATGTGATGTCGCTACTAGCAGGGAAGGGGGGCGGTGGAGAGGAGGGTTATGAAAACACTGCGTAACTAATTTGCAATGAAGGTACGGTGCCTCGGTGTGCGTTCAAGAGCGTTGAGAGCGTTATGCAGGTACCACCAGTAATTGAGATTCACTTTCTTCCCTTCGCCGAAGATGTAGTCGATCGTCATGCCCTTAAACAATGTGAGCACAAGATATTTGCCAGAGGGGAAGGTAATAGTCATCAGCACACAGAAGGGACTGAGGTTGAACCACGTCAGATGTGACACGGAGGTAACAAGCTAAGATCTTCTCTATTGGACCCCAAACCCCGGACGACGACAGACACAGGAAGGTTTCATCGGTGTCCACCAGGCGACAGTCAGGGCAAAGTGAGGAATCTGTTAATCCGACAGCGTGGAGCTAGTGTTCCTCGAATATTTTTCGTTCGTGACTCGATACCACGTCGCGCGCGATGTGGTTGGCAGTCAGTGGTGGTGTATCATTTTCCACGCTCGTGGCCAGTAGACATTTGGGTACTTAGTCTCTACCACGGTACACAGAACTGTGCACAGAAGAGTGGTAAAAAAATCTTTCGTCCTCGGCAGGGGTGTTGTGGGGGGATCCGAGGTCACAAAGCTGTATTCCGGAATGAACGTCGATAAGTGGGACAGCTGTGTGGCGACGTGCACCACCGGCACCAGAAGGACGTGAGACGTGACATGAGGACCTCCGACACACTGCCTGTGAGGGAGGCGTCTTGACTGGTTTATTGCTCACATAAAGGGCAGCTGCCCATGCTCGCCCTTAACCAGTCCCAGACCTCGACTGCAAAGGGGGAGAGTGAGAGCGTCGTTACGTATGCTGAATATATCTCATACTGTGGATAGGAAATAGCTGAAGGCCGCCTGAGGTCTGCGACGTATTATCGCCGCTGGCGCACCATAAGGGGTACAATCTGTAGTAACAGCCGATAATTTGCCGTGGTCCTTCCACGCACATCCTTCCTAAACGTGATTCTCAAACATCTCAGTTCAGTAACTGGTGGGAGGGAGCGACAGTTCCCAGCCCGAGACCGCACCCGATATTCAGCGCCGCCAACATTTTGATCTCCAGAAGATTTCTTCAGCCTGTCCGTATTACTCGATCCGGTTTAGTTCGCTGTTGACTTCATTGGCAGGACATACCAGCAGTAGTATGTCGTCGGTGTACGCCATGTAGCGGAAGGTAATGTCCTGCAGAAGTAACGCCAAATAGCCTGCAGTTGAGGTTCCTCGATGAGTGGCTCGAGAGTCATTGCGTAAAGGTGGGACTGCTGTGCCGTGCGGTCGATGCACTTCAGACACGGCCACTGCATTCTCGAGTACCGTCTACCAACCCTCCACTGGCAGCAGTGCGGCGTACTCCAAAGTGCTCACAGTGGGGGCGCCAAAAGAGATGCAACAGTCATACCACTGGAGTCGACAGAGCCAGTCGGGATGCAGCCCCACATGATTAAGTCGCGTCTTCGTGGCCTGGAAGGGGAGTCGTCTGGTGGGCCTCCTGGAGCGTGGAGCAGGTCTGCTCTCAGTCGCGATGCTGACTAAATAGTTTTTATGGCAGATGAACGTAGGCTATGGACCTGGACACGAATGATTATGCTGAGTTATATTTCACCTTGTTTTGAGAATAAAACTTCTAAGTTGTAATTAAATCCGGCTTTCCATTTGGTAGTTTGTACCTGGGACACAAGAGATACAAAGGGAGCAATCATGTCTTAGACACTTCTCGATAGGTATTGCGCCCACCGCGCACCTGTTGACCTCGATCTGAAAGCTGTATGCTGCCAGCAGATGATGCAGGGTGTCAATGAGCCTGGGGGAAATTCCATACGGCCAGTCATCCACTTAAGAGGAAGTTATGCTGCACTACGTCAAAGCAGCGATTGAAACTAATGGAGACGACCGCAATTCGCAGGCGGCACGCTGAGGCGATTGATATTAACACCCTGCAGACGCTGGTGCTTATTTGAATGTTGGTGTCTCCACCTGTGACATTTGATATGGGGCAAGAATCATTGCAAAGTTTTCTTAATTCGGCCTGCCAAGGCGTGATGAAGATCTTGTAGTTGGCGTTCAGCGTTGTAAGTGGTTGATAGTCATTGACCAATTGCCCTTCTGGTGGCTCATGTACTATTATGAGAAATCCTTCGATGAAAGTAGGCGGTGCTGCGCAGTCCAGGGACATCAGTTCTTAGAGCAGTGTAGCAAAGCAAGGCATCGTGATATCTTAGAAGGTCTGATAAAACTAGACTGGTAACCTATCGGGACCTCGAGGCTTACTGACCACACCTTTGTCCGAGGAGTCCGCCACCTCCTCTGATGAGACTTCCTCCATTAATGCCATCCCCACTGCTCTGTGTGTGTTCGTTGCTGTGTGTGTCACTTGTTATAACACTTCCACTGTGACCTTGTAATCTACGGCTCTTTCCCGGTAAAGATGATGAAAATGACCCTCCATAGCTTTCACTATGATCGATTGGGTCGTACAGGAGCGATCTTCTTGCGTTTTAAGGCGTATGATTAACTGACAGTGGTGTCGGCGCATTTCCGCCACGCTGCCGTGCATGGTGGGGACCTCTGCAGCCATTTGGTCGTATCGTAGTGAGCGGACTAGAGCGCCTTGTAAACGGCACTTCGTCAGCGGTAATATGTGAGACATGATTCGTTGTCATTCTGATTGTCTGAGCAGCAATGGGAGTAGAGCGTCAAGGTCCCTGAGGGCAAAATAGTAAAAGTCGAGGGTCTGCTAATGCCATGCAACCATGTCCTTGACAGACTGCGGATTGTCAGTTTGGTGCCGAGGAGCCACCACACCATACTCAAGTGGTATCAGGAGTGACGTCGTTGAGAGTTGGCCCACGTTGTTGCGCCTTGCCAGCGGCAGTCTGGGTCTTGGACGTGTGTTATATTTATCTTACAAAGGGCGTTACTATGTCAGACCTGCTGATGGTGGATACACATTGTGCAGATACATGTGCTACGATCCGAGAAGGAAGGAAACCATTGTTCGATGGTCACCACTTCCTGTATGGTACCTTGTGACATATATATGACGCCCAGTCGGCTCGCCAAATAACTAGTAAGATGTGTGTGTCCAGAACTGTCGCTGCGTATCTTTTTCCTCATGTCGCACAAGTGAAGATCGTGAATCGCCATACCCAGTTCCGGACAAGGTGTGTAGTGCGGAATTTGGTCCTTGGGATGAAGAACGCTATTAAAATCGAGAGCGAAGACACCATGTTATACCCTCCTAGAAATGGGGAGCAATGTCAGCGGAGTAGTACCTGGTTCAGTCATGACGTTTAGGGGTGCATGACAGTGCATAAACAGTAATGAATTTGGTGCCAAGGGCCATGATCGCTAACCATCATGTGGAGTGGAGATACGTGATGTCGGTGGGTTCGATCCCGTCACGCTCTAAAATCACCACGCCAGTGTCTGTGGGACAACAGGCGTCACATACGTTGTGTAGCCATAAAATTTCGAAAGCGGATTCGTTCACACTTCTCGCAGGAATGCGAAGTCGATTCCTGTGGCTCGTATTGTTTCTCTCTGCAGATGCATCTTGCCAGCAGAGCTAACTATGTTGATATTCATCGTGTCCAGGCGGTAAGCCTGACGGAGCGGTAGTTTTGCGGGATTATCCTCGGTGTTGGTGAAGAAAAATTGGAAATTTGTGGTAAGTTCTAAGAGGCCAACCTGCTGAGGTCATTGGTCCCTAGGCTTACACGCTACTCAATCTAACCTAAACTAACTTACGCTAAGGACAACACACACACCTATGCCCAAGGGAGGACTCGAACCTCCGACAGGGGGAGCCGCGCGAACCGTGGCAAGGTGCCCTATACTGCACGGCTATCCCGTGTGGCTGTTGATGGAGAGAAGCGGACTTCAAGAGTGACGTCACACCCCACCGACCGCGACCCCCCCCGTGTCATTCAGACCTCAGCGGGCCGCGGATACGGTCCCGCTCAGTCTCGACGTCCTCGGTCCACGATGTGGAGGTGGAAGCATGTTCACCTTCCACGAGGTCGTGGTGCGAGCGAGCAGCTTCGCAGTCTGCATTGGGACCTTCCTGCCGATGACAGCAGGGAAGTGGCAGACGCTGCTGACGCCTGTTCACCGCAGAGGACTGGCAGACCAACTCCGCCGGCCCCGGCATCCGTTCAGCAGAAGTGAAGTCAGTGGCGATGGTGTCAGCCCCACGGCCGGCCTCCTGGAGGGTCAGGTCTTGTCCATCCTGTGAGTGGGAGTTGGGGTCTCCTGACACGGTCCTACGGCGTCGCTTTCTGCGTTTGGGAGAGTGCTGTTTTCGTGTGTGGCCTCCCGTGTAGGACGATGGCGCTGACTCATGCCTCGCCAGCACAAAGCTTATAAGTGCAGCGACTGACACCTTGCTGTCTGCGATGCCTGCAGTGTCCAGTGGGTAGTGATGGAGTTGTACGGAGTTCTGCCCCTGGCCAGTCTGACTGCTCGGCCTGTCGTCGTAGTTCCGGTACTGCAATGGAAAAATCGCGGGCGCCGAAGCGTAAGTTACTGGGGGGATACCAATTCGATTCTACACAGAGTACGCGAAAGAACTTGCCCCCCTTTTAACAACCGTGTACCGCAAGTCTCTAGAGGAACGGAAGGTTCCAAATGATTGGAAAAGAGCACAGGTAGTGCCAGTCTTCAAGAAGGGTCGTCGAGCAGATGCGCAAAACTATAGAACTATATCTCTGACGTCGATCTGTTGTAGAATTTTAGAACATGTTTTTTTCTCGAGTATCACGTCGTTTTTGGAAACCCAGAATCTACTCTGTAGGAATCGACATGGATTCCGGAAACAGCGATCGTGTGAGACCCAACTCGCTTTATTTATTCATGATACCCAGCAAAATATTAGATACAGGCTCCCAGGTAGATTCCATTTTCCTTGACTTCGGGAAGGCGTTCGATACAGTTCCGCACTGTCTCCTGATAAACAAAGTAAGAGCCTACGGAATATCAGACCAGCTGTGTGGCTGGACTGAAGAGTTTTTAGTAAACAGAACACAGCATGTTGTTCTCAATGAAGAGACGTCTACATACGTTAAAGTAACCTCTGTCGTGCCACAGGGGAGTGTTATGGGACCATTGCTTTTCACAATATATATAAATGACCTAGTAGATAGTGTCGGAAGTTCCATGCGGCTTTTCGCGGATGATGCTGTAGTATACAGAGAAGTTGCAGCATTAGAAAATTGTAGCGCAATGCAGGAAGATCTGCAGCGGATAGGCACTTGGTGCAAAGAGTGGCAACTGACCCTTAACATAGACAATTGTAATGTATTGCGAATACATAGAAAGAAGCATCCTTTATTGTATGATTATATGATAGCGGAACAAACACTGGTAGCAGTTACTTCTGTAAAATATCTGGGAGTATGCGTGCGGAACGATTTGAAGTGGAATGATCATATAAAATTAATTGTTGGTAAGGCGGGTACCAGGTTGATATTCATTGGGAGAGTCCTTAGAAAATGTAGTCCATCAACAAAGGAGGTGGCTTACAAAACACACGTTCGGCCTATACTTGAGTATTGCTCATCAGTGTGGGATCCGTACCAGATCGGGTTGACGGAGGAGATAGAGAAGATCCAAAGAAGAGCGGCGCGTTTCGTCACAGGGTTATTTGGTAAGCGTGAGAGCGTTACGGAGATATCTAGAAAACTCAAGTGGCAGACTCTTCAAGAGATGCGCTCTGCATCGCGGTGTAGCTTGCTGTCGAGGTTTCGAGAGGGTGCGTTTCTGGATGAGGTATCGAATGTATTGCTTCCCCCTACTTATACCTCCCGAGGAGATCACGAATTTAAAAGGAGAGAGATTCGAGGACGCAAGGTGGCTTTCCGGCAGTCGTTCTTCCTGCGAACCATACGCGACTGGAACAGGAAAGGGAGGTAATGACAGTGGCACGTAAAGTGCCCTCCGCCACAAACCGTTGGGTGGCTTGCGGAGTATAAATGTACATGTAGATGTAGATGTATATGAGGATTGTCATACTCAGCGGAAGTGCAACGTCCTTCGATGGAAGTTGTGTGATCCGATATTGGAGGCACTTGCAACGTAGATGACCTTCCTTGCAGCATGTGGAACACGTTTTAGGCTAACCGTCATAAATAGCTGTGGCCTGGCAGCCTGGCATTTGGAGCTACAGTGGTTTGTGCCGTCGGAGTTCAGTGTGACCTGGATGCAACTTACATTGGGTCCTCTATTCTGCCACGAGTTGGTATGCTGTACCGCAGGGGCGGAGCGCCGCCCACGATATCTGCCGCCGGTAGTTCGAAGGGTAGCTGGAATCTGCGTATAGTCCACACACACGGTCCCAGTCCGGCATGAGCACCCTCGACGTTGCCAACATTTCCGTCTGTCCGGCACAAGTGCAGTCGTTGTTTCGTGTCTCGAAGAGTCCTGTCACATGTAGCGTCGGTTTTACGCTGGGAAGGAGGTTGCCGACAATGCCGGCAGCCGGGATGTTGGCCTCGCCCTTATAAAGTACTCGACGTCGACTGCTTTTGGTGTAGCAAATTCGTTTCGAAAAGCGAATGTTAGAGCTGATTTTCGCTATTAATTGAGAACGATGTTGTCACGCTGCGGCGTCAAGTTTGTGTGGGCCGAAGGAAGTAAAAGAGTTGAGCGTGCTCGCGCTGGAGTTGGGAACACAGAGACCGTCCGCGCTGCTTGTCCGCTAAAGCTGTGCTGTCGTATTTGACAAGGTGCGAACCTTCGACCTCCTATGCGTGGTGATAATACAGTAACTTTACTTTGTAAGATTACACTGCAATCGTCATAAGTGTCTCTGGTGTCCCAGTCGCAACGATTCATAATTGATATCTTTCAAAAAATTCAGTTTCAGGTAATCTCGTGCGAAGCTTTTCTAATGTAACTCAGTCGCTGTGATTATAATAACTGTATAAATGACGCTGAATCGTGTCTTGTGGGGAAGGGTCCAGTTGTGTTCAGTTACGCTGTGTAAGGAACGTGCGTGTTTCGTTAGCATCGTCCTGGATGTTTGTGTGTGTGTGTGTGTGTGTGTGTGCGTGTGTGTGTGTGTGTGTGTGTGTTTGTGTCTGTGCGTTGGTTTTGGTGTGGTTATCAGTGATGAAATACGAAATTAAAGGGCCAGAGCCAGGCCGAACAAGGAATTGGAACTGTAATAATTGGTGCGGCTCTTTGGGAACGGTGAACTGTTAGTGCGTGACGCTGAGCGCTTCGGTTGGCAGAAACCATCTGCAACGCGTGAAGTGTCGGCTACAAGCGCCGCGTGGCAGCCGGTGGTTCGCCGTCAGCCTCTGCCTCTGCCTCTGCCTGTGGTGCCGGCGCGGCGGCCGAGCTGCCGGTGGCGTTCGTGCAGGGCGTGAATATTCCTGTCAGACTTCCGCATCTGTCTCTCTTCTCACACTGCTATCGTTTTCGGTAAGTCCTCAACTCAGAGCTACTCCCCTTCCTACATTTAGCAATAGTGCGTTGCTGTAAGTTCACTTAATCTTCAATGGGCAGTGGCAGGGGGCGTAGGGGAGGGGTTTAAGGGGAGTATCCGGTTCGAGTTGAACACAGTACCCGTCTGCGAGTCGCAGGCTTTCTCGTAGTTTTAACTATTTCCGATGTTTATCTGGATGGTTGCAGCAAATCGTACCTACGCTATCCGCTGTACCACATTTTCTGCTGCTTGACGCTCAAAGTGTGTGGAGCAGGCCGCGCAGAGCAGTACCGGCTGCCTCGTTTCCGTCGCCTCCCCCTTCCTCTCTTCCTCTTCCACACTGCCCTCCCCTTCCATGTCGTTTCTCGGAAGGAGACGTTTCTCGGTATCAGTCTGCGTAGCATACAGTCTGTCAGGTGCACACACTGGACTAACTAATGTGTTTTTCGACTCTCACTGCAGTGTCTTCTTGAGAGAAAAGTTCTCCGTGGTGTGCACTGCGTTTGCTTCAGAAGGATTCAGAAGAGAAATAAGAGCAGGTCCTCACCGTTTCCAAGAAGAGTTGTCGTATAGATGCTCGTAACTGTGGGTCAATATCTCTGCCGTGAATCTTTTTTAGTATTATGGAACACATTTTATAGTCACCAATAAAGATATTTCCCGAGAACGAGAACCTTGTGTGTAAAAAGTAACACGCATTCCGCGGACAGACTCGCCACCATACTCTGCCCTCTCTGTCCACGAATGGCACCCAGAGTGCCTGACACGACGCCACTCTGCCACTGTGGCCGATGCCGTATTCCGTGACCACCACAGGACAGTCCGTACAGTTCCCTACTCCCGTTTCGAGAACAAAATACCCGCTTACTAAAATGTAGACTTTCACGGCCGGAAATATCATGTCCATTATAATTATCCGGGCTGTTATGCCGTGGTCGGTTGACGAATTCTGTGTCGATTCCCAACGTTTCGTCTCCGACTGCGGGAGACATCTTCAAGGGGGTCCGTAGCTCGATGGAAGGTCCAACACACCCACTGGCTCGCTACTGACTGCCGCTAAATTCCGTGTCCGCGCGCTCCCACGCCGCGGCGTGACGTCACGTGTTTTGAAAACGTCAGTGCAATTGGCCGCTGTCCGTCGCCGTCGATCGCCGTTGCCATCACCCAGTAGTGGGCGGGTGGTACACATCTTCTTCAACACCGGCATCCATATGCCGTTTAATTTCACACCCTCCTCCTTACGGTTGAAATTATTAGGGTGTTTAGCGATTTCGATTGCCTCCCTGTAGAGCCTTTCATAATATCCGGTTGTGGCCGCTAGTACTTGCGTCTCCTCGAAACGAATATTGTGGTTCCCTGGCTGGAAAGCATGCTCCGCAACAGCTGATCGTTCCGTTTCTCCTCTTCTACAATTTCCCTTGTGCGCTTCCAAACGTTTAGAAACCGTTCTTTTAGTGGTACCCACATAAACATCACCACAGCTGCATGAGATCCTATACACTCCAGCTTTCTCCAATGGTTTGCGAGCGTCCTTGACAGGCTTAATTTATTCCTGTATCTTCCTGGTGGGCTTGTAAATTAGGGTAATATTCCGCTTCGTCAAGATCCTCCCTATTCTTTCCGTTACATTTTTAACAAACGTCAGGAAAACCTTAGATTTTGCAGTAGCCTGTACGTCAGTATGATTTCTGCGTGGCTGCCTCAACGTACGTTTTATTTCGGCGGACGAATATCCGTTCTTCGTTAGTGCATCGTGGAGATGTTCCATCTCAGCGTCGAGCAACTCAGGTTCACAAATGTTTCTAGTTCTGTCCGCTAACGTCTTGATAAAACCACGCTTCTGTTGTGGGTGGTGGTTCGAATCCCGGTGCAAATAACGGTCCGTGTGCGTGGGTTTGCGGTATACTGAGTGGCCCAAAGTACTATTTTCGTTTCTAAAAACAAGCACGTCGAGGAAATGTAATTTGCCGTCTACCTCCTCCTCCATTGTAAACTGAATTCTGGTGTTTATACCGTTCAGATGTTCGTGGAACCGGCTTAGTTCCTCCCTACCATGTCTCCACAGCACAAACGTGTCATCCACGTATCGGAACCATACATTTGGTTTTTTGCTGGCAGTAGCTAAGGCCTGTTCTTCGAATTTCTCCATAAATAAGTTTGCAATTACGGGACTTAGGGGGCTTCCCATAGCCACGCCATCCGTTTGCTCATAAAGCTGTTCATTCCACTTGAAATATGTGGTCGTCAAACAACACTTAAACAGTTCTGAAATGTCGGCAGGAAAAATTCGATCCAGCTGTTCCAATACATCATTAAGTGGAACCATGGTAAACAGCGATACCACATCGAAGCTGACCAATATGTCCTCCGGCTGGACCACTATGCCATTCAATCTGCTGATGAAATGTGTCGAATTCTTTATATAAGAGTCCGAACGGCCCACATGTGGTTTTAACAGCGTAGTCAAAAACTTGGCTAACGAGTAGGTGGGCGAACCAATGGCACTTAGTATCGGTCTTAACGGCACATTTTCTTTATGAATTTTGGGCAATCCAAAGGCTCTACAGGGAGGCAATCGAAATCGCTAAACACCCTAATAATTTCAACCGTAAGGAGGACGGAGTGAAATTAAACGGCATATGGATGCCGGTGTGTTGGACCTTCCATCGAGATACGGACCCCCTTGAAGATGTTTCCCGCAGTCGGAGACGAAACGTTGGGAATCGACACAGAATTCGTCAACCGACCACGGCATAACAGCCCGGATAATTATAATAGACAAAATACCTGCTTACCGATTATCGGGCCAGATCCGCAACTCCATGCAGGACTTACTCACAGACACAACTGTGCAAATGATTCGTAACTGGACGGAACTGAGAGACTGTTGGAAAAGTAATTTCCGGAGTACCGCAAGCGGACGCTCTGGGGCCGTTACCGTTAGCAGTGTGTAGCAGTGATGCAGTGGATAACGTCTGGATGACGCTACTCACGGAAGACCTGCAGGAGAGCGACTACTAGCGCAGGAACCAGCTCCTCGTGCCGAACAACAAACGTAACGTACTGCGTGTAAACAGGAGAGGCGTCCGCAGCTCCCACAAACCACTGGAAACAGTGGAAGGACACGTAGCACAAACTGGAAACAGCGTTAACAACAATAATTAACAACGATCGAATCCACACTGATGATAATAAACTGCTGGGAATCAGCGAAACAGTGCAAGAGCTTCGTAAACAACGAGAGAATGCCAGACTTGTTGCTCAGTATTTTAAAAAATCATGAGAGAGAGAGAGAGAGAGAGAGAGAGAGAATGAAAGTGTGTCAGAGAGAGAGGAAGAGAAAGAAGGAGACTGGAAAACGACTGGTATACGGGCAAAACAAATAAACAGTAATAGCAACGCGATGGATAATGCCGCAAGAAAAGCTCACAGCGTCACACTGAGACAATGGAAGAGAATGAGAGATGAGATCTTTTGGAGGTCTGAAACAGGAAAACGGAGAGAAGAGAGAAACGATGATAAGTGTAAGGCGGAATTACAAACACGCGCAAAGACGAGCGTCCCTCAGTTTACCCCAGGACGCTTTCTGCACTACGTAATGATAGTGACGCAGAGGGCATTACGGCTCTCTAGAGCATGCTTACTATCGCCGTTACTCGTCAGTATTCCATGTTTTACTTTTCGAAACGGAACAGTTGAATCTCTCTTTTTCTTCAGAGGCTACCTGAAGGCGGTAGACGTAATTATGTAAAAGTTTTGCGTTAGCAGTGTCGTACAGCTCAGTCCTTACTCCGCAGCCTTTCTCCCTTTATATTTAAGAAATGGCATCTGCATTACATTATTGTGACTATCACTTGCATGCTGATGACAACTATTTTCACCTGACTGCGTATCCCAAAAAATAGCTTCCATCATCTCAGACACGGAAGGCGAACGTTGTTTGATATCAGGATGGCCACAGGACCTGTATCTCAAACAGATCACTAAGAAGGCATTGCTCATCCTCGTGTTAATCTGGAAGTTTATAGGTGGACATTTGGGTGAAGCATTTCCTGTCATATTCCAGTTAACCTATTAAAAGGGTATAATTGTAGATGTGCTTGTAAATTCGACGGAAGACGCTGCCGCATCGTGCAGGAAAACCCTTCTCCTGCCTACACGCAGTGAAACCATTTACAAAAATATTTTTCCACCCAAAATCAAACAAAATCTAGTCCTACCGCATGTCTGTGTCTACTGCTGTAGTTTAGCCCGACGAGTCAAGAACAGTGAGAACTCTCACGACAAGATAAGGCGATAAATGCTTCGGGAAGAGAGATACGAATCGTTCGCTTGTTTGATCGAGTTAGCCGTCGTCTTCGCACACCCCACGTTGCTCAGTTGTTTCTGAGTCACGGGACTCGCCACTGCTGCTCACTAGTCCGACACACACGTGGAACGAGCTACCCGTTACGCGGCGCCTGTGCTAAAACCGGACATGCTGCCCACGAAAGCAAACGCGCCGCCAACGCCATGGCTGTCCTCTCCTGCCTTTCTTATCCGCAGTGTGGTCAGAGTCGCATCTCTCCTCGTACCACTCTGTTACTCTTGCTTTCTTTCCTGCAACTCCACTCACTTTTCATTAATTAACACTCGTAAAAACTTAATACTTCTTCATCATATTTGATTCTGCCGTTTCATTCTCTTAGTATGTATGTCTACCCTTTGACGGAAACATTATATTAAGAGCAATGAAGTTAGCAACACATTATTAATTTAGTTAATCAATAAGACCTTTATATTATGTGTAATCTTTCTTTGTTACCTGGAAAGGTAATCTCAAGGGATGGCAGGTGAAATGAAAAATTGAAACCGAGTCCGTAACTTGCTAGTTACTCAACATATATTAGAAAAGTAAGTGTACAATGTGCGTGCCACTAAAACTCAGAAACAGGGCCCGGTACGGTCAAGGGGGTTATATGGTGTGGTAGGCCCCTTTACCCCATCCATGAAGAAGTTTCCCGTTTTCACTTGAAGGGCGTGCTTTTGAAGATACGAGCGCTGGTAAATTTCGCTCTCTAGAAATTTCTAGATTATTCCAGAACATTCGAGAGTATTCCAGAACATTACAGAACATTCGAGAGTACGCAAGACCATTCCAGAGCTTTCCAGAATATCCAATATTTGAACGGGAAATTTTGCCAACTAAAAGTCATGTTGTTGACGATATCAGCTTTAATATTCAATAGAAAATTCCTGGCGAAGAGAGAATATACAAACTAATCGACACGGTGGTAAGCGTTGAGAAAGTGTGAACTTCCTTACAGAATTTCTAAACTCTTTGCAGGTAGCACGAATGCCACTACACTGCCTTCGACTTAAAGTCAGAAATTTGAACTCACCAAAACTATGTAATGGAACAAGGATGCTCTTCAAACAGATGTCGAATAACATAATCGAAGTCTAACTTGTGATTCGAAAGAACGAAGGACACACTATTTATCCTCAGAATACCATTGAATTCTATTGAACTGCAATTCCCATTTAAAGGACTGCAATTTCTAATGAAATTATCCTACGGTTTCACCATTAACAAAGCGCAAGAACAAACTTTAAAACATTGCGGCACCAACCTTATAGACTTCTGCTCTTCTCTCGGTCAACTACAGGGTACGGCGCTTAAATACAGAGACATGAAACTTTTTTTAAAAGTAAATTTATTAAAACAAAATAGAAATGAAAATGAAAATCCTTTTACAAACAAAAAGTGGTATCTTTCAAGAGTAACATCACTCGGTGTAACCCTCTTCGGCCCCAATGACTGTCTCCAACCTTGTCCTGATCGCATGCCCTCTTTAAGGGGTGAATAACCGACAAAAAATCGATTATTTAATTTTTGTCTTGAACAATTCTCTGTAGTTTTCTGAACGAGAAAAAGTCTGCTTCCTGGAAAAGTACCAAAAGTAGAGGAATTTAAAAGTGGCTGCACGTACCACGACGTCCCCATGCCACGAAGCATGTTAAAAATAAAGTTTTTCTACCATTTGTGTCGTTTTCATGACTTTTTAGTCCCTTAAGTTGCTTAGCCTGTGAAAGCTTTATAGTTGCTTATTTTTTGTCTATACAGAGCGTTTAGTCATTGCGTTGGGTTGCGCTGGGTTATTTTTGGGGGAGGAGACCAGACAGCGAGGTCATCGGTCTCATCGGATTAGGGAAGGAAGAGGAAGGAAGTCGGCCGTGCCCTTTCAAAGGAACTATCCCGGCGTTTGCTTGGGGCGATTTAGGGAAATCACGGGAAACCTAAATCAGGATGGCCGGACGCTGAATTGAACCGTCGTCCTCCCGAATTTGAGTCCATTTAGTCATTGTTTGCCGTTGTTTTGGTGCGAATATTTTGTTTACAGCGAAGTAATTATGTGTGCGAATTTCTTATTGTGTTTGTGAGTTTTATCATTCCACTTGAAAACAATGGAAAGAATTAAGAAGTTCGGTGTTAAACAACGTAAATTTTATGGAAATCGGTTCACCAAACGAATTAACTCTACTAACACTGAAATATTACGTGATACAACACTTGAATCAGCTTCAACTACTCCAAGTGCTTCGAAGCTAAAACTGAAATAATTGGGCAATTGGCCTGACAGTATTAATGCTGATGATATAGAGACACCAACTATTGATTCACGTTGTGTTTTAGTTGAACTCTGTGCTCTATCTGAGCTAATAAATAAGGCTTTCCAGTGTAAGGATTGTGGCAATAGTGGAGTGAGTATAGTTAAGGAGATAATGTACGTGCTAGAAGAGGTTGTGCATCAAAATTAAGAATTGTTTGTAATTTTTGTGATTTAAGCAAATGTGATTATACTTGTTGCGTAACTAAACAGAGGGTTTATGGCACAAATATTAAACTTGCTAATGCTGTGAGGTGTATAGGCAAAGGGTACAGAAGTGCACAAATTTTCTGTGCTCTTATGCACTTATCTCCACCTACAAGTGTTGACAGGTACAATAAAATTATTTTACAGACTTCAGAAGAAGCAGCAAATGATAGCATGAAAAATGCTGTTCAGGAAAGTGTAGACAAGAATGACAGCAACACATGTATGTCTGCAGCCTTGGATACACCCTGGCAACGAAGAGGCCGTAGTTCCCTAAATGGTGTAGTGACAGCTACATCTGTGGACAATGGTAAAGTCGTTGATGTTATAGCTGTACTAGTGGGACTGAAAATCATGAATGTTTGATTAATTTAAGTGGTTATAGTGGAGGGATCGAATCTAAAGGTGCTGTGAAGATATTTCGCAGGTCAGTGGAGAAATATGGTGTGATGTATACATCTTACCTAGGAAATGGAGACTGAAAAGGGTACGAAAAAGTTTATAAATCCAAACCTTACGCTGACACAAAAATTCAAGAAATGGAATGTGTTGGAGATATCCAGAAAAGATGAGGCACAAGATTGAGGAACTTGCAGAGGAATTTGAAGGGAAAGAAATTAGCTGATAGTAAGTGCATTAGTGGATGTGTTCGGCTTACAGAGGAAGCAATAAGATTGCAGTATTATTATGGACAAGCCATAAGACAAAATAAAAATGACCTTGAGGGAATGAAAAAGGCGGTATGGGCTACCTTCTTTCATTAATCCTCCATACATGACAACCTATCTCTTGCACTCTGCCCACGTGGTAGCCGGCCGGTGTGGCCGAACGGTTCTAGGCGCTTCAGCCCGGAACCGCGCGACCACTACGGTTGCAGGTTCGAATCCTGTCTCGGGCATGGGTGTGTGTGATGTCCTTAGGTTAGTTAGGTTTAAGTAGTTCTAAGTTCTAGGGGACTGATGGCCTCAGATGTTAAGTCCCATAGTGCTCAGAGCCATTTGAACCATTTTGAACCATTCTGCCCACGTGGCAGTATATCATAGTGTGGCTACCAGGGGGCTGTTATTCAAGGTGAGACCTACAACCATAAACATAGTGACACAAGATTATTAGAGAAATGTTTACGTGGTAGGACTCAAAATCCAAATGAAAGTTTCAACAATTGTATATGGGAACGGATACATGCGCAGTATGTAACAATCACTTTCTGCGTATTGCTAGTGAATTAAATAAAAACTTAATTTCTGCAGGGAGTCATATAACTCTCTTGGAAAATGCCTTTCCGAGACTGATGTGTGAACTACTCTTCTGTGATGCTGACAAGGGAGAGACATGATGGAGTACATAGCAGACTACTGAATTACCGTGCTGCACTTGTCAGCCCTGTAGTTAGCCATATTTGGAATTTTCCTTTAAGAATGGTCAGCTTCCTGAACGATTAAAGTTTTCAGTAGTAAAGCTTGTAACACCTCCGTTTATTATCCTGACCTGGTCAGATCGAATAGCAGCCCAATATTTATTATTAACATGACCGTGAACCTAATGGGGCTGGTAATCGGAATTGACTGCTACAGAAGTTGTTACTTTCCACTTCGTCCTGTGCAATACAATAATACTGGATGTATGGTAATAAGGAACACCAACACAGTTTTACTAATTACGAACTTATATTCTTCTCAAAACACAAAAAGGAGACAGTCACTGCCTTCGTCATACATATCTAATTACGGCTAATCTCAGTACAGGCTTTCTTCATTTGCCATTATCGTCAACGCTAGTCCGTTACTGCATCCAACACTGCAATCCAAGGTTAGGCCGGCGCGGCAGACGCGAAACCAAATATCGGCACTAGTAACGTCACTGATCACTTTCGTAATGATACTTCTTCACTTTCCCGGTGTTAATTTATTACTTAGGGGTCTAACCACGGCGATGGTGACACCCTTCACGGTTAAAAAAACCCTGTATTTCAACAATGGCCTTCACACACCACACTGGCGCATCTCGACACTCGTTCTCTCAACACGTCACAATCGATTGTTCGCCCTATCGACCTGTGCCGAGTGCAAAGTTATAGTAAGGGCCTACGGACCCCTTACAAGCTGCTTTATAAAAAGTGAGAAAGGGATAATGCAGACAATTTTAGACCTATTTATATGACATCAGCGATTAGCAAAGTTACTGAAAAGGCTGTGTTTGTAAGAATAATTGATCATTTTATTTCACATAATTTGCTATCAAATGTGCAGTTCGGTTTTAGAAGTCGTTTGACAGCTGAAAATGCTATTTCTCTGTTCTCTGTGATGTACTGGATGGATTAGACGAAAGGTTACGAACGCTACGTATCTTTTTTGATTTAACTAAAGGGCTTGATTGTGTTGATCACAAAATACTGCTCCAGGAGTTGCACCATTGTGGAATACGGGAAGTGACTCAAAACTGGTTCATCTCTTACTTTAACAACAGACAGCAAAAGGTCATTAGCCACATTGCTATGAACGGCTATGATGTGGGTTCTGAGTGGGGCACAGTTAAATGGTGGGTGTCCCAGGGATATGTACTGGGGCCACTTCTGTTCCTTATTTCTATAAATGATATTCCCTCTAGTATTACAAGTGATTCTAAAGTATTTCTGTTTGGTGATGACACTAGCTTGGTAGTAAAGGATCTTGTGCGCAATTCTGGTGCTGTTTCAGATTGTGCAGTTCATGACATAAATTCATGTCTTGTAGAAGATAAATTAAAGCTAAATCACGGTAAGACTCAGTTTTTAAAGTTTCTAAGACGCAATTCAACAAAACTGATGTATTAATTTCACAGAATGGACAGTTCAAATTTCTAGGTGTTCAGATAGATAGAAAACTCTCGTGGAGAGCCCACGTTGAGGATATTGTTCAAAGACTTAATACTGCCATTCTTGCTATTAGAACGGTATCTGAAGTGAGTGATCGTTCGGCACGAAAAGTAGTTTACTTCGCTTATTTTCATTCACTTATGAGGTATAGTATTATATTTTGGGGTAACTCCTACCATTCTCAAAGGATATTTTTGGCTCGGAAACGGGCGGTTCGGGCAATAACTGGTGTAAGTTGGCGAAACTCTTTTCGACCTCTATTCATTAGTCTTGGTATTCTGACACTGGCCTCTCAATACATATATTCTTTACTGTCGTTTCTTATTCCCAAGAATTAGAAGCTTTAACTCAGTTAAGGCTAAGCAGAAATCCAATCATTTGGATCGCACTTCCTTTACTCTTGTGCAGTATTCTGCTGCATCCATTTTCAATAAGCTACCATAAGAACTAAAAAATCTTAGCAGTAATCAATGCGCTTCCAAACAGAAACTGAAGAGCTTCCTCATGGGTCACTCCTCTTATTTTGTCGAGCAATTCCTTGAAAAATAAAGCTGATTCCTGTGTTATATTCTTGACTGCGTTTAGATAAACTCAGGGCTTGTTTTTTTTGTGTTCATAAACATTTTATTTTATCTGGCATTATTTTTATGTTGTAATTTCATGTACTGACACGTTCCATGACCTTGGAGATTTGCTCCTCAATTTGGTCCCACGTAACTAGACGCGTACAATAAGTTATATATAAAAAAAGAAACTGCAACTCCAGACGTATCCATCGCATTTGTGATCTGTTTTCAACAACTGAGGCGATTTTTCGTCGCAACATACGAAAAGCGAGCAAGGAAACTGCAACTAGTGTTGCTACAGTACGAAAACGCCCGCCTGCACGCCGCTAATTTCACGAAAGCAACTGTCTAGCAGTTTAGGTAGGAAGCAATGCCTAGAGCACGTCTTTTCAGATTCAGGGCCCTCAAGCGGTTATTTTTCTCCCTTCTTATCGAGCAACCATCAAGTAATCAAAATATCCACGGGTGTGCTGCCGGTCTACAGTGTCTAACGGGCACAATATTTCGGCGATCATATATGTCGCCATCATCAGGTGAACTGACGGACTGAGCTCCTGTGAACGTGCCGGCACGGAGATCTGTACGCTATGGCTGCTCAGAGGGAACTGGGTTCGGTCGCGGCGGCGGCCGATTTAAATACCCTCCGTCCGCGGCGCGCTCCCTCCGCTGTCTGCGCCCCGCGCCACGGTCGCGCGGTGGAACAGATTGCGACGGCGTCTGAGATGACGTCGGTGTGATGGCTCTGTCCGCCGTGGTCCTCACAACTATACGTTTGCTCGATTTACTCTTTATTAACCCAATCGCTGGTTCCCAAGCCTTGCTAAGATTATAGCCACAGTCACGGTTTATGAGGCCGTCATTGGTGAGAATTTCGATGGCCTCTCTAACAACGCTGTCCCAGTATCTCGACGTCTGTACCAGAATCCTCGTGCGTTCATACTCCATAGCGTGATTTTCCGATAAACAATGTTCATCGACCGCCGACTTGCTCGGATACATCAGTCGAGTGTGCCTCTGGTGTTCACGGCATGGATCCTCGACGGTACGCATCGTCTGACCAATATACGACTTGCCACATTGACAGGGAATCTGGTACACGCTGGCCTTCCTCAAACCGAGGTCATCTTTGGCGCTCCCCACCCAGTGCACGAGTTTTATTCGGAGGACAAAACACAGTTCCGACTCGGTGTTTCTTCAGAATGCGGGCGATTTTCCCCGGGAGTGCGCCTGTGTATGGAATAAATGCAGTGCCTACCTCCTCCCTCGTGATTTCATCCATCTCCACAGATTGTGCTGTAGTGGTTGGGCGGAGAGCAAGTTGAATCTGCCACTTTGAGTACCCATTTTTTCGAAATACAGTTCTCAGATGTTCCAATTCCTGGGGTAGACTCTCTGCGTCAGAGATAGTGCGTGCCCTATGTACTAGAGTTTTAAGTACCCCATTCCTCTGTGAAGGGTGGTGGCAGCTGTCTGCGTGCAAATACAGATCAGTGTGCGTTGTCTTCCGATACACCCCATGACCTAGGGTGCCGTCAGCCCTTCTCTTGACCAAGACGTCAAGGAAAGGTAATTTACCCTCCGTTTCAGTCTCCATAGTTAATTTGATGTTGGGGTGTATGGAGTTTAGATGTGTAAGGAAGTCAAGGAGTTTATCCATACCATGTGGCCAGATGACGAACGTGTCGTCCATGTAACGGAAAAAGCAAGAAGGTTTCCATTCGGATAACGACAGGGCTTCCTCCTCGAAGTTCTCCATGTACAAATTCGCTACCACCGGTGAGAGTGGGCTACCCATGGCGACTCCCTCCGTTTGTTCGTAGTATTTTCCATTAAAAAAAAAGACGTGGGAGTCAAGACATGCCTAAAAAGTTCAGCGGTCTTCGCGTAAAACTTCTGACTAATCAATTCTAGTGACTCTCGCAGAGGTACCCTCGTAAACAAGGAAACGACGTCAAAACTCACCATGATATCTGACTCATCCAACCTGAAGCTATCAAGGCGTTTAACAAAATCCACGGAATTACGGATGTGATGAGGGCATTTACCAATATGAGGACTTAATATTCCCGTCAGGTATTTGGCCAACAAATATATAGGTGCCCTGATGTTGCTGACAATGGGGCGTAATGGTACCCCCTCTTTGTGAACCTTTGGGAGTCCATATAGTCTAGGCGGTACCGGACCTTGGGGTAACAATTTCTGAACATTGTTTGTCGAAAAATCACGCTATGGAGTATGAACGCACGAGGATTCTGGTACAGACGTCGAGATACCGGGATAGCGTTGTTAGAGAGGCCATCGAAATTCGCACCAATGACGACCTCATAAGCCGGTGACTGTGGCTATAATCTTAGCAAGGCTTGGAAACCAGCGATTGGGTTAATAAAGAGTAAATCGAGCAAACGTATAGTTGTGACGACCACGGCGGACAGAGCCATCACACCAAAGTCATCTCAGACGCCGTCGCAATCTGTTCCACCGCTTGACCGTGGCGCGGGGCGCGGACGGCGGAGGGAGCGCGCCGCGGGCGGAGGGTATTTAAATCGGCCGCCGCCGCGACCGAACCCAGTTCCCTCTGAGCAGCCATAGCGTACAGATCTCCGTACCGGCACGTTCACAGGAGCTCAGTCCGTCAGTTCACCTGATGATGGCGACATGTATGATCGCCGAAATATTGTGCCCGTTAGACACTGTAGACCGGCAGTACACCCGTGGATATTTTGATTATCAAATACGCCGGGAGAAACTCAAGAATCAAACCATCAAGTAAACTTCCTCGTGGACGAAAACGTACTTTAAACTCGGATTATCGAGATGCCTATCTCCAAACAACTAGCTCTCTTCTGACTTGGAATTCAAAAACTGACTGACCATCGTCGGACTATTTTAGTTGATGGGGGGAGATATACAGTTGACGATTGATTTCTCTGTAATGTTCTTCTGTTATATTCTATAAACTAACGGGAAACGCCATAGAAATATGCTGTGTTCTTATACAAACGATTTACAACTTGCCAGAATACTCTTACGACAAAAGTCTAATTTAATGAAACGAATCATATCTGTAACACGAGACTATCCAAACCATCACGCATTAGTAAGATATTGCGCAAATTTGACCCCCATGTGGTCTATGTCTGCGTGACGTCCTGTGTCCTAGCCAAAAAGCATTTCGGGATTACCACAGAAATATGTAAACCAAGCAGGCAGAATGGACAAAAAAAAAGAGAAACAAAATAGGTATCAATTTATTCAGTGACACACATCATCACTTGATTAAGCAAAAAATTAAGATATGTGTCGGTACATGCAGAGGAATGTAAGTTTTAACAAGGGTGCAGGGTCACAATTTCTTAAATATTTCAAGTTCAGATCTATAGGGTACTAAATCGAATTTACTGTGTGACTTGTGGTGGCAAAGTTAAGATTTCCTTACTGATTTTCGATCTGGGAAACCAGAAGGGGCGTGATATATAAAATTTATTAGTCATTTATTTTGTGGAAAGGAATCGTGTTTTGTTTTTATTAAATTTTATTTAGTTTCGGAATTAAGACATTTCTAATCTAAATTCCTTGTGGTAATCTGACTGGGTGACAATAGAATACCGCGAGTATAGAAGTGCTCGAGATGATCTGATTGGCTGCTCAACTTACTAGCCTTTCCCCGCACGTTTGAATAGGGCTTTATGTCTCAGGTTTATGAGTCGACATAGTCGCTCGGGTTCCGTCTTCTGGTAAATACCTATGTTAAACCACGTTGACCAGATTTGTACTAAAATGAAAAAAATTCGCTCGTTTGATCGGCTCCCGTGTCATTGACGAAAAGCGACTACACTATTGAGTAATTTGTGAAAGTTTGAGCGTTGTGAGTGGTATAGCTGTGAGATATTTGCGTGTGAATCTTTCATGTCGTATATAAACGCCGCGTGCCGTGTTTCGTGCAGATTACGAGAAATTATGGCCAGGATTTCATTACAAGAAGCCTACTGGATGACTGAATGTGTTAACTCGTAAGTAGTCGTGAGTCAGTGACTGTTTAGGACGTTTAACATAGCAGGTCGGACTAAATATCTTCTGACTGCTTTTGGCTGTGAACTAGTTACAGAGACAGTCAGTAACATTGCAGAATTAGAGTCGGGATATTAAATACGGACCTGATAGCCATTTTTCTTTTTTTTAAGAGAATAAACCAACTTAAAGGAAATTTCAGACATATACTCAAAAGAATAATGCAAGGATTCCGAACGCTCAATAGTTTAACTAACTTTCAGCTACTGCCCGTGGACTAGAGTTATGTGGCCTTTGCGTGGTAGGTATTTAGTTGAATTTTCGTCAACGCTGAGTTTGTTGGCTAAACGAGCCGCAGAGCGAAGGGGCAGACAATCTGAAACCTATCGAGGTAGGTGGACTGCTTGTTTAAAGGACAGTGAGAGCACGACCCGACCCGCAGCAGCGGATGTCGAGGAGGTTAACATTCTTTATCAGTGTATGTTAGATATTAGACGGTTGTGATGATATAACGGACTGTTAAGGAGAAACGTGTGGTTTATGCATGATGGAGCTTCAGACGGACAGAGTTTGAAGCATTTTACGTAAATCAACTGCACTGTCAATTCTAAAGCATTGTTCTGGTGTCTGGGATTAGTCCCAAGAAGGTATTAGCGAGAGACAAATGATTGCAGAATATCAATGCAGGCACCCCCAAGGCTACACTGTTTTGCACTTAAAACACACTATAATGCTAAAGCCATGTGGCTTCCCAAACATTAAGTGCAACGCGCTTAATGTTCTAATGCAGGACGTATATGTCGAACATCTGACGTGCATCCACCTTCCAAGTTTTCTATACCACTCACTACCGCCTCTACCAAAGAAAAACGTAGAGTCTTTGTGATTCATAGACAATGTAGCTTTCCAGAGGAGTATAGCGCCCACTATTCACATCCGATCATGGTTAAGAAATTTTGCTATGCTCGCATCAGTCCTATAAAATGATCGTCAGCATTGGAGAATGTCTCTTACAGGAAACAGACAAATACGTAGCAGCAGTGTTTGAAATGTGAAATTACACGCCGTGCTGCTCTAACTTTTGGAACAGAACACAGTCTCTTCCACACACAACATGTGTCAGGCAAATGTATACAAAGTGATTGTGGTACCTCACAAATACCTACCACTAACTTAGAATCACCATAGCTATGCAACTGAAGACTCGATTTATGTCCAAGCTGCAGCAGGTGAATGGGTTCGTCACGTAAATCTTCGTTCGCCTAGAGGATGCTACCGAAACACGTTTTCCATTGATGGACACGTCTCGTCAGATATGCATTGGAGGTCCTCTGCTGACTGTGGTATGGAGAGGTTTGCTGTTAACGATTCAAAGTAGGTAGTGCTGTAAGTCAACACAGAACGCGCAGTTGTATATGAGTCGAGCACAGGTTATACCGCACAACTTATACACCCCGAGAGAAAAACGGAAAAATGGTTAAATGTGCTATAAATGAGCTACAGAAACGTGTCACTCTCTCCAGAATGTATCATCAGTCTATCATCAAATCAACCTCGTTACAATCCCATAACAAGCGATCAGTCCATCCATTTTCTATTGTTCTTGAATACAGACCCATGTCAGTTTAATGGCTGATGGTTCTCTTTTTCAGGAAAGCATCAAAGACAGCAGTTAACTTGCATGTATCACTATTACCTCAATAGACATTCAGTAGAACGTTGTTAAAAAGGCATGCAGCAACTATTCTGTAAGATATCTGTAAGCTGATACCTCATGGTTCTGATTGGTGGAGAGTACAGAGAAGCACAATGTAAATACTATTTGTTAGGGTTTAAAACACCTAAAAAGGTTTCCATTCTGTAGTTGTATGTTACAGCCTTCCACCTGTTAATACAACTTAATTAGCTAAGGACACTTTATAAAAATCTATAAGGTAGTTGCCAATAACTATGGGGTCACACTTTGGCTTGTGATGCAACATATATAAATTTATTACTCTGTATTTGATGATCAAGCACGTTAAACATTCTTTTCCATCCGTCTTATCGCAGTCGATGACAAATGACTGTTTGCCTGGTTCCCAGTGCTTCCATGTCAACGTTTTCTCGTATTCCTCTTGTTATCATATATTCATTCCCATGTACAAGGATTTTCCTGCACCAAGCAGAAAAAATGCAAGTACTCTCTCATTCCACCTCAGTTTTCCCGAATTTCGGCGTATTTTCCCTCAGTTTACAATTACTTTCCGTCGATTTTATCGATTTTATGTCATTTCTGCCCATGCAATCATGACATTACCTCTCACCACGTATTCTAAAATCGCTTGTAAATGTAATACAGTTGCAAACAGCTAGCACAACTGCGCTACTTTTCTGGTCAGATGATGGTATAGCACTGTACTTGAATGCATCTAGTCACTCCCAACCACATATTCTACAGCAGCAGTGCGTATGCTCTGTTTTCTGCACGTCTGTCTACGTGTGTGTGTCACGGGAAATATCCTACCATGCCATTTTCTGTATTCACGAGCTGCTTGAGTTTGTTCGAATAGCCCATCCCCCACTCTGCAAATTGATTGACTGATTTATTAAATCAATATCTTGCAGTTTTCCTTGGTGGAAACTGGAAATATTTTTTGATTGGCAGGAAGTCGACTGCAGTATGTGTAATAGTGATTAAATTGACGGAAAATGCCTGTATATTGCGAGAAAATACGCCGAAATGCGAGGAAATTGAGGGGAAATTAGGGTGTACTAGCATATTTTTTCCTTGGCGCAGGCAAATTTTTGTCTCTGGGGATGAGTATGTGGCAGCAAGAGGAATACGAGTAAAAGTAGACATGGAAGCTTCGGGATCCAGAGAAACAGTTGTTTTTCGTTAGCAGCGATAAGATGGCTGGATTAGGATGTTTAACGAGGATGACCATCGAATGTAGAGTAATAAATTTACATATGTCAGATCACAAGCCCTGGTGTGACCACAGAGATATGGGTAACCATTTTATAGATTTTTATGAAGTGTTCTTAGTTAAAGAGCGTTGTATAACCAGCTGGGGAGCTGCTATATACAGCTACAGAATGGACCATGTGTGTGATCCTGAGCAACATCATTTAGGTCTTTCAAGTCCTCACAAACAGTATTTACAATGTGCTCCTTTGTACTCTTCACCAGTCTCAACCACGCAGTGCCAGCTAACAAATACCATACCAAACAGTTGCTGCACGGTTATTTAACAATATCCTACTCTTTGTCTATTGAGGTAGTAGCGATACACGCAAGCTGAATGTTGTCTTCGATGCTTTACTGAAAAAGAGAACCATCTGCCTCGAAACTGACGTGGATCTGGGTTAAAGAATGATAGAAGGTAGGTGGAGTGATAGGTTGAGAAGAGTTATAACGAGGTATAACGTAATGGTGAACTGATGTCACATTCTAGAAAGGAGAAGTTGCTGCAAATCATTTATTTTTCCTGTTGTTCTCTCGGGGTGCATCAGTTGTGTGGTATTATTTGCGGTCGACTCGTATGCAGCTGCATGTTATGTGTGCGAGTTAGAAGGCTGTCTACCTGCAATCGTTAACAGCAAACCTCGCCATATGAATACCTATTCAGCACCCTCCTCTGGACAAACGAAGATGTATGCAAAGTACTCCACTTCTAGTCTTCAGCTGAATAACTGCAGTGATTATAAGTTAGTGCCAGGCGTCTAGTGAGGTAATAGTGATGCATGCAAGTTAACTGCTGTCTTTGATGCTTTCCTGGAAAAGAGAACCATCTGCCATTAAACTGGCATGGAACTGTATTCAAGGACAATATAAAATGAATGGAATGATCGCTTGGTATGGGACTGTAATGAGATGTGATTTGATGATGGACTGATGATGCATTCTGGTGATAGGGAGATGTTTCTCTAGCTCACTTATCGTGCATTTAACCATGTTTTCCGTTTTCCTCTCAGGATGTATGAGTAGTGTGGTATATAATGTATTCAACTGACGTACAACTGCATGTTCTGTGTGTGATTTACAGCAATATTTAACTTCGATTGTTAACAGCAAACCTCTCCATATCTCAGTCAGCAGAGAACTACCAATTCATGTTTGATGAAATATAACCATCAATGGAGAACCTGTTTTGGTAGCGTCCTCTAGATGAACTAAGATGTATGCAATGTACTCCATTCCCCTGTTGCATCTTGTACATAAATCGAGTCTTCATTTCCATGGCATCACCACATATGGTTGATGCCAACGTGTAGACAGTATTTGTTTCCTGATCTATTGGAAGAGAGAGATGCGACAAAATCTCCTTGTGTTCTTTACCAGGTGATGTTGGTGATAGTTCGTAGTTTCATTCAGTTGTGTGTCAAAAGACGAGGGGAGAGAGAGAGAGAGAGAGAGAGAGAGAGAGAGAGAGAGAGAGAGAGAGACACTGTGCCATTACACTGTCGTATTTCTAACATGGTAATCGTAGGAATACAATAAAGGAGATTAGGTCATATTTATAGTCAGGCATTCGATATCGATGAATTGTAGGTGTTATGCTTTTGAATTTCTTTGTGCAGTTCGCGTATAGTCCGCCGCTATTTATCTCGTTGTGATAGCTCTCTACCTGTCAACCTGCTACCTAATGGAACAGTTCTGTCGGAACATGATGGGATTTCGACAGAATTAGCAGAAGTCTAAGTTACAGACTCCTGCTAATTCTGTCGGAATCCCATCATGTCTAAGTTACAGACTCCTGCTAATTCTGTCGGAATCCCATCATGTTCCGACAGCACTGTTCCATTAGGTAGAAGGTTGACAGGTAGAGAGCTATCACAACGATATATATATATATAAAGATTATATCTGCTCTTCCGAACATGTCCGAAAGAATAGATACCATCGGTGACCATTCAGCTTGTTAGAATGAAATTATAATTAAATGAATACCCCTAGCTGCATACAGGACGTGATATAAATCAACGGGGACAGTTGAAAATGTGTGCCCCGACCAGGACTCCAACCCGGGATCTCCTACTTACATGGCAGACGCTCTATCTTTCTGAGCCACCGAGGACACAGAGGATAGTGCGACTGCAGGGACTTATTTCTGACACGTCTCCCGTGGGTGTGAGGAGGCATCCTATGACAGAGGTGTAGCATGTTCTTAGCGCTCCGTGACGAGCCAAAAAAGAGTTTAATGTTCTAATCCTGTGATGCAGGACGTAACAGATAAGAAAAGATATTTTTCTTACTGATGAGAGAATGCTTAGAGGACACATAGGATATGCCATAATGTTGTACAGGATTTTCAATATATGTAATGATATTTTAGTGATGTGAATACGCAAGCTTGCTCTGATTTCTTCTGTCTTAGAAAATAACTAGTGTAAATCGGAGGAATTAACAATTCACATGAGAAATTATAGGTGTATTGACACAAAAACGTCCCTGCTTCAGGTTTTTTAAACTGAGGAGTCTGTGGCAAGCATGGGGCTGCAGTTAGCCTAAGATGGGCTGCACTGTAAGATGGCTGGTGGCGGGAGTGGTCATGGTAGTCGGAAGTACAGGATTAGCCTGGCCTCTGGCACGCTGCAGTTTCCCAGCTCATTGGCTCTTCAGGTACACAGTACACACGTAGCTGGATCTGGACTAACCTGGAGGTGACTGGTCAAGTTTCTTTTTCATACTGAGACACCGTGATCAGGTAAGATCATGGGCACTACATTCAAATGAAATATCATACAATATACTTCCCATATTTATGTTGGCAGTGACGAAACTTGCATCTTGTGAATCGGTATAAGTGTGTTTTATTCTCGGATGATGTTGCTACAGCAGTCGTGTATGTAGGGCCAGGCTGCTATTGGCGCAGTGGGACAGTAGGACACAGTTTAAACAAACAATATACTGCATTGCATACAAAATAAAGACTTACGTCCATCCTATCAGTAAGCCCAGCACAGACTGAGCCCTTTTCCCACCAATTTACAAGTGGGGAGGTAGGAGAGGCAAGGTGAAGATGGTGGTGGTCAGTTGGTTTCCGAACCTCAAGGTGAACACAGGTAAAATTTGATATTCTCGCAACTAATCTGAATTTCCCGCTATTTATCTTGAGCCGCCATCTTGGATTACATCATGAGAGGGCAGACTACTGGGAGTTCCCTGTGGGCTATGCATGTGCTGGCTGGGGAAAACCCATGAGGTTATCAGCGGATGGGTGCTAATTAATTTGCATGATTAATTCGATATCACTTTTATATCAGAAGTGCACCAGAACCCATTTTGCCCCACAACTGCCTTGGGCAGTGCACCTATTACACGGTCCAGAATAAGGGTTCTTTAATTTTTCATTTTCATCCTTTTGACTAATACAGACTAAATACAGAACTGAAATGCAAAATAGAATCATTTGTTTCAAACAGTCGGTTCAACACGGAGAAACAGGAACTTCGCTTAGGACAACAAATTCTCCATACACAGCTTAGGAATATGGTTCCATAGATTCTGCAATGCCTTAGTTCTTGAATTTTACTTATTACTTAGGCCCTGTTTGTAAGGAGGTTTCACCAACCAAAGATACAGCCGCAACTGGTCTCCGTGCATCCAGCTAGACGAACAATCAGTATTTCCTCGCTCACTTCGCTACATGATTGTACGTCATTAATAGACCATTAGGCATGTTGTACGTTCATAACAGTGCAATCTCCATTAGTGGACAGAACTATCGATTGTGACGCATACCAACGATAAAAAAAAAAAAATAGCACGCGGACTGAAACTGCACCTCTCCTGCCACCATAGCAGTTGTCACCTCAGCCTCTGCGCTGCATTCGATTGGGCGACACACGACTGACGTTTCAGTTACAGAGACACGCATGAAACTTGAACAGCTATTTTTCGCGTAAAGTAGAGGCCGTCGCATGACAAGTCGCTAGCCACGTACTCAGGGGAGTTCCCTCTACAACATGTCTAAACCTGCGATTAACAGGTCTGACGGTCTCCTTGTCGTTAGACAATGTGATTTGCATCGTTGCAAGGGAACTATGTAGGATGAAAGAATCAGGGATAGCGCAAAAGAAGAGTGACGGAGTCGACACAATTTTTTTTATTTTAAGGGTATAAGTGAACAAACGGTAAATTATGTTCGCAAAGTACCGGAAAGGAGGCAGAGATCTGGTACGTGGAAGACAACAGAGAAACATTTGAAGGCAAACTTCTTTGAAAGTGAAATAGCGAAAACGCTGGTACTCTCATCTCTGTGCTGGTACTAAATAATCGGATTTTTGTATAACTTTTGCTATAATTACTGTAAAACAATTAACAAGCACATCACTCCGCCTAAAACCAGGAAATTAAAAAAACGGCACCTAGAAAGAGCATCGACATGCGTACTGCAGTATTCCAACGCAATACTATACCCACTACACCAAATGAGCAGCAAAGCGAAAAAGTTTCCGATTGAAAATAGTTGTGGATATGATGATAACGTTGCTAAAGTGCCTTTCTTCTACGTTCAGTGTCTATCGAAAAATATGCTTACGATGAAATTTTTGTAATAGACCTTTTCTTTGTTGTTAGTATGCAAGGAGTCGCATACGATTCACACTGTACTTGAGCCTAAAACGAGCACAGCAGATGTATCTGTTACTTGAAACAATAAAAAAAAAAAACGACACACCGGTTGCTAGGAATGATTTTTAAAGAAAATTTGCGAAATATGGGGTACAGTTGGCAGCGGACAATCGTCGTGACCTTGTCAGTATTCAGTACATCTACATCCACGTGATTACTCTGCTACTCACAATAAAGTGCATGGCAGAGGGTTCAATAAACCACCTTCAAGCTTTCTCTCTACCGTTCCACTCTCGAACGGCACCCGGGAAAAACGAGCCCTTACATTTTTCTGTGCGAGCACTGATTTCTCTTATTTTATTGTCATAATTATTTCTCCCTGTGTAGGCGGGTGCCAACAGAATAACTGAAATATCAAGAATTAAAAGGAAGGTCAACGTTGGCCGTAATATTGATGTTTTATTGATAGCAAAATCGATTTTCAGTCACATAGTGATCATCTTCAGTGCTGTGGTGTACAAATTAAACTCATAGACACTGGTATCAGTTGAGTTATTGTGATTGCTTCTTAGTTCTGGTTACTGATGACTTGATACCAGTGTCTGTGAGTTTAATTTATACACCACAGCACCGAAGATGATCACTATGTGATTGAAAATCGAATTTGCTATCAATAAAACATCAATATTACGGCCAACGTTGACCTTCCTTTTAATTTAACATATATGGTCGTTGTGCACACAGGACTCCATGAAGTCGCCAACCGATGAAATATGAGCAGATCCGGTCGCAACGACAAAAGCCTTTGTTTTAATGATTGCCACTCCAATTCACCCATCATGTCTGTGGCAATATCTCCCCTGTTTCTCGATAATACAAAACGAGTTGCCTTTCTTTAAACTTTTTCGATGTCATCCGTCAATCCCACCTGATGCGGATCCCGCACCGCACAGTAATGCGGCAGAATAGGACGGACAAGTGTGGTGTAAGCAGTCTCTTTACTAGACCTGTTGCACCTTTTAAGTGTTTTACCAATAAATCGCAGTCTTTGGTTTGCTCCAGCCACAACATTATCTATGTGATCGCTCCAATTTAAGTTATTTGTTGCTGTAACCCCTAAGTATTTAGTTGAATTTACAGCTATCAGGTTTCTGTGACCTATAGTGTAATCGAAATTTAGCGGATATCTTTTATTGCTCATGTGAATAACTTCACACTCTTCCTTATTCAGAGTCAATTGCCACTTTTCGCACCGTAGAGACATCTTATCTAAATCATTTTTCAATTAGTTTTGGTCATCTGATGACTTTATAAGACGGTAAAAGACAGCATCATCTGCAATCAATCTGAGAGGGCTTCTGTCCTATGTCGTTAATATAGATCAGGAACAATAGAGGGCCTATAACACTTCCTTGGGGAACTCCGTATATTACTTTTGTTTCACTCGATGACTTTCCGTATATTGCTACGAACTGTGACCTTTCTGACAGGAAATCACGAATCGAGTCCCCCAACTGAGGTCATATTCCATAGGCACGCAGTTTGGTTAGGAGACGCTTGTGAGGAACGGTGTCGAAAGCCTTCTGGAAATGTAAAAATATGGAATCAATTTGACATCCCCTATCGATAACACTCATTGGTTCAAATGCCTCTGAGCACTATGGGACTCAACATCTTAGGTCATAAGTCCCCTAGAACTTAGAACTACTTAAACCTAACTAACCTAAGGACATCACACACACCCATGCCCGAGGCAGGATTCGAACCTGCGACCGTAGCAGTCCCGCGGTTACGGACTGCAGCGCCAGAACCGCTAGACCACCGCGGCCGGCTAGCACTCATTGCTTCATGAGTGTAAAGAGCTAGTTGTGTTTCACAAGAACGATATTTTCTGAATCTGTGCTGACTATGTGTCAATAAATCGTTTTCTCCGAGGTACTTCGTAATGTTCGAACACAATATATGTTCCAAACCCCTACTGCAAATCGACGTTAGTGACATGGGCCTGTAATTCAGAGGATTACTACTATTTCTCTTTTTGGGTATTGGTGTGACTTGAACAATTTTTCAGTCCTCAAGTGCGGATCTTTCTGTGAGCGAGCTGTTGTATATAATTGCTAAATATGGAGCTATTGTATGAGCATACTCTGAAAGGTACCTGACTGGTATACAATCAGGGACGGAGGCCTTGCCTTTATTAAGTGATTTGAGCTGCTTTGCTACACCGAGGTTATCTATGTTTCTCATCTTGACAATTGTTCTTGACTGGAATTCAGGAATATCTACTTCGTCTTCTTTGGCGAAAGAGTTTCGGAAAACCGTGTTTAATACCTTTGCTTTAGTGGTAGTGTCATCAGTGACTTCACCGTTGTTATCGCGCAGTGGTGTGCTTTATGTATGAGCAGAATCTCTTCGGGTTTTCTGCCAGAAAAATATTATTAGACGTCAGATCATAACGAGAGAAGGGAGCGCCGTTTCGTGAAGCCAGACAGGTTATCGGGGGCAGATAATGTTTTCCAAAGCAGCTGGACATCATTTTCTGGGCAAACACGCAAGCAAGTAGTACGCTTTAAATGGTTATTAGTGGGTGAATGGTTATCTGGAAAGTGACTTACAAACAGAGATTGGGGGAAGTTAGTCAATGTGGAACTCTGGAGTCTACTGTAAGTTTCGTGTGCCTGAAAATTTTGCTGGGTAGCCACCCAATTTAATTAAATTGAGAAAATTTAATATAGGAACTGAATTAATCACTGCTAAGCAAGTGAGTATATGGAATGAACATGTGGGAACAGTTGGAGTGTAGACGTCAATCAAATAATTCAGAGCTAGCAGGAGCTTAAGCCTCAATATAAAGAATAAGATAGGCAGAAAAATGTCTACAAATCTAAGGCCTACCTTTTGCGCTTCAGAAAGCCAGGTGGGATGTATTACAAATAATCTTACAAACAGGGAGGTGTGTGCCTGACAAACAGTCATCACAGTTGACATAGTTTATTAAAATAAGACATGATATTAAAAATTATCAAAGTAGTTCTGAACTATGATGTACCGCCACCCTTTATTTAATTAATTTGCGCTGATAAATGTAAATAAAAACTTGGCGCGCGTGGGAGAAGTTCACACACACACGATTCACACACACACAAGAATAAGGATAAAAAGAATTTTGCCCATGACAATATGTCAAAAGCTCAGAGGTTCATCCCTAACACTATGATTAAGTTATTGTGAATACGAATACTACGGAACAGTTTCCGACAAAGAAATTTATCTGGATCACCTTGTACATGACGTGACCTGAAATACCCACAAATGCGAGAATATTCACGAACAAATCAACGTTACTAAAACTCGTCAAAACTTGAAGAACGCAAATATTAACGTGTAGACACAAGTAGCAATCAAATATCACGCGGAATTAAGAATAAAACTTATTGAAGGTGGCACTGAAGGTACACACGGTGAAATCATCACCAAGTGTTATGAAAATATCTACACAATTTTAAAATTGAAACGAAATGAAAAGTAGAAGAAATAAAACACATACAGACCATAAAAGGTCATACACACATTCCAGTTCAAGGAGAAGTCAGAGAATTGAATTTTTAACATTTGCTGGAGTAACGAACTTCCTGCGTCACGTGTTCTGGTTACACTAAGCATTGACCGGAAACGCTTACTAGGTACGCACTCTGAAAAATATAGGAAGTTCACTACCGAATTTGAAAATGAACTGGCAGATGAAACGTGATCATCAGTTAGAAAAGCTACACACGACCACACGTTAACACTCTCACCAGCGCCGAGTCGTCCTCGAGAGTGTCGTCTTCACTCACCGGAGGAAAAGCCGCGATTGTCGAGAGTACGCTAGCACGCTCTCCCTGCAACTAACTTCCCCCAGGTAGCCGGAAGAGACCAGTGGGATCCTCTCCACCACCAACTTAACTACTGTCGAATGACTACAGAAAGGGTACAAATCTCTTTGCCTCGACTGAGAAAGATGCGTTGGCTACACTGTTGCAAGGACAGCAGACAGCCGGATGCTGCACTGCTACGATGTGAAAGACAAATTCAACATCCACACTGACTCTCTCATTAACACAGATGATGAAGAGAGAGAGGAAATTTGGGAGCACGAAATGTAGGTAATGTATGTCGGATTAGATGCTTACTGGAAAATTGATACTTTAATGTAATTGTGTACTACTGAATGCGGACGAACGCGAAGTACGAAACTAAACTGTAAACGAGTGAGCGTGACAGTACACAACGCAAGCTAAAAAGTATGAAACGAATCTAACAGAGGCGTTTCAACTCGACGCCTCTTCAACGGCGCCGAGAGTCGACGTCGACGGAATAATAGGAATCAAAGAATCTCGAGTACGATTTAGAGAGATAACGAAACATCAAGGCGATCACATGTCGAAGGAAAGGTCAAAGGGAATGTTCCAGGAAGAGACTGGAAAGGAGCACGTGCAACCAGAGTTGGTTAAGAGCGATAAGAAAGAATCACGTAGCAGTGAGCAGGAGGTGTTCGGTTCCAGGGCGGAGCATCCAGGGGGCGGCACCTCGTGCGGCAGTAAACACTCCAGGTGCGAGACGACGGCGGAAGGCTTTCGTGGACGCACAGTAATTGCAAGCTAAGTAGTGGTTTGCAATAGTCACTGGAATAGTGCTGAACTGAGACTGTCTGTCCCTGTCTCAAGAGCTACAATAGAGGAATTTTGCCGCGCGGGATTAGCCGAGCGGTCTCGGGCGCTGCAGTCATGGACTGTGCGGCTGATCCCGGCGGAGGTTCGAGTCCTCCCTCGGGAATGGGTGTGTGTGTTTGTACTAAGGATAATTTAGGTTAAATAGTGTGCAATCTTAGGGACTGATGACCTTAGCAGTTAAGTCCCATAAGATTTCACACAAATATGAACATTTTTAGAGGAATTTTAGTGAATAACAGGAAGAAGTTACTACTTGGTACCTGTTTCTTGTGTTGTGCGCGAAGTGGCTTGTGAGTATTTGTGAAGTAGTTCACAGTGTCAATGATTGGTTAGTTAGGCCAAGTGGCCGGTAGTTAACAACCGACTGAGAGTCAAGCACTCGCCTCTGTTAGAGATCCTTCCTGGTAATTACTGAAAGCATCTGACATTCTGACAAACTGCTCTAGTCCCACACCTCACTAAGTAAATGTGTTTGTTAGAACAATAAAGTGAACAAAGAAAGAGTAAAAATTGCTGCTTCTGAAAACCATTCCTGCCAGCCACACCAGAGTCACCAGTCTTCTGTAACCTAACTGCCTCCAGCCTCTCATCTCCCTTATAAAGGTTGATAACAATGCAAACTAAACCCACAACGTCGTTAGCATCCTCATTGAGCCAGGCGGGGGGACGGAACGTGTGCAGCGACGCGACACAATGCTGACTAGTTGCATTAGATGGTGAAACTACTGTAATTAGCCAATTGCGTTCGGTAACTGTCATCATGACGATATCTGTGTGATAATACGAAAATAAAGCACACCCGTGAAATAGATATATGTAAGATGATGATATATTACTCTATAGGAAATTATATAAAAGCGATACAACACCCTAGCTTTAGCTGTACTGTGAGACCCGAAACAAGCCTCCATCTCCGAAATTGTGACGTATTATGAAATTATCGCCAGTCGTAGTCGGCAATCATGATTGGAAATGTGATTACCCCTCATTTCAGTCGGAACATTTCAACTGCTGAGCTTGCCTCGGAAATCTCGGCGTACACCACCTGATGCCAAGTCGGTGTAAATCAAAGTCATTTCATTTATATACGTAATTAAACTAAAGAGACAAAGAAACTGGTGCACCTGCCTAATATCGTATAGGGCTCCCGCGAACACGGAGAAGTGCCGCAAAACGACGTGGCATGGACTCGACTAACGTCTGAAGCAGTTCTGCAGCAAACTGACATCATGAATCCTGCAGGGCTGTCCATAAATCCGTAACAGTACGAGGAGGTGGAGATCTCTTCTTAACACCACGTTGCAAGGTACCCCAGATATGCTCAATAATGTTCATGTCTGGTGAGTATGGTGGCCAGCGGAAGTCTTTAAACTCAGAAGAGTGTTCCTGGAGTCACTCTATATCAATTCTGAACGTGTGACGTGTCGCATTGTCCTGCTGGAATTGCCCAAGTCCGTCGGAATGCACAATGGACATGAATGGTTGCAGGTGATCAGACAGGATGCGTACATACGTGTCACTTATCAGCGTCGTATCTAGAAGTATCAGAGGTCTTATATCACTCCAACTGCACACGCCCCACACTATTACAGAGCCTCCACCAGCATGAATAGTCACGTGCTGATAAGCAGGGTCAATGGATTCACGAGGTTGTCTCCATACCCGTACACTTCCATTTGCTCGATACAATTTGAAACGAGACTCGTCTGACCAGGCAACGTGTTTCCATTCATCAACAGTCCAATGACCGTGTTGACAGGCCCAGGCGAGGGGTAAAGCTTTGTGTCATGCAGTTATCGAGGGTAGACGTGTAAGCCTTCGGCTCCAAAAGCCCATATCGATAATGTTCCGATGAATGGGTCATACGCTGACACCTGTTCATGTCCCGGAACTCAAATCTACAGCAATTTGCGGAAGGGTTGCACTTCTGGTACGTTGCACGATTCTCTTCAGTCGTCGTTGGTCCCATTCTTGCAGGTTTTTTTTTCCGGCCGCAATGATGTCGGACATTTGATGTTTTACCGAATTCCTGATATTCACAGTACACTCGTTATACGGTCATCAGGGAAAATCTCCACTTCATCGCTACTTTGGACATGCTGTATCCCGACGCTCGTGCGCTGACTATAGCACCATGTTCGAACTCACTTAAATCTAGATAACCTGCCATTGCAGCAGGAGTAACTGGTCAAACAACTGCGCCAGACACTTGTCCTGTATAGGCGTTGCCGACCGCAGCGCAGTATTCTGCTTGTTAACGTATCTCTGTATCTGAATACACATGCCTATACCAGTTTCTTTGGCGCCTCAGTGTATATCGTAACAAATCCCATGTACAAACAGTCCACGGGTGTACTGCCGGTCCATAGTGTGCAACGGGCACAATATTTCAGACATGTCGCCATCGTCAGGTGCGCTGACGAATTGAACTCCTGAGAGCGGGCGACCGTCTTAAATCCCCTCCTCCCCTCGCGAGGCGTTCTCTCCGCGATCCGCGCCTGCGCGTCAGCGGTCGGTGAGACGTTGGCGTCGACGTCTGTGGCGGCGTCGGTGTAATTGCCTCGTCCGCCCCAGTCGTCTGTTCGTTTCCTTTGCTGAGCGTCTTTTTCATTAGACGCCAGCATCTCACCGATCGCTGACGCGCGGGTGCGGACCGCGGAGAGAACGCCTCGCGAGGGGAGGAGGGGATTGAAGATGGCCGCCCGCCCTCAGGAGCTCAGTTCGTCAGCGCAACTGACGATGGCGACATGTCTGATCGCCGAAATATTGCGCCCGTTGGACACTATGGACCGGCAGTTCACCCGTGGACTATTCGAACAAGAAATACGCTGGGAGAAACTGAAGAATCACAAATCACACGTAGTTGATTCGTTTTCTGGAAAAGACTAATTCGTACATTATCCATAAGACGGTGAAGACAGCCCCTGGTGATCGTTGTCAACTTCCCTTCCATTCAGACTAATTCCGATGTTTGGCCGAAAAATTGTATAATTCATTATCATTTTGTGTCTCTGTGCTTCATTCGTTCCCACTACTGCTATCTCTTCTTGCTGTCACTATCTCTCTCTTCCTCGGTGTCGTGATCATAGATTCTTTCTCTCATTACAGTCGGCTCTCGCCGACCCTTGGACTGTTCTGTCACTGTCAGCTATGTTCCACTCCCATAGTGTCTCTCTCCTACCCTCACACTGCCATTGTCTCCATCACTCTTCCTGTATCACAACAACTCTCTACTATCTTGCAGTATTTATTAGTTTTCCGTCACATTCCCACTGTCACTGTCTCTTTCTCTCTCAACATAAAAAACGCTATTATGTTCACGTGCCAAAATTTTTGGGAAAGTTTTTAAACGTGCTGAGGATGGTAGAATAAGGCAGCTGGTACGTCACTTTTCAGTCAAGAGTCTTTTAAAACAGGAGCATATTAGCCTTTTTTTCTGCTCCGATAGCTAGGCGCGCAGTCCGGAACCGCGCGACTGCTACGGTCGCAGGTTAGAATCCTGCCTCGGGCATGGATGTGTGTGATGTACTTAGGTTAGTTAGGTTTAAGTAGTTCTAAGTTCTAGGGGACTGATGACCACAGATGTTCAGTCGCATAGTGCTCAGAGCAATTTGAACCATTTGCTCCGATAGGGGCATTTTCCCGGCAGTAGTAGTACAGAATTCACACTGTGCAATATGTAACCTGAGCGATTTCCAGGAGCACCATCAGGCACTTATATACTGGAGACGTAAAAATCCTGTACAATACGAAGTTAGTCTGAACCAGAATTTGTACCTTCGAGACCAAATATTCTGATAAATATGGGATTGTTTGTAATTTAGTGGCCCATGTCTGTTAGGGACCTGTAAAAGGCTTTTGAAAGCAAATTCAGTTCTGAATGCTAGAGAGGAATGCACAGTGTAGACGGAGATTAGTTTTACTTCTGGTTCCGTTGTTGTGCATGTCAGAGCAGAAGGTAAATTCGCCCTCGTTGTCGAACAGAAATGCCACAAGTCGCCGACTGTCGTGGGGCGGTGTAACGGACCCCCGCGCCCGCGCGCTCCTGCTCCTGCCACCCTCCCCCCCACCCCCATTCCTACGCTGGCGGCCCCGCTGTTGCCCTGTGACATCACAGTTGCGTCCCGCGCCCTCTGCCTCTGCGATGCCTGAGGGACCGGCACCCGTGCGCACACACCTTTCTCTCTCGTTTGAAGGCTGCCCGGACTGCGGCGCCACGTTTATTCCTAATTTGGTACGTTATTAATACACCGATGTTTTACGAAAGCTCAGTACGAAACAACAGCACGTAATAGGCCCTTTGCATGGCACTTTTTCTTTTTGCTCTACCACTTTTTTCCGCCCCCGACAGGAAAGGGAAAATAGAAAAAAAAGATAAATTAATTGCAGCTCTCAGCTCTTCAAGCTTTGGCGCTTATCTACGCCTATCCTAAAACAACTAATCTATTACTACAAGGGTGTAGGAAAGGAAGAAAGTAGGGGGAAGAACACAGAGAGTAGCGATGAAAATGAAAGTAGCTGTGCATGGGATTTTGTTTTTTTAGTTTATTTTATTGCATTTTTCTTTGTTTTTTGCGTTTTTTGTATGTATATTTTTATTTTCTTGTATTTATTTATTTTTTGTTTTATGTTTTTTTATTTTTTTATTTTTTGTATTACAGTAGTCTATGAACCAGAATTCCAGGAGTCGCTAGCGCCTTCCGATTGGCGGAACATCCAAACGTGTCTTCTCGAAATTTTAGTGGGGATTCCGTTTGTAGTGCGCTCACATCATCATGTCGGAAAAAAGCGTCAGCATCTCATGGCTCGGACATTCCTGCTGGAAGGCGGGTCGTGAAAGGTGCTCTGTAGAAAACTGGAAAAGAGCTGCTTGTATCTGGGGTTGCGAACAAGTGCACAGTGTCGATCGTTAAGGTACGTCCAATAACGTAGTTCTGATTTCCCATTGGGGCCAAAAATATACCGCACTTTATGAGAGCGTATCCAATCCACAGCGGTACTTTTTGTTGCGGGTTAATGAATCACATCTGCGAATAAAAGCGTCAGGAAAGTGATATGAGCAGGTGTGTTTCGGGTAAGGAAGGCCAAGATATGCTGCGCGAGCCTCCAGGCGTCAGACGACAGAGAATCGATGAGTGTCAGTTTCCACTACACCACTGTGTACACAGAGTGGTGTGTCAGCGAGGCGGATGCGGTGCAAACGAGACTGGTTGACCTGTTTGCCATTGACGATGATATTCAAGGTGGACTGAACGCTGGTGTCGAAGTAACCAGCATGCACTGCATGCCACGCAAGACGCCATATGATCTGGGGAAACTTGTGTTCAATGGGGTTGGGGGTTCGACACATCTGTAATGGGTCATGTACAGTCTTTGTCTGGAGTATACGTGGAAGGGCTAATGAGCTCAGCATGTAACTTAATTCAAGAAAGAAATACCGAAAGTGATAAAGGGGGAGGGGAGAGGGTGGAATGTCGGATAACGTGACCGGGCCAAACATGGACACTGGCGCAGTTGGGAGCCAACAAGAAGTGCCGTAGCTCTGTCCCTCCCGTGGGAGGGAAAGGGAGGAATATTGAACTTTAAATAACATCCTGGAACAGACAAAGTATCCCATCGCCATCAATACACGACGTGCGAGACTAATCGGAACCGGGAACACTGGGGCCACAAGGGGGATGCGTCAGACTTGGTAAACATTCACGTATTGCGCATGCTGTACAATGTTGAGGGATCTAAGCTGGTGGTTCACAAGGCCAGCCCTGATCGTTTGCAGGAGACGTCGACCGTTGGATGCCGCTGAACGACGGAGGTCATTCAAAAATCAGTGTCCAAACAGCGGACGCTGGGGGCCACACTTAGAGGAGCGACATATCTCTCCGGTAGACCCTCACCGATGAGCAGAACCTTCGAGTTGGAAATGCTAAGAGAACTGCCCGATGCTCCCCATATGTCGCCACCCAAGTCAGAGCTGCGCGAACATGATCTTCATTGCGGAGGTAGAGGACTAGATCGTCAGCATAGGCTGTACAACAGAAGCGGTGTCCACGGAATGTCAGGCCCACCAGGCACTGGCAAAAGCCCCTGGAGTAGGGACTCTAATGCCAAAGCATACAGTATTGTGGAAAGTGAGCAACCCTGTCGGACAGAGCGCTCGATCGCTAGACGCGCAGCGAGGCGACCATTACAAAGTGTTCTTGAAGTCGCGCTGCTCAAGAACCACATTACCACAGTTACTATACGAGCCGGAAAACCCATGTGTTGGATGACCGATTTCAGAAAGGTATGGTCGACACAGTCGAATACTGGACTGAAGTCAAGTGAGTCTAATGCGCCAGGGAAATGTTGCGACCGCGTCAGCGCGGTCATGTCCTTGTAATGGCAAAGGGCCATATGGCTGTTATTGTCAGCTCTCAGCGAAGTCGGATCAATTGAGGTGACTTATCTAGCTGCCTTCTTGAGTAGTAGGGCCAAAAAACGGGTAAAAACTTTCATGTCACTGTTGAGTAGAGTGATGGGCCGGTAATTACAGATCCGCGATCGCCCATGTGGCTTAGGGACCAGGATGATGACCCCATCAAGGAAGGTGGCTGGGATCGTCGTTGTGGGTGACATCAGTTCACGACAGATGGACGTCCAAGTAGGTACCAGAAGATCGCTAAAACACTTGTAAAAGACGAGAGGGGGCCCGTCAGGTCCAGGGAACTTGTTGGCAGCTCCCATCTTGATAGCATCTAGGAATTCATCGGAGCTCACTTGTTCCTAAAGTTCTTGAGCCACGTCCTCTGGCATAGTGCTGCTACCTTCTCAATTAAGGTCCAGGGATGTGGGATGGCAGCGTATAATCGGCGGAAATGAGAATAGAAAGTGTGACCAATGGCGCATTGCATAGTGTATCGTCGTCCTTCCACATCCTTCCACATCAGTCAGGTCGTGGATGAGAGCTCGACGACGACGTCTGCTGTCTGTGAGGAGGTGGTACATCGATGGCGTTTCGTGAGGCGTAGGATCTTGGGTGCAGGATCTGACAAGGGTCCCTTCCAAGCATCGTCGCAATAGAGAAGTGGTCTGCACTTTAGCACGATGCACTATCGTGTGACAGACAGGAGAGAACACAGTCACGAAGCACCTCATAACAAAAGTCCATGGTGCTCTCTCGCCAGGCTCTGAAGTCTTCACTGTGTCTCATCAGTGCCCTGCGTAGAGCTGGTTTCACACAGGATAGCCACCAGGATAAGGTGGTTGTGTATGCGGGCCGACGTCGACGACAGAGGGCCCACGCATCCTCAACGATCCGTCGGCAATCAGGGACAGTCAGGTGGGAAACGTTTAATTTCCACAAGCTGCGGCTGTGCCACACCTGTTGGCAGGCGAGGACGACATCGCAGATGTAGGCGTCGAGGTCAGAGAAAGCCAGAGGCCACACTTCAGCATGACGAGTGTCGGCAGCAAGGGAACGTGTGAGGTATATAAGGTCGAGGCGACTGGATGAATGCGCCGTATAGTATGTGAAACCTGCATGTGTGCCATGAACCTTTGTTCACGTGTCAACTAGGTGAAGTCTGTCGATGATGACGGAGAGGGCCGCACATGGGGAATGATGTGGAAGTTGGTCATCAGGCCCTTGGGTGGAGTTGAAATCGCCACCGACGACCATTTCATCCAGGTGACCCTCAAAAAGCGTCTTTACCTCGTCAGCAAAGAAGGTGTGTCGATCGCGACGTCGACTGGAGCCAGACGGTGCATATACATTGAGGATGCGGACGCCGAACAGCGTGATAGCCACACCTCTAGCATTAGGAAGGTACACTACACCTTCATCAGGGAGTCCAGAACGGAGGAGGATGGTGGCTCCACTACTGTTGTCAGAAGCATGGGAGATGTGTGCTGCGTAGCTAGTGGGGGCATAGAAATTAGCGACGATCACTTCTTGGAGGAGGGCAATGCCGACATCAGCAGGATAAATGGTCTCTCGGAACATTGCCAGTTTATGGGGAACCCTAATGGTGGCCAGATTCATTGTCGCGATACAATAGTGTTGTGAGTGTGCTCCCACCATTAGCACAGATGTTACGGCAGAGATGTCCAGCTGGCATGTAACATCTAACGCAGTCTCTGCAGCCGCAATCACTGGATGGAAGGTGGGTCAGGAACCTCCATGGGACACTGCCTGATGGGAGGGCCACCACCTCGATCTGCTCCATCGTCGACATCATCAGCCGAGGAGAATGGAACAGATGGCAAGCGACTGCCGCACACCTCGAGGGCGAGTTGTGGTGACGGTGCTATAGGAGTCCAGGAATGCTCCCTCCATGGAATCCATCGTAGTCGTGTGAGATCGTTCCTCAGATGGGACATCAGGAGTGGCGACTCCTGTCGTCAGCGCGCTCGAAGGGAGATCATTGTCTCGTATCCGCTCCACTGCCTGTGATGCCACATGAAGAAGTGTGTCGTCCGACGGCATTTGACTTCTCTTCTTCCGTTTTCTGGGCTACCACTGCTTTCAGGGGTGCTGTTCTGTATCAGAATGTGGATGTTCAATGTCCGAGTTCGCACCCGTCTGAAGAAAAGCAGAGGTAGGCACCGCACTCTCATCGATGTCCATCGAGCTCCGGAGAGTTGATGATGTCGTAGCCATCAGTGGAGATGGTACCGGTGAGGCCGTTGCAGCCCAGTCATTTCCAGTGGGGAGTGCCGGGCAGAGAACAGGCGCTTCCTGAAGTGGCGCATCGGGGCTGCGTACGGCTGTGGCGTAGCTGTCTCGTAAAGAAGAGACCATCACTTTGGTAGCTGCGTCACTGGTCGCGGCCTGGAGCAAACGTCGGTGAAGACGGTCTGACCGAACATGAACCTCTTGTCCGCAACTAGCACACGTCCGCGGCTGGCCATCATACATAACGATGGCTCGCACACCACCTGTCAGCACGTAGGACGGTACATGTTTGGAGAGATCGATTTTGATTTGGCGGACACCATTCAACACGTGGTATGTCGTGAACGTCTGCCATTTTTCCGCGATATGCCCCACAACATTGCCGTAGGTTCGGATAGCTTCGACGACCACGTCTTGTGGCACTACGAAAGGGAGCTCGAAGACCCGAAGTGTTCGAACACCGAAACTAGCGGATCTACCGTTACCTCCCCAAATGCACGTCAGAATGCTTGAACTTGAATCCGTGTGCGTGTCGTCGAACTACCTCAGCACATGCTTCCTCCGTCCTCATCTTAATATAAACGATTCTGTCAGTGATAGAGAAGTGAATACCTGTCACTTCCTGCGAGTCCAGACGTAGCTCTTCGCGAATGAATTGTTCAATTTCATAAGCGCGTGGCCGTGCATGTTCGGCTTGGAATGTTACTCTAACTGTCGCTCGGCGGTAACAGTGCGCCACGAGGTGCAGTAGTAACGGACGCTACACAACACGAAATAACGCGGCGCAGAAGTGAACAAGTGCGGTGCACTCTCCCGCGCCGGAGCCGGTCCGCACGCGACTACGGCCGAAAGCCGACTGAGTTGGCGCCACTTTGGTGACTTGCACGTCGATGGGGATGAGATGACGATGATGAGGACAACATTAAGTCCCTCAGCGGAGAAAATCTCCAACCCAGCCGGGAATCGAACCCGGGCCCCTTTGCACGGCATTCCGTAGTGATGACCACTCAGCTGTCGGGGCAGACGGTCCTTCTAATGATAAATAACGCACACACACACACACACACACACACACACACACACACACACACACACACACAACGGGTTGGAACTTTAATAGTGGCCACTATTTATTTACAGCTCGTAAAAAACAGAGACGTGTTTCAAAATTTTACTGACCTTGAAAGTAGTCACCAGCATTGTGAATAACCCGTTGCCAGCCATGTGAAAGTCGTAGGATACTCTTAACAGTGCCAGTTGTGTTGACAGTTCTAGCGGCGCAGTCTATTGCCCGACGAATCTGTAGCAGTTCTGAAGCTAATGCTGTCAAGCGTTTTCTTCAGTTTAGAAATCGAGTTGAATTCACTAGGGCTTAAGTGAGGGGAGTGCAGTAGGTGGTATAGCACTTAGCAGACCCATCAGTCAAACAAATCGGTAACAGCTTGCACTTTACGTGCTTAAGTATTGTCCTCCAAATGATGGTCAGGTGCTGCAGAAAGTGTCATCACTTCTGTCTCTATGCTGTTCATTTTTGGATCACAACCTACGACCACCTTAGAGACAGAAGTGATGACACTTTCTGCAGGATCTGACCATCATTTTGTAGGACAGTGCTCAAGCACGTACAGTGTGAAGTGTTACTGATTTGGCCGGCCCGTGTGGCCGAGCGGTTGTAGGCGCGTCAGTCTGGATCCGCGCGACCGCTACCGTCGCAGGTTCGAATCCTGCGTCGGCCATGGATGTGTGTGATGTCCTTAGGTTAGTTAGGTTTAGATAGTTCTAAGTTCTAGGGGACTGATGACCCCAGATGTTAAGTCCCATAGTGCTCAGAGCCATTTTGTTACTGATTTGTTTGACTGATGGGGCTGCTAAGTGTTATAGTACCTACTGCACTCCTCTCACTTAAGCCCTTTGCGAGTTCAACTCGATTTGTAAACTGAAGGAAACACTTCATGACATTTGCTTCAGAACTGCTACAAATTCGAACTGTCAACACAACCGGCACTGCTAAGAGTATGCTACGACTTCCACATCGCTGGCAACGGGTTATAGACAATGCTGGTGACTGCTTTGAAGATCAGTAAAACTCTGAAACACGTATTTATTTTGTATGAGCTGTAAACAAATATTTGCCACTATTAAAGTTCCAACCCTCGTACACATACTAAGAAAACCTAAGCTGACTAGGACCGACTAAACTATGGTCTACGACTTGCAAGGCTGTCGGTTATTGGCATCCATTCTGTGAAACAGCAAGGGCGACGAGAAGCTTTATGAAGGCGAGGAAAGCAATACCAGAGGGTGGGATGGCTCGTCGAGATGAAGATTTAGAAGCCTGCAATGATACAAAGGTACAAATTTTTCGTTTGTGTCCAGCGAAAATGACAGGTAAGATTGGCACTGAATTACGTTTCCGTAAATTTAATAGAAACTAGCTCTGTCATTCAGTAAATTTAGGTTTGAAAATAGTGGAAACGACAGTTTTGAAAATGACGAAATGCGCTTTAATCTCACATTCACGAAGATACGAAATCATCAGCATTTTGCGGCGTGGCTGGAGACAGTGCCGTGGCTGGAGCGCGCAGGGGGCGGTCAGACCCAGTCTCGTTCCACAGGCCGTACAGTCGTCCGTCCGCCAACAAGCGTTGCTGTGGAACAGCGTCAAATGCTTTTTGCAACTCAGTAGACACCGAATTCCCCGTTCGCCGTGATCCATTTCTATCAGGACATCATGTGAGAAAAGCGCCAGTTCTCTTTTGCAAGTTCGATGTTTTCGAAATCCGTGTCGGATGCCACGGACGAAGTCATTCTGTTTGAGACACGTCATCGAGTACGCTGCGTATGCATGTGAATCTCACGCAAGAATTTTCCGTGCTGTCACCTAAGGCATTTGCTCAAGCTGAACTGAATTTAGTGACACGGTAGGCATATACACTAGCGGAAGAGTGAAGGCCTCCGCCGACGACGACCTAAGGCAATACAAATAGCGGTGAAATGCAAAGAGTCATCAACTGTTTGCCTTTATTACAACTTATTCAGGTAGAATACTGACAAACTACCAGCAGAGACAGTGGCCAATCACCCAAATCGGAAAGCAATTGAGACGTTAGCAACTGCGCCACTACTCACTTTCACAACCTCCGCGTCCAAAACAGCCTCACCACTCCGTACCCACCACGGCGAGCATTTACTCTGCGGTCTCGGCTGAATGATGCTGTCTATCCATTCCTTAAAATTCTTTAACGCTGTCGTCACAGTTACATTGTATTTTTGTTTTGTACGTCGCAATCCGTTCAGCCAAAGTCACAACTTTCCCTGTGAACTGAAACCCTCCATTGTAGTTAATACAGCGTAGGTATTTCGAATCACTTACTTCAACAGTTTCTGAGATAGAGAGTCTGGAACTTCGGAAAATGAACAACCGTAATATAGGACAATTGACTCTCCCCTTAAAATATTTTGACAGGTCTAGAGACATTTTCCGACAGCATTTCCTCTTCTAAATTCTGATCTGAGTCCAGTTCATTCCGTCGATTAACATGGCGAGCGAAAGTGCATACAAGACTGTGGAGAAGTGCTTAATGTTGGCGATCAATTAGGCTTCACGGAAATTTATAACGCAATATCTCTCGGCTAATTTATCGGTCATTCGAGGCGTTGCGTCAACTTGCGTGCTAATGCTCTTACAGCCTCTTAAGATAAGCCGAACATGCAGTTCTCGGTGTGCCTCTCACGCCACTTTTCCTGTGAATGCCAAGCTACATTGTGACATTATTCTCAGTGTTTGAATTTATCATCTTATCGCTGTCAGCAGAAAACATCGACCTTATCTTAAGCTGTTCAGGTTGGGGAAAAAGCAAATGGTCGCACACTGGAAGCTAGAGTTAGCGAGTTTTCAGTTGACACTCAACTTACAAGGACGCAGAAAGAGCAGAGAATGAGACCTTTGGGTTTCAGGTCCCCTTGAAGACTAGGTTATTTAAGCCAGAAGACAAGCTCGTAGTTCTCGAACAGTAGAAATTGAGAGTTTTTAAGAATTTAAAGTTCCTCTCATGTGCATACCATCAGAGGCAAAACTACGTGTCAGACTGCGATAGTGTAACCCACAGTAGTGGGGAAAGCTGCCAGTAGTGCTTTTTGTTAATGTGGGTTGCATACATTCAGAGGCCCCCACTATTCTCCTTAACCTACCGTCCAACTAAGTGGTTTGTGACCCCTGGGAACAGTCTGTCCTTCTGAGAAACCCTACCTTCCCTCCCCCTCCTCATCCACAAACCCTCTGCAAACCACCAACACTCCTCCCTCCCCCTCACTCAGGCCTGAGTTATTCGAATACCCCCTCACACTCTATCAAACTGATCGATTAATTAATCAAATTTATCAGATAATTAACACCTCCTCTCCACCCCCATCCCCCCTCCCCTTCGCCACCTAGAAACCGGTGGGAACAAGATAGTCGATTGCCCATTTGGTGGCAAACAGATTGCAGTGTATGGAATAGTGTTTAAACAACTTCTGGTGTACAAGGGAATGTGTGGAACATTGTTTATTTAAACAACTTATGGGATAAAGGGGAGTGCATGGATTATAGTTTAATTATTTAAAGAATTTGACATCAAATCCATAGCAGGTATGTAATATTATTTAAACAATTTCTGGTAGACAAGGTAATGTCTAGAATACCTCTTATTTAAACAATTTATAGCATACAAGGTAGTGTTTGGATATATGGTTTATTAATTTACTTAAGGAATTTATGGGGAAATAGACTGCAGTATATGGAATATTGTTTATTTAAGCACCTTGAAAGTGACAAGGCAGTATGGAATATCTAAACACTTATGGTAATTTTTATTCTGATCATGAACCATGGACCTTGCCGTTGGTGGGGAGGCTTGCGTGCCTCAGCGATACAGCTGGCCGTACCGTAAGTGCAACCACAACACAGGGGTATCTGTTGAGAGGCCAGACAAACGTGTCGTTCCTGAAGAGGGGCATCAGCCTTTTCAGTAGTTGCAGGGGCAACAGTCTGGATGACTGACTGATCTGGCCTTGTAACAATAACCAAAACGGCCTCGCTGTGCTGGTACTGCGAACGGCTGAGAGCAAGGGGAAACTACAGCTGTAACTTTTCCCGAGGGAATGCAGCTTTACAGTATGATTAAATGATGATGGCGTCCTCTTGAGTAAAATATTCCGGAGGTAAAATAGTCCCCCATTCGGATCTCCGGGCAGGGACTAGTCAAGAGGACGTTATTATCAGGAGAAAGAAAACTGGCGTTCTACGGATCGGAGGTTGGAATGTCAGATCCCTTAATCGGGCAGGTAGCTTAGAAAATTTAAAAAGGGAAATGGATAGGTTAAAGTTAGATATAGTGGGAATTACTGAAGTTCGGTGGCAGCAGGAACAAGACTTTTGGTCAGGCGAATACAGGGTTATAAATACAAAATCAAATAGGGGTAATGCAGGAGTAGGTTTAATAATGAATAAAAAAATAGGAGTGCGGATAAGCTACTACAAACAGCATAGTGAACGCATTATTGTGGCCAAGATAGACACGAAGCCCACACCTACTACAGTAGTACAAGTTTATATGCCAACTAGCTCTGCAGATGACGAAGAAATTGAAGAAATGTATGATGAAATAAAAGAAATTATTCAGACAGTGAAGGGAGACGAAAATTTAATAGTCATGGGTGACTGGCAATCGGTAGCAGGAAAAGGGAGAGAAGGAAACGTAGTAGGTGAATATGGATTGGGGGTAAGAAATGAAAGAGGAAGCCGTCTGGTAGAATTTTGCACAGAACATAACTTAATCATAGCTAACACTTGGTTCAAGAATCATAAAAGAAGGTTGTATACATGGAAGAAGCCTGGAGATACTGACAGGTTTCAGATAGATTATATAATGGTAAGACAGAGATTTAGGAACGAGGTTTAAAATTGCAAGACATTTCCAGGGGCAGATGTGGACTCTGACCACAATCTATTGGTTATGAACTGTAGATTAAAACTGAAGAAACTGCAAAAAGATGGGAATTTAAGGAGATGGGACCTGGATAAACCGAGAGATGGTTCAAATGGCTCTGAGCACTATGGGACTTAACATCTATGGTCATCAGTCCCCTAGAACTTAGAACTAATTAAACCTAACTAACCTAAGGACATCACACAACACCCAGTCATCACGAGGCAGTGAAAATCCCTGACCCCGCCGTGAATCGAACCCGGGAACCCGGGCGCGGGAAGCTAAACCGAAAGAACCAGAGGTTGTACAGAGTTTCAGGGAGAGCATAAGGGAACAACTGAGAGGAATTGGGGAAAGAAATACAGTAGAAGAAGAATGGGTAGCTTTGAGGGATAAAGTAGTGAAGGCAGCAGAGGATCAAGTAGGTAAAAAGACGAGGGCTAGTAGAAATCCTTGGGTGACAGAAGAAATATTGAATTTAATTGATGAAAGGAGAAAATATAAAAACGCAGTAAATGAAGCAGGCAAAAAAGAGTACAAACGTCTCAAAAATTAGATCGACAGGAAGTGTAAAATGGCTAAGCAGGGATGGCTAAAGGACAAATGTAAGGATGTAGAGGCTTATCTCACTAGGGGTAAGATAGATACTGCCTACAGGGAAATTAAAGAGACATTTGGAGAAAAGAGAGCCACTTGTATGAATATCAAGAGCTCAGATGGAAACCCAGTTCTAAGCAAAGAAGGGAAAGCAGAAAGGTGGAAGGAGTATATAGGGCGATGTTCTTGAGGACAATATTATGGAAATGGAAGAGGATGTAGATGAAGATGAAATGGGAGATACGATACTGCGTGAAGAGTTTGACAGTGCACTGAAAGACCTGAGTCGAAACAAAGCCCCGGGAGTAGACAACATTCCATTAGAACTACTGACGGCCTTGGGAGAGCCAGTCCTGACAAAACTCTACCATCTGGTGAGCAAGATGTATGAGACAGGCGAAATACCCTCAGACTTCAAGAAGAATATAAAAATTCCAATCCCAAAGAAAGCAGGTGTTGACAGATATGAAAATTACCCAACTATCAGTTTAATAAGTCACGGCTGCAAAATAATAATGCGAAATCTTTACAGACGAATGGAAAAACTGGTAGAAGCCGACCTCGGCGAAGATCAGTTTGGATTCTGTAGAAATATTGGAATACGTGAGGCAATACTGACCCTACGACTTATTTTAGAATCTAGATTAAGGAAAGGCAAACCTACATTTCTGGCATTTATAGACTTAGAGAAAGCTTTTGACAATGTCGACTTTAAAATTCTACAGGTGTCACGGGTAAAATACAGGGAGCGAAAAGCTATTTACAATTTGTACAGAAACCAGATGGCAGTTATAAGAGTCGAGGGGCATGAAAGGGAAGCAGCGGTTGGGAAGGGAGTGAGACAGGGTTGTAGCCTGTCCCCGATGTTATTCAATCTGTATATTGAGCAAGCAGTAAAGGAAACAAAAGAAAAATTCGGAGTAGGTATTAAAGTCCATGGAGAAGAAATAAAAACGTTGAGGTTCGCCGATGACATTGTAATTCTGTCAGAGACAGCAAAGGACTTGGAAGAGCAGTTGAACGGAATGGACAGTGTCTTGAAAGGAGGATATAAGATGAACATCGACAAAAGCAAAACGAGGCTAATGGGATGTAGCCGAATTAAGTCGGGTGATGCTGCGGGAATTAGATTAGGAAATAAGACACTTAAAGTAGTAAAGGAGTTTTGCCATTTGGGGAGCAAATTAGCTGATGATGGTCGAAGTAGAGAGGATATAAAATGTAGACTGGCAATGGCAAGGAAAGCGTTTCTGAGGAAGAAAAATTTGTTAACATCGAGTATAGATTTAAGTGTCAGGAAGTCGTTTCTGAAAGTATTTGTATGTAGTGTAGCCATGTATGGAAGTGAAACATGGACGATAAATACTTTGGACAAGAAGAGAATGGAAGCTTTGGAAATGTGGTGCTACAGAAGGATGCTGAAAATTAGATGGGTAGATCACATAACTAATGAGGAGGTATGAACAGAATTGGGGAGAAGAGGAATTTGTGGCACAACTTGACAAGAAGAAGGGACCGGTTGGTAGGACATGTTCTGAGGCATCACGGGGTCAGAAATTTAGCATTGGAGGGCAGCGTGGAGGGTAAAAATCGTAGAGGGAGACCAAGAGATGAATACACTAAGCAGATTCAGGAGGATGTAGATTGCAGTAAGTACTGGGAGATGAAGAAGCTTGTACAGGATAGAGTAGCATGGAGAGCTGCATCAAACCAGTCTCAGGACTGAAGACAACAACAACAACATGTAAGGAATAGTGTCAACAAAACGCGCAATCTGTCATCTGCTGGGCCACACCATGCACGAGCCACATCACATATTCCTGCGTGCACAGGCCCCACAATCGCTTTTGACTGCCGTACTAATCCCCCAAACAAAAGCTTCAGACGGCTGCAACTTTTTGATATTGAGACCTGAGGAATTCGTGTCAAGACACATGCATCCCCACCCCCTCTCCCTCTTTCTTTCTGCCTCCCCCCACCCTCTTTCCCCCTCAAGTGGATGTTTCCTGTTTGTATGAACCAACATATACAAACATATAAAGACCAAGATGTGCCCCCCCCCCCTCTCCTTTTCCCTTCAATGCCCTTCCCATGCCCCTCTCATGCATATCTGGCATTGGTAGTTGGTATATCGCTTTCGTGTAATACTTCCACTGCCATGTAATCCTGTAGCAGATGAAACAAAGACATTCAAGAAGAAGTAGATAGCATCTGTCATGTCCCACACTAACCACACCTTTGTTCTTTGTTCTGAACAAAGTAGTGGATACCTGGTGAATCTCCCCCCCCCCCCCCTCCCCCATCTGTGGATGACTTGGAAATATTCCGTCACTCCATTAGCCTGGTTGGCCAATTAATCAAATCGATACCTTTATGTGGGACAGTTTTTCATTGATTCTTATTGGTGGATACCAGAATTGGAATATTTGGCGGAATTTGTTCTTTCAACCACCCAGTTTCCAAAACCTTGCCTCCTATTGGTGGATACTGGCACAGTTAGGTCATTTGGTAGGAAGTACATTACGTTGTAGGCATCTGAAAGTTTGAAACTTCATCTCAATTACATGCAACGTCTTTAACCAAACTGCAGAGGGGCTGTAGTGGTGTGTGTGCTCGCAATACCACTATCAGAAACAATGAATTGATGAATCGGGAATTTGACACAGCAGTTGGTTTTTTTAAAAAAAAACACTAACAACATATAAGCCAGTTCTCTCCATTACTTTCAGAAAGAGGAAGAAGGGCCTAGTACATGACATGATAGAGACAACAACAATAAATGTCACTGCAACACAGAGTGCACTGTGATGTATTGTGAAGCATCAAACACAACGGTCTACACCACGATCTAATCCGTAGTACTGGTAGTTGTCATGGCTAGACGTCGGAGATTGCTGCAACACTCATACATCGATCATGCTCACATCCCGATGTGCACGAGCAGTGCCCCTGGCCAGATGTTGTGCACCGCTGGTTGCTGCAGTGGGGCACATGCCTCAGTGATCGCACCAGGTCTGCAGCTGCACTCTGCCCACCAGACAGGACTGAGGACTGCCTGCTCATAGAGGGTGTCGAGGATGACAGGAATGGTTGGAATTCTGATCTCATCAATATGTCCAGCGTCAACACTCGCCATACTGAATCTTCTCAAATATCCAGGAAACATCCACTTGAGGAGGAGAGAGAGTGGGGGGAGGGAGAAAGAGAGAGAGAGAGAGAGAGAGAGAGAGAGAGAGAGAGAGAGAGAGAGAGTGGGGAGAAATGCACGTGTTTTGACAGGAATTCCTCAGGTCTCAATATCAAAAAGTTGCAGCCATCTGAAGCTTTTGTTTGGGGGGTTAGTACGGCAGTCAAAAGCGGTTGTGTGGCCTATGTATGCGGGAATATGTGATACAGCTGGAACACGGTGCGGCCCAGCGGGTGGCAGATAGGGCGTTCTTCGCAATCGAAAAAATTTTAACAGTTTCAAGTGTGATGGATTCTATTGACACTATTTCTTACATGATCAGAATAAAAAGTGCCATAAATCATTCAATACTGCGTTGCTACTTTCAAAATGTTAAGATAAACATTATTCCGCATACTGCAATCTATTTCTCCACACATTCTTTAAGTAAATTACTAAACAATATATCCAAACACTGCCTTGTGTGCCATAAATTGTTTAGATAAATAGTATTCTACACACTGTTTTGTCTACCAGAAGTCGATTTGCCACCAAGTGGACAGTGAACAAATTTTCAGGCGGGGTAGGGTTCAAAATGGTTCAAATGGCTCTGAGGACTATGGGACTTAACTTCTAAGGTCATCAGTCCCCTAGAACTTAGAACTACTTAAACCTAACTAACCTAAGGACATCACACACATCCATGCCCGAGGCAGGATTCGAACCTGCGACCGTAGCGGCCACGCGGTTCCAGACTGTAGCGCCTTTAACCGCTTGGCCACACCGGCCGGCCGGTGGGGTAGGGGAGGGGGGTCAGGGGCAGAGAGGAGAAATTAATTAACTGGTAAATTTAATTAATTAATACATCAAAATGATTGGCACACAGGGTAGCCACGCAGTCTCAGGTGTCTAGCCACGGTTCACGCGGCTTTCCCCTCGGAGGTTCGAGTCCTCTCTTGGGCATGGGTGTTTGTGTGTGTGTGTGTGTGTGTGTGTGTGTGTGTGTGTGTGTGTGTGTGTGTCTGTGTTGTCCTTAGTGTAAGTTAGTTTAAGTTAGAGTAAGTAGTGCGTAAACCTGGGGACTGACGACCTCAGCAGTTTGGTCCCATAGAACTTACCACAAATTTCCAATTTTTCCAAATTGATTGAGTGTGAGGGGGTATTCGAATAACTCAGGCCTGGAAGTGTGCTTGTGTCAGTGAGGGGAGGGAGGAGTGTTGGAGGTTTCCAGAGGGGTGAGGATGAGGAGGGGGATGGGGAAGGGAGGGAGGGTCTCTCAGAAGGACGGATTGTTCCCAGGGTGTCACAAACCACTTAGGAGAACGGTAGGTTAAGGAGAATGGTGGGGGTCATAAAACAGTTCATTGAAGGCTTCCTTGCAACAGAGCTGAAGACGTCGCTTTTAACGGAGCAAAATCGACGGATGTAAACGTAATATCCGGAGCACGCGAAGGAAGTGAGATAACACCGTTACTGTTTATAATGTATATAAATTATGTAGTAGGAAACGTCGGAAGCTCGTTAAGACTGTTCAGAACTGATGCCGTTATCTATAATATGGTAGCATTGCCATAAGACAGTTTCGATTTACAAAATGACCTGCAGAGGATCGATGAATGGTCCAGGCTCCGGCAGTTGACCCTGAACGTAAATAACTGTAACACAACGCACCTACATTGCGAAAGATATCCGCGACTGTACAGCCACAATACTGATGACAAATTGCTGGAAATAAATCTACCGTTAAGTATCTAAGAGTAACTATCCAGAGCGACCACACAAAACAGATAGTAGGAAAAGCAGATCTGAGACTGAGATTAGTGGAAAGAATCTTAAGGGGATATAACCCATCCACGAGGGAAGTGGCTTACAAGGCGTTTCTTCCACCAGTTCGTAAGTGCTGTTCATCAATCTAGGACCCTTACCATGTAGGACTGGTAGAAGAGGTAGAGAGAATGTAACGAAGAGCGGCACGTTTCGTCACGGGTTCGTTTGGTCGACGCGAGAGCGTTACGGAGGTGCTCAACAAACTGCAGTAGCAGACGGTGTAAGAGAGGCGTTGTGCACGACAGGGAAGCGTGAGCACTCTTGAGGAAGAATCGGACAACATGTTACTACATCCCACATACATCTCGTGAGGTGACCACGATGAGAAAATTCAGGAAATTAGATCTAATACAGAGGCTTACCGATAATCATTCTTTCCACACGCCATTCGCGAGCGGAACAGGGAAGGGGGCATCAGTTAGTAGTAACAGAAATATCCTATACCACACACCGTTAAGTGAATTGCGGAGTACGATGTTGATGTTCAGAAATTTTAAATGGTCGACATCAGTGAATGTTTTGATCACCTTCACACAATTTTATGACTGTCTTACTACCGTCGGACAAAAAAACTTCGCTCTTACAATACTTGTATGTTAGAAACACATGCACTGAGTTTTGTTATAGTATTTGTATGGAGTGTAGCCATGTATGGAACTGAAACATGGACTATAAATAGTTTGGACAAGAAGATAATAGAAGCTTTCGAAATGTGGTGCTACAGAAGAATGCTGAAGATTAGATGGGTAGATCGCATAACTAATGAGGAGGTATTGAATAGAATTGGGGAGAAGAGGAGTTTGTGGCACAACTTGACAAGAAGAAGGGACCGGTTGGTAGGACATGTTCTGAGGCATCAGGGGATCACAAATTTAGCATTGAAGGGCAGTGTGGAGCGTAAAAATCGTAGAGGGAGACCAAGAGATGAATACACTAAACAGATTCAGAAGGATGTAGGTTGCAGTAGGTACTGGGAGATGAAGAAGCTTACACAGGATGGGGCAGCATGGAGAGTTGCATCAAAACAGTCTCAGGACTGAAGACCACAACAACAACAACAACAAGGGCTAATGTGGTTCTCTGAAAGCAACGCACTGATGTTATTGATCGCCTGTTACCTACATCATTTATATTAGCATTAATTCCACGTCTTCGACAATAACACTTGTGTCACGTGCAAAAGGAAAAAAAATCATATTAAAAATTAATTATTTTTACTATATCCTTGAAAAATGGTTGTCGTATCAATCAGACAATTGAATGGAATGAGTACTACAAGAAAAGATGATGTGATTTGTCACGTTTAGCGGCAGACAATTCACATACATCAATAAAAGCAACGAAAGTAGCACAGAACCCTGTGGGACCTACCTTCTTCTCATGCTTCCATTCACATTCAGATCTATTCCCTGTTTATTACTCAAAATATCCACGGGTGTACTGCTGGTCTACAGTCTCCAACGGGCACAATATTTCGGCGATCATACATGTCGCCATCATCAGGTGGACCCAGTTCCCCCTGAGCAGCCATAGCGTACGGATCTCCGTACCGGCACGTTCACAGGAGCTCAGTCCGTCAGTTCACCTGATGATGACGACATGTATGATCGCCGAAATATTGTGCCCGTTGGACACTGTGGACCGGCAGTACACCCGTGGATATTTTGGTTATCAAATACGCCGGGAGAAACTCAAGAATCACATTATATTCCCAGTTTGTTGACACTGGAGGAGAGCTTGCTGCTTATGAAACGCATGCAAAACTATTGTATCGACCACACAACCAAATGCTGCTGTTAAATGAAAGAACATACTTGCTGCTCTCAACTTGCAGCCGTGCTGGTGAGTCACGCAGTGGTGGACAGTATTTTCTCGGGATACTCTTTTCCTGAAGCCGAACTGAAAGCGTGGCAGCAAATTACGTATACTGAGTTGCGCACTACTACCCTATGTGTTCCTTTCTCAAAGATGTCTGGCAACAGTGGTAGCAAAGAAAAGTAGCCTACGTTATCTCTTTCACCCCTTTATAAAATGATCTCACAACCAGTATTATAATGTCAGTAAACTGACCACGTCCGAAAGTCGTGTTGAACGGGTAACTAAGTGGAGGAGTGGTGTATGCTGCAGTGGTTTTGATAAACCTTCCTAAGTTCCACCACACCCATCTCTAACGATTTAATAATTGATTCCTTGCTTCTTTCCTGTAGCTAGACGTGCTGTCATTGTCTGGGAACAACAGATTTCAAGAGTTCTACGTAGATTGCACATTACAATTAAAGGACTACTTTTTCGAAACCGCGTGACTGACTCCCACTGCGAGGTGTGACTCCAAGATGTCCACAGCGTTCCTCTACGTGGCGCCGTGCGGCGTCGCCCTCGGGATCGACGACGCTTCAGACGTATCAACAGAAAAGGCCACGTGGCGTGTAAGGTGGGCTAATGATGTCACATTGGCATCAAATTTCACCAAAATTCTGCCCGACGCCACAGTGGAAGTGCCACACGATAGGAAGGTCGTGACACGCACTCTTACCTACATTTCACCCCTTATTAGCGACGCCTCTACGACGACGGTCAGAACGGGCACATCCAGCTGTGAAATCAAGCAATTTTTCTACGAGGGCCCGAGCGCAACGTTGGAGACACACCGCTGATCAGAACCGACTCGAAAAGGCCTCAGGGCGCCGCATAAAGGCCGTCAATGAAACAACTCCGCGCCGCCTATCTGGTGTGCGAGAACAGTTGTCTCCACTCGTTTCTCAGTCAATGCAGGGTAATCCATTTACGCAAAACGACTTCCGAGTGAGTCGCTGCTGTGCTTAACACACCACACTGTCATTCGCAAAGTGTGGGATTCAAATTCCCACCTGCTCGCACGTGTTCGGGTTTCCCGCTTCCGTAAACTGATAACAGCTAATGTCGCGATGGTTCCACGGAAGATGACAGAGGCGAACTGATTCTCTATCCGATGTCAGCTCTCCATCTCTCACGATCTAATCTTTCGTTGAACAGTAACACTAATCTACTGTGTCGCGTTATGTAACAAATTTTGTAATGGCTAATCGACCAATCTAGTTGTCCTCCAAAATACTGAATTACTAACAGTAAAAATAAATGAAATATATCCTAGTATTTTTTCTTGTAAATACAGGTATTCAGTATTAACCGCTATCAAGCGCATCGCTGTAAAGTGTTAATTGCGTCCACTAGATTTTTAAAACAGAAAGAAGCTATGTCGGCTACAGGAGGTCGCAGAAAATATTTATTTTGTCTAAATTCGTAAAAAAATTTCAGCAGTTTCTTTCTTTTAAAATTATTTTTCATAAAATAAAAATTGAGACAGTTAATTAAAAAACCACGCTCGACGAAAGTGCAAGCTTTTCGAAGTAATTTTTGACCTTTACAGTTCATACACCGGTAAAAATTATTGCTTACGATCAATTTGGGATCAAGGTGGGAATTTAAGGAGATGGGACCTGGATAAACTGACTAAACCAGAGGTTATACAAAGTTTCAGGGAGAGCATAAGGGAACAATTGACAGGAATGGGGGAAAGAAATTCAGTAGAAGAAGAATGGGTAGCTTTGAGGGATAAAGTAGTGAAGGCAGCAGAGGATCAAGTAGGTAAAAAGACGAGGGCTAGTAGAAATCCTTGGGTGACAGAAGAAATATTGAATTTAATTGATGAAAGGAGAAAATATAAAAATGCAGTAAATGAAGCAGGCAAAAAGGAATACAAACGTCTCAAAAATGAGATCGACAGGAAGTGCAAAATGGCTAGGCAGGGATGGTTAGAGGACAAATGTAAGGATGTAGAGGCTTATCTCACTAGGGGTAAGATAGATACTGCCTACAGGGAAATTAAAGAGACATTTGGAGAAAAGAGAGCCACTTGTATGAATATCAAGAGCTCAGATGGAAACCCAGTTCTAAGCAAAGAAGGGAAAGCAGAAAGGTGGAAGGAGTATATAGGGCGATGTTCTTGAGGACAATATTATGGAAATGGAAGAGGATGTAGATGAAGATGAAATGGGAGATACGATACTGCGTGAAGAGTTTGACAGAGCACTGAAAGACCTGAGTCGAAACAAGGCCCCGGGAGTAGACAACATTCCATTAGAACTACTGACAGCCCTGGGAGAGCTAGGCTTAACAAAACTCTACCACCTGGTGAGCAAGATGTATGAGACAGAGTGGGAGCGACAGCTTCGGGCTCCTCCGGCGACAGCGTCGAGCGGACAGGCCCACAGGCCCGTCTGCACTGGTGCAGTTAGCTGTCGACGGAAATTGCGGGCAGTGGGTCCCGACGCCTACTGAGCGTGCTCGGACCCAGCTTTCAGCCAGGAACCCGCACCCCTCTGACACACTGCTCTTCCTCAGGAGGGCAGTCGCTGCAGAACAGGTCGACCGTCACCGGCAACGTCTGCACCACTTAATGGACAGCACCGCAAGGGAGACACAAGTGTGTTTCAACGCACGATCTCGAGTGTTATCCAGCAGTAGAACTGGACTTCACAGACGTGTCAGGGTGTGCACTTTGAACCGGAATGCTGTTGTCCTGGTAATTTTTTCACAGTAAATCTGTCTTCTTACCTTCGTATCACATACTCTTTATTTCACGCTGCCTTGGAACTGAGCCACACAGGTTCGCATGTAGGCAGGCGGCGCACAAGTTCTTTACTACAAACACAAAGTTACACACAATCTCACACGTGTGTAAACCGAAAAATATTTTTCTTCTTACAGCTGTGTCGGGAAAAGTTTCTGTGCTGTTTCACTCGAGACCGGCTTTAGTTCTCCGGAAACCGTCACTTACTGACGAGTGGTTGCTTCTAGACGGAAGGAACTTCATTGCGAGGAGGCAGAAACTAAGTTGCAGCAGTCTGGTAAGAAAGTAAATGATAATCGAGGCAAAGAAAGTTATACTGTGAAAGTAAGCGTTATCCGGATGGCACACAATGAAGGGGCTTCCGCAGAGTGTTTGATCTAGGGAACAAGGTGATTGTAGCAGCTGGAGGAGGATATAGGCTAAGTACTGACAAAGTAAGGAGACTCGGGCGTCAGCGGTGTTCTGTATGCAACAACAGCACCAACTGATCACACAACTGGTAGAGGCTGTGCAGCACCATGACACACAGGTGACAGCGTGCACACAGAGCTTTGCTGGAAAAGTCTCATTTGCTGCAAACAGGAACTGAAATTACGCAAGACACGGCCTGCTAGCCAATGACAGACTTGCGCGACATCCTAGTAGACCCGAAAAAATTACGAAAAGGTATGAAATTAAGACAGGACTTGGGTAATGTGAAAGACCCGCAGTTTGTTGAAGAGTTGAGAGGAGGCACTACGCAAGTTTGACTGAAACAGGTCAAAAGTAGCAATACTTTGAGAGATGAAATACTAACGGCAGTGTAGAAGGAAAAGGTGTAGTAGAAATCCCTGAATAACACAGGAGATATTGTTTGTGACTCACGAAAGGAGAAAATATTTTAAAAAAAGCAGCAAATGGGGTAGGTGATAGGGAATACGGAACGCTAAAAAATGAGACTGACGGAAAATGCAGAACGACTTCATAGTGATGTTATTTGCTTGCTTTCGTATCGCTTATTCTTCATTCCTTCCTGTGCTCTAAACTGAGCTACATACGTTCGCATGTAAGAAGATGTAAGATGGAGGGGATAGAGGACGAATGCCAGGCTCTAAAAGCCTGAATGACAATGGGAAACATAGATGCCGCTTGGAAAATGAAACAGAAATTTGCAAGAAACAGAAACACTTGGTTGATACCAAGAGGTCAGATGCCAAGCGAGTACTAAGCAAGGAACGCAAAGTTCAGAGGTGGAAAGAATGTATAAAGAGGTGACAAAAGCCATGAATTATCTCCTAATATCGCGAGGTACCTCCTTTTGCACGTCCTAGTGCAGCAACTCGACGTCACATGGACTCAAAAAGTCGTTGGAAGTCCGTTGCAGGATATTGAGTCACGCTGCCCCTACTGCTGTACATAATTTCGGTACTGCTGCCGGCGCAGGATGTTTTGCACAAAATGACCTCTCGATTATGTCCCACAAATGTTCGATGCCATTTATGTCGACCAGTGTGGGTGGAAAAGTCATTCACTCGAATTGTCCAGAATGTTCTTCAAATTTATCTCGAAAAATTGTGACCCACTGACGTGACATCGTAGTTTGGGAACATGAAGTCCACGAATGGCTGCAAAACGTCTCCAAATAGCCGAATACAACCATTTAGAGTCAATGATCGATTCGGTTGTACGAGAAGACGCAGTCCATACCACGTAAGCCGGCCGTTGTGACCGAGCGGTTCTATGCGCTTCAGTCCGGAACCGCGCTGCTGCTAAGGTCGCAGGTTCGAATCCTGCATCGGGCATGGATGTGTGTGATGTCCTTAGGTTAGTTAGGTTTAAGTAGTTCTAAGTCTAGGGTACTGATGACCTCAGATGTTAAGTCCCATAGTGCTCAGAGCCATTAGAGCCATTCCACGTAAACACAGCGCACACCGTTATGAAACAACCACCAGCTTTCACACTGCCCTGTTGACTACTTGGATCCGTGGATTCGTGGGGTCTGCGCCAAACTCGAATACTACCATCAGCCGTTACCGACTGAAATCTGGACACATCTGACCAGGCCATGGTTTCCCAGTCGTCTAGTGTCCGACAGACAAGATGACGAGCCCAGCAGAGCCCCTACACGTGATGTGCTGGTAGGAAAAGCACCCGCGTCGGTCGTCTGCTGCCATAGCCGCACTGTCCCAAGGGATACGTCCTTCATACGTCTCACATTGATTTCTGCGGTTATTACACGCTCTGTTGCTTGTTTGTTAGCACTGACAACTCTATTCAAACGCAGCTGTTCTCGGTCATTAAGAGAAGGCCATCGGCTACTGCGTTGTCCATGATGAGAGGTAATACTTGAAATTTGGCATTCTCGGCACACTCTTGACGCTGTGCATCACGGAACACTGAATTTCCTAACGATTTCCGAAATGGAATCTCCCATGCATCTAGTTCCAGCTACCATTCCGCGTACAAAGTCTGTTAATTCCCTTCACGCGGGCATAATTACCTCGGAAACTTTTCACGTGGCTCACCGGAGTCCTTTTATACATTGTGACTCGATACCACCCCCTTCTGTATAGGTGCATATCATTTTCCCACGACTTTTCTCACCTCAGTAGATGTAGGATCTACGTAACGGATAGAAATGGAGGAGAATTATATAGAAAAAGGAAGTAGGTGAAGATAATACGGAAGGCATCATACTTCTATAAGAACTGGAAGGCACTGTAAATGAAAACAAAGCCCGTAGAGGAGACAAAGTTCACTCACAATTGTTGATATTCTCAGGAGAAGCAGCCATGAGAAACTCTTTGCTGCTGGAGTCAAGATATATATGAGACACGTTAAATATTCTTACACTTGAGGGAGCATGTAATAATTGCAATTCCAAAGAACGCACTGGTGACCGGTGTATGTACTATGGAAGCACCAGTTTATAAACTGGTGGTTGCAAAATACTGACATGGGCTATTTACAGAAGTTTCGGTTTTGTGAGGCTTTATTCTTATGACTTATCTCAGAAGATAGATTAAGGGAAGTTAAAACTACGTTTATAGTATTTGTAGATTTGCAGAAGGCTATGAGATTGTTAATTGGAAGAGACTCTTTGAAATTCTGCATATGGCAAGTGTAAAATACAGGGAATGGAAGGTTATTTACAATTTGTAGAGAAAGCAATTAACACTTATAAGGGTCGAAGGGCATGAAGGAGAAGCAATGTCTTACAAGTATAGCATCCAAATTAACTACAGCGATAATACTGAGGTTTATCTACTCTGAGACAACATAACCTATGAAGCTGCACTGTATCTTACTCTTTGTAATCATACCATTTTAAATAGTTTTAGTGTCGACTTTGAACTGTCTTTTCATACGGAAAACCTGATTCTGACCATGCAAGTTCCATTTGCGAATGTTGATGCCATTCTGCAATTTTTTGTGCTATCATTCGTAATTTGAATAATAATTCAATGATCATAAATTTATTTTCCTTATTTGTGGTAAGTGATTCCTTTCACCATCTGCTTCGATCTAAAAAGTAATTTGCGATTCGTTGATGTCTTAATAACTACTTGTTTGTTGCTTTATCTGATGACGCTGCGATCGAGAGGCAGTCACTCTCTCGCGAACCACTTTACTATTAAAATCGAGTGTGCATCTTTTCGTAACTTTGCCCGCCTCTCATACTGATGGATACTGTAGTGCGACTTGCACAGACAATTTTCATATTGTTTACAGGCCATCAGAAAGTTCATGTAAACGAGATCGCTATCAGGACTAATGATTCCTCTTTCTTATCGCAATGCTCCTAACTTTAGAAATATTAAGCTTGAGTTTAGTAAGGAATTTAAATGATAATGCCAAATTGGAATAATTTTATAAGTTTCTATTAAAAAGGCTATCTCTATCTATTAATTACTTTGCTAGTCAAATATTAAATAAAATCAATCATACAACTTTGAAGAGAGGTTAATACTGGAGTGGGGCAGAGTTGTAATCCATCCATAGTTTTGTTTAATCTGTACATTGAACAACTAGTAGAGGAAGCCAAAGAAAGATTTGGAGATGAAGTGGAAGTTGAGGGAGAAGGAGGAAAAACTTTGAGGTTTTCCGGTGACATTGTAATTCTGTGAGAGACAGCAAAGTACTTTGAAGACCAATTGAATGGAATGGATAGTGTATTGAAAAGCGATTATAAGAGAAACACCAGTAAAACTAAAATAAGAGGAATGGAATGTAGTTGAATGAAATGAGGCGATGCTGAGGGAATTAGATTATGGAATGAGGCAGTAAAAGCCGTAGACGGGTTTCGTTATTTGGGTTACAAAATAACTGATGATGAATGTAGTAGAGGGGACACGAAACTAAGAGTTGCTACAGCAGAAAAGCTCAGAAACACTTATGAAAAAAGAGAAATTCGTTAAATCGAAAATGATTTAAATGTAGGCTTGAAAGAACGTGGAACTAGACGATGAGAAGTTCAGAGAGGAAGAGGATAGAAACTTTTGAAATGTGATGCTACAGAAAACTTTTGAAATGTGATGCTACAGAAGAATGTTGAAGCTAAAAAGGGTACATCACATAAGTAAGAGGAATTATTGACTAGAAATGACGAGAAAAGAAATTTTTGGTACAAGCTGACTAATAGAAGAGATCGGTTGACACGGCACATCCGAGGGCTGTTCAAATGGATGTAGGCTGTGGTGGGTGAGGAAAGGTGTGGTGGTCTGCACAGCGTAGACTAGCGTGGACAGTTTGTGTCAGACTTTTGTCGGGACCAAAGACCGCTATAAAGCAACATACAGCCGAAGGAATGTGTTGTTGTGGGGGTCGTGACCAGCGCGGAGGGAAATTCCCCCCGTAACGAGCAGGCGTGGCGTGGCGTGGCGAGGCGGCGGTAAACACGGGCCGGGTAGCAGAGCAACCAGCAGGCGGGGCACTGGACGAGCCGGCGAGCGCTCCGACAAAGCTGCGGTCCCATGAAGGTAGAAAGGACAGGCGACGATGAGCCAAACGGTAGCACTCACATTTTTACTACCGAATTTCTCTGACGAGGTTGCAATTAACTTTGAGCGTCTACAAAACGCGAGCAGCTAGATATCCTTCAGCTTGTATATACGCTAACTCAGAATAATTTCTCTCCATCGTGTTTCTTATGACTGAATCTTTCGTCGCTTTATGTCTGGACGGTTTAGTCTCTTAAAGTAGCCAACTGGCACTACCTCCTTGCGCCAGCCCATTTTGAAACTTTTTTCTTACTTATTATTTTTACATTTTTTTGTTTTATTGTGCTCCTATAGTTAAATCTGCGAAACGTACGAGGTATTTAAGTTTTTTAATTTAAGTGCGCAGTTCCAGGCTAAAGGCTACTCAAATGATTGAAATAGCTCTGAGCACTATGAACATCTTAGGTCGTCAGTCCCATAGAACATAGAACTACTTAAACATAACTAACCTAAGGACATTACACACATCCTTGCCCGAGACAGGATTCGAACCTGCGACCGTAGCCGTCGCGCGGTTCCAGACTGTAGCGACTAGAACCGGCTAAAGGCTACTGGACACAGGTTAACGGCAACTGCATATGCAGCGGCTTGTGGATGACGTTAAGAGCAATAACAACGGTTATTTGTAAATTCTGTGGACCTCTCACGGTCGTCGGCTATTTTAGTCGAAATACGAGAACATTTGTTTCTGTCCAGTCTGGAAATATCAGCGTGTGCTACGACCTCCTGGAGTCCGGAACAAAGTTATCAACTTCCAGGTCAGTTGTACTGGTAGGCCGCAACTTCCAGAGAAAAAGAACTCTGAGTGAAAAGTAAATGCCACAGAAAAATAACTTACAGGTATGCTCCTCTGCTGACGGGTTATTTCCATAGTCGCACGAGATCATTCTACGTATGTAGATAGCATTAATTCAAAGTCATTAATTCAAAGTCATGTACCCTCGATGAACAGACTGCGCGCAGAGTATAAATATTTATGGAGTGTGCATTCGGACGGGCAGAACGAGAATTCTGTCCGCACCATGTCTTGCACCTCGTGATTTGAGGACGGCGCATCTAGGCCCGTATAGCGCTTAGCGTATTTTGAGTGTTATTACTTCACTGCTATAGAGAAATCTTCTTTAGAAGTACCGTGAAACTTTATATACGCGTTTTACAGACATCTTATCACGGTGAAACCAGGAACTCAAGTCAGCTTAAAGATGTGAACAGCAATGATACTGGTCTTTTCTGCCACACTACCGTGGCTCAAATTTCAATTTCTTTACGTTTTTTCGGTAACGGGATAAGAACTGACAGCCAACAATATTTTCTTACGTTTTCTGTTGCACTTATTCGTATTGTCGAATCTCTGTTCTAATCGATTACAATGACAATGGCGTCGAAGTGACACGAAGAAACAACTCGTCTGGAACTGTGAAAGTATTACAGTGGATACGGTGAGCGATTTGCGACACCAGATTGTCTATTATTATTTTCAGTTTTCGTTTATACACCCTTCTGCTTTGGACACACAAACACAACCATACACTACGTTAAAAAAAATACAAGGTCAGTGCTCGAAGTTTGGAGTTATAAAAGAAGTTACAGCCAACATTTTTTTTTTTTTTTTTAGATTTTATATTGGTGTCGAATTTGTTCTAATTAATTGCTTTACAGCCAACATTTTTTTCTTTTTTTTCAGATTTTATATTGGTGTCGAATTTGTTCTAATTAATTGCTTTACAACGACACTGTACAGGAAACTGTCTCATGCAGAAATACTTGGGTACAGAGGGTAAGAGTTTCAGAACCTGTATAAATTGGAGAAAATTAATCCGACTGCCATTTACAAATTTCATATGCATTTCAACAATACGTATACAGTGACTGGCAGTTTCCTCATGCAATTTATCTAATCCGTGTCTCGTATACACGTGTCCATAAAATGGCAGACATTGTCCCTACAGTACAACATATAAAGTGCCTCTTATAAATATGAAATTTACAACTACTCATTTGTCGTACATTCCTACGATTACTAACTGGTCCTCCTTCCACATGCTTCTCTTTACATGCGTAGCAACGACAAATATTGCATCATAGATTTACAAATTCTATGGGTATGAAGTCTGACAGTTATTTCCAGAGTCTACAGAATACCTTACAGATGGTCCCTCTACCTGCTCTGTCATTTATTCGTGGTCAGACCTCAGATGATGCGAAAGCTTAGTACGTACGTCGGTAAACAGATGCCGCCACGCACTACTGGTCGTTATTAAAATAACTGCTAGTATCACGTAAGCCGTTATTACGGTAACAGATGTTTCTCAAGCCGGTTATTTCTGTCGGTTAAGTTATTTTTTGCCGCCCCTACAAGGGAAACGACAGAGTGCAAGTTGCGACTGAGCGCACTGGGCAGAAAATCGGTGTGGCCGTATCGCAGACGCTTTGCCTGCATTCGCCTTAAAGGATCTACGGCAACTATTGAAGACAGAGATCCGGATAAACAGGCAGGGATTCTTGCCGTCTACCGTCCTCCAGAATACGACTGCAGAGTCTTAAACACTGAGCGACATTGGTAACGCCAGAAGACGCAAATTATAAACCAGGAGGACAGAAATTTGTATCATATGTCAGCTGGAACAAAGGCTGCAAGGCAAAGAGCAGGACGAGGGCACACGTAGGACACAGTGTTATTGCATTTATATATTGCCACAGCTGTGCTGGAAAAGAACCAGACCTACAAGTGCTAACACAAAGCACTGAAGCTCAAATCGTTATACACAGAGGCGCCAAAGAAACTGGTATAGGCATGCGTATTCAGATACAGAGATATATAAACAGGCGCTGCGGTCGACAACCCCAATATAAGACAACACGTGTCTGGCGCAGTTGTTAGATCTGTTACTGTTGCTACAATGGCAGGTTATCAGGACTTAAGTGAGTTTGAATGTGGTGTTACAGTCGTTGTGCGAGCGATGGGACACAGCATCTCTGAGGTAGCGATGAAGCAGGGATTTTCCCGTACGACCATTTCACGAGTGTACCGTGAACATGAGGAAACCGGTAAAATATCAATTCTCCAACATCGCTGCGGCCGGGAAAAGATCCTGCAAGAACGGGACCAGCGACGACTGAGGAGAATCGTTCAACGTGACAGAAGTGCAACCCTTTCGCAAACTGCTGCAGATTTCAATGCTGGGCCATCAGTGTGTGTCAGGGTGCGAAACATTCAACGGAACATCATCGATATGGGCTTCCGGAGACCAAGGGACACTTGTGTACCCTTGATGACTGCCCGACGCACAGCTTTACTCCTCGCTTGGGCCCGTCAAAACCGACATTGGACTGTTGATCACTGGAAACATGTTGCCTCGTCGGACGAGTCTCGTTTCAAATTGTATCGAGCGAATGGACGTGTACGGGTATGGAGACAAGCTGGTGGAGGCTCTGTAATGGTGTGGGGCGTGTACAGTTCGAGTGATATTAGACCCCTGATACGTCTAGGTTCTACTGTGACACGTGACACGTACGTAAGCGTCCAGTCTGATCACCCGCATTCATTCATGGGTGCATTCTGACGGACTTGGGCAATTCCAACAGGACAACGCGACACCCCTCACGTCCAGAATTGCTACACGGTGGTGCCAGGAATGCTCTTCTGAGTTTAAACACTTCCGCTTGTCGCCAGATTCCCCAGTCATGAACATTATTAAGCATATCTGGGATGCCTTGCAACGGATGTTCAGAAGAGATCTCCACTTCCTCGTGCTCTTACGGATTTATGGACAGCCCTACAGGATTCATGGCGTCAGTTCCCTGTAGCACTACTTCAGACATCAGTCGGGTCCATGCCAAGTCGTCTTGCGGCACTTCTGCGTGCTTGCGGGGGTCCTGCACGATATTAGGCTCATCAGTGCAAACATTAAAAGCTGGCTAAAGCCCGCTATAACTGAGCCGAAATTATCACAAAGGACCTAATCGCGCTCACAAAGGCTAGATTAAATACATTTCGTGGTGATGTATTTGTTTCTAGTAGAAGTAGTTTATCTTGTAGCGAAATGGAAGTAGAAAGATCCTGTGAGTTAGTATTGGTAGATGTTGTACCTGACAACCGCAACAAACTAATAATTGGTTGCTTTTACCGGCCTGCAAATCAGATGACACAGTTGCTCAACAATTCAAACAAAACTTGCGTCTCATTTCAAATAGGTAAAGGAGCAGACTCTAACTGTATGACGGATACAGGAACTAGCGACCGCAAGATGGTTGTAATGAGACTGATCTAATCAACATCCAAATCCACCAAAAGTAAACGCAAAATATATGTAAACAAGCAGAAAAAAATTCTCTTGTCGCCTTCCTAAGAGATAGTCTCGACTCCTTCCACGCTAACTATGTAAGTGTGGAGCACATATACCTTACATCCAAAGAAATAATATAACGGCAGTTGAAAGATTGATACCGAAAAATTTAAAAGAATGTATCACTAATCCACCATGGTACACAAAACAGGTCAGAGTATTAAAGCAGAACTAACAAAAAGCATGCTAAATTTAAAACAACACAAAATCTTCAAGACAGGCCATGTTTTACTGAAGCTCGAAACTGAGCGCGGACTTCAATGCTAGATGCTTTTAGTAGTTTCCACAACGATATTCAGTCTCGAAATCTGAGAGAAAATCGACAGAGATTCTCTTCGCATGTGCACTACACTAGTGGCAAGACAGAGTCAATAGGATGACTGCGCTTGACAATGCCTCTAAAAAGGAGTTAGTATACACTTTTTCTGGAAACACCTTTACCAAAGAAGATGAATTAAATATTACAGAATTCGAATGAAGACTTCAACTTACGTGCAGATACCCTCAGTGCAACAAAGCAGCTCAAATTACTTCCGGTGCACATTGTATACGAGCTAGATTCCTTGAAATAGCTGTACACTTAGCGGTCATCTACAAACACTCGCTCGACGAAAGATCCGTATCTAGAGACTGGAATTTTGCGCAGGTCACACGAATACTCAAGAAAGGAGATAGGGCTAATCCACTGAATTACAGATCCTTATCACTGATGTCGATTTGTAGTAGAATTTTTTCAGTTGCAGCAGAATTTGTGTGATTTCCTCTCAGGATGGACACAGCTGGTAGACGGAAAGGTATCGAGTGAAACGTAAGTGATATCTGGCGTTGCGCAAGGCAGTGCTCTAGAACTTCTGCTGTTCCTAGTCCATACGAACGATTTAGGAGACAATTCTGAGGAGCCCGCTTACGTGAACTGGAGAAGATGCAGTCGTTTACCGTCTGGTAAAGTCTTCAATCGTACACGAGAACCAATTGGAAAATGATTCAAGCAAGACATCTGTATGGTGCGAAAAGTGGAAATTGACCCTGAGGAATGAAACCTGTGAGATCATGAACAGGAATACTAAAGGGAATATGGTAAATTTCTATCACACATTAAATCACACAGACGTTCAACTAAATGCTTTGGGATCATTATTACGAACATCTTAAATTGGAACGATCACATAGATAATGTTGTTGGTAAAGCAAACCAAAGACGGCAGTTTATTGGCGGAACTTTTAGAAAATGGAACAGGTCCACCACATAGATTACTCCCACTAGGCTTCTCCGCTCTCTTCTGGAGTATTGCTGTGTGGAATCCGCATAAGATATACGGTTAACGGAGGACATCGAAGAAGTTCCAGGAAGGAGAACTGGTTTTATATTATCGCGAAACAGGGGAGAGAGTGTCCGGCACATAGTATCAGAGTGGGGCGACAGTCATTAAAATTAAGACATTTTTCATAGCCGCATTAGTTTTTCACGAAATTTGCATCGTCAGCTTTCTCCCCCGAATCCGAAAATATTTTGTTGACAATGTAAAAATTACTTCCCCTTTTTTACAGCACTGCAGATCCGTAATATTAATGAAATCCGTTGCGGGACAAGAGTCCGCCCCAGGTAGATAATAACTTTAATTGATTCAATGATTTTAATTGACGCATGGAAAAATATTCACGTGGTAAGACAGACTATTACCTGCCTGTGTTGGCGGTGAGTTAATCCAGGAACAGACACACTTCGACTGGCACTGCTGTCTGGCAATAAAATCGCGGAAGAATGTTTTAGCAGGACTATTTCACCATGCGACTCGTGAATTGATATCCTATCAACGTACGTATGTTGTTTCTATTTTTCGTAAGAATTCTATTCTGCAGTTATGCTGTCGTCTGCACGTGGTGACTTTTTTTGTTATTTTTCATTCACTATTGTGTGCTCTTTTTTTCGGTGATATTTATGAGCTGCCGCAGAGTCCCACCCATCGCAATGCGAGGAAGCGAGCCGCGTTGGCGGGCAGGTGCGGCTGCCCCCGGCCACGCTCGCCGCCGCCCGCCGCCCTGGACGCACGATCCGCTGGCGCTCCGTGGTCTGAGACGCAGCGCTACACGCGAGAGTAATCCCTGTCCACTAGAAGAACGTTTCTCAAAGTCTTACGCACTCCAGCCAGCTCAGGAAGAGGACTAGAGCAACAAAGTCCTAAGATTCATCCCAGAACTTCGACGCGGGTACAGTTAAAAGTTCTAAAAGGCAAACAGCGTGTCGATCGTTACTATTTGTCACGCAAATCATCCATGGAACATGAAACTAACTGTAACTGTAACAGACATCAAGAGGATAACATCTAGTTGCCAACAACTCTCACAATAGTACTACACACTTCTGATGTTAACCGCTTAAAAGCATTGTCCTGTTTCAAGACTTTTTGTGTGAATCAGATATTTAGTAAGAGGATTACAAAATATTAAGTACATTGTAGCAGAACAAATATTAATAAATGCAAATGAGTTATCTCTCAAAAGTGAGAAAACACCATCTACTCTAAATTCTGACTTCAGTGAAAATTTGTAGAATGTACCATCCTTCAAATGTAGCCGTATAGCATTAATTGTTAACTATGTATGTAAAGCATACAAAGGTGAAAGTTAAACATAATGGGAATTACTTAGTGGCCGAGCGGTTCTAGGCGCTACAGTCTGGAACCGAGCGACCGCTACGGTCGCAGGTTGGAATCCTGCCTCGGGCATGGATGTGTGTGATGTCCTTAGGTTAGTTAGGTGTAAGTTCTAGGGGACTGATGACCACAGCAGTTAAGTCCCATAGTGCTCAGAACCATTTGAACCATTTTTTGGGAATTACTTACATGTAGTGGTAGGAAAAACCGTATTCATGGTAGTACAGCCTTAACAACACAAAATCAAATAGAAACAACGCAGCAATAGGTACAATAATGAATAAGAAAATAGGAATGCGGGTTAACTGCTATAAACAGAACAGTAAACGGATCGTTCTAGGCAAGTTAACGTTAGACCACGAACCATCACAGCTGAACAAGTATATATTCTTACTAAATCCAAGGCTGATCAACAAATTAAGAAAAAAAGTGTATGAAGAGATAAGTAAATTATTCGGTAGGCTGTGGAACAGAAAAGTTTCATTGTGATAGAAGACTGGCATTCAGTAATAGGCAAAGCAAGAGATGATGCTTTCAGAGGGCACAATTCAATGATTGATAATACTTAGATTAAAAATCGTGAGAGAACACTGCAAACGTGGAAGAGATCTGGAGGCACCGGCCAGCGCTGTTGCCTGGAATACACTATTTGGTAATCTGAAGCCAGTGGGGATCGAATGTAGGTAGCGGAACGTTACCTATAACTTGAACGTACATTAGCCTGGAGCTATGAGAGCCGAACGACAGGAAAGGGAAGTAATACCTGAGAAGAGGTTGGAATAGGGTAGCAGCGAATCGCTGATATTGTTGAATTTCGGCAGTGAATAATCAGGAAGAGAAAGCAAGAACAGACTTGAAAAGCGAATTAACATTTAGAAGGAAGAAATAAAAACTTTGACATTTGCCTTAGATGGAAAAGAATAGATAAGTTGAGTGGAACGGATGGTATCTTGAAAGGAGAGCATAAAACGAATATTAACAAAAGTAAAAGAAGGGTATAATAGAAATACATCAGGTAATACCGAGGGAATTAGTTTAGGAAAATGTGGCAGTAAATGTTTTAGATGAATCTTTCTATTTTCGCAGGCAGATAACTGACGAAGATCGAAGTAGGGAGCATACAAAAAGGGGATCTGCAGTATCAATGAAAGCTTTGCTGAAGAAGAGTAATTTTTCAACATCTGTCACACGTCTTTTCTGGAAGTATTTGTATGAAAGTGAAACGTGGGCAGAGAGGAGAATAAAAGGGATTTATGGCCCAAATCGACTAAAGAAGTGTTGATTTGATCGCGAGGCATGAGGGAATGGCTAATTTGGTAATGAAGGCGAGTATCAACGGTGAAAATGTAGCGGAAGACCGCGGCTTCGCTACAGTACGTAGACCTGAGTGGGAGCGACTTGTACTGGCTGTGCACAAATGAAGAAGCTGGAGCGGGACAGAACAGCGTGGAGAGTCTTCGGAAAAAAATAGCAGAACAACAACAACAACAACAAACACGAAACTGTCAAATATGTTAACGAAGACAACAATTTTGCAAGTGAACAACAATAAAGGTATACACGTAGAAAACAAGATTTGAAATATGTGCGGAAATTTTTCACAATGAAAACACAAGGGATCGAAAAAAAGTAAAGGTGTACAGAGATTCGTTGGACGGAAAATGTACGTAAAGGTGGCCGCGGCCTACCACACGGCCAGCTCGACGGGAAGGATTTTCCTCCGCTGAGCTCGGCGGGTCCTCTCAGTGTAGGCACGCGACAGCCGTCTCTGGGTGCGGGTGAGTGAGCATTTCATCCCCGACCAGGATTCGAACCGGCTTAGCTCGGAGCCGAGCGCCAGCGCCCAGACTTGCGGCGGCGACCCCGGCTGCGGGGGCCGATCGTGTACGTGAGTGGAACTGGTTCGTCCATTTGAGCCGCAAGGGAGTTCCTAGCAAGGTGAAGGGAGTTCCTAGCAAGGTGAAGGAACTCGCACGCGAGGCGCTGGTGTGAGTTCTGCCGCAGAGCGAGACGACGTGGTTGCGCCGAAAGGACGGCGGGCAGATGCGGAGGAGTGGTATCTGGTGTGGGAGAAGGAGCACGGAGCAGACGTGGGGCGCAGGCAGCGCCCAGGGGCCCGCCCCTTCTGTGACGCTCGCCAGCAGCCTCGACAACGCGGTGCAGGGAGCACGCACGTAGTCGTGGAACTGTTCCTTCAGACGATTGGCGGTTATTCTTCTTCAACTGTTTACACTCCACTGATACTGATGTACAACTTCTCGAATAAAATGTGGTTAGCGGTCCTTAATAAAAGGTAATTAGTAGTTTTAATGGCCGGGCAGACGACTACGGCTTAACTTAGCAGCAAACTGCGTTGTTATTCACATCACATACACAAGCAGTTGTGACGTGCTAATGCCGGACTGAGCAGGATATCCTATTCAATGTCTTCTCCGTCTATATTGGATTCAATGGCTGAGATAAATTCGCGTGTCAGTGTGTATTATTTGATTACGTGAGAGAACCACATTAATCGCACATGTAGTTTGGAAAAGCTTCATTGTGACAGTTTTAGGTATACTGACAAAAAACCGATTTCTCCCGTGAGGAATGAAATGCATGCTTTTTTGTGGGTCCACCTTGATGCAAAGACTTCGTTACCCGCAACTAGTTGGTGGCGATAATTTTGCTACGATCAGAGAAAGTTTGTTTTCAGTTTTTCCCCCTTATTTCCCTCGGCTGTCACAAGGTGGGTATCAGTTAGCATTATTACCATTCACTGGAGAACTCAACCGATTTTTATATTACGAAACCGCGAATCCAGTAGAGTGATGAGGTATTGAGACGGCCGTTAGGAGGACGCAACTGTGGGGCGTCGCTAGACTGTATCGACGGAAAGGGCAGACGCTACATCGAAGGCGTCGTGTTCCACAGAGTAGTTTTCTGTTGAGCGAGATTGTTCCATAAGCGTCTCCGTGCGTAGCGTTCTGTCTGCTTGCGCGGCAGACGTACTCACAGGTCGTAATGGTGTATTTAGTTTGTGTGCACACGTAAACTAGTTCACCCAAATTCTGTAATTATATTTCTTTACGCGATAGTTCCTGCATTTTCCTTAGTCTGAGTGAAGTCGTTTAACTAGTCGATGCTGGCGGACTTTCTATAATTAACAAGCTGCGCCTTTGTAGTCTCTGATGATGTCTCTCACACAACCTGGAGAACCGTTGGAGACGAAACATACCTCGGGCCACGGCCAAAAAACCAGTACCACGAAAGATACAGTTACCGTCCGTAATATGTACTCTTAAAATTCCGCGAGCCCACTTTCCAGTAAGAGGCAGGCAACGAATAACGTCCTGTCATACGACCTCGCAAGAAACTAACGTGACTGAAAACTCAGTGTAGGACGTCACACGGAAGATTATCCAGATAGTTCCCTGTTGGATCAGAGAGACAGCGCGGTCACGCGTTATAACCGGCTTTACTTTCTGTCAGTTCCCGAACCGCTTCACTGTTCGACCGACGCAGATACGTCGGTGACAGTGGGATGACGGAATAAACGCTCGTAATCCGAAGATATGTGCAGACCGTGTTCTCGCTGATGATTTGTCGGTGAAAATGAAAACTGAGCTATCAGATCTGTTTCTGAGGGAGCTACTAAACGGGAGACGGTCACGTAAATTCAGAATGATATTCCCGAGCGAAGGAACTCGGGCAACAGGTGAGAATTAATTTCTGAATCACGTTAAACAGGCCTTAAAGAGCGCTTTTCGAAGTAAAATTTCTTTGTTAAGCACAAAGTTTCCGTACTGCACATTAAGAGCGTTTCACCGACGACACATAAGGAAACGTGTATCATTTACACCTGCCTGAATGTAAATTTAGGTGAACGAGAATGTCAGCTGTGCAACTCTTTCATGATGGTCAAAACAATTATAGATTACACTATGCTCTTTCCAAATTCCATCAGGCTGCTTTTTTTTTTTTGTTTATTTCCGTGCGGTTTAGTTTTTCAGCAGGTCACCGTGAAGCGCTTTCAGGTTGACCGTTCACAATATTAACAGTTTCAGAAAGGACCAAAGGTGAGAAGCATAATGTTATTTCTGTCAGTGGGAGAAATAACTCAGAAGCGACGTCGCGACAGTGTCAGAGTGCAGCGGAGGGATCGCGCCCGGCGCAACGCCGCCCGTGGCGAGCAGAGAGGTCCGCGCCGGCCAGCGTCCGGCTACCGAGGCCGCGAGTCCGTAAACATACTGCGAGTATTGAGGGATAACACTCAGAAACGATAGGAAATGGGAGGATCGCGTAAAGTCAGTGACAGCGAGACCGAATCTAAGTTTCGGATTTCTCGGAAGGGTGCACCCCTGCAGGAAATCACGCGAAAGGCGATTCTACGATGACTTCTAGACTAATGTTCCACTGTTTGTGGTAGTCGTGGAGCAGGCACGACAAAATGCATTTAACGAATATATACGCGCACTGCTAGAACATCCTACCAAGTCGGTATAGCCCACACGAAAGTGTAACGCAAAAGCGCGAGGAAGAAGATGTCTTAAGTTGCCGCGAGACCGTGTCGTTTAGAGTACGAGAACGTGCCTTCCGAGAAGAGCACTGTGGCGTCACAGTCGTACATCTCACGCGGAGCTGGCAGACGAGTACACAGGCAGTCGTTACGGAGGCCGAGGCCGAGGCCGGTAACTCACCTGTCGCAGGCGGGCGGCAGCGCGTCCGGGTCGTCCTCGGGATCGAGCAGCCGCTGCTCCCAGCTGGCGGTCTTTTGCCCGCGCGGCTCGTGGGCGGCGGGAGCGGCGGCGGCGAAGGCGGCTGCGGCGAGCAGAACGAGCAGCGCGGACGCCATGGCGGCAGTGGGGCGGCGGCGCCGCGGCCGGCGCTCATATAGCCGCAGCCGGTGACGTCGCCGGGCCCGCTGCCGCCTCCGAGCCGCGCCGCCACCTCTCCGCCTGCGCGTCACCTGCGGTTATCTCGAAAGGAAAACCTGCTAACGCCAGGCTGCCAGTCGCAAATGCACGAACAGCTTCCGACAACGTCACACCCGATACACCTTTCAATTTTTCCTCTGCATCTTTAATATTGTGCAACTCTGCACGTTAGTCTGTCCTGTACGGTCCCCCTCATCTCTTCTCAACTACTGCACCGTGCATCAGTTTCGATCTGTTTACCGTATTCCTGGCCAGCTCTCACAAGCACTCGCCTCTATTGCCAACTTGATTGTGTCTCGATGCCTCAGGCTGTCTCCTATCAACTGAGTCCTTCTTTTAGCCAAGTTACGTCACATATTTCTTTTTAACCAGTTCCATTTTCGTCAGTTACATTATTTACCCATCTAATCTTTACCATTCTTCTTCTTGTAAGAACTGCTTATCGTCCATGTTTCAGTTTCATTTAATGCTATAGTCCAAAGAAATAGCTCGAGAATACAATTCCCAACACTTTCGTTGCTAACAAATTAGTCTTTTTCAGAAACGATTTCCTTGACGTTGCCAATCTCAATTTTATACATCCTCTACTTCCGCCATCATCAGTCACTTTACTACCGAAACACTAAAAACTACTTCTACTGTCTCATTTCCTAGTCTAACGTCCATTCCATTGTCTGACTGACTCCTACTACTTTCCATTACCATTGTTTGTTTTTGTTGCTGTACACGCTACTAACCTCACGCTACTAACATTGCTTTCGGCTTATCTTGAATGTCCTCAGCTGCCTGCATCAGAATTACAAATTCACTAGTAAGCTTTCGAGTTCTATTTTTTCTCCCTGAATATAAATTTCCTTTCCAAATTTGACCTCCGTTTCCTTCACACTTTCCCAGCTACTGCCCACCTTTCGTATCCTTCGACATGCAGCTCCTGTCACTTCCTATATTTTATCCTTGCTACCCTCAGAATATGAAAAGTGTATAACATTCTAAAAAATTTCTCTTTATCTGCAAATGCTGTAAATCAAGCATACTTTTTAAACCTATCTTCTAGCATAAATCATAGGGCCTGTATTGCCACACGTGTTCCCACTTTTCACCAAAGCCACAACTCATCTTACCCAAAGTCTTCTACTAGTCTTTCCATTCTTTTGTAAATCATTCGTATCAGCATTACCTAACGATGAGTTATCATGTGATGTTTCGGGATTATTCGCATCTGTCAGGTTCTGCCTCTTTTGAAATTACGATTATTATGTAATACGTGAAGTCTGTGGGTATTTCACCTTACATTTATATTTTGCGTACCAGCTGGAACACTTTACCCACGGCTCGTTATCCCAAGGATCTCAATAATTCTGAGGGAACCTGCCGTGCTTTAATTTACAACACTCAGTGAAAAAAAAAAAAAAAAAAAAATGGTTCAAATGGCTCTGAGCACTATGGGACTTAACATCTATGGTCATCAGTCCCCTAGAACGTAGAACTACTTAAACCTAACTAACCTAAGGACAGCACACAACACCCAGTCCACTCAGTGCAGATTCCAATTCTACAGCTTTCACATTTTTAGTGTACCTGTTCCTACTTTCTCCGTTTCGTATTCTACTGGACTCTTGTTGTTTTACCGATTTGATCCTTTGCTGCCTTCACTATTTCACCTCTGAAAGCTACACGTTCATCTTCCACTCTATTGTTTTCCCTTCTTTCAGTCAATAGTTGCCTAATTCTCCCTTTGAAACTCTCAAGAAACCTCTATTTATTTTAATGTATCCACGTCCCATCTTCTTAACTTCATACATCTGTCGCTTGAACCATCTTACTGTTAAAATCTGGTTCCGAACTCCATCTTACAATTTTATAACCGATCTAAAATCTTCCACTGTCTCCACGTCTCCTCCGTGCTTACAACCTTCTTCCATGATGGTTGAAATGAGTGACTCCAATGAATACATTATGGTCTTTGCAAAATTCCACCAGGCAGCTTTCTCTTTTGTTTCTTTCCACCAGTCCCTTTACTCTCTTCTCTTCATTTTCCTGGTGTCAAATATCACTCCCGCATCACAGTTTAATTTCCCCTCCCGTAACAATCTGAAAATTTTCCTTTATCTCTTCAAGATTTCTTCACTCTCGTCATTTGGCACATAAACATTTGCTACTGTGGTGGGTGCTGACTGTATGTCTGTCTTGCGTACGATAATGTCTTCAGTGTACTATTCATTGTAGATTACCCGCATGCCAAGTTTCTTATTCATTATTAGATCTACTCCTGCATTAGAGCTATCTGATTCTGCGTTATAAACTCAGCGTTCACCGGACGAGAAGTTCTTTTCTCCCCACCACTGTACTTCTCTAATTCCCACTATATCTAACTTCCATATATCCTTTTCTCTTTTTAAATTGTCTGCTCGATTCAGGGTTCTGAACTTCCACGCTCGAGCGTGTAGAATGCCACTTTCGTTTTTCCTGACGACGACATACTGGTGAGTAGTCGCTGCAAGGAGACGCGCGTGGGAGACTACAATGCCTCTGTAATACTTTACCCAAGAGGATGCTACAGTCACTATGCCGACAGTCGAGATTCGTTTCCCCGTTGGTATCAGTCGGCTGGAGTACCAACATAGCAAGAGCATGTTTTCTGGTGTTAAAAGGCCAGACAAGTCTATTAACCAGACTTTTGCACCCGCAACTACTAGAAAGGCCGTTGCCCCTCTTCAGGAATCATCGGTGTGTGCCTGTCATTGAGGCACGAAAGACAGCCCACTGCGCGTAGGTCGATGGTGTAGTGGAATTGTGAAGTTGTCTGGAGCGATGCGCAGAGAGCGAAACATTATCTACAACTTGAGTCAGAAATCAGACTGCACACATGGGAAAAAAAATAAGCTTAGAATTTAATGCCACATCAATGACAACATCATTAGTGACGGATCAAAAGCCTAAATCATAGCGGCCCGACGGTTATTTCGATAGCCCTCCTTCTCAATACGACGGCAGTGCCGCTCAGCAAACTGCACCGTCTCGCCGGGTCAGAGATCGGCGTCTGAGGACTTCAAACACTTTCTGGATTTTTAGACACCGGGTCGTCTTTTTTCCTCGAAATTTCTGTAGAGATTGGGATTTGAAGAGGATTTCCTCTCGTTTCATAGGGTGACAACTGGTCAGGGACCTCGACTGGCCGAAAGTGTTCCAGGCACTATTTTTTTTTTTTTTCGCGGGAACACCAGGAGAGTTCTCCGTCACTCTGCCGTTGGCTCTCTGTTGTGGGACATCGTAGCTGACTCTGGCTCTGGACGTTGCCTCGGTAACTACTGCTTCACTCCGGTGGTTCATTTGGACCGAAAGTGGAGAGTTTGTATTAACTGTTGTTTCAGTTTATGAGTTCAGAGCGCCCAGAGCGACGGGCAGTTTGATTACTTCCAAATAAATGATTTCCTTGGTTTTGTCGACTGACGAGTGACGTTTATAATAGCGAATCTTTGTGCACACCATTCCACGTGAGTGGTGTTTACAGTGCCAAGAGCATACCGTTAACTCCTTTGAATGCCTGATTAATACCTGCTTCTCACAGCAGGATCGATGCAATTATTCCTGCAGCATCAGTGAATGCAGATTCGAGAGTGACCCCTGGAGACAATACTTTTCGTTTCGTTTCCCCAGTATCGTGAGGTCCACTGCTAAGTGTACTATCCCGTGTAAATTCATCACACTCGTATATAAACTTTCTTTACATGCAGTTGTCTTCGTGTGTAATTATTACAGTTAATAAACGAGACAATGACTCGTCTCTTCTTATTAATTGTGTAGGAAGACAATCCCTGCCCCAATTAACGATTTAGTGAGACAGCAGACGCTTTTTATTTATGACGGTCTTTTTCCTTTTAATCCCTTGCGCAGTGTTTGAATTACGTGTCGGAATAAATGGGGAGCACTCTGACTGCCGGCGTGGGACGTCACACGGACAGACCGCGCAGGCCCCACGCGGGACGCGCAGCTCGCGAGGCCCAGTGAGTCGGGAGAGGGGGGGGGGGGGCGTACAACTCCCGCCCCCTCCCCTCCTCTCCTCATCCTGTCTCGACGTTTGCGTCCCCTCGGCTTCATGTCGTTCGCTCTCCCCATCCTGCTCAGCTCCGGAAACCTATCCTTCTTTCCTCCATGTCGAAGAAAGTAACACTTCTGAAAGGTAACAGTGGGTATCAAGCTTCCTTTAACATTTGAATTGGCGATGCTCGAAATCTTGCCTCCTCTTAGTGAGTGTTGTCCAGGCACACTGTCCCCCCGTAAACGTATCATTTTATAAACTATGTATGTACAACAAGTTGGTGGATATCGATCGATGATGCAGTCATTTCCTACCTCATATAAAAATAAAGCAAGCTCAAGTCTGCAAAGTGGCGAACATCGACTCGGAAACAATTTAACGAGAATAAAAGTCAAATTAACCCTGAATAAAATACGCCAGTAAAAAACATACCTATAAAAAATTCTACGTAAGCGAAATCGGCGAAACCAACCTTAAGGAAGAATGGGAAAAAGAACGTGCGGAAACCTGTAACAAATTCCACACCAAAATCACACAAAAGGTCAAAGAATTAATCACACTAAAAAATAGTCCAGACACTCCTGGTGGAATTTGAAATGTCATAAAGCGCTGGGAGGATTCAAAGGATGTTTCTTTAAGTATAACGGCAAGAAAACACCAGAAAATAAACAACTCTTCTACAAAATCAGGAAACAAGTGACCATATCCATTAGATATACTAAGAGGAAATACATGAATGAACAGTTGGACTCCATCGAAAAAACCTTTCCCAAGTCCAGTACTGCAGATTTCCATAGGACTTTTACAGAAGTAATCCTGGGACGTAACCCTCAAAATTTATGTTTCACAAAATAAGACAGAAGACTCACCATGAGCAAACAGGATCCTCAAGTGCCTGGAACCCCTTTCGAGATTCCGTGAGGCAATCTCCACTTTCACCCTTACCGGATCCCACTACCACCCCCCACAACAAGAGAGTCGCAGGCATGTACTTAGACTAAAAAATAACAGAGCTTTCGGAGAACGTGGTATCATCGCAGAATTGCTCAAAAACCTTGGATCATCCCTCAAACTCACACAAATCGTAACAGCAATTTGGCGGACAGAAGAATCTTCCAAACACTGAAAATGCACCGTAATTCGAGTACTGCACAGAAAAGGGGATAAAAAGGATTTAAGTAAGTACCGAGAAATATCCCTTCTGCAAGTTACATACAAAATTCTCTGAGTATGCCTCGTGAAATGAGTTCAGGAGCAACTCGAACACAGAACTGGTGAATACCAAGCCGGCTTCAGCATTCATCATAGAACAAATGTTCCATCTAAAAACAACATCGAAACACAGTACGCTCGCGAACAGCTGGATCACACGATCCTTCGTGGACTTGAAGAAGTCGTGCGATCCTGCTGATCTGCAGTCCCCGCTTTTCATCGCCGTCGAACAACAGCGACTTTACTTGCAAACCAGAAATCAAACAAACACGCACCAACACAACCTCTAAAGCAAAATTCATAGGTTAGGTGTCAAACCGGTGTTCGGCAAGGCGATGGTCTCTCTCCTAGCCTCTTCAATCTGGTTTTGGACAAATTCATCCGAGAGTGGCAAAAATGACTCAAAAATTAGAACTGTTGGAAACCCATACGACTTCGAAAACCTAAAAATGACATGCAAATGTCTTCCTTAGCTCCCAAAACAGATCTGGCAATACCAGCAGACGATGAGACGACAACAATTAAACAGAGACTCTCCAGAATATGGCGAGAAATTGACCTCCAAACGTCATCCCAAAACACCAAGTAAATATGCTTAAAACAATCTCCTCAAAAACTAATCACAAAATGTGGAAAAATCGAGAGAATTACATGCTTAAAGTAGTTAGACGAAATCCTCGAACATACAGCAGCAGAGAAAATTGCACAGGAAATTCTGTTGCAAAAACTTAGGAGCGTTTACGGTACAGTCTACCACATGTTCAACAAAAAATGTATGTCCATACACACGAAAATCAGACACTGCAACACAGTTAGCGAGCCTAAAGTCTTGTACGCTAGCGAAACGCTTACAATGCACAGAAACGATGGAAAGTTTCAAGACCGCAAAAGTCTAAGAAAGATATTCGGTTTCAAAAGAACAGATGGTGCGCACAGATATAATACCGAAAAATAATTGAAAAGCTATCGAATCACGCAGAAGGCATCAGAAAAAGATGGGCACATCCACTGGCTCCCAATAATACTTATTCTCAAAATTGCGACCTACATAGAACAACTGAAAACAGTGGCCTGGGTCCAACAGATGAAAAAGGATTTAGAAAAGGCTCACATTCGCAACGGAAATCTATACAGACAAAAAATTAGCTAACGGGAAGTATTGCCACAGAAATAAGTTACCACCAGACCAGGAACAAACTGGACGAAAGGAAGAAAAAGAATCTACAGAGAGAAATGTGAGAGCCGCTTGGAAACCCCGAAGATTGAAACATAGTAGCTTTCCATTATCCGATAGGATCCTATCGCACCAAATAATAATAAATAATACTATATATACGCAGCAAGATCCCAGTGATCACGTGGGCAGATTATTCTAACCTTAGGTCAGCGAGTTATGAAATAATACACAATGGAAGATGAGGTATTATGAAAACTTGGTGACAGATTAAGTCTGTGAGCCGGACCGAAACTGGAACTGGAGACCTTTGGCTTTCGCGGACAACTGCTCTATCGATGGTGCTACCGAAGGACGACTTATAACCATCCTCATAATTTTACTTCCGCCATCCCCTACTTTCAAAACATTACAGAAGTTGTCCTGCGAAAGGTGCAGGAGTAGCACTCTTGGAAGAAAGGATATTGCAGTAGCACTCCTGGAAGAAAGGATATTGTAGAGAAACGCCGCAACCACTGCTGTGGGTATATTTCGAGAATGAATTTCTCACCCTACAACGGTGTGTGCCCTTATGTGAGCTACAAACTGCAGATAAGTACATCACAATACGCACATTATTATGGTTACAGAACGGTGAATGCTATATAATTGTGAGGCTTTAAATAGTAATGACGATAGTCTATCTGTTTGGGTGTATGACAACCAGGTACTACAATACTCTAATGCAAAAGTGGTAAAAGAGTAAAAATCGAAGTTACACACACACACACACACACACACACACACACATACACATACACAACAGCTTAAGATGTTAGGCTAGAAACGCGACACAATATAACAGGTAAAACAGAAGGCAGTTCCTCACTTGAATTTGGTTCTGCCCTGTGATCAAAATATAAAAGGCACTCACGATATCCACTCGACAGGCATCACAGGCTGGGAAAATCTTCTACTGGAGCAGGAGTCCACGCGTTGTTGACTCTGTTCAATTTGGAACCGACTAAGGGTGACTCAATCCTGTTGCAGTGAGCAGTATAAAGTACACCAGAACCAACACTACCAATTGCTCTTCCTCTGACTGCAGCATGGATGCCTGACTCACAAGCGAAACGTGTCGTTCAGTTGTTGTTACTCCTCAGGTATCACAGTGTAGGAAGTACACCTAATGAAGTACGAATGCGTGTTTTATAGGCCTCTGACCCATATGACGGCGGAACAGAGTGAATGCACTTTCGACGAGTGACCGATATACAATACGCCACAACCATATACACTACTGGCCATTAAAATTGCTACACCACGAAGATGAAGTGCTACAGGCGCGAAATTTAACCGACAGGAAGAAGAAGCGGTGATATGCAAATGATTAGCTTTTCAGAGCATTCACACAAAGTTGGCGCCGGCGGCGACGCCTACAACGTACTGACATGAAGAAAGTTTCCAATCGATTTCTCATACACAAACAGCAGTTGACCGGCGTTGCCTGGTGAAACGTTGTGATGCCTCGTATAAGGAGGAGAAATGCGTACCATCACGTTTCCGACTTTGATAAAGATCGGATTGTAGCCTATCGCGATTGCGGTTCATCGTATCGCGACATTGCTGCTCGCGTTGGTCGAGATCCAATGACTGTTAGCAGAATATGGAATCGGTGGGTTCAGGAGGTAATACGGAACGCTGTGCTGGATCCCAACGGCCTCGTATCACTAGCAGTCGAGATGACAGGCATCTTACCCTCATGGCTGTAACGGATCGTGCAGCCACGTCTCGATCCCTGAGTCAACAGATGGGGACGTTTGCAAGACGAGAACCATCTGCAAGAACAGTTCGACGACGTTTGCAGCAGCATGGACTATCAGTTCGGAGACCATGGCTGCGGTTACCCTTGACGCTGCATCACAGACAGGAGCGCCTGAGATGGTGTACTCAACGACGAACCTAGGTGCGCGAATGGTAAAACGTCATTTTTTCGGATGAATCCAGGTTCTGTTTACAGCATCATGATGGTCACATCCGTGTTTGGTGACATCGCGGTGAACGCACGTTGGAAGCATGTATTCGTCATCGCCATACTGGCATATCACCCGGCGTGATGGTATGGGGTGCCATTGGTTACACGTCTCGGTCACTTCTTGTTCGCATTGACGGACACTTTGAACAGTGGACGTTACATTTCAGAAGTGTTACGACCCGTGGCTGTACCCTTCATTCGATCCCTGCGAAACCCCAAATTGCAGGAGGATAATGCACGACCGCATGTTTTCTGGATACAGGAAATGTTCGACTGCTGCCCTGGCCAGCACATTCTCCACATCTCTCACCAATTGAAAAGTGTGGTCAATGGTGGCCAAGCAACTGGCTCGTCGCAATGCGCCAGTCACTACTCTTGATGAACTGTGGTATCGTGTTGAAGCTATACCTGTAGACGCCATCCAAGCTCTGTTTGACTCAATGCCCAGGTGTATCAAGGCCGTTATTACGGCCAGAGGTGGTTGTTCTGGGTACTGGTTTCTCAGGATCTGTGCACCCAAACTGAGTGAAAATGCAATCACCTGTCAGTTCTAGTATAATATATTTGTGCAATGAATACCCGTTTATCACCTGCATTTCTTCTTGGTGTAGCGATTTTAATGGCCAGTGGTGTAGTTAGCTTCACTGGCCGTAGCTTACATTTTCTCGCAGTAACACCACTCGTTCCTTCAACAGTTTGATTCCTCTCTAAAACGACAGCGAGATGTGGTGTATAATGGTTTGCAGCACTGACTTGGAACTCTTCTTATTGTATTATGACTGCATGTGTAATTAGTCTGTGGCTCATCCGCGGGCAGGTCAAGAATTCTGCACAGTTCTCTACTTGGGGCACTGTTTCACCCGTTGGCCGCTAGATAAAGCTGTTGAAGAGGTAGCACCGACACGGTAGACCTGTCCCAGTAATGTGCATTTGCACAATCGCGGTAAGAGGGGCGGCGGTGTAGACAATAAAAGGCCCTGTTGGAAGGAGGGGCTCTGCGACGCACTGTTCTAGTAGTCGGGCCCGAAGACTAGGCAAGGTCGCTAGGGTACAACTAACGCAGAGGGAAGGCCGAGATTGCACACACCACCCAGCCCTGTGTCAATGGAGTGGACTCGGTCAGAAGGGCGGCGGCGCACACATTGGAAGCACCTTTCTGGAACGGTAGGTCGGCAGCAAACGTCTGCACACAGTGGAAGGCCCTGGCAATAACACGAGCTCTGCACCACACTTGTACTTGCAGCAGTGTTTACCAGCCGGATTTGACGACTACTCTATAAACTATAGCTGATGTGTAGGCAGGTCCATTCCAGATGACTAAAAGAATAAACAAGAAATAAATTAATACTGAAACTAGAATACTGGAATACATTGCTACTTCTTAGTTAACGTAGCTTGTGGCTGGGCGCGAGAAGTCCAAGGAGCAATGTAACTAACGAAGACAGGGAATGACACTCACCTGCAGAGGAGCAAGGTTATCGCGATCGGTGTTTCCTGGATACGCCTTCGCAGCAGAGGCGGCAGTGGGCGCGCGTAGCGTCAGCTGCTTGCCACTGTGGTGACTACTGGTGCCCAGCCAGACACACAGACGGACGTGTGCCTTTGTTCATTGCTGGGCTAGGACCTGGACAGATGGACGGAATGACACTTGACTTCCCTCACTGCTGGACCAGCATCTGGACAAACAGACACACTGGTATGTGTTTTCCTTACCAGTTAGCTAGTGCCTGGATAGACTCTTCCCTCACTGCTGGGTCAGCATCTGGACAAACCGTAAACTGGTACGTGTCTTCCTTCAGCAGACGGCTAGCACCTGTACAGACAGACAGAGTGATATACATGTCTTCCCTCACTGCTGGGCCAGCATCTGCACAAACACACAGACCAGTGTATGTCTTCTGTTAGCTGTTGACCAGAGCCTGGACACACGGACGGACTTACGTGTGTCTTAGGGAAGACACACGCGCCGCCCATTGGTCGTCTTCTACTGGACGGCGACTGTACTCGCGGGTTGATGCACCCAGAGCTTTCACCTGGGATATGTCTTGCATGTTTAACAGGCCGAACTTCAGTGTTAATCCAGACAGAACGAAAGCTGTCAACCATAATCAAAGGATGTGCTATCGTCTATTCCAGGAAATCTCTGAACTAGTTTCGAATAAACGAAGATTCAGCGCCACTTGCAGAAAATATGTGGAGTGAACGGGTTTTGTGTGAATATAATCTCATGGCATATAGGAGAAGAAATTATGGAGGTAGTGTCTACGCTGAATTGTCTCATCTCCTACATTTCTGCTTATGGTGACTGCAGCGAAATCAACAGACAAGTCTTACCTGGTAGCAAGGCAATGCCCAACTTTAACAATGTTTTAATAAGTAGAGACATAACTTTAACGACAAAGATCTTTATAGTAAGGACTAAAGTCTTTCTACTTGTGAGGTACAGATGTCAGGCGTAGACCATAAGAAAGTCTGAATGGCGTAGAATACACGGCTTTAAATTGTGGTGCTTCAGGAAACTCTTCAGAGTTCCATGGATCGCAAAGAGAACGAGTAAGGTCAGTATCACAGGAAATGAAATCGGATTGCTTCTTGGAAGGTCTGATACTGAAACAAAAACTGACCTTCTTGTCATATATGCCATGAGATTATATTCACACGAAACCCATTTACTCCACATTATGAGAAGACATGATTCGTATATAAAGACTTTAATGCTGGGGACAGTCGGAGGTGCAACGAGAGGAGGGCAGCAAAAGATCACATAGATCGCTGGCGTCAAAGAAGTAATGGATTCCAACCTGGAAAGTCTGCGGGACAAATTGCAAGACAAGATAACTGCTAGATCCCAATAACTACTAACTAACTGCTATTGTCAGCCCGGGATTGGTGACACACCTGCCCGCGTAATCCGGGGGTCTGGCGGATCTCGACCGTCACGGTGATCGGCCATCCCGCGCCTGGCGGTACTGGGCAGGTGCACCTCAGTCTCCAGTCGGTTCTTCTCATTCACCGACCATTGTGCTCCCTTAAAAATTCCCTCAGATTCTTTTGTGATACCTCGTTTGCCAATGTGTCTCATCAGAGAAAATGTGTCATTACTGGGTAGTTGTCGTCTTAGTCCAGTTGCCACATCATTGTGTATTGGGCACTCATAGATCTCGTGATCAGGATTCCCTCCTTCTACGCCACAATCACACGCGTGCGAGGCCCGCTTCCCAAAACGACACAGTTATGTCGAATACGGTCTGTGCCCTGTAAAGAAGTGCAGCACATCTCTACTCGGCTTGAAGTACCGCATCTCTAATCTCTCTCTCTAATGTCAGGCAGCTGCTGGAAAACCCTCCACTCTGTTTCCCCACTTTACGATGATTCCTGCCATAGCTGCTCCCCTCTTTTCCAGATTGCGAACTCGTCTCCCACCTGCACCCCCATAATGTCCAACGTCTTTTCAATTTTGCTCTTAGTTATCCAATACCACGCTGCCTGTTCGTGGGTTTTAATGTCTAAAGGACACAGCCCCATCAGCACCAACAGAACCCCTCCAGGAGTTGTCCTGTACGCCCCAGCAGAGCGTAACACCATACTCCGCTGCACCCTCCCCACAGCCACGGCGGGCGTCACCCTCCTGAGCCTGTGCGCCCGCACTCACTCCCCGTATCCTACTATACAAGTCAATATGCTACTGTGGTAAAGTTTGATTAGGACGGGAAGAAAATAGAATCTTTTATGCCTGACGTTGATTAGGTTATTTAAGACCTCTGGTAATCGGTGGGCTACGGCGTCTATGTGGTCTTTATAATTCCATTTATCATCAATATTAAGCGCATGACATCGAGCTTTGCGGTGCCGAAGAACTGGTGTTCCCTCTGTCCTCACAGTGGGGTTTCTAATTAAACTACCTTTCAGCGGCAAGTATGCCGAATTGTTTGGTGCAATCCTCATTTTCGACTTATTCAGCAAGTGAGGTCAAGGCCTGTTCCACCCATGGTTCTAAGTCTTCACCGCTGCAGTCACCAACCAGCAGGAGGAGGTCGTCCGTTTAGGCTATCACCTCTGGCACATCATCACTATGTTGCAGATTTTCCGACAAGGGCTCCATATTCACGTCTCAAAAGAGTCACCCCAGGACAGAGGACGCCCCTTGTTTCATTTATTATTCCCCTAGGGGATGATAAATAGACCTCCCTTTCTTCACAATAGCTCCTCAGACAGCCATATAGAGGCTCAGGACACCCGTTCTCCGGCAAGGAGAGCGAAGGCCACCACAGGTGGCCACTGATGTCCACCACATACTTATGCAGGGCTGAACTGCAGACCTCGGTCGTCAGACGTCGATAGTCCTGGCCGAAAGCCAAACTGCCTGTCACTCATCCCACACAGCACCCTGTGTGCCGCCAGTCTGTCAGCTAATAACCTCTCAAAGATTTTCCCCAAAACGTCTAAAAGACATATTGGCCTATAGGATTTGACTTCCACTGGGTCTTTATCTTTGCCTTTCTTTATGATAACGACATTTGCCTTCTTCAAAGCTTTAGGAAATTTGCAATGTCGCAGGCATTCGTTATAGATCCTAGTAAGAGGTGCGATTAGCTGAAAGGCGAGGAAGTACACCACCTCCGTTACAATGCCATCTGGCTCCAGAACCTTCCCCTTTTCGTGGATTTTATGTGAACAGATACCTCCTCCTCAGAGAAGGGTTGCACCACGGTGCTGTTTGTGTACTCAACAAGATCGTGACTGCAGATGGTCGACAATACCATGGGAGATCTTATCTTTTCCCTTACCAGGTTGTAAGGGACTTCCGAGGGGTCGTGATTAGCTGTCCAGTACATACTTTTCCCAACTCTTAATTCTCACTGCCTTTAGTTCCTTCCGGAACAATTCCTTGGCATATCAAAAACTTTGTACCAGTACTGTTGGTTGGTTGGTTTGTGGGATTAAAGGGACCAGACTGCTATGGTCATCGGTCCCTCTTTCCAAATACTAAAAACACCCACAGAGAATAACAGCGATTAACAGAATAGAGCACAGACGACACAGAACAAGAGAAACAGACCAGACCAGACAAGACGAACTAAAAACACACAGAGTGTGACGGAGGTTGGCCGACCATAGAAACAAAAAAGGAAAAGCCAACCACCGAGAAACACATTAAAACTCAGACTAAAAGCGTAGGCCAAAGGCCAGAATCAACACAAAAGGACATAACAAACATGCAGATTAAACGATAAAAACCCCCTGCCCGAATAAAACGTAAAACTAAGCCAGCCATAGCAGGGTCATCAGTTAAAAGGGCAGGGAGCGTATCAGGCAGCGCAAATGTCTGCCTGACCACAGCTAAAAGGGGGCAGGCCATCAAAATGTGGGTCACTGTCAAAGCCGCCCTGCAGCGACATAGAGGAGGGTTCTCCCGGCGCAGTAAATAACTGTGTGTCAGCCGGGAGTGGCCAATACGGAGCCGGCAAAGGACTACTGAGTCCCTGCGAGTGGCTCACAGGGATGACCGCCACACAGCTGTCGTCTCTGTGACAGCACAGAGTTTATTACACACTGTCAGTTGGCGCCATTCATCGTCCCATAGTGCAAAAACTTTGCGGCGTAAGACTGCCCGCAAATCAGTCTCTGGGAGGCCAACATCCAGAGATGGTTGACTGGTGGCCTCTTTCGCCAGGCGGTCAACATGTTTATTGCCCGGGATACTGACATGACCGGGGGTCCACACAAAGACCACAGAGCGGCCGCAACGGGCAAGAGTATGCAGGGACTCATGGATAGCCATCACCAGACGAGAACGAGGGAAACACTGGTCGAGAGCTCGTAAGCTGCTCAGGGAATCGCTACAGATCACGAAGGACTCACCTGAGCAGGAGCGGATATACTCTAGGGCACGAATGATGGCGACCAGCTCAGCAGTGTAAACGCTGCAGCCATCCGGCAAGGAACATTGTTCGGAATGGTCCCCTAGAGTTAGCGCATAACTGACACGACCAGCAACCATCGAACCATCAGTGTATACAACGCCAGAGCCCTGATACGTGGCCAGGATGGAATAAAAGCGGCGGCGGAAGGCCTCTGGAGGGACTGAGTCCTTCGGGCCCTGTGCCAAGTCAAGCCGAAGGCAAGGGCGAGGAACAAACCATGGGGGTGTACGCAAAGTGGCCCGGAAAGGAGGTGGAACAGTGAAAACCCTAAGCCTGGAGAGAAGCTCTTTGACGCGGACCGCGATCGTACAACCTGACCGGGGCCGACGTTCTGGCAGATGGACGACCGATTGCGGGAACAGGAGACGATAGTTTGGGTGCCCGGGCAAGCTAAAAACATGGGCAGCATAAGCGGCCAGCAAACGTTGGCTCCGTAACTACAGGGGAGGGACACCTGCCTCCACCAGTATGCTCTCCACAGGGCTGGTCCGGAAGGCACCAGTGGCAAGTCGTATTCCGCTGTGTAAGATTGGGTCCAGCACCCGCAACACAGACAGGGATGCTGAGCCATAAGCCAAGCTCCCATAATCCAGACGAGACTGGATTAACACCTGGTAGAGCTGTAACAGGGTAGATCGGTCGGCTCCCCAGCTGGTGTGGCTCAAGCATCACAGAGCATTTAGATGCCGCCAACACGCCTGTTTAAGCTGCCGAATATGAGGCAGCCAAGTCAACCGAGCATCAAAAACTACACCCAAAAACCTGTGGGTCTCCACCACAGCAAGAAGTTCGTTGTCAAGATAAAGCCGTGGCTCAGGATGGACCGTCCGGCGCCGGCAGAAATGCATAACGCGGGTCTTGGCAGCCGAAAACTGAAAACCGTGCGCTACAGCCCAAGACTGCGCCCAGCGGATTGCGCCCTGTGGCTGATGTTCAGCAGCTGCAATGCCAATAGAGCTGTAGTAAAGGCAGAAGTCGTCAGCTTACAGGGAAGCGGAGACAGAATTTCCCATGGCCGCAGGGAGCCCGTTAATGGCTATTAAAAACAGGCAGACACTTAAAACAGAACCCTGAGGCACGCCGTTCTCCTGGACTTGGGAGGAACTATATGAGGCCGCGATTTGCACGCGGAAGGTACGATACGACAGAAAATTGCGGATAAAGATCGGCAGAGGGCCCCGAAGACCCCATCCATGAAGCGTAGAAAGGATGTGATGACGCCATGTCGTATCGTACGCCTTCCGCATGTCGAAAAAGACAGCGACCAGGTGCTGACGGCGGGCAAAGGCAGTACGGATGGCCGACTCCAGGCTCACCAGATTGTCGGCGGCGGAGCGGCCCTTACGGAACCCACCCTGAGACGGAGCTAGAAGGCCCCGAGACTCCAGTACCCAGTTCAACCGCCGGCTCACCATCCGTTCAAGCAACTTGCAAAGAACGTTGGTGAGACTAATGGGACGGTAGCTGTCCACCTCCAAAGGGTTCTTGCCGGTTTTCAGGATGGGGATAACAATACTTTCCCGCCATTGCGACGGAAACTCACCCTCAACCCAAATACGGTTGTAAAGGTCGAGGAGCCGTCGCTGGCAGTCCACTGAAAGGCGTTTCAGCATCTGACAGTGGATGCGATCTGGCCCAGGAGCGGAATCAGGGCAAACGGCTAGGGCACTGCGAAATTCCCACTCACTGAATGGAACATTGTATGATTCTGGATGGTGGGTGCGAAACGAAAGGCTCCGACGTTCCATCCGCTCTTTAATGGAGCGGAAGGCCACTGGTTAATTAGCAGAACCGGAACTCAGAGCAAAATGCTCTGCGAAGCGGTTGGCAATTACGTCGGAGTTAGTACAAACTGCTCCATTCAGTGAGAGCGCAGGGACGCTGACAGGGGTCCGATAGCCATAGAGGCGGCAGATTGTGGCCCAGACCTGCGATGGAGAGACATGGAGGCCAATGGTGGACACATACCGCTCCCAGCACTCCTGCTTGCTTTGGCGGATAAGGCGGCGGGCCCGCGCACGCAGCCGTTTGAAGGTGATGAGTTGTTCAATGCAGGGATGTCGCTTGTGACGCTGTAGCGCCCGCCGGCGATCTTTAATCGCCTCAGCGATCACAGGCGACCACCAAGGCACAGTCCGCCGCCGAGGGGACCCAGAAGAACTGGGAATGGCAGATTCGGCGGCAGTAACGATGCCGGTGGTGACCGATTGAACCACCGCATCAATACTGTTTTTCATGCCAGACGACACTTCACTGGTAATATCTTCTGGACCTTCTTACAGACTGACGCATATGTCCAAGTTCGATAGGCCATGGGGATGGAGAGGCAGCAACGGCTTTCCTCCTGGTCGGTACAGCAGCGATCTCCGGTTCGACTATTGGTCGCACCAGGTCCTCGGCGTATCCGTCCAAGTTTTCGTCACCCTCTGGCAGTGGAGGAATTTCACACTCGCGAGCCAGGCATTCCAAATCAGTTTTATTGAAGTTAAATTGAACCTTCCGCCCCATGTCCCAGCGGCTTTCCCTGCCGCTCAAAGAGAACATCAGGTTGTGGTCACTTTTTGTGCCCTGATCAAGAATTCTCCAATCCCTAATGTTGCCAATGACGCTGGGCGTCGCTAGCGTTACATCTATATTAGTGGTGGCTGCACCTCTACCCCTATAGGTGTGGGGATTCCCAGGTCTATTTACAACAACAAGTTGTGGGGCCATGCTCTTTGGCTCTCTCTCCATTTGCGTCTCAAATGCCACTGAACCATTGGGGGGATTTAGCAGTCTTGTCTGATGTTACCTTGTGCCCCTGCAAAGCCATGGTGGCTCGTGTGAGGTGATCCAGGAAGTCTTCAAAATTACTTCCATATTCGAAGTACATATTCACGATATACACTAGTCTGGCAGATGGTTGAAGTTCCATGACGTTGCAGTAGCTATCTGACAATTGTGAGAGAACTGTGACACGATATTGACTACAGTTTTCAGGCACTCAGTCCGGAACCGCGGGACTGCTACGGTCGCAGGTTCGAATCCTGCCTCGGGCATGGATGTGTGTCATGTACTTAGGTTAGTTAGTAGTTCTAAGTTCTAGGGGACTGATGACCACAGATGTTAAGTCCCATAGTGCTCAGAGCCATTTGAACGATTTTTGACTACAGTTAGTGCTGCTTTTGGTTCTTTCCCAATACTTACCTACCAAGTGGCATTCATAAAAGAAATCCGCTCAGCTTGGGAGTATGTCTCCTGTAGGCAGACTACATCCAGCCTCTGCTCCTATACCACCCTCCGTAGCTTCTGCATCACCAGTCGACTATCGTGTGAGTTGTTTTGTCCGATGTTTATTTCGAAAGGCATTATGGAAAGTATGTCTGTACATTGCACTCGAGCCAGTTCTTTTTCCAGTCTAGTGAAATAAACCCATTCGCTAACAATGACTGTATGTAAATTTCGTCTAGATCGAATCTTTCATCTCTTCTTTCAAAGACTTTCTTGACAAGGTAACGTGGGGCTCCGGAGTCGGCGGGGAGATTCATCGACTTTAACTGTATTCTGTCCACAGCCTCATTGTCGAGGTGACCTTTCTTCCACACTTGTGGCCAACGCGAACGACATGTCTTAGGGCAGTTGTCAGGACAACCAGCTGCTCCACTCTCTAGAGCTGCACCGCATGCTCTGGATTGGGGTATACCCTTCTTGGGTAAGCGCCCAGACCTCTTACTTGTGGCACTTCCTCCTTTGACGCCGTGTTGGTTACAGTACTGTCTTGTATTGGTTTTGTGGCTGTCCCATGTGCACAGGTGAGGTATTGCTTATTGTGCCTGCTCTGGAGCGGTTGTCCAACAGCTCGGTGCCCTGGATCACCACTGTCCAGCCTACCACCTCCGGTCGTCCCACATGTCTCTCTGCTTCATCTGTCTGACAGTGGGGAGGGGGGGGGGCGACGGCAGCCTGAGCCAAGGGCTGAGTCTGAGTGCAAGCATCAACCATTATTACTCATCGAGCTCTCGCTTTCGAAAGTGACTTCAAAAAATCTTTAAACTTGCACGCCCTCTCAGCATCCCTCCTCCTTTTAGACTTATTCCCATCCTAGTCACGATAATGGCCTCAGCCATAATCAGTTTGGGATATCAGACGTTGTTCTAGCATTTTGTAAGTGGGGAGGTCCTCCCAGTGGCCCCGCAGGTCTTCTTGCCCCTTCGAGTACACTGAATGCATACACCGGATTTCTTGCAGCAGATGACGTATGCATGATGGTTAATTCTCCCGAATATCTCCAAGCATACATGAACCTGCTAAATGAGTCCTGAAGAAAATTTGGTTTAGTCATAAGCATCACCAAGACGAAAGTCCTTCAACAACCACTTAGGGGTTCCAATACAGACGACTGCAGTATTAAGTTGGACAACAAACATTTGGGAAAAGTGTCACACTTTAAATATCTAGGTAGCCAAATTAGAAGCCATAACAGCCTGACAACAGAAATTGCAGCTCGTATAGCCAATGCAGCCTCAGTTTTCGGCAAACTGAACCACCGAGTGTGGGAATCACATGATCTGAACACTACAAACTAAAATTGAGGTCTACAAAGCAATAATTTTACCAACTTTACTTTACGCCTCGGAAACCTGGTGCTGTTATAAAGCTGACATTAGGAGGCTAGACACCTTTCATCTTCGCTGCCTGAGATCAATTCTCCGCATGAAATGGGAAGACCGTGTTCCAAACACGGACATTTTGCGTCGCGTGAAACTGCCTGGCATTGAAGCTCTCTTAATGAAACACCAACTGAGATGGAGTGGCCGTATCATACGCATGGACGACAGTAGACTTACCAAAGTGGTGTTCTACTCAGAGCTTTCATGTGGAAAGTGGCGGCTAGGTGACCAACATCTACGATATAAAGACACCATCAAACGCCTCCTCACAGCCTGTGGCATTCCGAGCAAACGTTGGGAGGAGCTTGCATTGCACCGATCAGAGTGGCGCTCTACTGTACACACGAGTGTGGAACAATTTGAGCATATATGCCTAAAGAGCCTGGACGATAAACGAAAGCTCCGCAAATCTAAGCCCAAGCCTAATTACATCTAAACGTATAACACCACTGGGCAACTGTATTGCACTTCGTGCTACCGGATCTTCAAAGCAAAGCTCGGTTTTGCAAGCCACATCCGAGTCGGACACGGCGAGAAGGACACGATGATGATGTGGTCCTCAGCACCGCACTTGGAGCACGCCGACCTCCTGCTGCAGTCCATGTGAACGTGACCAACGTCCCAGCAGTTGTGGCAGGGAGGTACCACTAGGTAGTCTTTCACTTTTAGCGCATGAATCCTCCTTAAAAGTGTCAATGTCCATAATGTTAAGATTCTGTTGGTACAAAGTCTAGTATAGGTCCTCCTCCCTCAAAGACGTTGGAACGTCATATAGGATAACTAGCGGGTTACGCTTTTTGGGGGGTTCGCATTTCACTGTCTTACATAGTTTTTGATTACTCAATAACTTGTTGTTACCATCTTCAGTAGTAACATCAACTATCACCACGCTCTTGCTTGCTTTTACTCTATTTATCTTGATATTTTCTCGCGCCGGATTTACTGTGGTGGTAAATGTTTCTTGCACCTTTTTAATGTCTTGGCCCGGCATGGGCCTCAGAAAGACCGCCGTGTCCGGTCGTTTGGAAACTTTAGCTACAGCCTCTTTTGTCGTTTGGGCCTTTGGTGCCGCCTGCGCGGACACGCCAGCCCACGCTTTCACTGGTTGCTTTCGTAGCCTATCATTTTCTTTTTCAGGTGCCTCGTGCGGCCTTGTATCTTCGCATTTGCAATAGCCCATTTTTTTCTTTTTTTGATTTTGTTTTTTGTGAGTATATTCCCTACGTCCACTTCGCCTTCATATTCGTTTAACTGTGCTCTTAGTCCTCCTCGATAGCTGCGCGGCCAGTGTCAGTGGTTGCTAAGCGAAGGGGCACGGGTTCGATTCCTTCTCAGGTTGCAGATTTTCTCTGCTTGGGAACTGGATGTTGTATTGCCCTTACTTTCGTATCGTCATAATTGACATTATTATTGAGATGAATGAATGACCACGGCCCGAAAGCCAATAAACTGAAGAAGAAAAAGTGTGCTCTTGCTAGGGCGCTTATTTTGTTTCTACGGTGTCCAGGTGTGTCCCACGTGAAAGTACAGTGACTTTGTCGTATGATACGTCGACCTGTTATGTACAGCTCAGTTCTCTGGAAATCCACGATTGGTTGGTAGATACTTCTGGACTGACTTCGAACCAGGTACATACAGCGTACTTGGCATCGAACTTTATGTATTCGTTGTTGAACTTGTGAATTCCTTACAGGTAGAAAATTACTGCTGAAACATGGTTCCCAGCTACCTTTCCGTCACAGGGCTGGTTCAGTTATGGTACACTCCTTCTTGTCAACGCTGTCGTTGAATACACGAATGCTGGTGTGCTCAGCCTGCCTCCTGCGGAAGATGGTGTTTACCTGAAAGACTTTTTGCATAAATGTAGAAAGGTTAAAAGCATTCGCCTTGAACGGTGATCCAGCCGGCACAGACTTGAATGTTACAGTGGGATTCGTCCAGTAGAAATGCGGATGAAACAGACTATCCAGACTCATTAACAAGTACGTGGCCAGGTGACGACAAGGTTTTTATCTAAAGAGAGTGCTCATCTTCGAACGAATTGTTCGACAAAGGTTTTTGTTTTGTGAGCTTCTCTTGAACAGCGGCGTAAGTTAACGGTGGCGGACCTCGTCCCCAGTGGAACTGAGTCAGGGGCTGCTAATGACGCCCACGGGAAGCATTTGAATTTCGCTACGGGTGATTTTCCACCGTGACGACCGAAGATGGTTTCCGATGTCATTGCCGATCGCACGGATGCTGAAGTGATCCAAAACAAGAGGCGCCGTACACAGGATGGGGATGCTGTTGAAGCCGCTCCCCTGTCCTGCCCTTTCCCCCCCCCCCCCCTCTCCTCTGTGAGGTAACGGGCGAGTTGTGCCGCTCTGGAAATGTTTGGAATTGGGGCGGCCGCACAGGACGCTCGTCAAAGCCGGGGCGCGGCAGCCAACACGTGGTGCCAAACGTTAGCCGGATGAGAGGGTTAGCCCCAGCGCGTGGTCCAGCCGCGTGGCTGGGAATTGCGCTGTGACGAGGTCGGAGCTTTGTGTCGATGAAGGAGATGCCTATGTCGGGAGTGCCAAAGATGGCGGACTTTGTGAAACCATCATGGCAGACACTTCACAGTTCGTATAGAAATTCATAATAGCCAGATGAATCATGATACCTCAAAAAGAAACATATACATTACTATTATTTGCACGACGATTCTGATAGTGTAATCAGATTTTCAATATGTTTATTATTTTAAAGTATAGTAGCTAACGGTAAATTATGCAAGTAACACCCAGCAAATAATTTCCAAAGTCTAAACGCGTCATCCGATTTTCGTCGATCTACGTGTCTTTAGAAAGCTGTTAGTGTAAACCTAAATTATTGGCATAAATTACAGGGATGTAACTTGAATAGTACATGAGTTATTGGCAGTCAAAGTGGCCGGTTACTATCGATCGCGTCAGGCTACAAGTACTCCACAGTTACGCGAAGAAACGGTAGCAGTATGCTTATAAATACATTGATTCATCTATGTCTTTGTTAATATCCGAAGACGAAGAAACTGGTCAATTATTTACTGTGTTTTAGAAAGCACAGAGACATTAGGCTTCTGGCCGACCTTTTGCTTCTTTTCTTTTGATATGTTTATTTAATAATGTGTGTTAGAGCGTGTTTATGGTCCAGCCGTAGGAATATTTATTTAATTATTTAAATGTAAAACCAGTATTTAGAAAGTGTTTCGTTATGTTCGTGAATGTGCGTTCGCTTGAAGAAATGGTGGGAGCGCTCTAGCTAATCACAGCGCTCGTGAATGGGGGGACTGGATGGAAGTGGGAGGAGACAACGGTTTCTGGAGAGGACACGAGGTAGTCCGGAGAGTACGGCAGAGGACACGGAAAGTGCTGGACGTGAAGGCGCGGCGGACAGTCGCGGCAGAGAGACTTGGAAACTGTGGAGCGGCTTGCGCGTGGTCGCGAGAGAGAGAGAAGTACTTCGGAGTGCCGACTTGTGCACTTGTGAGATTTCGGTGGCTTCTACAGTGAAGACATAGTGTGCGTTTAGAAGTGAATATCTCGCGAGCTGTGTTGTCGATCATAACTAATTACGTGCTGTAGGAATCTATTGTTTCCCTGTTATTCAGCTTATATTTTGTTTAATTGCTGGACCATCGACACCAATAACTGTTTTGCAGAAATACACCGCATTCTCAAAAGTACTTCTAGTACCGTACTCATCATTTAAAGTCGTTAAGATAGTACCTGCAGATGTCATTTAATTGCAATCTTTCATTTGTAAATTTATTTGTTATTTTCATAATTCGCAATTGCCGAGTGATAGAAACCTTCGACCATTCGATTCATGTGAATATTCATATTGTATACTGTAGACTCAGCAGTATTTGCCTGTAATGCGGCAACTACGTATCCCAGCCCCTACACAACGAAACCAGCCAAACCTTGTAATATTTCAACGCTGAGTCGGAGGGTGCGTAGTCGTTTCGAAAGCACGCATGCTGAGCATCGAACATCTGCTGAATCTCTGGCTGCTGTCGGGGCTGTTAGGCCAACGGTTGAGATGGAGGGTCCTGGCGATCCTTCCATTTCCGCCGATGTTTCCTCTGAACCTCACCAGCGGTCACAAGATTCGGTCGTCGCCTGTTCCGTTCGTTCCATCTGTGGAGTCACAGGAGGCGCCTGTTTCCTTGGCTAGTACTGCCTGCGGCGGCTCTATTTCCACGCTCTCAGAAAAGCCGCACTCGGTGGTAGTTCCGCACGGCCGGTCTCCAGCGACGGCTTGTGTGCCGTCTGATTGTCCTGTCGTCGTGGGTCGGTCACTTTCGCTGCAGACAGCCTCCGATTCAGGCCCGGAAATGACTGGCGTGATCTAACCTGCCACCTCGCTGGCGTCGGATGATAACGTGCCACACGTTGCAAACAATAACAGAAACGTAAAGTTTCGACAGGACGCGGTACTAGCCCTCTCACTAGATTCCTCCATAGCTGCGATGATGGATTGTGAGAGTCGGAGGGTGGAGTAAGTTGCGTTTCTTTTTTTTTTTTCCTTTGCCTTTTTCACTGATTCTATTCTGATTGATGACTCAAGCTTACACGTTATTACATTAAATGTTGATAGAGTTGTATCACATTTACGTTTGGCTCCTTTGCCTCATTTCACTTATGACTTATTTTACAAGAAGTTTTATTCACCAGTTTAGCTGTGTCTCGATTTCACTGTTTTTAAAATGGCTCCTGAATGTGAGTCGGGTACCGCCCTTTCCTTTCGCGGGGGTATTCCCATTGCCGATATTGAAATACCTGATTCTGGTAGCGGATAGGGTGTCGTATTTTTGACCTTTACTTGGTTGTTTTATGTACAGTCTGGTTCGGGTCATACAGGCGAGCGTTCGAATATTTACAAAGAGGAGGTTGTCTATCTTTTGCGCAAGAGTCGTCGGTGTGTCATTCTTGGTAGCGATCATAACTCTGTTTTACGTCCTAGCAATCATTCTTCACATTATAATTTTTGTTGTGAATTAAGTGAACTGGCTCATGCGGTGCGTCTGCGTGACGTGTGTGAGCGGAAATATCCCACCCTGGTTGGATAAAGGTTCTTGTAGCAGTATCGACACGTTTTATTCGTCCAAAATGGCTCTGAGAACTATGGGACTTAAACAGCTGAGGTCATCAGTCCCCTAGAACTTAGAACAACTTAAACCCAACTAACCTAAGGACATTACACACATCCATGCCCGAGGCAGTATTCTAACCTGCAACCGTAGCGGTCGCGCGGTTCCAGACTGAAGCGCCTAGAACAGCTCGGCCACTCCGGCCGGCGTTTTATTTGTCTGATTGTTTATGTGACAGGTTCCCCGTTTCCTTTTGTGACCACTGTGCTGTGGCGGCTACTGTAAACATGTAACGGCGACCTGAAAAAGTGTTTTGGGCACAATGGATGCTGAACCTGTCTCAGCTCACGGATAGCTCGCTGGATGGTGCGGCTGGCGCCGTGTGGGGGCGTTGTCTCCGCTCCGCTTTGGGTTATGCTCTGCTGCTGGACTGGTGGACCGATCTAGCGAAGCCGAAGCTCCGTCGGTCCTTAACCCTCTACTGCACGACTTTTTTTTGGGGGTGGGGGGGGGTTGGGGACCAGTTTAAGTGAAATAATTTCTGCGATTATGGTCACAAAATACACAGAAATTTGGATTTATTCATGTTTTAGGTTTGTTGCCACATAACAACAAACAGAAAATATTGATTAATCATTAATCGTTCGGTTACGCAGACATGTAAACATAATCTGTGCTATCATTAAGAATTATTTTACGTACCTTAGAAATCTGGTATATGCGATCTCAGTGGTAGAAATAAGTCATTCTTTCACCTGCTTTGAGTGTTTGAGTGTTTTTACGTAGACTCGACCTTCAGCAAAGATTATAGATTTTACAACTGTTTCTGCCAACATAATGACGCTAAGCAGAGTAAAGCTCGATGGAGTCAGATGGCAAGATCATGCGTATGCTAGTGATTTCCTTAATATTTGGCACAAATTTACAGTTTGTTGTGAAATGACAAAATCATTCAATAGAGGGTCAATATCATACCGTGTTGTTCGAGCGAGGAAAACGTACGGATTTTGAACTCCAGCGGGTAACACCCCTCTACGGATCCAAGACATTCGTGGAATTAAGCAAAGCCGCTGCAGCTGAAGCGGCATCAGATGGGGGGGGTTTGCAGACGGAATTTAAACCTCGCTCGCTTGTTGAAAGGGAACTGACGTCACTGTGCCGCGACGTCGTGGATCCTTCGCAGTTGCTGCAGGTCGCCAGCTGAGAAAACTGATGCTGGTCACTCTCTCCGCCAATACTGCATACAAGATAACTGTGTAGGGACCCTTTCCCGATAATTGTGATGGAGCCCTAAGTGAGAGCATCACGCCTGCTCAGAACGTTGATGTCTGTTCTTACTGCTGCTTCTCCCTCCCGCATATCACCTGTCTCGGACGATCACCTTCAAGAGTTTTACGCCCGTTTTTGGCCCCTCACAGGTTCCAGGTTTACACCTATGTTAAACCAAGTTATGAAATCTGCCGGCCGATTGTAAGATGGGCAAAGTAGTATTTATATCGAAGCAATCTGGCTGCGTCACTCTGGATTATTTTCATCCTCTCACTTTGCTTAATTTTGATTACAAAACTGTTGCGAGGGCACTCAATAGCAGCTTACCTTCTCTGCTGGCGAGCACCGTTGGGGAGCCACACAGATGCCTTGCTGGTCTCTCGATTTTAACTCCAATTGCGGAGTACTGGAATATGATTTCAGCTGCTGCAGTTTCTTCTGTTCCCTGCGCCCTTGCTTTTCCGGATTTTAACAAGGCATTGACCGTGGTTCTCATAGTTATTCGATCAGAGTGTGGAATATAATCGACTTTACCCCTGAGGCCTCTGTAGTTCTTACCCACAAGTTTCAGGGCGTTTCGGCGAAGAAATTTCTCAATGGGCAGCAGACGCAGGTGATCGCGATCGGTCGGTCTGTATCGCAGGGCAGCCCTCTTTTCATGCCCTCACTTCGAAACCCCTGCTTGGCTTCACTTACTTTTTGGTCCACCCCTCACGGTTCAGGCTTATGCCGACGATGTGGTGGTTCCCTTCCGCCGCAGTGAGGAGTTTGCCTTGTTAACGGCGGCGTTAGATGATTACTGTCGAGCCACTGCTGCACACCTGAATATGGCGAAAGTAAAATTCTCACGCTTCGGGGCTTCGACGATGTTGCTGTTCCGTGGGCTGTTGTTGTAGACTAGTATACGTCATTGGTGGTCATCGTCGATTGTTGCCCTCTTAAAATGGCGACACGTATCTGGAAAACAGTAACTGACAAATTCCAAGGGGCCATACTGGATCACGAGCAGTGCGAAGTTACAATTCTCCATAAAGTTCACATTTTGGATAAATATATGTTGTGTAAGGCATTGTACATGGTCCAATTGCTCTCACTCCCTGTGACGATAGCAAAACAATTGAGGCAGTTGTCTGGGGGGTCTTTGTACAACCGTTACATATAGGTTGCGCTATGGGATCACGACCAAACGACGTATCTTAGGGTGTTTGGGGCTTTCTGATATTAATACCAAAGCTTCTGCTTTATACATTCGACGCAATGTTTCGCTTATCGCCCAGGAGGCACTTACTTTTAGTGCTCAGCTGTTCACACTTGTGCGTGCGCCGAGTCTTCCTCCGCCTGCTGATGTTGGTCGCGTCAGTTTCTAACTACGGCACATTAAGAAATTTAATTTGCCTTGCCGTGAGCTATGTGGATACTGATGTACTGCAGTGCCCGGCACCCACAACCTGATCGCTGCTCTCCTGCTGGTAGGGGGTGGTCTGTACCAGCCCCACAGGTCTACAGTCGCCGCGGGTCTCCTGGAAGAGAGACTGCAACACCGTTAGTTCCGCAGCTCATTCCGTGGTAGCGCACTCTCCTCGGTACAGAGTCGTAAATAATTTCATCCCCACTAATGAACGTTTGCACTGAATTGGGGTCAGTGACACTGACACATGTAGGAAGCGGACTCTTACTGAGCCATCCAGCAGCGATTTACCTGGTGCGGGTGTTTGGCTCCGGAAACAGTTGGTTTTCCTAACCAGATCTCTGGACACCGCCTCCACCACTGACATTTTCCTGTAGCCTGCAACTTCTGCTTCGTCATTTTGCATACTTTGTGGTAGCTGGTGTTGGTATTTTCTGCACACCAGCGCAGGCTGCAGGTTCCCCGCCAACATGCACACGCTTACGTTTTGCCGGCAGGACGTTGGCTGAGGTCGGATGTGGGTGGCGGAGGCGTGGCATGGCACGATCAGTTGCACAACTGCATAAAAACGAGACTACTTGACTTACAGTACTGGCAGACGGGTAGTGGGGGAAAAGAATGGAAGCATGCTAGGCCCACAACCCAGAGGTTCGTGTGTCGTAACCACGCTCTCCTGAAATTCATTCTTGCTCTACCCATTTTTGCCCCAGTGTCAAGAAACCTTTAACTTTATTCAAAGAAGAGCTTTCGGTTCTTCCTGATGAAGAGTTTTTATATTTTTTTCGCTAAGAAAAGTTTTAAATCTTCTAATCAGAACATAAAATAGTGCAGGCTGGAGTGGCCAAGCGGTTCTAGGCGCTATAGTCATGAACCGCGCGACCGCTACGGTCGCAGGTTCGAATCCTGCCGTGGGCATGGATGTGTGTGATGTCCTTAGGTCAGTTAGGTTTAAGTAGTTCTAAGTTCTAGGGGACTGATGACCTCAGATGTTAAGTCCCATAGTGCTCAGAGCCATTTGAACCAACCATACAATAGTTTTTTTCCAAGTAGAGGTTTTAGTTATTTCCAAAGCAGAATTTTTTCGTTTATTCCGAAGAGGAGTTTCAGTTTCTTTTCTGAAAAACGTTTTCAGTGCTTTTGGCGTAGGGTTATGGTATTTTGTCGAAGAGCTTTAATAATTTGAAAATTTATGAATTTATCGCAGAGAAGTCATTAGTTTTTCCAAGAGCAGTTTCTCTACGACAAAAAAAGGGGAGACGGGCGTTTGGCAGATCGTTAGTTTGTAGTACCAATCGTCCCTGGTTCGAGTCCTGGTTTTTCCCACTGTTTATATTGTAGTACACTTGAAATTGTTGCATGGGAGAACTTTTTCCTGACACGCAAAAGGACTGTTCGGAGTTTTTAGCAGTATTCTGTTGGCAGTCTACTTTCGCTTCTTTTATTTGAAAGTAACAAATCTATAGAGCACATTTGTTGTTTCACAGAAAAACGCAAACAATCGGAAGTATTAATAGTGACAATAATAATAAGAAGAAGAATAAGGACAAGAAAATAATTGACTGCTAGATAGCAGCTCCGCCGTAAATCTATAAACTACGAACAGCCCTTTTACATCCCAGAAACATGTTGTTCAATGTAACCGCCTCACAAGTACTGCATTTCAAAAACTAGCAGGACCAGGTGTCCAACCGAGACCCTTAGTACGACCAACCTAGCCTCTACCACTTCCGAACGGTAGCTCGACACAACTGCCGCTCGCAGTTATGCTTTTCGTCTGCTCCTTAGATCACGTGGTACTTGTTACTTACAGTTTACGCACGTTCTCCTTGACGACAGGTTGGTACTATACCGATGTACAACGTTTCCTACCGATCTGACTGTCTCACATCTGGAGGTTTGGGTGCAAGCGGGAAACGCAGAAAATGAAGATGGGCCGACAAAATGAATATTTCAGTTATACAGACGCACGTTGATGAATATGTGTATTTAAATTTGTCAATATGCAGCTAAAGCAGAAAGCGTAGGGAAGTCCTGCCATAGATGTTAGCACTAATGTACGACTTTTCCTGTCATACCTGGTAACGGAATGTAAGATTGTCCTTGCGAGAATGACGCACTACCGGACCCGCCGCAGCACGTAAAAGCACCTGCAAGGAACACAACGTGTTTTATTATCATACAATCATATCTTCTTTAGATATTCTATAGACAAGGGAAACTGGTTTGCAAAGCGGATCGACATTTAGAGCAGGATGTAGATTGTGTCAATAGGATACTAACCAGCCTTCGTGTTCTTGGGGAAGCGTTGCTACCTGGTAAAATAGGATTTGAATCAGTAGGCGAGATGGCCATACGTGTGCGTCTTATGATATATGGTTTATGAAATTGATATCCGTAAAATAAGAACTGTACCGGAAGAGTGACTGCGTAGCTGAGTGGCAAAGTTCTTTGAACATAATTATTTTTCCAGACACAGCTTGGACTCTTCATACAAGTACTGAAGTAAGGCTTTCACCAAAGGAACAAATACTTCCATTCAGGAGAATGGTAGACACAAAGGTTTGTGAACTCTGATATAACTGGAGAAATGGTTCCGATAGATCCAAACACCAAGCAGCGAACGCGTTTCCGCAGACACGCGATACCGTGACGTGATGTGTAACTGCAACGCTGTCGGCGGACCCAGACCAGACCCGTGCGCCGGCGTTTCTGGCAGGAGAGGCCCGCGGGACGGCGCTGAACGGCCACACCGCTGGTCGCCGCCCTGCAGCAGTCTGTTCCCAAAGCTCTCCCACGGCAGTCTCCGGGTGGCCTCGCTGGAAAATCCTCTCCAGTTTCCGTCGGCGAAAGTGCTACAGTAACAGTTCAAAAATACTGCGAAGATCGGAAAGTCACGCCGCGATCAAATACTCCAGTTTCCTCAGATGCAACACAGCTTATTCACTCTCTTCGCTAAATCCGTTATTCTGATCAACGCCGTTACTCTGTTGAACACCTGCTCTAGGTAACTGTCAGATTCACGATATAGTGTAACGCATCCACTAAGTATGATACAGCCGTTGGCACTACGACAGTACGTAATGTTAGTGCCGAGTGTAGCTGTTCTTCCAAACAGCAGTCCATACGAGCAAACCAGTTACGTCTTCACATGCGGTTACTCGTGCTTTAGGCTCTTGGAGTATTCACGACTCTGTCTGGAAAAGAATGGCTCACTGTAGTCATAGGGTCGAGGGACGCATGTCTGCTTTCATGCCCCGCAGCTAATTCACTGCAAATAATAACCTGTAGCTGTGATTCTGTACACAAATAATCTCTGCACTGGCTAGAATTGCGACTCAATAAACTACATAGAAATATAAAATAAAAGATAAACGAATAATTTAACAAAGGGGTTCTATGCTAATGTCTGTAATTGACGTAGACGACAGTGACTTATGTTGATTAACTTCTATTCAAGAAAGAACATCTCAAGCAAACGGAAAGTGGTACTACGATATTCAGTTGAAATGCACACAGAAAATTTCCTTATCAAATGCAGCAAAGTTACGTTGAGAGCATTACGACAATGGTAGCAAAAACCTCAAAGTGAATACTCGTCAAAGACTCGCGAAAAGTCCATTTCCTAATCACAATCCAAGAAAACTTCTCCAAATTCACAAATTAACGCGCACGATACGAATAATAATAACTCATAGTCTGTTATTAGTTCCGTAGACCAAGCGTCAAAAGTTAGAATCGTACGTTGGAGCACATTCAGACCTCTCGAAATATAAAGACATTGAAAAAGTTAGAGTATTCTATCGGCCGTTCCCCGCCCAGAAAAAATGTGATCAAAAGTATCCGGACATCTGCGTGAAAATTACTTACAAGTTCGTGGCGCCCTCCATCGGTAATGCTGGAATTTAGTATGGTGTTGACCCACTCATAGCCTTGATGACAGCTTCCACTCTCGCAGGCACACGTTCAACCAGGTGCTGGAAGGATTCTTGGGGAATGGCAGCCCAGCCGGCCAGGTGGCCGAGCGGTTCTAGGCGCTACAGTCTGGAACTGCGCTGCTGCTACGGTTGCAGGTTCGAATCCTGCCTCGGGCATGGATGTGTGTGATGTCCTTAGGTTAGTTAGGTTTAAGTAGTTCTAAGTTCTAGGCGACTAATGACATCAGAAGTTAAGTCCCATAGCGCTCAGAGCAATTTGAACCATTTGAATGGCACTCCATTCTTCATGCAGTGCTGCACTGAGGAGAGGTATCGATGTCGGTCCATGAGACCTAGCACAAAGTCGGCGCTCTAAAACATCCCAAACGTGTTCTATAGGATTCAGGTCAGCAGTCTGTGCAGGCCAGTCCATTACAGGGATGTTATTGTCGTGTAACCACTCCGCCACAGGCCGTGCATTATGAACAGGTGCTCGATCGTGTAGGAAGATGAAATCGCCTTCCACGAATTGCTCTTCAACAGTGGGAAGCAATAATGTGCTTAAAACATCAATGTAGGACTGTTCTGTGATAGTGCCACGCAAAACAGCAAGGGGTGCAAGCCCCTTCATGAAAAACTCGACCACATCATAACACCACCGCCTCCGAATTTTACGAGGGCACTACACACGCTGGCAGATGACGTTCACCGGGCATTCGCCATATCCACACCCCGGCATCGAATCCCCACATTGTCTACCGTGATTCGTCACTCCACACAACGTTGTTCCACTGTTCAATCGTCGAATCTTTACGCTCTTTACACCAAGCGAGGCGTCGTTTGCTATTTACCGGCGTGATGCGTGGCTTCTGAGCAGCCGCTCGACCGTAAAATCTTTGTTTTCTCGCCTCTCTCCTAACTGTCATAGTACTTGCAGTGGACCCTGATGCAGTTTGGAAGTCCTTTGTGATGGTGTGGGTAGACGTATGCCTATTACACATTATGGCCTCTTGAACTGTCGGCGGTCTCTGTCAGTGAACAGACGAGGATTGCCTGTACGCTTTTGTGCTGTACGTGTCCCTTCACGTTTGCACTTCACAATCACATCGAAAACAGTGGACCTAGGGATGTTTAGGAGTGTGGAAATCTCGTGTACAGACGTATGACAGAAGTGACACCCAAGAACCTGACCATGTTCGAACTCCGAGAGTTCCGGGGAACGCCCCATACTGGTCTCTCACGATGTTTGATGACTACCGAGATCGCTGACACGGATTATCTGGCAGTAGATGGTAGCAAAATTGACGTAATATGAAAAACGTATGTTTTTTGTGGTGTCCTGATAGTTTTGATTACATAGTGTATATGAGTGAAGCGCGCACGTTGTTCCAGACAGGTCTGCCTTCTTCCAGGACTCGCCAAAAGTGGCCAGAATGGCTCCCTTGAGCTCCTCACTCGAAAAGTTTCAGTCTCCACTTGACTCTCGTAGTGTTCTGCTACTGTCTTCTCCATTGGCTGAAGGCGACGTCGTCCTTCAGCCCTACAGAAACGATTTGACAACCTGACCACTTTCCCACACTAAACTAACGTATTAGAGATCTATTTAACTGAAAGAAATACTATAAGGAATCGACTACATTCATATCATTTGCAATGAATGCAAGTGATAGTTTGTTCCTAAATAAATAAGCTAGTGTTCTTTCACACGTGCGCTCACGATAAATATTATTTACACAATTATTTGTGCATTCGTGATTGAACCGTCTTTTCGTTCTCTTTTTAATTGTGCTGTCCGTAATACATGCGACTGACGACTTTTAAATTAGCAGTTTTTTAATAACGCTTGTGTTCAACATTTAAATAAAGTTACTGGGATAACAGTAAACCATTCAATAAATAAAAACACACGTATGAAAAAAACATAAAGTATTCGTGCTGCATTCATTGTGGAGAATACGATGTCCTGACAAACAGTTGCGTAATAAATGAGATATAAAAGACATAATAAATCGAGAAATAAAATAGATACAGATATGTAGCTTTCACCGATAATAGATACAGCGCAATATCTTCGGAGATATCACATGACGTGTTTAAAACTGTTGATTCAGAAGGTCATTGTGAAACTGCTTCGCACTGTAAGTTATCAACTTTTTTTTTTTTTTTTTTAAAGTTATAGAAATTGCTGTTGTGTCACTGGATGGCCTCATTTATCTGAGACTGCCGGCGTATTCAGATTTGCTTTAGTGCTCAATGTGAATTATTGTAGACCCTTGCGCGGTTCCCTGGAGCACATTCTGCACGGCTGTCCGGACCGCCAGCCAGCTCCCTGACCCCGCTGACCCCCGGGCTCGCCCCACCAGCCGGCCCCTCCCCTCTCGGCTCGCCTACACACACGTAACGTTACATACAGCTCGAATCGCAGACACCAGTCAGCTGTTACTACAGAAAAGCTGCCGTCGTGGAGTAGAATGTGAATGCACTTGCTAACAGAATCCCATTTCGTGAAAACTAAAACAGCAGCAGCCAGGCCACCTTAGCTTTTACCAAAGGTCACTGTTCGTATACTTTTAAAATAAGTTACAACGGCAACATTAACGAGCGTTATTAACACTTTACTCGTCTTTTCAAGGGCTTTCGACTGCCTTTTAAGAGTGTGTCGTTCCGTTTAAAAAGACCTTACTTGTTTCAATATCTCGTTTGACACGAGAGATAAGAGAACCATGAGTACAACAAAGTTACGTGCCCCGCTGCCGACTGTCATTTGCTGGAAACCTCGTCCGATACCCTGAACTTTTCAGAAAATAAAAGGGCTTAGGTTTCAGGTCACTGGCCTTGTAGAATATTTACTTAGACACAGTTAAAATATATATCAAAATTTTGTTCACGGTGACGCAATAAGGTATAAGTTCAACCTGAAACTGAAATATTAGCTTGAAAAAATTAGGTTGTGAAACCAGTTACAGTTCTGCATTTACCGATAACTTCAACCTAAGAGTGTATGAATACTGAATAATAATTGAAGCTGATACTCAGCAGTCTCCTGCAATATAACACATCATACGCCTCTAATCGTTTCATGTCTCCCCTACCTCCTCCACCGCCATCCGCTCCCCACCAGTCACACAGTTTCCCCGTTTTTCAGCCATATTGAGGCGTCTGTAAGCACAGATTTTAATCAATGTTTTTCTAGTCCTACAGCAGCTTTTTGTTTCTATTTACAGCAAACTGTTTCCCTTTGTGCAATTCTTGCTACTGCCTCTCTCCTGTATCTCCCTGCTGTATGTGTTCTGCTCCTAAGATATGAAAATTCTTTCACTTCTTCAAGAGTCTCAAATTCCAGTTTCTCAGTTAGGCATTCGCCATGTCCACCTTCCGTGCACGCCATGAGCTAAGGACTGTGTTCTTCATGTGTGTACTGTATAGCGACCACATGGCACGGGTGACACTTCTTTAGGGGGCTCACTGAGCTGGTCCATGTGCCCTCTGGGCGACCACTAGTGCTGTCCCCATTGAGTTGTTCCACGGTGATGTTCTGCCCATAACTAACAACTCCCACATCGAGAGACTCTTACTTCCCTAGCTGTTTCTACGAACAAACGGCATTTTAATTTTGACAACGAGCAACACTGATCTACATCTCTTCCGATTTAGGCCCGCAGTGTCATTGCATCTGCATGGCGTAGAGAGACCAATGATTCGTGAATGTAAGGAATGCCTCGATTCCACCTGGGTCCCAGTCCACATTAAGCTGCAGGTCCTCCAGAATGGGCTGCTAAATGAATACTAAGTTCGGTGCAGTCCAACTTCTACCACGTCAAATTAATTGCCATTATTTCTCTAGCCATATACATTGTACTAATTATATCGTATTTGTCCAACACAGAGCCGTGTTGATCTTTCATAAACTGACACTGAAGGACACCATTGCAATGCTGTGCTGCACATAACTGTGAAGAGTTGATCGTAAACATAGTGCTCTTCTGATTCTTCGCTACAGCCAACGTTTCTACCGTTGTGCCAAGAATATAGATATTGCCTTGTCAGAGAGCTCACCGTACAGTTCTCATATATAGGCAGCGCTGATTTTCATTGGTTCATGTGTGGGCGACTCCAGAATTTGTCAAAGTATCAGATCACTCAGAAGAAGTAAAAAACATTTAACTGAAGTAAATAATCAGGTATCTGGTATTCAATGTTATCGTGATAACTGGTTACGATTAGTGGCAGTTATTTTAATAATGTCCAGCATTCTGCACAACCTCTTTTTCAAAATGCTCACTGACCAGACAGCATTCATACGTCTGTGAAAGCGACCGATTATTTCTGGGCTGCAGTGGTGACACAACACGTAATGGCATGTACGTGCAGACCACTGAGCTGACACCAGTGTTGCAGGACAGCCCATCTGCTTCAGCCACGCGGGATGGCCGCGCGGTCTAGGCCCCTTGCCACGGTTCGCGTGCCTCTCCCCGTAGGAGGTTCGAGTCCTCTCCAGGGCATGAGTGTGTGTGTTGTTCTTAGCGAAAATTAGTTAGATTAAGTAGTGTGTAAGCTTAGGGACCGATGACCTCAGCAGTTTGGTCCCATAGGGACTTACCACAAATTTCCAAATATCTGCCCCAGAATGGCGTCTGAGACAGGCTGTGGGCCGCCATTTTCAGCACTGTGGAAGTGCAAAGTCAAGAACGTTTGCTGAATAAAACATTCTTCACTAAACGATGCTTTCATACAGTACGCTGACAGCTGCACTCACCTGCTCACCGTGGCCGATGGCAGGGAGCCAGTTTGCTGAGCAGCGGCAGTGATGTAGCCTCGCAGTCCGGTTTGCAGCAGGCTGGTGAACAGTCTTCACAGCCTGAGGTGGCTACCAGGAGCGACGAACCCAGCACTCTTGCAGGCCGGTGAAAGTGTCTAGAGGGTGGCACTTGAGCGGTGGCCTCACGTCGGTGGTGCCAGTCAGCACCGGCTAGCAGCCATAGACCAGTGACTCCACCTAGTCGAGGATGCTGCTCTATGGGGTCGGGGCTGCTTGGCCACACATTTGGCCGATGACTGACACAGAGACCGCGCCAGGTGAATGCATGGCAGTGATCAAAGTGGTACCAATGGCTGAGTGGCAAGAACTTAGACTTGCCCCAGCCATGTGCGTTGTAAATAGAAGTAGCCTCCTGTCATGTAGAAGGCTGCAGAAGTGCAGTGATGCGCTGCAGCACGTGGAATACCCTGCGCTTCAGAAAGCTTTGCCAGCACTCCTCCAGTGCCCAACTGGGCACTAGCAGGACCGTAGTCGGGCAACAGGCACATACCTTCATAAGATAAGGAGGTGTCAGGTCACACACTTGTGATCCTGGGTGCCCCCACTCCTTCTCTCCTATGGGAACCAGTGGGAGTTAATCAAGGACACCCAGGGGAATCATAACAAGCATTAGAAAACTGTGTGAATCATATTCGAGGTCGTGATGTAACTCAATACTAGCCACTTGGTCCAACATTGTGAATAAAGCACTCCTATGACCCTCCCCCTCCTCCAAATCCCTATTTTCATCTTTTACAACTGGAACACTTGGTTGGCAGGAGTTGACTCAAGAGCTGGGCATCATAGGGACAGGATAAGGCTGTACGTATTTGTTAATAACGTATTACATTAAGTCACTTCACCTGAGTTCTAGACTATGGCTACCTGTTAATAACAATTTAATATTACATAATTTGAGGCACCAGCAGACACCATACCCTGTGAGTGCTCTAAATCTCTCGCATTATCCACAATTTTAAGCATTTTATGTATTACTTGAGTTCTGTCTCCAAGTCACGTCATCATCTCATGACGTCGCCTCATTATGCTGCAACAAATCGCTATATCCCAGCACAGCACCATGTCATATCATGACGTTGGGATAATGTCACATTGCGCTGTGTCGACGTCACGATGCTGTCAGTGAATCACAATGCAACATGGTCCTGATTATGTATCATTGTTAAGCCATCACTCTACTACTAGTGTGTGTGTGACAGCACAGAGTGTGTGTTAGAAACAAACACGTTGGTAGAAATAATGATATCATGTCATATTAATGACATCATATCAAATTCTATAAGCACTCTCAAAATAGTGTATGTATAAGAAATACCACATCGCAATAGATAAGTCCCTGACAAACCACCAGTACTTTACTAGACTGTGTGATGTCATAACGGAATTCCAATGGTTCAATTCAAAGATACTGTACGTGTAACACAGTCCTACAACATACACCTATAGAGAGGTGAGCTGCAGCCGGCTCCTGTGGCCGAGCGGTTCTAGCGCCTCAGTCGGGCACCGCGTTGCTGCTACGGTCGCAGTTTCGAATCCTGCCTCGGGCGTGGATGTGTGTGATGTCCTTAGGTTAGTTTGGTTTAAGTAGTTCTAAGTATAGGGGACTGATGACCTCAGATTTTAAGTCCCATAGTGCTTAGATTCATTTTTTGGTGAGCTGGATCACCACAACAACCACAGCGAAAAGCATGTCACCTGCAGGATAGCCCACACCTTTGAGTTAGACGTGTAGAGTCTAGCAAGGAACACCACACTAGCAGTGGCCAGGAAGACACATAATCTTCTCCAGCCTGGTAGCTTACTCGAAAGACACCGTTGCTACAACAGTTTTGTAAGAGGGATCTTAACAGATACAAACACGTTGGTGAAAATATAAAAGACTGTTGCAAATATAAATCACAATCCCACAATCCCCCCTGAATTGGTTACATAATGGAAGTTGAACAAGCCAAGTGAGATGCTGGTAGCGTATGGAACTTCCTGAGTGGCCAGGTCGTCATCGAATCCGCGACCAAGAACGAGAGAAAGCCATCTGTCTGTATAACGCTGTGCCACACCCCCTAAGGAAATCTGTCACTCCTATATGCCCACCAGAGGACATATGTGTTTGCCGATAAATGCTACTAACAGTTTAAGCACTTAGAACTCCCCTCCCCTCGAAACTTTGCCTCTGGACCAATCAGAATAAACTGTCCCTACTCGCCCAACCATCATGCATTTAAAACTAACGCTTAGGTGTGGGTGCCTCCACTTCAGCCAGGTAGCACTGCCAAGTAGAATGAAGATGTGTAATTATAATTAACGTATCTAAACAAATGAAACCGTACAATAATATTAGTTTGTGGCGATGCTGTAAGACTTGTAAACACAATCCTGCAATAATATTCAGTGTGGAGGAGAGCCACCTGGGCTCTCAGGTAGAATAAGAGGGTATGTAACTTTCTCAGTGCTAGTGATACAGCATCACCATCAGACTAATAAACAGATGTGAAAGTAATCCAAAGTATATACATCCTCACCACAAACAGAGACTGAGCAGTGGCCACAGTGCGGCAAAAATAAACTGTTTCTGCATACAAAGTCAACGACTCTTAGAGACCACTGAGCCTCTTCCAGTATGTAATTAAAGAAATGCGAACTTAGAGAAGTGTAGAGCTATCACATGGTCTGCCAATAAACCGATTCTCCAAGAACTCAGTTACAGTAACCTACCACACACACACAGTGATTACTGGGGAAAAACAGGCTGCACATCCCTGATGACAGCACAAACAGCATGCTGCACGGGTCCCTCGGTGCTTCCGCAGCAGTGGAACACGTGGGCTGCAAGCCTGAAGCCAGGGCTGGGAACAGCGGCCGTTCATCACCCATCCTTATATGCAGCCACCAGTCCCCATCACACTGGCTCATATTATATGCAGGAAAAGTGGCCTACACAAATTGATAAATGGAGGGAACCCTCATCTTCGTGTGTTGCAAGCGCTGAAATGAAATGTTTGTATATTACTAATGACCCCACCTGGAACAGTTCGGTCGCCAAGCTGCAAGTACTTTCAGGTAAAACCATATTGGGCGATACTGATGAAATGATGATGAAGACAGCACAACATCTAGCGTCTAGACGGGAAAACTCCTGACCCACCTCGGAATCGAACCCAGACCCGCTGCATCGCAGTTAGGCGCCCTAAGCAATCAGTTAAGGAGGCGGACGTTGTTAGCGTTATTAGCTTTGAATTCATGCCAATGGTTCGCAACAGCTTTCGTCTGATAACTCACACCGCTCCTTAAGATGGCCACAAGATAAAGGAGTAGACACACGAGTATAGTAAAAAATACTTCTAAATGTGATTGAATTTGCACTATATTCTGTGTGCTGTGATGTGGATCACGAGAGTGGGAGTGTGGGGTCTGGCAACGACGTTTCGTAGCGCTACACCTTATGCTATCAGTGTGTTTCACTTCTGATATCAGAATCAAACCACTTTACACTGCATACAAATATTTTTACAATCACAAGCACATGTGACTTACTACTGACTTGTATTGGAGATGAAGAATACCACAGGCTTAACATATGTGGTACCACTCCCTTTCTTATACCTACTCGTTATGCTCTCTCTCTACCGATTACCCTCTCTGTATAATGATTTGATTTTATTTATAAGTATATATGCGCAATGTGTATCCCTTCCTTGCATACATTGAAAAATCCATATATTTCTTCAAGAGGTCTGTGAGCACTCTTTCTTAACCATTAGTGCAAATCTCTGTCAGTTTGGAGTCAGATGGTTCTAATACGAGGGCAGTTCAATAAGCAATGCAACACATTTTTTTTCTCGGCCAATTTTGGTTGAAAAAACCGGAAATTTCTTGTGGAATATTTTCAAACATTCCCGCTTCGTCTCGTATAGTTTCATTGACTTCCGACAGGTGGCAGCGCTGTACGGAGCTGTTAAAATGGCGTCTGTAACGGATGTGCGTTGCAAACAACGGGCAGTGATCGAGTTTCTTTTGGCGGAAAACCAGGGCATCTCAGATATTCATAGGCGCTTGCAGAATGTCTACGGTGATCTGGCAGTGGACAAAAGCACGGTGAGTCGTTGGGCAAAGCGTGTGTCATCATCGCCGCAAGGTCAAGCAAGACTGTCTGATCTCCCGCGTGCGGGCCGGCCGTGCACAGCTGTGACTCCTGCAATGGCGGAGCGTGCGACCACACTCGTTCGAGATGATCGACGGATCACCATCAAACAACTCAGTGCTCAACTTGACATCTCTGTTGGTAGTGCTGTCACAATTGTTCACCAGTTGGGATATTCAAAGGTTTGTTCCCGCTGGGTCCCTCGTTGTCTAACCGAACACCATAAAGAGCAATGGAGAACCATCTGTGCGGAATTGCTTGCTCGTCATGTGGCTGAGGGTGACAATTTCTTGTCAAAGATTATTACAGGCGATGAAACATGGGTTCATCACTTCGAACCTGAAACAAAACGGCAATCAATGGAGTGGCGCCACACCCACTCCCCTACCAAGAAAAAGTTTAAAGCCATACCCTCAGCCGGTAAAGTCATGGTTACAGTCTTCTGGGACACTGAAGGGGTTATTCTGTTCGATGTCCTTCCCCATGGTCAAACGATCAACTCTGAAGTGTATTGTGCTACTCTTCAGAAATTGAAGAAACGACTTCAGCGTGTTCGTAGGCACAAAAATCTGAACGAACTTCTCCTTCTTCATGACAACGCAAGACCTCACACAAGTCTTTGCACCCGAGAGGAGCTCACAAAACTTCAGTGGACTGTTCTTCCTCATGCACCCTACAGCCCCGATCTCGCACCGTTGGATTTCCATATGTTTGGCCCAATGAAGGACGCAATCCGTGGGAGGCACTACGCGGATGATGAAGAAGTTATTGATGCAGTACGACGTTGGCTCCGACATTGACCAGTGGATTGGTACCGTGCAGGCATACAGGCCCTCATTTCAAGGTGGCGTAAGGCCATAGCATTGAATGGAGATTACGTTAAAAAATAGTGTTGTGTAGATAAAAGATTGGGGAATAACCTGGTGTATTTCAATGCTGAATAAAACAACCCCTGTTTCAGAAAAAAAATGTGTTGCATTACTTATTGAACTGCCCTCGTAATTTCCCTGTTCTCCTTTCCAGGAAAGTATCGAAGAGAGACTTCCAGACTCTATGAACTAATGCTTATGTCACAAAAAATTTCAGCTACAGTAACAGGATAAGCAAAGACAACCTGTTTGACTGTGTTCTATCTGAATTTTACCAAATTTTTGATATTTTCGACAATTTTTCCATTTTATTCGATAATTATACACACATCAAAAAAAGTTTTGCATCACCCCGGTTCCCAGAACTCCTGAAGTTAGGTGTTGACTGTGGATACTATATCACAGACACAGGCCATTTGACTGTTCAGAGATGTCACTAAACCTGCCAAAAGATGTAAACAACCATGCATGAGCAGCGCCTATTAGACGGAGGGCATCCGACAGCCGATCAGTTCCAGTCATTCCACCAGGAAGGAGGTACACGGCTCGTGTTGTCTGTAGTTCAACCATGCCTAGACGGTCAATACCGCGGTTCGACCGCGTACGCTTTGTTACTTTGTGCTACGAAGGGCTCTCAATAGGGAAGTGTCCAGGCGTCTCGGAATGAACGAAAGCAATGTTGTTCGGACATGGAGAAGATACAGAGAGACAGGAACTGTTGATGAGATGCTTCGCTCAGGCCGCTCAAGGGCTGCTACGGCAGTGGACGACAGCTACTTACGGACTATGGCTCGTAGGAACACTGACAGCAACGCCACGATGTTGAATAATGCTTTTCGAGCAGCCAAAGGACGTCGTGTTACGACTCAAACTGTGCACAATAGGTTGCATGATGCGCAACTCCACTCCCGACGTCCATGGCGAGGTCCATCTTTGCAACCACGACATCATGCAGCGCGGTACAGATGGGCCCAATAACAAGCCGAATGGACCGCTCAGGATTGGCATCATGTTCTCTTCACCGATGAGTGACGTATGTGCCTCCAACCAGACAAGCGTCAGAGGCAACCCGGTCAGGCTGAACTGCTTAGACACACTGTCCAGCGAGTGCAGCAAGGTGGAGGTTCCCTGCTGTTTTGGGGTGGCATTATGTGGGGCCTATGTACATCACGGAAGGAGCCGTAACGGCTGTAGGATACGTGAATGCCATCCTCTGACCGATAGTGCAACCATATCTGCAGCATATTGGCGAGACATTCGTCTTCATGGAGGACAATTCGCGTCCCTGTCGTGCACATCTTGTGAATGATTTCCTTCAGGATAACGACATTGCTCGACTAGAGTGGTCAGGATGCCAGCATGTTCTGCAGACATGAACCCTATCGAACATACCTGGGATAGACTGAAATGGGCTGTTTATGGATGATGTGACCCACCAGCCATTCTGAGGTATCTACGCCGAATCGCCGTTGAGGACTGGGACAATCTGGACCAGCAGTGCCTTGATGAACTTGTGGATAGTATCCCACGACGAATATAGGCATGCATCAATGCAAGAGGCTATGCTACTGGGTACTAAAGGCACCGATGCGTACAGCAGTCTGGACCACTACCGCTGAAGGTCTCACTGTATGGTGGTACGACATGCAATGTGTGGTTTTCATGAGCAATAAAAATGGCGGGAAGGATGTTTATGTTGATCTCTATTCCAATTTTTTGTACAGGTTCCGGAACTCTGGGAACCGAGATGATGCAAAACTTTTTTGTTGGATGTACATTGTTTCACATGTATCTATATATGTAGAATGAAAATTAACAAAATCGACAAACTGTAGGGCCGGAATCCTGACTGGAGACAGAGGGAAAAGGTGTTACGAACATGTGTCCAGAAATGGACTGTGTGCGTGCAATGACAACAAATCGTCCTGAACGCCATACAGAGCTGCACTGCACCCACGTCACAACAAATGTTCAAAGTTACATACATGGTATGCAATGCATACGTACAAATGTTGCATCATGACAGAAACAATTTGTTATACCGTCTAACTGTGATTTGGACTCCCAACCCAACTGGAATATTTACTTATCCCACAAAATGTCAATACTAAGTGCCAAAACCAATGATAAGGCACATACATGCATGTACCTGGGTTGCTGTAGGGTCAGAAAGTTGACATCAGGTTGTTGTAAACACACAAAGCACCGTTATGCTATTTTGTGTGTCGCCTTCCAGCTTACCTCTCCTCTCCTTTCAGCCACCAATGCCCAGACGTTGTCATCAAGTGCGTCATTGTCGTCGCGAATGACGGTGACATAGGGGCCTGGGGCAGTGGGTTGAGGGTCTACACCAGAACCCCAGGGTGAAAACAAAACAAATGTGTGTGAAATCTTATGGGACTTAACTGCTAAAGTCATCAGTCCGTAAGCTTACACACTACTTAACCTAAATTATCCTAAGGCCAAACATACACACACCCATGCCCGAGGGAGGACTCGAACCTCCGCAGGGATCAGCCGCACAGTCCATGACTGCAGCGCCCTAGACCACTCGGCTAATCCCGCGCGGCACAACCCCAGGGTGAGTTCAGTGTTGCATGCAAGAAGTGGATCAGCCTGTGCAAAGTTTGGGTCAATGGGGTAACGGCAGGGATGGATCCACCTAAGCAGAAATAATTCTTGGATAATGTTCAGTACGAATGCATCCATGTGTAATCCAAGGTAATGTCCAAAATGTGGATCCACAAGTGCGACATCCAGAAATATTGTTTGGGACTGATCCATCTGCATAAAGTCTGGGGTAATGAAACTTGGTTGGGTGGATTCATCTATACAGTAATTTCTGGATAATGTTTAGTTGGATCTACCAATGTATAAACTGAGGTAGTGTGTAAAACGTGTATCCTTGTACAATAGATCTGATTCTGCTGCTGCCACCACCCCAACCACTGCCACCATTGTCCCTGACGTTGCTGCTGCCTCTGCATCTCTGGCATTGGTGGAGGAAGGGATTGGGGACCTCTGCTGGAAAAAAACACATTAAATAACATAATGATGCAATGTGTTTTCAGTCTTTCTCAACACCAACCGATGTACATGCAAGTATGTGCTTTAAAAATGGTTTTGGCACTTAGTGTTGGCATTTGGAGGGGTAAGTAAGTTCACTGGTCGGACTGGGACTCTGCATCATAGTTGGATTGTATAGAAAGAATTGCAAGCCACACCTGTTACGTATATTTGTGCAGTTGCATATGGAAAAATACACAAATATCTAAACGAAAGGAGAATGGTCGAAAATATAAAAAATTCAGTCTTGAAAAATAAAAAATAAAAAATGGATTTGTAAGGTGGCTATAATTTCGCACCTTACAAGAACTCATCCACATACGTTGCCGTGATCTACAAACACAATTAGGTATCATGTGATAGGTTGTACATCGCACATATGAATATATAAAGGAGACTGACAGTGTCACGTATATCTTGTAAATAATTGTTAACGCTTATTGCATGAAAGGTGACGGAGTGTCTTTATTTTAAAAACGGCGTAATGAATGATTGCCTATACTAATAGAGGTTGACAGGTTGGAACTCCAGTGGAGATGAAACGGCAGACAGAACTCAAGCTCTGCACAGGTGTTAGTCCTGCTTAAGTACAGGAAGTAGGTAGATGGACGTCGTGGCACCTGAGCTCTGGAGCACAATAGGGTGACGGCCGCCTGCTATTGTAGTAGAGGCCGGAAGGAAAACCGGATAATACTTCCGAACGCTGAAAATCTTGGACGCAAGTGAGAGGAACGAAGAAGCGGCACCTCGGAAACCACGCAGGCTGGGTTATTTTCAAGGATTTTTACTCAGAAGCATACATTGTTTTTCGTCGCAAACTTTCCTCGCTGGACGACAATAGACTAAAATTTGGTTGGTCGGCGTTCGGAAGAATCTGTAGAGAGGGAGAATATTCCGTGGTTTCGGGAATATGATTCGTTTTCGGAATTACGATGGTGGGGAGCCAAGCCTTGCTGTGAAGCCAGCGGTGGAGAGACGTGGTCTTCCGTTGTGAGCGCCCGTGTGTGACGGTCGCTCGGTAACAGCTTTTGTTGGTACAGATGGACTAATTTGCTGTCTTTGCTGTCGGGAGAGTTTATAGTTAGAACAGTTAGGCAATGTACTGTTGCGAACCTATAGGATCCTGGACTTCACCTCCGGTTTGGAAGTCGCCATTGAGTACGCAACGTTCAGTAGCTGAGAGCACTTCCTCTGCCTATACTTACGTTGAGACGTTATCTAGACTCCGTCCTTGTGGCTAGGAGTTCGCGTTTTTCGTCTGTAGAACACAGAGAGGAGAAGACAGTATTAGAGTTCATTAGTCAGAGGACTGCCTTCCGCCGTCCTAGTGTTTGAAAGAGTTTATTTGTGGCTGGAGTTCTTTCATAGTCGCAGTCAAGTGCGAGAACCATCACTTCGACACACCGGACGCAGCACATACGGTGATATCGCAAATTGCTTCGGCTTATTAGTTCTGTAAAAGCTAAACAGCTGGGATCACGTTAGTTTATTTCCACTGAGGCTCCACACTACCGTAGAACAGCTTTGAAAGTAGTGTCTTCTAGTGTTTGGTACGTAGATGATGTCAGTCATTTCGCGTTATTGATATTAGACCGTGCAGTCATAATAAAGGACAGAGATGGGCAATTGATTAGTAATTTTACTTAGGAAACGTAAACTTTGTAATCTAATTTTTTTTATCTACAATAAATATATAAGCCGGGACAACGTTTATCATTTAGTAGGATTAGTTGCCTTCATTATTCATTTATGTTTAGATTGTAATTTATAGAATTAAGAGATCCTAAGTTCTCCTTCAGGGGGTAGTCAGACAGGGCCAAATCTTCAGTTTCCGTTTATTATTTTCCGTTGTGCACATTCATTTTACACCCGCCTGGAGTAGCATCCTTAGAGATTTTTTTTTATTTACACGGGGGAGGGATAGACGTGTCTTACATATACTTCGAAATAAAAGAAAAATATTATACAGGTGGGGTAATCGGCAGAATGGGACTGTAACGAGTTGACATAAGCAAGGGAGTGACACCACATATGGTTTTAATAGTGGAACTATCATACATTCCAGAGAGATATAGTGCCAAGACGAAGTTGTCATACATCCACTAGTTGTGTGTGTGCATGAGGAACTGGTAATGATATTTTATTATGAAGGCTGCGGTATTCTCTATGCCCAATACTCTTGAGTTACAAGTCGTACGTACTTGGAATCATACAAATATTTGGATGCAGTGTAAGGTATACGATTAAAGAATTAAAACAAGTGAAACACAATGATTGCATATTAATGATACTACAGATGAAATCACAAGAAGATGGCTGAGGAGAGTTTTTAAAGGCGCTGTGTGGACAAAATGGATAGCATGAATTTATTCTACAATATATATAAAATATATACATATATACTGGGAGTTTCAGAAGTGATGGTCAGTATTCGTGGATATGGCAGGAATTATCATTTGAAACAAAAATGTCAAGTAAACATGTGCTCTAAAATGTATATCTTAAGAGCTATAAGCATTTGTTCATCTTCGCTATTTTGAAAAACCACTCTTCTAATGAACAACTGCTAATAATTTTTGAAGTATGCATTTTAGAGCACATGTTTACTGGACGTTTTTCTTGTTTTGGTCCGTACTACGACTTCCCAAAATATCGAAAGCAAAAAGCTTGCAGTAGAAGAGATTTGTTCCACAGTATCGAAGATAAAGAATTGCTGATATCTCTTAAGATATGCGCCTTAGAACCAATGTTTACTTGACTTTTCTGTTTCGAATGATCATTCCTGTCATATCGCTGAATATTGACCATCACTCCTGAAACGCCTTGTATTTATACTGGCCATTAAAATTGATACACCAAGAAGAAATGCAGATGATAAACGGGTATTCATTGGACAAATATATTATACTGGAACTGATTTGTGATCACATTTTCACGCAATTTGGGTGCATACATCCTGAGAAATAAGTACCCAGAACAACCACTTCTGGCCGTAATAACGGCCTTGATACGCCCGAGCATTGAGTCAAACAGAGCTTGGATGGCGTGTGCAGGTACAGCTACCCATGCAGCTTCAGCACAACACCACAGTTGATCAAGGGTAGTGACTGGCGTATTGTGACGAGCCAGTTGCTCGGCCACCATTGACCACACTTTTCAATTGTTGAGAGATCTGGAGAATGTGCTGGCCAGGGCAGCAGTCGAACATTTTCTGTATCCAGAAAGGCCCGTACAGGACCTGCAACATGCGGTCGTGCATAATCGTGCTGAAATGTAGGGTTTCGCAGGGAACGAATGAAGGGTAGAGCCACGGGTCGTAACACATCTGAAATGTAACGTCCACTGTTCAAAGTGCCGTCAATGCTAACAAGAGGTGACCGAGACGTGTAACCAATGGCACCCCACACCATCACGCCGGGTGACACGCCAGTATGGCGATGACGACTACACGCTTCCAATGTGCGTTCAGCGCGATGTCGACAAACACGGATGCGAACATCGTGATGCTGTAAACAGAACCTGGATTCATCCGAAAAAATGACGTTTTGCCATTCGTGCACCCAGGTTTGTCGTTGGGTACACCATCGCAGGCGCTCCTGTCTGTGATGCAGCGTCAAGAGTAACCGCAGCCATTGTCTCCGAGCTAATAGTCCGTGTTGCTGCAAACGTAGTCGAACTGTTCGTGCAGATGATTGTTGTCTTGGAAACGTCCCCATCTGTTGACTCAGGGATCGAGACGTGGCTGTAGGATCCGTTACAGCCATGCGCATAAGATGCCTGTCATCTCGACTGCTAGTGATACGAGGCCGTTGGGATCCAGGACGGCGTTCCGTATTACCCTTTCGAACCCACCGATTCCATATTCTGCTAACAGTCGTTGGATCTCGACCAACGCGAGCAGCAATGTCGCGATACGATAAACCGCAATCGCGATAGGCTACAATCCGGCCTTTATCAAAGTCGAAAACGTAATGGTACGCATTTCTCCTCCTTACACGAGGCATCACAACAACATTTCACCAGGTAACGCAGGTCAACTGCTGTTTGTGTATGAGAAATTGGTTGGAAACTTTTCTCATGTAAGCACGTTGTAGGTGTCTCCGCCGGCGTCAACCTTGTGTGAGTGCTCTGAAAAGCACAAAATAGTTCCTTGCGTAATTCACAAAAACGGTGCTGGAAACGAACATGTCTATCTACCCCTGATTTCTCTTGTCTCACGCAAAGTGTACGCTGACTACGAATTTCCCTCCTCAATAGCGTTTTGCGAAAACAACATTGTCCGCTTTGGGTTCATGTAATACTAGCGTGTTGATTTATGCTACTGGTACCAAGTTCAGCATTATGGAATTTGGTTTTTGGAGAAGTCATGTACTTAGTAACGGTTGTGTTACAAGCAACAGAAGATTCACTAATAGTAAGTGTGGCCAGCAACCTTATAACTCACGTGGATTGATCATAAATCTTTTTTTCTTCTTTGTAGGAAACAGTGCGTGTGTGTCAGTCTCGAGATACATCAGTCGTAATTTACCAGTATGTACGTTGCCAGAACATATGTCCTAATGGTACCCGTCATGATATGTTGCTTTTTTTGTTTTAGCGCACAAAAAACTAAGGTCATATACTCCCCCTGTCAGAACCGCATAACACTAAAACGAAAAAGAAGTTTAAGACGACTACACGTTATGCCTAATCGATGGGAGAAAAGAGAGCTAAGAACAAGGAGTTCCTCTTGAAGAAAGGTCCATAAAATACGCCGTAGAGACGACTGAGGTTCCGAACTAAGGATTTGCCATGTTGCTACTTCAGATAAAAAGTAAAACACGTGCGACAGCCAGAGCGTCGTTCGCTAAAACGGCCGATAACTCAGACGGCAAACATACAATAGAACGTAAGCGGTTAGAAAAGGGCATTCAGTCGGGAAATGAAGAACTGTTAAAGGTTGATGACAATGAGCACAAAGAGGTGGGGGATCACCACTTAGCAATGGCGATGGCTAGAACGACAGTGCTCCCCAAAACGCAACGCAGCTAATGTCATCTCCTCGCGGCGAGAGGCCAAGCGGCTGGGGGAGCTCGTTCCCATGAAGGGATGCCAAACCTGCTGACAGACAGCAGCACGGAGATTATCGGAAGGAATGGAAGAACCAGCGGGCCGAGGTAGGAGGACTGCAGCCTTGGCAACAGCGTCAGCAGCCTCGTTTCCCGTCAGACCGATGTGACCAGGAACTAACGTAAACATCACAGTGGCTTCCTCAAGAGTGAGCAAGTGGAAGCTTCCTTGGAGCAGTTGCATTGAGGCATGGATGGTGTACAGCAGCCTGTGGCTCTAAGGGCGCTGAGAGAGTCGGAGCAGGTGACACAATTGAACAGCCTGTGTCGTCAGATGTAGCGCGTGGCCTACTGGAGGGCGAAGAGCTCCGCTGTAAATACTGAGCAGTGTCCCGAAAGTAATGAGTAATGAGTAATTCACACCCGACACAGTGGTCAGTCCGAGAGCCATCAGTGTACACAAAGGTACTATCGCTAAGTTCTGTGCGAAGGTTGAGAAGCTTGCAGCTAGATCGAATCGGGAGGTTTCCTTGGGAAGCGAATTAAGTCCAAGGTGATCAGGGGCCACCACACGAACCCAAGGTGGTGAAATGTCCACACCCATTGGGATAGTGGCAGGCATCGTGAAATTGAGCTGCTGGAGCAATAGCTGACAGTGAACTGCATGATGTAACAGAGGAGAGGGACGCAACCCATACTGGCAGTCAAAGGAGTCTTCCAAGAAGAAGGCACAGGCAGACAAACAGCATGCATATCTGCTGAGTAGAACATCACGCCGGTATCACACCTCTAGTTCAGCAGTTTCTGCATAGGGACTCTCTACCAGGCTAGTGTAAAAGACGCCAGTTGCCAAAAAGATTGGATGCTGGTGTATTTAGACGCCATAAGGTGGACGGACGTGCAAATTCATAGTCTAGTTTCTAACAGTCAAGACATCGGTACGAACGGAGGAGGGTGGTATGATCCGCTCCACAGGAAGCACCACTTAGGACACATAGGACTTTGAGGGACCGGGTGCAGCGGGCGGGTAGGTAAGACACGTGAGAGGACCATGAACGTTTTCTTTCAAGCATGAGCCCAGCTTCAGGGAACGGAGGAGCAATTGGCCCAAGATGTAAAGACGGTGGAACAAACCCACTGCGCCGGCAGAAATTCATAGAAGCCGTTCATTCAGTGGAAAAGCGAAAGTCAGTGTCGATGCTCCGCGACTAAAGACTATTGAGACATGACTGAAGACGTAGCTCAATGAGACAAGTCCGTGGAGAGCTGCAACAGGTCGCAAAATCGTTGACGAGAAGGCAGCCAGAGGGAGACGGGCCACAGTAGCGTTAACAGCTGTAGCAGAGAGGATGGAGCCCTGAGGCGTTCTGTTTCCCTGCGTAAAGGTTTCCGATCAGGCAGAACCCACAAGGACCTTAAAAACTCTGTCTTTTAAAAATTCCTGAAAGGGGAGTGGGCGGGTGGTGGGGGGCATGCTGCCTCAAAGGCCCCACTTGTAATGAAGGATACCAGCCCTCCAGCTGCTAGGCTTTGTCCGAATCAAGAAACACAGCCACAGTCTGGTATTTTCGCAGAAAGCCATTCATGACACGCGTTGACAAAGTGACGAGATGGTAAATTGTAGAAGGGCGCGTTCGGAATCCACATTGTGGAGTGATCAGCAAATTGCGAAACTCGAGCCACCATACCAGCCGGGCCTGTATCATACGTTCCATCACCTTGCGAACGCAGCTGGTGAGAGAAATGGGTCGTTAGCTAGAAGGGAGGTGTTTGTACTTACTGGGCTTAGGTACGGGTATGACAGTGGCTTCACGTCAGCATCTGAGAAACGTGCCGTCTACCCACATGCGATTGTACGTATGAAGGAGAAACTGCTTGACCGCAAGAGAAAGGTGCTGCAGCATATGAATGTGAACATTGTCTGGCCCCGGGGCGAAGGATTAGGATGAAGTGAAAACGTGATCTAGCTACCTTGCAGTAAAGGCGGCAACACGGGAAACCGTCGCTCGAGTATGTGTCAGAGAGAACGGACCAATCGAGACGGTGGGCAATTGCAGAAAAAGAGGTTCAAATGAGAATAGATATGTGTGGTGTCTGAAACGAACGTGGGTGCTCCAATATTAAGGCAAATGAGGTTGAGTTGACTGAGGTCAGCCAAGAGCGCACCTCTAAGACAGATCTGGAAGAGCCCCAGAGGGGATGGTGCGCATTAAAGTCACTGAGCATCACAAAGGGGCGAGGGAGTTAAAAAATAAGCTGGAGGAAGTCTTTCCTAGTGACACCGAATGACGGAGGGATGTAGACGTTACAAAGAGAAAAGGTGAAGTGGGGAAGGAAAATGCGGACTGCAACAGCTTGCAGCATCGTGCTCAGTGAGATAGTTTGACTTTGAACATTATCCTGGATGAGCAGCATGACTCCTCCATGAGATAGACTGCGTCCTTGGAGAGAAGGTCAAAGCAGACTAGAAAGAAATGAGAGAGGTCAAAGCGACCACAAGGACACAATTTTGTTTACTGGAAGCAGAAAACAAGTGGACGCTGCGATTCCAAGAGCAGCCACTATTCCTCCTTGCTGGATCTAATGCCACAAATGTTCCTTGGAGGAGAGTCATGATTGGTGAAAGGGGAGGAGGGAAAAAATGAAGGGTTGTCACCTCAGTGGCTGCCAAGTGTCAGTCTTCGTAAACCCATTGCTTCAGGTCGCAGAGGCTGCAGAATCCTGTTCTATGAGATCGACAGAGGCATCGACTTTCTCACTGGGATTCCAGGACAGAAAATGGTTGGCGGTGCGCACCGGTGGAATGGAGGTCGCACGGGTGACTCCGTTGAAGAGATTCGCTGAGTTGGCAAAGAAGTTGAGTGTTTGCCTTTGTTTGACTTCTTGAAGCCTTTCCGACTGGCAGAGAAAGACTCAGATGTTTGTTGGTTAGAGGGATGTAAAAAATCTTCACGGGAGTATTCCTCCTTTCTTTTCCGGCCAGAGGCGAAGCTGTGGTGGCTTTTTGCACAGTTGGAAGAGAAGGAGCCGGGGATGCAACGTGACGCTGGGCTAGTTTACAACCATGGTGCTGAATTTGAGGTCGCAAATCTGCGTGATTGTGTCCTCTGTTGAGCGAGCTGTAGCAAGAACAGTACTGTAAGTGCCAGATGGTAAAATGCAGGGCTCTCGACTAGCCAACTATTTGCGAGTGACAGGGTAAGGCACTCTTTCCTTCCCTCGGATCTCCTGGACGGTAGCAGTGAATTAGGTTTGGAATATGTGGTCAGACCAGCACGACTTCATAGCTTGCTTTGATCTTTGATGGAAGCTGTTGTGTCTAGACGAGACAGCCTAGACACAATGAGAAGAAGCCGAAAGGCACGCGCTTAAACTCACGCAGGCTGGCGTGAGGTCTGAAACAGGATACGTAATGAATGCTATAAAGAAAAGTACGTAGCTTCTGGAATACTTAACTTTAATCCATAATTGTAGAACATCGCTCTTGATGATACATGCTTCATATAATAAATATCAATTGAATACGGCGCCTTGCTAGGTCGTAGCAATTGACTTAGCTGAAGGCTATGCTAACTATCTTCTCGGCAAATGAGAGAGTCTTCGTCAGTGTAGCATCGCTAGCAAAGTCGGCTGTACAACTGGGCGAGTGCCAGGACGTCTCTCTAGACCTGCCGTGTGGTGGCGCTCGGTCTGCTATCACTGACAGTGGCGACACGCGGGTCCGGCGTATACTAATGGACCGCGGCCGATTTAAAGGCTACCACCTAGCAAGTGTGGTGTCTGGCGGTGACACCACAGAAGCACTATCCTATTCAATGAGATAAAAAGAGTGGGGGTTGACACTAAGGTTGCATCAACTTTTTACATTACCCGAACGACTGACGCTTGGTCAGACCATCAAGCAGCCTAATGTAAATAACACCGCGTGAAGAATTCAGGATTCGATGGGCCTCAACACGAACAGGATAGCGGTGGAGGAACAAAGCTTCAAGCAGTTGTTGGGCTTGAGAAACACAATTCGTCTCCAGAAGCAAAGTGCCTTTACATGAACGAGAGCAGGATTTCACATGGCTGGCAATTGCAACAACACCTTTCTGAATTATGAACGGATTAACTGTAGCAGAAGATTGACCTTCTTCAGTACAGATCATGATACCACAAGGAACTGAAATGCAGATGGGAGAGTCTTGGAATATTTAGCGTCATTCCATTTACGTTTAGTAGACGTTAACTGAGATAGTAATTGGCTCATCGCGAGAAAATCCTCCGTGGCTGCCAGTGTCTCTGATGGTGTGCCCCTTCAAACTGGTGCCCATCCCGCCCGCACTCCGCCCAAAAAATGGGGGCTCACCTGGCTTAGGTGACTGTTCACACCACAGGTCATACCTCCTGAACTCCTGACAGAGGGACCAATTGACCATTTGGGGTGGTAACAGGTCAGGCAATTATCTCTCCCTGACCTGGCTTGCACGAGGGGGGTACATGTGAATCCTTTCTGACGACCTGGGGCTGGGAATTACGCTTTACCCAGTCATCTGTTATGCGGCAGACGTGTCGGTCAGCCTTCAGGAGCGCACAGGAAGGAAGACTATAAATAGGAACCTTGAATGCCGAAACGAAGGAAGGATAGGAGATAGTGAAGGGAGAAAGAAAGAAAGAAAACAGCGTGGGGACTATTCTGATGTCAGGCTACTGAATATTTAGAACACATTCCCAAAAATATCCCAGACATGTTCCCCAAGGGAGGGGAAAAAGAATAGCAGGAGGATAAATACGCAGCACGGAAGGGAAGAGATGCTGCAAAGGCTCCCATGGTAACCAAGCGCGAACTCACCAAAGAGTGGTAAGCCCCCTGGAGGGTCCCCATCATAATGGTAAATGTGACATAAGGTACTGCGTATTTGTCTCACAACTATTTCTTCTTAGTAAAAACGACTTAACAAAGTCTCAGTGTTCAGGAAAACTCTGCTACTATCCCTCTCACAAGGATCAGGCACTGAACTTGACGTTGAAATAAGCAGATTTGCACTTCGTCATCAATGGCTGTATGGGTAAATGCAACTTGCAGGTGTGTTCAACCACGTACGTGAGTAGTGTGATAAAAAAAGTAATTTTAGAACTTTTGTTATGGTTGTGTTCATACTGCCTTTAGAGATCCAGCAAGCGTCTATATCTTTCCAAGCTCCTCTATCTAGGGACCATCCTAAGAGGCGATGTGAGTTGTCTCGCGGAAGCTGTTGCGACCCACTGGAATGAATTGTGGACCTTTACTGCTAACAACACACATTGGTCGGGGAGCCCGTCCATTTATCAGTTTGTGTAGGCTGTCTTACTCGTGGTTACTTGGAACTACTGACGTGGCTGTTCCTTAGGACTGGCCACTCCACCTACGAAGAGGTGATGGACAGCTGCGGCCTGGTCAGCTGGCTGCATGCCCACAGTGTCGGCGTCAGTGCTGCAGCCCCTATGGTCCTCTGCTGCTTAAGCGCTGACAGAGATGTGCAGCATCTCACCAAAAATATGATGCTTTTCGTGCTGTTATTAGGTGTGTGCAGTCCATTGTTTTTTTTCTAGCAGTCATTTTGTGTGTGTGTGGTACGTTAATTGTAATTAAGTCTTTGGAGAATCGGTTTATCGGCAGACCACGCGCTGTTTCAACACTTCAGTAAGCTTGCATTTTTTTAAGGGGCTCCTGAAAGGCTCAAAATCATGAAAAGTTCAATTTTTACTTTTTTGCGTTTTCTGAATCTGCAGACTATTACCTTTTAATAGATATATAATTTATTCAATTCCGAAGACTACAACTATTTTTAAATTTTTTTTGAAATGTGTTCTACATCGGCGTGACCCACTGTGGCGCTGTTAAACTGCTGTCAAATGGTGTTATTATTAACGTCCGTGTTCATCAGGTACATTTTAGTGATGTGAGATAAAGTATGTGTTGTGGCTAACCTGTGATGGTTCAATATATATCGCTGGTATGATTCTCGATTGTTTCATGTTTATTTACTCTGTCGTTATCTCGAAAATATTCGTAATTAATTCTGTTTCTTGAGTCTCTGTTTTGTTGAAGTATAATAATGAGTAAAAGTAAAGTTATTAGAAATCCTCTGAAGGCTTTTAAGAACAGGAGAAATGTTGGAAAGCCGAAGGTATGTGTTATTACTGTAAACAATAAAGGCGATAACCAAGTGAGTGAACCTAACCTCTCAAGTACACCTGCCCATAGCAGTCAAAGTGGGAAAGAAAATACTTCACAGAAGAAGCTTGGTTCAATGAGTGAAAACTATGAATGTTTTATGGGCGAATCGGATGTGAATGAAATATTTGATATGTCGGTTCTCAAAGGAATTTTTTCAAACTGTGTAAGATGTATTCATTGTAGTGAAGTTGGTCTGGAACTCTCCATAATAAAGCACGTAGGACTTGCTAGTGAAATACAACTGAAATGTGTAAGTGTTCATACATGACCACCTTTTGGAACAGTGTTGCAGTAATTGCAACTGAAGAAAATGGTAGCAAAATCTACGAACACAACAACGAGCGATGCTTGCTTTAGACAAGGAACGCCTTCGGGCTGCAGACAGGGCTGTAAAGAGTCTAGAAATACAAGCAAGAGTAAACAGAAGGAGGAACAAGAGGAAGCTGGAGGAGGAGTTTGCAGAGGATGAAGATAATCCATCCTATGGACCTGGAATGCACTAAAAAGTTAATCCAATCTTTGTCGCTCGATTCCCAAATATTATGTTTCTTTATTCCACCTGGGAGTGGTGCTTGGCTGAAAATGGGGTCGCCGACGCATGAGCGTCAGTTTTAAAAGCGTGTAATTGGCGGAGGATGGGTGCTTCTTTCTCATCGGCCCAGAGGGAATGGGTGGAGGGGAAGACAACGCTTGGCGCTTGAACTATTAGCAACGACATCCACAGGTTTACCCTGGTGTGCATGTAGTTGCCTGCAAGTTATGCCTGGTTTACCTAGGTGATATATCCCCTCCATGAATGAGTGAGTGTCTTTTTTGCCAGCCACCAGACCGGAGAAGTTTCCGCGTGTTGTCGGCCACTGCTAGAGTGGTGTTCGCAGCTATAGGCCGAGGCGTGGCCTACCCTGTAGGTGTGGTTGTTTCAAATACTGCTCACCTCTCTTTAGGCGTACGTTGGTTGAAAGCATCAGAATTTATTATGACATTGCACAATATAGTAAAGCACTGATGGTTTGGCGGGGGTTTATTTATTGTAGTGTGGTTAGAAATCGGGAGTGCTTATACAATTAGATGTTTCATCATTAACGTAATGTGACATTATCTCACTATGGTGACACACACACACACACACACACACACACACACACACACACACACACACACACATTAATAATGGGATGGTGGGTCGGAAATGATACAGACACACACATACAGGAATAGGGGCGTGGATCTTCCATAGCTGGATAAAATAGAAGAAATGTGGAAAATACGTATAATAGCAGAAAACCCAGTAAAAATACGAAAATTATTGAGAAATAAGTAAAGCTGAGGAAAATAGAAACCGCGGAATATATAGACAAATACGTGAAATTGTGAAAGAATATAAGTGCTTACATACTTACCAGAATTGTCTGTACTGGTACCTCGAATTACAAAATGCTGGATTGTTATTAACAAACGACCATTGCCTAGAAGTCGAGTGACATGATATAAATTAATTCGTTATTAACAACATTGGTACTTGTCCTATGAACTCCGTCCACCCAAGTGTCCCAGTTATAAAAGAAGAAAACGGGGTGGGGATGCTTCATCCTCATTGCTTTCCCGCCAAATTTATATCCTGTGATAAGTATCGAGCACTTGCATACGGTGTGTGGGTAGCGACATGAGACCAGTATTGAATTACGTTATGGCGCTGAATGTAACTTCCACAGTTTCCTAAGGCTTGTGGTGATTGCCCTGGGTCACCTCGATTCCCGGTGGTTTCCTCGGGGAGAGGGAGTGGGGCAGCAAGGAGCCTAAGTGTGTAACCTAATGCCAGATGTGTAAGCTGTTACCTTCTTACCTAAGGTACGTGCCCGTTCTTTCAGTACCATCCTGCTCATAGTTTCTCTGGTGTTCGGCCTGCGCACACTCGATCTGGCTATCAGTGGCTGGGATGAAGTATTCATACATGTGATGCAATGACGTTCGTTGATGTGGAAGTCAGACTAAAGCTTATAACTCGCAGTAAGCTTCACAGAAACAAAGACTCGTTTTCTCTGTTACCATACTTGTACGGGAATAAACACAGCGCCAACAATTCACAGTTATTACCCCCGTTCTGCAGCAGTTCCTGCCGCTCTGTTGATTTATTTCACTGCCATGGATAAGGAGATCATGTAATTCCATTTATTCCGGAAAAAGTTGTCTTTCTTTTTTAATTAGCCAGAATTTTCAATTTATCCACAAACAGTTTATCCCACCTGTAGTCTGTTGGCGGCATTGTTTCTTGTCCTACCGCAGCGGTCGTGCACTCTTGTCTAAATATGAAAACGACTTTTCTACATCGAGACGTGCAGAATCAGTAATTTATGCATATTGCAACTATATTTCAAAATAGTCTGTGCCACTTTCCACGTCTCAGTAAGCAATTTTACCTTTCGCGCCGAAGTTATTTTTCTTTATTATTGTAACGTAAAATACGACTGCAGTGAAAGGTTTTTGCGGATGGGGCTGCAGGTCGAAGACTATCCCAGTCTACCACAAGACCCCCTGTGCCATGGAACACGTTAATTTTGTTTGCCGTTTGACTCCTGGCTCCATTAATGACGAATGCTAGGACAGCGGTGGTTTAACAAGAAACCGCTTGAGTGGGATCTCACGAGTTCAATCTATATTAGGGCTCATTTGAAAGTCTTTTGTTAACAGTTATGACATGGAAAATATTAAATACTAATAACTCACCATATGCATCAGGAGGGTGACAGAAAATGAGCGTCCGGGATGTGCAGAGATCAACCTTCTATGTGATGTATGTATTACGCTTCAGAGAACGGACATCGTAGACATTCAAGAAATGTTCGAAACAAATCATTAACTTGCATCACGAACACCGAATAAAAAATCGCGCGTCTCAGAGATCACAAAGTTTCGCACCGTCAGTACCGAAGGCGAACTTCTTGGAAGCTACAAACCGTACTGGACGTTCAGCTAGGTATCCACTCTTAAGAATGCTTGTAGAACAGTATTGGTGAAACGAGGTGATGAGAACTGATGAAATGTAACAGCATCCAGCAGAATGGGAAGCAGTCTGTCGTGGAGCTTCTCGTCTATCCTTAGGGGCGTAGTTTCAGATAGTGTGATTATATATATATATTATTATTATTGGTGTTTTGCCCTTAAAGAGCGCGTTTGGACTAAACTACATGGCCAGTTCCTTTTGCTGCCTTCCTTGCTGCCCAAACTTCCCTCATTCGCTCGCTGTGTCTCTGTTTCCGGTCCTCTGTCCATGCTTCTTGTCGGCTTTGTGTCTTCGGCTTCATCTTGATTGCCTTTTTGGTTGCCCATATTTCTTTCATCTTCTGGCTGTGATCTTGCTTGCGTTCTTCGGTCCATTTTATGCCTGTTCGTTTGTCGCATTGTATCTCATGTAGTTTACTTTTCTTAATGATGTTTCTGAACTTTATTCTGTCGTTTATTGTGTTTGCTGTTATGTTGAGCTGGTTCAGGTCGTTTTCTACCTCTGCCACCCATTTGTTGTTTCTAGTGGTTACCCAGTCAAAGATCTGTTTGGTCAGCCTGTGTGATGGCGTTCTGTATAGGTGTCCATAGAATTGTAGTCTGCGTTTTCTAATCTTTTCTGTGATTGTCTCCGTATGTTTGTACAGTTCCTCTGTAGGTTTCTTGATCCATATTCCATTGTTGTTAGTTGCGCCAAATATTTTCCTAAGTATTTTCCGTTCTACTTTTTCTAATTGTCTGATACGTGTATGCCCTAGGATTAGTGTGGTCTCTGCTGCATATAGTGCATCGGGGCGCACCACCGTGTCGTAATGGCGTAATTTGGCTTTTTGTGAGATAAACTTCTTGTTGTAATGATTCCACACTACTTTGTATGCCTTGTCCAGTTTAGTCTTTCTTTCTTCGTTTGAGTCTCTGTTATGTCCACTCATTTGTAGTGTTTCACCGAGGTATTTGAAGTTTGCCGTTTTGTAAATCGTGCCATACTTTGTGTTCAGAGATGAGAGTTTCTTTGCGCTCATAAACTGTGTCTTTTCGTTAGAGATCTGTAGTCCAGTTTTGGAAGCGATTTCGTGCAGTTTTTCAATAGCGTCTTTTGTTTCCTTTATACCTTTCGTGACAATCGCCAAATCGTCTGCAAAAGCCAGGCATTTAATCTCTAGGTTTCCTAAGGTTATCCCCTGTTGTGATGTTTCCCTTTCTTTTATGACCTTATCTAACACCAGATTGAAAAGGAGAGGTGAGAGGCCATCGCCTTGTCGGACACCTGTGCGAATTTCAAAGGGCTCTGATAGTTCCCCACAGAACTTTACTTTGGAGGTCGTGTTGGTTAAAGTTTACTCTATGATAGCCCGTGTTTTGTTGTCTACTTTGTATTCTGCTAGAATTTTGAAGAGAGTTTTCCGGTCGATAGAGTCGTACGCCTTTTTGAAGTCAACAAAGGTAATGAGCAGGTTCTGTTTGTGTTGTAAAATCATTTTCAGGTTCCAAATTTGTTCAGCACAAGACCGTCCTTTACGGAAGCCTGCTTGGTATTCCCCAATCAAGTGGTCGGTTTGTCATTCTAGTCTGTTCAGTAAAGCTTTAGAGAGGATCTTGTATGTGACCGGTAGTAGGGATATTCCTCTGTAGTTGTTCGGGTTAGTCTTGTCACCTTTTTCGTGTAGTGGGTGTATCAGGGCAGTTTTCCAGTCGTCAGGAATTTTCATGGTCTTCCAGATGTCTTCCAAGATCCTGTGGATGTCTTTGGTGAGTTCTGGGTCTTGTAACTTCCAGATTTCCGCGATGATGCCATCTTCTCCTGGTGCTCTACGATTCTTGAGTGACTTTATTATTTCTTTAACTTCTTCTAGAGTTGGAGGTTCACTATCTGGATTGTATGTGCTCGTTTCTGTCATCATTTCTTCCATGGGGGGGGGTCCGTGTTGAGCAGTTTTTCAAAGTATATATATATATATAGGGTAAGTCACCTAACATTACCGCTGGATATATTTCGTAAACCACATCAAATACTGACGAATCGATTCCACAGACCGAACGTGAGGAGAGGGGCTAGTGTAATTGGTTAATCATCATCATCATCTTGGACAGTTTCCAGCCACTGGCTGGGTCTGTCGGGAACACAAGCCTCTCCATCGTGTTCTGTCTTTCCACCATTCCCCCTCTTCCACCTTCGTCCAGTTCTCTCCTCTTCTCATCACACATTCCTTCACTCCCTTCACCCATCTATCTCTTGGTCTTCCTCTGAGCCTCTTCCCCTCCAGTTGCAGATCAAACATCCTCTTTGGAATTCTTCCCTCATCCATTCTCTTCATGTGTCCATACCCCTGCAGTCTTGATTTTTCTATCCTGTCCTGTACTGGTTCCTCCTTTAGTCTTTCCCTCACATACACATTTCGCAATCTGTCTCGTCTTGTTACACTCAACCTGCTCCTCTGGAACTTCATTTCAATAGCCTGTATTCTACTTTTGTCGCTTTTGTGCATTACCCATGTCTCACTTCCGTATGCCAATATGGGGACAAAGTAGGTTCGGTATATCATTCCCTTGGATTTCTGTGGCGCCTCCTTGCTCCAAATAAGCCCCCTAATGCATTTGTAGAACTGCCCTGCTTTTCTGCACCTTTCATTTATTTCCATCGCGTTTCCCCCCTTACTTTCAATCATGCTTCCCAGGTACTTGAAGTTCTCTACCACTTGTAGTTTTTCCCCTCCACAAGTTATATCCACATTTGGCCTATTCTTCTTCCTTGTTGTGACAATTATTTCACTTTTCTTTGCAGAGAAATGCATTCCATATTGTGCTGCCGTTGCCTCCCATACATCTAACTGCTCTTGCACCTCCTTCTCGCAATTTCCCCATAACATCAGGTCATCGGCAAAAAGCACTGCTTTCATTTTATGATCTCCAATTGCATCTGATACTTGCTGTAGGATTTCATCCATAACAATAATAAACAATAAAGGCGAAAGTGCACTTCCCTGTCGCAGCCCATTTTCCAGCTTGAACCATGCAGTACGTTCCCTCCCCACTTTCACACAACTCTCACTTCCCTCATACATTTTTCTGACTTTTCGTGTTATCTCTTCATCTATCCCTTTTGCGTTCAGCACATCCCAGAGCTTGTCCCTATAGATACTGTCATACGCCTTCTCAATATCTAAAAAGGCCATGATTAAGTCCTTCCCGTACTCATAGTGCCTTTCCTGCAGTTGCCTTACCGCAAATATGAGGTCCGTTGTTGATCTTCCCGGTCTGAAACCATACTGCTCCTCTTGCAGTCTACTTTCAATACTGCTTCTTATTCTCTTCTCCAGGATCTTTTCATAGATTTTTCCACAGTGGCATAGCAGGGTGATTCCTCTGTAGTTCTCACATCTCTTTTTATCCCCTTTCTTGAAGATCGGGACTATAATTCCTTTCTTCCAATCCTCAGGAATTCTGTTCTCCTTCCACACCACCCTCAGCACTCTGTATAGCCACTTGGTTCCTACTTCTCCTGCTGCTCGTATCATATCCACTGTTACTTCGTCCCAACCTGGTGCCTTGCCCCCTTTCATCCTCTTTATGGCTTCTTCCACTTCATTCCAAGTTAGATCATCAGTTTCCCCACTATTATATTCGTCTGCTGCCTTAGGCTCTCCATCGCTGTTAGTTACCCGCTTGGCGGCATTCAACAGATCTTCAAAGTACTCCTTCCAAATCTTTTTGAGCTCATGCATTTCCTCCACAACTCTTCCATTATTATCCATGATCCTCAGGCACTCGCTTCTGTCATTCCTCTTATTTCTTACCATGGTGTAAAGTACTTTTTTGTTCCCTTCACTGTCCTCTTCTAACATTCTTGTCCATTTTTCCATCCACTTCTTCTTCTCCGCCCTTACTATGGTCTGTGCCGCTTTCTTGCTTTCCTTATATTTTACCCTAGCTTCCTTTGTTCGGGTCTGGAACCATTCTCTGAAGGCTTTGTTCTTTCGAAGTACTGCCTCTTTACATATGTTGTTCCACCATGGAGTTTCCTTACTTCTCCTCTTTGTGCTAGTTCTTCCGCACACAGTCTCAGCTGCCTCAACTAGAGCCCTCTTAAAATCTCCCCATTCTTCTTCCACTGTTCTTTGATCTTCCTTTGGCAGCTTCTTCCTGATCAGTGTCTGGTACTGGGTCCTCCGTTCATCCTCTTTCATCATCCATGTCTTCAACCTTTTCTCCTGTATATCTGTTGCCCTCCTATCTTTTTTCTCTCTCAGGGTGGCTACCAACAGCCGATGGTCACTGTCTAAGGCCTCAGATGGAATGACCTTAACATCTGTGAGGCTGCTCATCATCTGCCTATCCACTAGTACATAGTCTACTACTGAAGTTTGGGACCAGTCTCCACTGTACCAAGTTATTTTGTGGCTACTTCTCTTCTTGTACCAGGAATTTGCGATCGCCAGCCCATTCCTCTTGCAGAATTCCAGCAACAATTTTCCTTCTCTATTTCGGTTCCCCCAGCCCTCTGGTCCCATTATCTCCTCGAATCCTTTCCTGTCTGTGCCAACATGTGCATTGAGGTCCCCTATTATAATCTGATTACCTCCATTTAGCTGCTTTTGCATGTCATCTTCAAATTCCTCCTTCTCCTTTTTTGTACACCCCACCTGTGGGGCATACGCTTGGATGATTTCAATGCTTTTTCCTTTCACTCGTACTCTGGCTTTTATCATTCGATCATTGATACCTTCCACCTTCTCCTGCAGACCCTCTCTGACCACTATTGCCACTCCATTTCTTCCCCTCTCATTCCCTATCCAGTACAGTTTACATCCTTTACTTAGTGGTTTTTCACCAACTCCTCTCCACCTGGTCTCAGCAAGTCCCAAGATGTCCAATTTCCTCCTTTCCATCATTTCTACAATTTCTTCTAACTTCCCAGTTAGAGTCCTTACGTTTAAGGTGCCCAGTCGTAAACCATCTCGTAATCCTTAGTAATAATTGGTTAATACAAACCATAAAAAAATGCACGGAAGTATGTTTTTCAACACAAACCTATGTTTTTTTAAATGGAACCCCGTTAGTTTTGTTAGCACATCTGAACATATAAACAAATACGTAATCAGTGCCGTTTGTTGCATTGTAAAATGTTAATTACATCCGGAGATATTGTAACCTAAAGTTGACGCTTGAGTACCACTTTTCCGCTGTTCGATCGTGTGTATCGGAGAGCACCGAATTACGTAGGGATCCAAAGGGAACGGTGATGGACCTTAGGGACAGAAGAGACTGGAACAGCACATTACGTCCACATGCTAACACCTTTTTATTGGTCTTTTTCACTGACGCACATGTACATTACCATGAGGGGTGAAGTACACGTACACACGTGGTTTCCGTTTTCAATTACGAAGTGGAATAGAGTGTGTCCCGACATGTCAGGCCAATAGATGTTCAATGTGGTGGCCATCATTTGCTGCACACAATTGCAATCTCTGGCGTAATGAATGTCGTACACGCCGCAGTACATCTGGTGTAATGTCGCCGCAGGCTGCCACAATACGTTGTTTCATATCCTCTGGGGTTGTAGGCACATCACGGTACACATTCTCCTTTAACGTACCCCACAGAAAGAAGTCCAGAGGTGTAAGATCAGGAGAACGGGCTGGCCAATTTATGCGTCCTCCACGTCCTATGAAACGCCCGTCGAACATCCTGTCAAGGGTCAGCCTAGTGTTAATTGCGGAATGTGCAGGAGCACCATCATGTTGATACCACATACATCGACGCGTTTCCAGTGGGACATTTTCGAGCAACGTTGGCAGATCATTCTGTAGAAACGCGATGTATGTTGCAGCTGTTTCGGCCCCTGCAATGAAGTGAGGACCAATGAGGTGGTCGCCAATGATTCCGCACCATACATTTACAGTCCACGTTCGCTGTCGCTCTACCTGTCTGAGCCAGCGAGGATTGTCCATGGACCAGTAATGCATGTTCCGTAGATTCACTGCCCCGTGGTTTGTGAAACCCGCTTCATCGGTAAATAGGTAGAACTGCAACGCATTCTCTGTTAATGCCCATTGACAGAATTGCACTCGATGATTAACGTCATCACCATGTAATTGCTGATGTAGCGACACACGAAACGGGTGAAAGCGGTGACGATGCAGTATGCGCATGACACTACTTTGACTCAGTCCACCGGCTCTCGCAATGTCCCGTGTACGTGTGGGTTCATGGCAACAGCAGCTAACACGCCAACTGCATCCGCTTCTCCTGTGACGGGCCTGGTACGGACCCGTTTGCGTGCTACGACCATACCTGTTGCATACAGTTGGCGGTAGATGTTTTGCAATGTGCGGCACGTTGGATGCTCTCTGTCCGGGTACCGTTCTGCATACACCCTGCAGGCTTCAGCTGCATTTCGTCGACATTCGCCATAGATGAGTATCATCTCCGCCTTTTCAGAGTTCGAATACACCATGCTCACAGTTCCCACAACACTACACTATCACAGACGTCTGGTAACACGGTGTACTACAGTTGGTCTGCGTGCGGAGACGAATGCAGAATAACAATAGCAGCAAGCGCTACATACGGACACTGCGACAGCTAGACCAAACCACAACAGTGCACTACAGCCACACTCGTAAACACGGTCGTCATCGTAAACATGTCCCTGCAGATGCTGCTCGCCGACCGTGGCCCGTGTTTGTTACAACACGCAACTGAACGTCGGAGGTTTCAAGCGTCAGCTTTAGGTTACAATATCTCCGGATGTAATTAACATTTTACAATGCAACATAAGGCACTGATTACGTATTTGCTTATATGTTCAGATGTGCTAACAAAACAAACGTGGTTCCATTTAAAAAAACGTAGGTTTGTGTTAAAAACATACTTCCGCGCATTTTTGTATTGTTTGTATTAAACAATTACACTAGCCCCTCTCCTCACGTTCGGTCTGTGGAATCGGTTCGTCAGTATTTGATGTGGTTTACGAAATATATCCAGCAGTAACGTTAGGTGACTCACCCTGTATAAGGCACGGAAGACACAATCGTCCAGAGAATGAATATGTGCAGTGGTTCCAGGTGGTATGAATTGCAATCTCACAGGAGGGATAGTTTGCTCTAAAAGAGTATGACTTTTACACGTAGTCTAGGAATCAAGCGACAGCTAGTTATTTTGACCAGCTATAGGCCAAAAGTTGTGCTAGTACCATAGTTGTAGTTCCCTTACGCCCAATTTCCTACCCTTGCTTGCTGTGGCGTAAATGTTCCCAACTGCCCTTGCAAGATCACTCGAAAGAGTCGTAGGAGGCAAGCACCTCCGACCTTCTGCAGCGCTACATATAACTTTCCGGCCACTTAACAGTCGGCACAATCGTATACAAATGCGTTAAGGCATTGACGTTAGTTGATCTTGATACAAATATCCTGGTATCTCTAATTCTCAGGGTTCCTTTCATAACCATTTCCTCTTCAAATCCCGATTTGTCTGAGTTGAAGACAAACGATGGGATAAGTTTGTTTATCTCATCCAAAAATTTTCGGGCCGATTCTGCAGTTTGCAGTGCATCGTCAAGTTGACGCCTTGTTTTAAATTTCGTTATCCTACGTCATGCAATTCTCTAGCACTGTTTGTAGTTATGTAACCATCCACAGCTTCCCTCGAAATCACTGTAATCTATATTGCGCGCAATTTGATGTACAGTCATGCTCAAAAGTATCCGAACGACCCGAATTGCATTTCGCCTGATTCACATGCAAAACAAATAACGCAGCTGTCTAGCAGGTCCTCTAATCGCTCCTTGGTACAGTCGTTTGACTATTGAAAATGGCTCCAACAAGTCACCACTAGAAAACTCGGCTCTGTAACGCAAAAACGCAAAATTTAAAGTAATACCACGATACTATAAATATCAGGGAACACCTTATCACAGATATGACTGTCCTTAAGGCTTGTGAGCTCACATTTATTGCAATAAATAACATACCTGAAATGTTACCACTCTCATTATTACGTCAGATAGGTAATGCACCTAGTAAGATCGTCGTATTCATGATTTCCTCTTGAAAGTAACATACCGTACATGTTATTTAACACAAAATGACATTAAAAAATTAAGTTATTCACGAGCAGCTAGTTGAGAATATGTATGAATTTCAAATGACACGACGAACCGTCTCGTTCTGCATATGGATTCAAACCCAGGTCATGCAGACTAAGGTTTCGTGAGTGATGGAAACTAACAGTCATTCCTGACTAGGCATACAGAGAGTGATAAACCACGATTTTAGACAGTATCAGTTAGCAAATATCAACTTTAAATTACATAACGTAAACATTTTTAACGGACTCGAATTCCTACCCTGTTAACGAACTACGAGAGATGTTAAATATTGCTTCTTCACAAGTAACTTACTTGAAATGCCGTGAGGTAAAGCTTTGTGTTGGACAGGGATTCGAACCCAAAACATAATCGGATCGTTATCGAAGCACAATCAACTGTGACATATCGGATTTTCTCGGCAGTAGCTAGATGTTTTAACTGAAATGACGAGACGTAACATTAATTTTTTCCTTCCTCGGACTCCAACCCGGCACCTATCGCTGTTATATTCTAGAGAATACGAACGTTAAATATGGGTTTGTTACACCAACAGCGACGTGTGAGGATGTTTTAAATAGAAATAATATGACAAAGAGTTCAGTGCTGAATGGGAATCGAATCCCACACATATCGTTGTTGACTACACGCAGAGGGGCGTCAGCTACCGAATTTTTCTCCACCAGCAGCTCGGAATAACATCCTTGAACTTACAGTGATCTCTCAAATAGTTCTGAGTCTCACTGGGAGTCTAAAACGTCAGTTATCGATAGTGTTGACAACGAATGAAAATGCATTAAAAATCAAAATTATTATCCATCAGCAGATAAGTGTTCTCATGCTAGAGCTTGATGATACATAATGAAAACTTTAGTACCGGGCACGGATTCAAACCCATTCACGGGCAGTAAGTGGAGATGTTGATGAAGGTGCAGTTTTGAACAAACAACAAATAGTAGTCGAGCTGCATTGTCACGAAGGGATCAAATTCCACGTTAAGGGCGGTCTGAGTTGCATTCCAAGTTCAAAACCAATTTTATCGACATACAGAAGCTCAAATAAAAGTTGGAATAAGCGTTCTGTGACCCTACATAGCGTTTGTTTCGTTACTAGAAATAAATAACTAGAATAAGAAAGGTTACCGGTGATAGTTGCGAGTTCTATTATATTCGTTGCTACATATTTTTAAAAAGCAATTCTGCTGTTTTGTGAAGTTATCAGTTTAATGAAACTTCGACCTTAATTCCCATCACTTCTCACCCCAAAAATCCGCATGTGGAAAAAGGGCTAACTTGTGGGACATTTTGTTCTTTTCAGGTTTAATAGACTTCCAAGCAGTAGATGCATCTCGAAGCTTTTTTATTATGTATGGGGAGAGCGCAACGTGCCAAAATACCCAGAAAAGAACTTTCTACATTAGCTGTCTTCTGGTAGTGGCATTTTATTCTTCTTCAAACCTTGTGTAACAGCTTTAACTCAGAACAAGTTTTCTACATGCATGTAATCAATAAACTGAATGTGCATTGTCAGACTGTTATAGATAACATCAGAGAATTCGCATGTATCGTTGATGATTAATTTCTCTCTCATGTTTAGTATTGTTTTAACAACACTGAAAGAAACCTTACGAAAATTGTGCACCGTATTATAAGAAATGAAATAAAACTACCCACGATAACCTTACGACGAATGTCTGTTTTAATAAAACTGAGTATCTGTACACAAGCGAGCTTCTATTGGCACTACTCACTTAGATTTCGATTGGATCCGTGTATAATTGGTATCATGTGTCATACTCAACAGGTATCCAAATTTTACATTTCTTAAACAAAGTTATGTATTCGTAGAGACCCACAGTTTGCTTGTCAACACCGGAAAGAGGAGTTACCTGTTGTGCAGCATTGTAAGTTTTCTCTCATTGCATTATGGGCTGAAAGTCTTTTCTTGCGACTTCGTTATCGATGTTTGATCTGACTGCTTGTAGCTCTTTCACAGAAGGGATAAAAACATTTCTCTCTCCGAGACTGGAACCGCCAACCATAATAGACGCTTATTCACAGGTCATCACGTCACCACACAGCTAGCGAAGAGGTATGTATTGCGTTTTCCTCTTACGAGGCCAGTAGTGGCTAGAACACGCAAAGCGCTATTGAAAGGACGAGATTACTTGCGATTTCCACGTGCAACGACTTTCCTGGGGTGAAAACAGTAGATTTATAATCTTTTGTTACACCTCAATCGATAATAACTCGGATTATGCAATGGAAATGACAGAAAAAATCAAGCGAACTTTGATGCTTACTTCCGTGCACACCAGGAAGTAACTCGTCGATCACAGCGTTGCCAAACATACCTTGTCTTGTTGCCAAATCGGAGTTACAGCATGCCGGCCGAAGTGGCCGTGCGGTTAAAGGCGCTGCAGTCTGGAACCGCAGGACCGCTACGGTCGCAGGCTCGAATCCTGCCTCGGGCGTGGATGTTTGTGATGTCCTTAGGTTAGTTAGGTTTAACTAGTTCTAAGTTCTAGGGGACTAATGACCTCAGCAGTTGAGTCCCATAGTGCTCAGAGCCATTTTTGGAGTTACAGTATAGAGTGCTGCAACGCTCAATGTTTGACCGGTCACGGCTCGCCTGTTGACGGGGGGACCGAGCCGCTCGTGTCCGGCCCACGCGACTCGGCTCGGCCACGTACTCGCCCCATGTCTGTCGTCCGGATTCCGGACACGCGGATAACCGAGCATGACCGGTCACCGCTGACGTCTCACCTCGCCACCCCACAGCTCGCTGCACTGCACTGTACTAGTCCACCGTCTCTCTCTCTCTCTCTCTCTCTCTCTCTCTCTCTCTCTCTCTGTCACTCACACACACACACACACTCACAGACACTGTATTTATCTCTGTCTCTCTCTCTTTTAATACAAAAGTAACGTTTCCAAGAAGGAGTACGTGACACCGCTAAATTCATAAAGCACTTGTAAAGTAATATGATATTTCAACACAATCGCGGATAGGAGATGTAGCAATTTTATGTCTGGAAGTGATCGCAGTCTTCTCACAAACGAAAGTCAAGGGTCGATTTTTAATCCTTTGTGCCTCCTCTTAAAAAATACATATCTGTTACTACACATCAATTACGCTAGTTGATTATAAATCTATCGCATGTCATAATGAAACAGTGCTTTTAACTGCAGTAATTACTCAACTGACAGTCAGTGTCATTGACACTGCAAATTTGTTGCAGTTTGTGAAACCGAAGAAGAACTAACTGGGTTGTCGGTTCATTTTCGCCTTCTAATTCATCTGTGGCCTCTTTAAATGGTCTCCAAGCTCACTATCATATTCTTGCAATCTTTAAGCGGAGTGCTTTTCCGTCAGCAAAGCAGCAACTTCGTTATACTGAGTGTGTAAGGATTCCAGCATAGTGTACAAGCTGGTCCAGCGTGTGCAGAATTTTGTTTCAACGATTATTTCAAAGACGAGCAGAGGCCATTTTTCTTAATGAACCTTACAATGCATTTTGCAGTATATATTGTTGATGCGATGTTCGGGCATGATTTAACAAGAAGTTATCGTCATCGAAAGTATGGCTAAGTGCTGTGTTTATACAATGAGCAGCACAAGGAATCCTTTCTTGATTTTCCAAAGCCTTTATTACATTACCAACCTGGTCGGAGACAAAAACAAAACTGTGCAACATGAGCGGCGAAATGTCCCAATCAGCCATCCTCTCTTCAATTGCTTTCATAATATTTACTCCCGTCTTCTCAACGTCAGGGAATTTTGTTGTAAATAAAACATTGTTCACAGGAGACCAATCTGTGTTAAAGTAATGTGTTGTAAGTGTCAAACACTGCTCCTGATTACGCGAATCAGTCCACATATAAACTGTCGCAGCACTTGTTTTATTAATAACTTCCGCAATAACAGAAGGCATTATGCTGCTTCGCATTGCATCAGCTTGTTCTTTGACATGTCAGCGTATAGTAGACGGATGTGGCATGATATCTGCCACGTTAACTTCTCCATAATGCGCTCCTAGATGTAGTAATTCTTGGCCTAATTCTCTGAAACCTTCACCGGAAACAGCAATAAAAGGTCTCATATCTTTAGCACAGATTGCAACACATTTTGCTGTAATACTTTTTTTTATTAGTGCTGGTATTCCTGAGGGAGCTGTATCTTTGTGACCGAGGTTTCCTGCAACTGTGTTCCTTTAAACGAGGGTTTCTCGACTGGAAACACAATAATGTGGAGCCATTTATGCACGATACGAACCCAGTAGTCGCACTGTTTTCGTCTACAACCAACAGAAATGTACTCCACACTTTTTAGACCTTCCCATTCCTTCAATGTGTAAACAATGGTTTCAGTCGTAGGTCTTACAGCGCTGGCTTCCTCGCGCTTCTTGATTACAGAGAGAGACACACCACGAATGAGAAGCCCGTACTGGCTGCAGTCTCACACGAATAATGACACGTGTTCGAAGTTCCATGCTACGTATTCGGTCACGGCTTCAATGTTCGGTCACTAGAACTAGTGCAGGCAGCCTATCCTGTTAGGGTGTGCTCGCCCCATCTCGTATTTCGTGCTCGCGTACTCGGTCATGCAGGACTCTATTACAGTACCAGCAGGAAGAGGACGAACTTATGTGACCCTAGAGCGGGCTGGAAAGTGACCATAGCTGGCGTCACAAACACGCGGCTGCTACGGCCTGGAATACGTAATGCGTCTGATTCGCGCTTCTGTAACTAGCTTTAGGGACTGGAGCGTAGTTACTAATAATACTCAGAACTGACTGCAAACTAAGCATCATAAATCTGTAACTCTCATAGTTTATTAAAAATCTAAAAACCCACCTCGATTGCGAAAAAAGCACTAGGTGCTTTTTTCTGAATCGAGGCAGTTTTTTAGTTTTTTAACATATTAACCAACGATTGCTGACGCGCTGCGTTGTTGAAGGTTCTTAAACTCTCATAGCTGTTTTTATATTTTTTTCGCAACTGTTCTCAAATCTAAGAAACTCATTTACACACGTTGTCATGCCCCGACGATAGTCTAGCACGCCAAACAAATAAAAATAAAAATAGATTGTGTGTGTGTGTGTATTCATGATCTATGGAACAAGTATTAATCTAATCTAATCTAATCATATCATATTGCTGACTAGCCGTGAAGAGTCATGAATTACCGAAATTTTCGCCAATATCAGTAACCAAATCTTAACTCGAAAATAAAAGACAACAGTTTTGTAATAAACCGGGACTCCTATCAAGACCCTTTCTTCCTTGTTAACTAACCACGAAAGATGTCTGACATTCCTCCATTCAGAAGTAACAAAGTGTGTATGCATTTAAAGATGAAGCGCATGATGTGAAGTTCTGTGACGGAGATACGAACCCAACACGTAATCGGATTGTTAACTAAGTAAAATCAAATGTTACATATCGGTTTTTCTTACCAGCTGCTAGGTGTTTGAATCTAAAATAAGTACACAAATTTTTGTGCCTGAGCGACAATCGAACCGCACTGCCATCGTTCTTCTTTATCATCCCTGAATATAGCTTAAGTATCAATTGCTTGCTTACCAACAGTAAGATGTGTACGTGTTTGACCAGAAATTGTTGGCAACGCATCAACAGACATTAAAAATGCACGTCATTTTCACTAGCAGGCCGGTGTGCACGTGATTGGGTTTGAAATGGATAGATCATGAATACGACATTTCGCAATTTTGCGGTACTGTCATTTTAATGAAAGATTTCTTTACATACCAGTATTCAATTTCTTTACAACAATTTTTACCCCCTCTCTCACTCTTATTTTTTTATTTCTCTCTCTCTCTCTCTCTCTCCCTCTCTCTCTCTCTCTCTCTCTCTGTCTCTCTCTCTCTCTCTCTCTCTCTCTCTCTCTCTCTCACACACACACACACACACATTCTTTTTTTTTATTTGTTTGGTGTGCGAGACTATCGGCGAGGCACGACAATGTCTGTAATCGAGTTTTTTAGTTTTGAGTACAGTTACGAAAGAAATATAAAAACAACTATAAGAGCTACTGATATATGATCTTACTTTGCAGTCAGTTCTGAGTATTATTAGTGACTAGCTCCAGTCCCTAAAGCTAGTTACAGAAGCGCGAATCAGACGCATTACGTATTCCAGGCCATAGCAGCCGCGTGTTTGTGACGCCAGCTATGGTCACTTTCCAGCCCGCTCTAGGGTCACGTAAGTTCGTCCTCTTCCTGCTGGTACTGTAACTGAGATTTGGCAACAAGACAAGGTATGTTTGGCAACGCTGTGATCGACGAGTTACTTCCTGGTGTGCACGGAAGTAAGCATCAAAGTTCGCTTGATTATTTCTGTCATTTCCATTGCATAATCCGAGTTATTATCGATTGAGGTGTAACAAAAGATTGTAAATCTACGGTTTTCACCCCAGGAAAGTCGTTGCACGTGGAAATCGCAAGTAATCTCGTCCTTTCAATAGCGCTTTGCGTGTTCTAGCCACTATTGGCCTCGTAAGAGGAAAACGCAATACATACATCTTCGCTAGCTGTGTGGTTACGTGATAACCTGTGAATAAGCGTCTATTATGGTTGGCGGTTCCAGTCTCGGAGAGAGAAATGTTTTTATCCCTTCTGTGAAAGAGCTACAAGCAGTCAGATCAAACATCGATAACGAAGTCGCAAGAAAAGACTTTCAGCCCATAATGCAATGAGAGAAAACTTACAATGCTGCACAACAGGTAACTCCTCTTTCCGGTGTTGACAAGCAAACTGTGGGTCTCTACGAATACATAACTTTGTTTAAGAAATGTAAAATTTGGATACCTGTTGAGTATGACACATGATACCAATTATACACGGATCCAATCGAAATCTAAGTGAGTAGTGCCAATAGAAGCTCGCTTGTGTACAGATACTCAGTTTTATTAAAACAGACATTCGTCGTAAGGTTATCGTGGGTAGTTTTATTTCATTTCTTATAATACGGTGCACAATTTTCGTAAGGTTTCTTTCAGTGTTGTTAAAACAATACTAAACATGAGAGAGAAATTAATCATCAACGATACATGCGAATTCTCTGATGTTATCTATAACAGTCTGACAATGCACATTCAGTTTATTGATTACATGCATGTAGAAAACTTGTTCTGAGTTAAAGCTGTTACACAAGGTTTGAAGAAGAATAAAATGCCACTACCAGAAGACAGCTAATGTAGAAAGTTCTTTTCTGGGTATTTTGGCACGTTGCGCTCTCCCCATACATAATAAAAAAGCTTCGAGATGCATCTACTGCTTGGAAGTCTATTAAACCTGAAAAGAACAAAATGTCCCACAAGTTAGCCCTTTTTCCACATGCGGATTTTTTGGGTGAGAAGTGATGGGAATTAAGGTCGAAGTTTCATTAAACTGATAACTTCACAAAACAGCAGAATTGCTTTTTAAAAATATGTAGCAACGAATATAATAGAACTCGCGACGTTTTATCTACGGCGCTCGATGCTTACCGTTACGCTACTAGCTCCCCTGTAGCTACACCACCTCCAGAAGTCAACAACAGGTCCTCCAGAACTTCCGAATTCCACAGTGCTGTGAGATAATGCATATGGATGGATCTAGACTTCTGAGAGACCGATAGTTACAGCTTTTCTTTTGCACTGCACGACATTATCAACAAACAGATCGTGCAGTAGAGTAGCTCAAATGGAAAGGAACACTTCCTTTTTAAAATTTCTGCATCCTCCACTGTCTGCAGTTCTGTGTTGGTAGTAGTTACGTGATTTTATTTTGGTGATTACAAAATAGAGTCGAATGCATGCACTGCGTAGCCGAGGTAGCTAGTTCATGGCGATTGGGTCAACCAAGTACATGAATGTACTGAACATACTGCTAACCACTACAGGGAGCCTGTGTGTCTGAATTCTCATCGAGTGTGTCACAGCGGCGCTATGATAGAAAAATAAGCCTCAGAGATGATGGTTTTGGTGTTGTGTTGGATTGATGATAGGTTCCTACGATACTGGTCTGGGTTCGATGCTAACTTCTGCCTATGATTTTTAATACAGAGGGACAGATTCTATTCTCTTCTGGCTATGCCAAGTGAAGAAGGTATAATGGCATTGTGGTCTGAAGTTCACATTAAACATGATATTCCTTCTCTGCCAAGTAGTCATTAGGTTGAAACACAATAAAGTCAGGAGTGGCGAAATGTGGCAACTTTATCACCATTAACCTTTCTTATTCTAGTTATTTATTTCTAGTAACGAAACAAACGCTATGTAGGGTCACAGGACACTTATTCCAGCTTTTATTTGAGCTTCTGTATGTCGATAAAATTGGTTCTGAACTGGGAATGCAACTCAGACCGCCCTTAACGCGGAATTTGATCCCTTCGTGACAATGCAGCTCGACTACTATTTGTTGTTTGTTCAAAACTGCACATTCCTCAACATCTCCACATACTGTGCGTGAATGGGTTCGAATCATTGACCTTCACTAAAGTTTTCATTATGTATCATCAAGCTCTAGCATGAGAACACCTATCTGCTAGTGGATAATAATTTTGATTTTTAATGCATTTTCATTCGTTGTCAACACTATCGATATCTGACGTTTCAGACTCCCAGTGAGACACAGAACTATTTGAGAGATCATTGTAAGTTCAAGTATGTTATTCCGAGCTGCTGGTGGAGAAAAATTCGGTAGCTGACGTCTCTTTGTGTGTAGCCAACAACGATATGTGTGGGATTCGATTCCCAGTCAGCACTGAACTCTTCGACATATTATTTCTATTTAAAACATCCTCACACGTCACTGCTGGTGTAACAAACCCATATTTAACGTTCGTATTCTCTAGTATATAACAGCGATAGGTGTCGGGTTGGAGTCCGAGGAAGGAAAAAATTAATGTTACGTCTCGTCATTTCAGTTAAAACATCTAGCTACTGCCGAGAAAATCCGATATGTCACAGTTGATTGTGCTTCGATAACAATCCGATTATGTTTTGGGTTCGAATCCCTGTCCAACACAAAGCTTTACCTCACGGCATTTCAAGTAAGTTACTTGTGAAGAAGCAATATTTAACATCTCTCGTAGTTTGTTAACAGGGAGAATAGATGCTGGGTAGGAATTCGCGTCTGTTAAAAACGTTTACGTTATGTAATTTAAAGTTGGTATTATCTTAACTTTTTTAATGTCATTTTGTGTTAAGTAACAAGTACGGCATGTTACTTTCAAGAGGAAATCATGAATATGACGAACTTACTACGTGCATTACCTATCTGACGTAATGATGAGAGTGGTAACATTTCAGGTATGTCATTTATTGCTATAAATGTGAGCTTACAAGCCTTAACGACAGTCTTATCTGTGATAAGGTGTTCCCTGATATTTGTAGTATCGTAATATTACTGTACATCTTGAATGATTGCGATACAGAGCAGAGTTTTCTAGTGGTGACTTGCTGGAATCATTTTCAATAGCCAAACGACTGTACCAAGGAGCGATTAGAGGACCTGCTAGACAGCTGCGTTATGTGAGTAGCATGCGAATCAGGCGAAATGCAATTCAGGTCGTTCGGATACTTTTGAGCACGACTGTACATTACGTAGCAGGTCACTATAATCACATCCTCTAAATGGTATCGAGTTTTTTTGTTTTTGTTTTTTTGTTTTGCACTACACGGCCATAGTGTTGCGGACTTATTCGAAATGCATTCATAGCTGTGTTTTTACTATACTGCGGATGATCTTCCATGTACGTAATTATATTTAGTACCCGCTTCTTGAACAACGATGGTCCTTTACCATGTTTCACTGGAAACGGGATTTGTGACTCCCTGTCAATATCACTTTCGCTTGTTAAGCACGTATCGTCGTCATTGTACTTCTCATGTACATTGTCCACACATTCGAGCGTATAGGCAACCACACATTCAACTGACTCATCTTGCAGAAACACTAATATTTCATCTGCCACTTCTTTCAGTCTGAGAAATTTCTTAGGTTCCTTTCTGACGAAATCTCATCTTCAGCAACTGTTCTTGTAGATATAATGCAATGCTTGCGCTCTTTATCGTTGCCATTGCTCTGCTTTGTATCAATACCCCTAGCACCGTAGCACTATCGTGAGTTACTCGTCGACTAAGAAGGTCAACTACGCTCCGCAGCCTTATGTTGTGCTCCATTCCCGCCATTGTTGCCATTAGCACATTAGCAGACAATATTGTGATTGCCGTCAATTGCGGATATTAGTCAGCTTTCTGTACCTGACATAAAATGAGCTCTACTACTTCTTGGAGAGCTTAAAATTCTAATCATTTGTCGTGCATGCTTCACCAATTGATACCTAGGATTGTAAGAGTGTGATTTGCGAGGGTATTTCCATCGGATGACACGGGTACTGAAACTGGGGCACCAAAGCAAAAGCAGTACTGCTCAACTCTATTTTCAGATTTTGACTGCCCGGTGTACTTGTCGCAGCACGACAAATATGAGTGTTCAAATGGTTCAAATAGCTCTGAGCACTATGCGTCTTAACTTCTGAGGTCATCAGTCGCCTAGAACTTAGAACTAATTAAACCTAACTAACCTAAGGACATCACACACATCTATGCCCGAGGCAGGATTCGAACCTGCGACCGTAGCGGTCGCTCGGCTCCAGACTGTAGCGCCTAGAACCGCACGGCCCCTCCAGCCGGCAAATATAAGTGCTGTATAGAGATATTACTGTCAATGACGTGCAGAAACAGCTATTACAGGTGAAACTGAACAACGGCTCATAGCCCATGGAATCCCCATCAGATTCTGTACAGTATTTGAGATTGGAGTTAGCTCCAGTTCAGTCATAACATATCATAGGTACCTCAAACAATAAACTATGCCCAGTAAATGGATGTAAGCTCAGGTCACACTTCTCTACAAGAAAGATACCAGAAATCATCGACAAAACTGTCGCCCAATCATATCCATCTGTAACCTCGGCACAGATTCCCATTTCGAACTAGAAGTATTGAAGTTGACAAAAAGCAAAGGGCCTGATAAAATAAATTCTGACTACCAAAATATTAAGTTAAAATTTTCTTTTAAATGTTCTGAAGCAATTGGAGACAAAACACGGACCAGACAAACGGATGAGTTATGTTATTACTATTCAGTTCAGATCTGGAAAAGTGATCAGATGATGAAAAATCAAAGTAAAGGTTTCAGTATTGGTAGGAGTCTCCGAAATAAAATTCGCTCTCATTATCAAGCATTTGCTGATGTTATTGAAATACTCTGGAATAAGAGGCCAGAAGAATAAACCAACTTGTAAAGAAACCCCATGGAACAGGACAAAAACTACGCTCAAAATATCATGCGAGGGAACGCAGTGCATGGAAGATTTCGACGATTTATCCGTTGCATAATGAATGACGGAAAGCGCACTTTAACCCAAGGAAAGCACCAGTTCAACACTTAACAGTCAACCTTTCATCAGCACATTTGGCAAAATCTCCCAAGTGCACAAACTAAAGTATCTGGGAGAAACGATTAATCAATGGGTCTAAATCGTGAAGCTAACAAAGAAAGAACCGCGCGACTATAAAGAGCAAAGGAACCCACCTGGAAGAGACACATTAGTATCTGTATTACAAAAGGGAAAATTACGGAATTATAACAAAAGCTCTTAACGTATCTGCAACCATAATAACAGGTGCCAGGTAACAATCATTTGACAGGTAATAATAATTTAAAAACAATTAATGAAAATTCTCATAAAACCTTAGGGCCAAAACGCGAAAATGGAACGTGAACGAAAAAGAAATCACAGGAGATATATAAAGTTACAGAAAACATTAACGACACCACCAGACAACGGCGGTCACAGTTTTGCGGTGACTTGTATAGAATGGGCAACAACAGGCTCACAGTAAACTTCTAAATTTAAGTTTATCGAAGCAAAACTACAATTGTCTAACAGAAGTTACCTAAAAAAATCTTTCAAGATAGAACAATATTTAAAATATGATTCACGATCAAGAATTAGTTGAGAAGTCTGTGCTACAAAATTCGTGGTTGTACCGGAAAATGCAAAAAGAAACACAGTGAACCAAACAACATATACCGGGGAGAAAGTAGAAATTACAAAATGAGTTCAGACGTACTCCTTTGTTGGGCACAACGAATTAAAAAAAAAAACCAATGACATGGATATCGAACAGAATAAACACCTCCATGCCATTCAACATTGATTCCGAAAACATCGGCCATAGGGAACCCAATTCGCGCTTTACTCGCATGCCATCCTGTAAACCAGGGATCAAAACAATCAGGTGTATGTAATAATCTATTTCTTGATTTTCACATATCATCTGATTGAGTTCCACACCAACGCACATCAACAAAAGCACCATCTTATGCTGTATTAAACGAAATTTCTGACTGGTTTGAGGATTTCATGGTAGTGAGGATGTAGCGTGTTATCTTGGATTGGGAGGCGTCTACAAGTGTAAAATTAACTTCAGCCATGCCCCAGGGGAGGTGTCCTGCAACTCTTGTGTATCGATAGACTTGCAGACAATATTAATAATATCAGGTTTTTCGCAGATGATGCAGTGACTATCCGAAAAAGCTGCACAGATACACAAACAGATATTGATACGATTGCAAGGCGATACGAAGATTGACTGACAGCTTCCTCTAAATGCTAAGAAATGAACGACTAAAACTGAGCACTTCACACAACGAAAAATCGCAGCGTCCTGTGACTACAATATCAATAAGTCATAATTGGAAACAGTCAACTCTAACAAATATCTGCGTGTAGCAGATTGTGGAAAAATAAAGTGGAATCATAGCAAAATCTTACGTAAATCAGATGGTAGATTTCAGTTTATTGGTAGGATACTGGAAAAGTGTACTCAGTCTAAAAAGTCCATTACGTACAAAACACTCGTGCGATGCATCTAAGAATGTTGCTCCATTGTGTTGGAATCATACCAAATAGGACTAGCAGGCGATACTGAACGTGTATCAAGAAGGGCAACAGGAATGGCCACAGCCCAGAGATTTGTCTGACCCTTGGCGTAGTGTCATGAAAATACTGGAAACTCAGAGCTGTCGGATGTTTGAAGATAAGCATCTTCTGCTCTGCGAGACCCTACTTCCAATGTTTCGCGAAGTGATGTCTACGGAGCATGATACAGTCTCCTAAGTGTCGCACTCTCACGGACCGCTAAGACAACACTGAACTGATTATCGCCGACACACAAGTACTTAAGCTGGCATCTGCGAATGGAACAGGTGAAACCCTTGTACCGTAGAAAAGTGTCCTCCGCCATGCACTTGAGTAACTATGGATCTAGATGTATGTTCTGATTTCTTTAGATACGAAATTCTTGGTAACATATTTTTTTAAAAATTTTATCCCTATTGGAATTACATACATAGTCGCGCAAAGTCATTCTCCATGTCATTGGTACTAGTACTAGCATTTCCTATTGTGACTTCTTTAAGGTAACCACAATGTTTTGAAGATCTGCATAATATAGAAGTAATGACTCATAATAAAACATATCTGTAACTGGGAACTGCTCGGAATGCGTATATGTTCAACGGACTGACTAGCTGCAAACTACCACACTACCAAAGTCTTGCAAATATATGGCTATACAGAGACGCAGACTAGTACTACAATATTAACCTTTCATTACATTGTGCCTCGATGTCCTCCAACAAATAAAGCGCCTGTTATTAACATGATAACTATCATTAGACCTTTGTGCTACTTACCTAAGCAGATGTAACTGTTCTTCATTGCTCAATTGTATTTCAATTTTCATCCGCAGTAGCAACAATTATTCTCCATTGATATTACACTAATGAGTAAATAACTGGGCAAATACGTGTGATATTAAAGTTTCGGTCTTAGCACAAAATGTAAACGAACAGCGTTATACCAAAGTTACGTTACAATTCCCATTTGATGTTGGCGACGTGAGAAGTACGATACGATCACTCCATAGATATTCTATTCTGTAAATGTTGCCGAGAGCGGAGGAGCATATCTTTGGTGTTCAGCCAGCGACGAAAGAGGAAAGATTGTTGCCGTTATTATGAGTGGCAACGATGATCTGCTGTTAAGTGAATGTCAGTTGTGCTCGAGTCGTCCATATGGCATCTTCTTTTGAGTGTTGGTAACTATTAACTGTCGCGTGTGTATATAATTGTGAAATGCTAACTTAATTTGACACAAAATAGATGGATGAAGAACACACAGGGGCTCTGAAAAAGAATATTTAGGGCATATTTAGTATAAGAGAAATTACTTCCTCGAAAAGAATGTTGATTTCTTCTCTTCTTCCACTCGGTGCAGCATCGCTTCGTTTGATACCTAGTCCACACAGAATATACTGAGCATTCTGCGGTAACGTCACACGTCAAAGGGTGTTATTTTATGCTCTTCTGCTTCTTCCATTGTTCATGTTTCACTTCTGTACAGTAGCACACTCCAAACAAACGCCTTTATGAGGTTTTTCGCGAGATGTTTGTCTTTGCTGCTACATTTGAAAAAGTGTTTTCTCTTGTTAAGAGCAGGATCCTTTCTTGAAGTTCCGTGGGATGTAATTTTACTCCATAGGTAGACAAAGGACTTTAGGGTCTCCAGTCGCTCATAGTTAACTGGGCAATGGGCAACGGTGCTTTGTCTGCTCACAACTAAGATTTTTATTTTACCATTATTAACTTTCGCACTATAGGAAGGGCTGGGAGTGGTTTTCATCTGGGCCAGCAGCGCTTCTAATTATTAAATTTCTTCACTTAACATTCCGATATCATGAGCAAATCCCAGGATGTCTATTTTCTTACCATGAATTTCAATTCCTCCCATAGCTCCTAATTTCTCCCTAGCTTCATCTAATGCACTCTGAATATATCCATTGAACAAAAGAGGAGAGAGTGAACAGCCCTGTCGTACACCCTGTTTAATAGTAGCCTCTTCTTGATGTTTTTCCCCCGTCATCACAGCCACCTCCTCTCTGTACAGTCTCTGCATTACTTTTCTGTCCTCATGCTTTATGCCAATCTCCCTCAGCATTTTAAGGAGATGTAGCCAGTTTACCCTGACAAATGCTTTTCCTACGTCGATGAAGACAATTATGTCTCTTGACACTTCTTTATCTTTTCTCGAGAATTATTCGTAAGTCAAGTATTGCTCCTCGCGTGTGTCCGCCTCTTCTAAAGCCAAACCGGTCGTTGTGATCATTGCATCTATGCTGTCTGCCTTCGAATGATAGACGTCAATATCTTCGAGGCGTGTGTTACCAAACTAAGGGTCTGTATTGTTCAAATCTGGTTACAGATGCTCTCTTTGGTATTGTCACTGTGGTATATTTTTTAATGTCTCTTGGGAACTCCACGGTTTCGTATATAACTTGTATGGGATGGAACAGTTCTTCATATAGCTGTTCTCCATCAGCCTTGATGAGTTCTGCTTGTATGTCATCAACTCCTTACTTGCATTACTGCAAGGTCGAACTCATCATGCAAGATAGAGTCTCCCTCTTCTTCAGGATCGATTTCCTGCATACAGTTTTTGAGAATATTGTTTCCACATTTATACTGTGTCTTTCTGTCCATCCTATCTGTCCTGTATCAATCTCGCTTTCTGTTTTGACTGCTCGTCTGCTGCATTCTAAGATTCCATGTTTTCAGTCAGTTCTCTCTTCGAAGCTCGCGATTCAAAATCACTTATAATACCTCGAGTTATTGAACTTCTTAATATATTTCTTAACAAGTCGACTTCGGCAAAAGACATTTCGTCTGACAGGACAAGCATCTAAGGAAACAATGGTATCAAAGTATTAACTGTCATAAAGGATAATTTTCTTTAAAAGATCTGATCTACTTGCATGCAAATCGCTGCACAGCTACATAGAAGCACTGTGCTTGCCGGAGGGCGCATCGTACGAATATTAACCAGTTTCTGTCCTAACAATTAGTGTGCTGAGTAAGGGTACACTGTTGACTGCATGTCTCTGTTGGCGCACAAATTTCTCTTGTCTTATTCTCATGGTCTCTTCAGTTACAGGGGTTGGGCGAAATTATGGAAACACCGCTATAAATGCGTGCTTGATCGTAAATGCAGACGGTAGTCACTGGTGCAGGATGGACTGTTGCATCTGACCACGAGCGGCACCTGTGCAGTGTCCCCAGCGCGCTGTGGCGTCAGTCGAGTCCAGAACAGTGTTCTTTGTGGCTGTGAGTGCGTCGGAGCTCAGCGAATTCGAACGTGGCAAAACTGTGCTCGTATGGAGGGTGATCCGTAGCCAAGGTACCCGAAGTATTTCGTGTATAGAAGATGTGTGCCGCATACAGGGCAAGCGGAAAAACATCATATGCTAACTCACAACGCGGACGAAAATGTGTTTTGTGTGATCGTGACGGACGTCATTAAGAGGACTGTGACGAAAAATTAAGAGGGCGAAAGCTGAAAATAATTGCAGAACGGAATACCGCACCTACGAACTTTGTCAGCATCAAAACGACACGAACGGAGCTCCAGAAACGGGGAACTGCACGGCAGAGCAGCGTAACGAAAAAACGTGGTGCCGCAACCATAAAGCCTGGTTTGTGGAGCAATGGAAGAATGTGTGGTCGGATGAGTGTTGTTTCATGTTGTTTCCAACGTCTGTCCGAGTTTACGTCTCAAGAATCAAACATAGCGGCGGTTAGGTGATGATTTGGGCAGCCGTATCGTTCTCCCCGCTACTCTGCAACGTCGCATTAACACCAAGCACTGTGTGACCATTCTGGCTGTCAGATGCATCCCATTCTACGGTGTTTGTTGTTCAGTGGTGACGACAGGGTCCCCACTCACACGGTTCGCATCGTTCGGGACTGGTTTTTGTGAACGCGGGGATGGACTGTCGCATCATCGCTGCTACCACAGTCACTGCATCTCAATATTATTGAGGCTTTGTGGTGTACTCTGGTGAGAAGGGTACGCGGTCGCTATGCACCTCCAGCGTCATTGCCTGAATCTGCCACTATTTTGCACGAAGAATGGTGCAAGACTTCCTTGGGAGCTATATTTTTGTTTTTATAGGACCTGTATTTCTCCATTCTGAGACGATGGTTTTCCTGCACCATATTGGGTATGGTAATGTGTTTTTCGTGTTTGTATGTCTTTGTACACCCCCTGTACACGTACGACGATGGCCGCCGGATTTTAGAAGAATATTCCTGGAGATGGATTCACTAAATTTACCCAACACGGTGTCACCAAGACAACGTCGCATTTCATCGAAAGGTACCAATGAATTTGTTCATTTTATGTACTCATGCCTACCTGATATGGAATTCAGCCGCTGAAAGAGTATTACAAAATTGGTCGCTTAAGCACTTGACAGATGTGTTGAACTTCCGCGGGACCCCTCCATCAAATCTCAGTGTTCTGTTCGCCAATCCAGATTATGCTTTGCATGAGACAGCATGTGTCAATTAGGTACGATTCGAAAATCTAGACTGTAATACTTTGTTGTTCGTGCCATTTTTAACAAAATCTCTTTTTGATTGTCTCAAGGCTTGTGTTCAACGTGATATAGTGGGTATTTTCATGCTATATCCTGAATTGTAAACTAAATTCGTACTTTCTAGAAACTTTTAGCGATAATAACCTCATTCAAAAGCAATCGTCACCTTATTTCGTTGTGTACTTGGGCGAAAAAAGTATAATTTTGAGAATTTTCGGTCGCTGAAGAGTGTTGTGCGTAACATATTTAGCAGTAAATTGTAAACTACAGTTGCGCATTCCGTAAACTTTATAGCAATAGCTTCTTACAGACTCGTTTCTCCCTTAGCGCAGTGCTGGCATTGAAGTGATTAGTGCAATATTTCCACATTTTCTCCCGACTGACCTGCTATTTCTAAGTCAGTGTTCGTAGTTTTACGATAGTGACGTAAACGTAACAGGTACTAATTCAAAACGTGTGTTGCAATAGTTTGTTTTGCTCACATAACGATTGTCCTATTGGATTCAATTTGGTTTCGCACTTGAACAGAAGTGTATACTGTCAGTATGTGTCGCATATTAAACAGCCATGGGCACCCGCATGGCACTTTTCTATGCAATCCTGTTTATGTGTCATCTAGAGGAGACCTGCCTAACCTCCCAAAACGTCAAGTCCCTAGTCTGGCTCAGGTTCACTGATGATGTCTCCATGATATGGACTCCGGGCCAAGAAACCTTATCCTCATTCCTTCCTGCTTAACCTGGTTCTCCTCAAACCAGTGTCCCACCTTCCTGGACGTGGACCTCCTCCTCTCTGATGTCTCCATCCACATGTCCGCCCACATTAAACTCACCAGCCACCAACAGTACCTGCATTTCGACAGCTGTGATGCCTTCCAAACCAAATAAACGCTACTACACGGCCTGGCAGCCCAAGGACAGCGTATCTGTAGTGACAGGATCTCCCTTGCCAGTATGCTGAGGACTTCACCGAGGCCTTCACAAATTTTCAGTGCCATTTGCCCTTGTACCCCCAATCCTCTCGTCACCCCAAGAACCAGCCACAAAGGACTACTCTCTACATCACTCATTACCCCAGAAGCCTGTGACAAGACTGGTATAGAATGGGAGGCTGGGCCACCTGTGAAAGCAGCAGTGTAATATACCAGTTCTGCTGCAATCATTACACAGTCTTTTATACTGGTATGACTACCAACCAGCTGTCCACCAGGACAAATGGCCACTGCCAAACTGATGCCAAGAGCAAAGTAGACAAGTGGCACAATCTGTAGTCTAACGTAACATGCTTGACTTTAGTGGCTGCTTTACCACCTGAGCTGCATTTGGATCTGAGCTGACGGAGATCGCGGTCATGTGTGTGTGTGTGTGAGAGGCCGAAAGGTAATGTGGAGGTGCTTTTTCATTGTGCCTGTCTGCAACTCATGTTATCTTTACGGTGGGTAGTTATCTATCTTTTCATTATATTGTTGATATTCCAACCCGTATTTTCCATGGTCTGATTTTGCGCATTAAACTGTTTTCGCCATTGTTACGTGAGATTGTTAATGAGTATAATTCGAAATAAATGCTTGAAATTGAATCATTTGCGAGAAATCTGTAACTTTTATGGCCGATTTTTCTTTCGCTACTTTCAGTTATCACTTCCTTGTACGTTGTAGCTTCAGATTTTGAAGGGACCTTGTATTACTTGGAGCGTAGCAAATTCTGAAATTGAAACAAAATTAGCAAGGCTTCAGTTATCCAGTTGTCAGAAGTCTTTGTACCAGTAAGAATTCAGCTCCACTGTGAAAGCTATTCCCGAGCACGAGATGAGTTAGTTGATGTTTGTAAGAATCTGGACACCACCCCGACTGCTGTCGGGGGATGTGAGCGGCTTCTAACGGGTGTGTGGGGAGAAACGCAGAGAGACATGTACCACAAGTAGTATCCTCTTCTGTGGATAATGTCTAACCCGCAGGATATGCATTACCTACCACTGTTTGTCCATCTGACTGTAAATGGTGTGTAAGTGTTAGGTCAGGAGGGCAAGCACCTTTATACGTGGTATCAAACAATGTCTGTAACTGGGTTGAGAATGTCTTGGTAGGCAGGACACCGTATATTGCTTGGGATGTGATTCATTGACAGAGGTTGTGGGAATTCCAGATGTGCTCCTGTAAAGTGTTTTGGGACCATAGTTTTACATGTTGTAAATTAACGAACTTGCAGGCAGTTCGATGTAACAGAGAACCTGATCGTCCTGATCAGATCAGGTTAACTAAATAAAATGTAATGGATTCGTTGAGGCATGGAACATCCACACAAGTAATTGAAGTCAGTTTGTTTATTGCCATACACGTTTCATTTCTTTTATTTGTGAAGCATCGTCAGTTGCGATTTCATGCGCTGTTAGCCTGGAGCTGTGTGGTGCTGGATATGTGATCATTAGCCTCTATGCTCCAGTTGGCAGTTTTTCGGAGTTCTTTCACCCACATTTGACTCGACACATCGCATACATCACTTGAACTTTACAATTTGTGTTCAACTGAAAAATTACTACAATATAATGTAGGACTGGCTGGAAAATATTGCAGAAATATTCGATCAGATCTTGATAAGATTTCAGAATTGGTGCAAACATTGGAGAATGAATTTAAATGTACCGAAATGTAAAATTAAGCACTTTACAAAACGGAAAATATGTGCTATCCTATGACTACGATATCACTAATCCACAATTAGAATCGGTCAAGCCATACAGACATGTGTTTATGAGAATTTGTATGCATACAAAATGGAATGATAACATGGAGCCAGAGATAAGTAAGGTAGATGGCGAAATTCCAGTCGTTGGAAAGATACTAGGAAAATGCAGTCAGTCTAGAAAGGTTCAAATGGCTCTCAGCACTATGGGACTTAACATCTATGGTCATCAGTCCCCTAGAACTTAGAACTACTTAAACCTAACTAACCTAAGGACATCACACACATCCATGCCCGAGGCAGGATTCGAACCTGCGACCGTAGCGGTCGCTCGGCTCCAGACTGTAGCGCCTAGAACCGCACGGCCCCTCCGGCCGGCAAATATAAGTGCTGTATAGAGATATTACTGTCAATGACGTGCAGAAACAGCTATTATAGGTGAAACTGAACAACGGCCCATAGCCCATGGAATCCCCATCAGATTCTGTACAGTATTTGAGATTGGAGTTAGCTCCAGTTCAGTCATAATATATCATAGGTACCTCAAAAAATAAACTATGCCCAGTAGATGGAAGTAAGCTCAGGTCACACTTCCCTACAAGAAAGATACCAGAAATCGTCGACAAAACTGTCGCCCAATCATATCCATCTGTAACCTTGGTACAGATTCCCATTTCGAACTAGAAGTATTGAAGTTGACAAAAAGCAAAGGGCCTGATAAAATAAATTCTGACTACCAAAATATTAAGTTAAAATTTTCTTTTAAATGTTCTGAAGCGATTGGAGACAAAACAAGGACCAGACAAACGGATGAGTTATGTTATTACTATTCAGTTCAGATCTGGAAAAGTGATCAGATGATGAAAAATCAAAGTAAAGGTTTCAGTATTGGTAGGAGTCTCCGAAATAAAATTCGCTCTCATTATCAAGCATTTGCTGATGTTATTGAAATACTCTGGAATAAGAGGCCAGAAGAATAATCCAACTTGTAAAGAAACCCCATGGAACAGGACAAAAACTATGCTCAAAATATCATGCGAGGGAACGCAGTGCATGGAAGGTTTCGACGATTTTTCCGTTGCATAATGAATGACGGAAAGCGCACTTTAACCCAAGGAAAGCACCAGTTCAACACTTAACAGTCAACCTTTCATCAGCACATTTGGCAAAATCTCCCAAGTGCACAAACTAAAGTATCTGGGAGAAACGATTAATCAATGGGTCTAAATCGTGAAGCTAACAAAGAAAGAACCGCGCGACTATAAAGAGCAAAGGAACCCACCTGGAAGAGACACATTAGTATCTGTATTACAAAAGGGAAAATTACGGAATTATAACAAAAGCTCTTAACGTATCTGCAACCATAATAACAGGTGCCAGGTAACAATCATTTGACAGGTAATAATAATTTAAAAACAATTAATGAAAATTCTCATAAAACCTTAGGGCCAAAACGCGAAAATGGAACGTGAACGAAAAAGAAATCACAGGAGATATATAAAGTTACAGAAAACATTAACGACACCACCAGACAACGGCGGTCACAGTTTTGCGGTGACTTGTATAGAATGGGCAACAACAGGCTCACAATAAACTTCTAAATTTAGGTTTATCGAAGCAAAACTACAACTGTTTAACAGAAGTTACCTAAAAAAATCTTTCAAGATAGAACAATATTTAAAATATGATTCACGATCAAGAATTAGTTGAGAAGTCTGTGCTACAAAATTCATGGTTGTACCGGAAAATGCAAAAAGAAACACAGTGAACCAAACAACATATACCGGGGAGAAAGTAGAAATTACAAAATGAGTTCAGACGTACTCCTTTGTTGGGCACAACGAATTAAAACAAAAAAAAAACCAACGACATGTATATCGAACAGAATAAACACCTCCATGCCATTCAACATGGATTCCGAAAACATCGGCCATAGGGAACCCAATTCGCGCTTTACTCGCATGCCATCCTGTAAACCAGGGATCAAAACAATCAGGTGTATGTAGTAATCTATTTCTTGATTTTCACATATCATCTGATTGAGTTCCACACCAACGCACATCAACAAAAGCACCATCTTATGCTGTATTAAACGAAATTTCTGACTGGTTTGAGGATTTCATGGTAGTGAGGATGTAGCGTGTTATCTTGGATTGGGAGGCGTCTACAGGTGTAAAATTAACTTCAGCCGTGCCCCAGGGGAGATGTCCTGCAACTCTTGTGTATCGATAGACTTGCAGACAATATTAATAATATCAGGTTTTTCGCAGATGATGCAATGACTATCCGAAAAAGCTGCACAGATACACAAACAGATATTGATACGACTGCAAGGCGATGCAAAGATTGACTGACAGCTTCCTCTAAATGCTAAGAAATGAACGACTAAAACTGAGCACTTCACACAACGAAAAATCGCAGCGTCCCGTGACTACAATATCAATAAGTCATAATTGGAAACAGTCAACTCTAACAAATATCTGCGTATAGCAGATTCTGGAAAAATAAAGTGGAATCATCGCAAAATCTTAGGTAAATCAGAGGGTAGATTTCAGTTTATTGGTAGGATACTGGAAAAGTGTACTCAGTCTAAAAAGTCCATTACGTACAAAACACTCGTGCGATGCATCTAAGAATGTTGCTCCATTGTGTTGGAATCATACCAAATAGGACTAGCAGGCGATACTGAACGTGTATCAAGAAGGGCAACAGGAATGGCCACAGCCCAGAGATTTGTCTGACCCTTGGCGTAGTGTCATGAAAATACTGGAAACTCAGAGCTGTCGGATGTTTGAAGATAAACATCTTCTGCTCTGCGAGACCCTACTTCCAATGTTTCGCGAAGTGATGTCTACGGAGCATGATACAGTCTCCTAAGTGTCGCACTCTCACGGACCGCTAAGACAACACTGAACTGATTATCGCCGACACACAAGTACTTAAGCTGGCATCTGCGAATGGAACAGGATGAAACCCTTGAACCGTAGAAAAGTGTCCTCCGCCATGCACTTGAGTAACTATGGCTCTAGATGTATGTTCTGATTTCTTTAGATACGAAATTCTTGGTAACATATTTTTGAAAAATTTTATCCCTAGTGGAATTACATACATAGTTACGCAAAGTCATTCTCCATGTCATTGGTACTAGTACTAGCATTTCCTATTGTGATTTCTTTAAGGTAACCACAATGTTTTGAAGATCTGCATAATATAGAAGTAATGACTCATAATAAAACATATCTGTAAATGGAAACTGCTCGGAATGCGTATATGTTCAACGGACTGACTGGCTGCAAACTACCACACTACCAAAGTCTTGCAAATATATGGCTATACAGAGACGCAGACTAGTACTACAATATTAACTTTTCATTACATTGTGCCTCGATGTCCTTCAACAAATAAAGCGCCTGTTATTAACATGATAACTATCATTAGACCTTTGTGCTACTTACCTAAGCAGATGTAACTGTTCTTCATTGCTCAATTGACGTATTTCAATTTTCATCCGCAATAGCAACAATTATTCTCCATTGATGTTACACTAATGAGTAAATAACTGGGCAAATACGTGTGATATTAAAGTTTCGGTCTTAGCACAAAATGTAAACGAACAGCGTTATACCAAAGTTACGTTACAATTCCCATTTGATGTTGGCGACGTGAGAAGTACGATACGATCACTCCATAGATATTCTATTCTGTAAATGTTGCCGAGAGCGGAGGAGCATATCTTTGGTGTTCAGCCAGCGACGAAAGAGGAAAGATTGTTGCCGTTATTATGAGTGGCAACAACCTTGGTGCCAACGATGATCTGCTGTTAAGTGAATGTCAGTTGTGCTTGAGTCGTCCATATGGCAACTTCTTTTAAGTGTTGGTACCTATTAACTGTCGCGTGTGTATATAATTGTGAAATGATAACTTAATTTGACACAAAATAGATAGATGAAGAACACGCAGGGGCTCTGAAAAAGAATATGTAGATAATATTTAGTATAAGAGAAATTACTTCCCCGAAAAGAATGTTGATTTCTTCTCTTCTTCCACTCGGTGCAGCATCTCTTCGTTTGATACCTAGTCCACACAGAATATACTGAGCATTCTGCGGTAACGTGACACGTCAAAGGTTGTTATTTTATGCTCTTCTGCTTCTTCCAGTGTTCATGTTTCACTTCCGTACAGTAGCACACTCCAAACAAACGTGTTTATGAGGTTTTTCGCGAGATGTTTGTCTTTGCTGCTACATTTGAAAAGGTGTTTTCTCTTGTTAAGAGCAGGATCCTTTCTTGAAGTTCCGTGGGATGTAATTTTACTCCATAGGTAGACAAAGGACTTTAGGGTCTCCAGTCGCTCATAGTTAACTGGGCAATGGGCAACGGTGCTTTGTCTGCTCACAACTAAGATTTTTATTTTACCATTATTAACTTTCGCACTATAGGAAGGGCTGGGAGTGGTTTTCATCTGGGCCAGCAGCGCTTCTAATTATTAAGTTTCTTCACATAACATTCCGATATCATGAGCAAATCCCAGAATGTCTATTTTCTTACCATGAATTTCAATTTCATCTATAGCTCCTAGTTTCTCCCTAGCTTCATCTAATGCACTCTGAATATATCCATTGAACAAAATAGGAGAGAGTGAACAGCCCTGTCGTACACCCTGTTTAATAGTAGCCTCTTCTTGATGTTTTTCCCCCGTCATCACAGCCACCTCCTCTCTGTACAGTCTCTGCATTACTTTTCTGTCCTCATGCTTTATGCCAATCTCCCTCAGCATTTTAAAGAGCTGTAGCCAGTTTACCCCGACAAATGCTTTTCCTACGTCGATGAAGACAATTATGTCTCTTGACACTTCTTTATCTTTTCTCGAGAATTATTCGTAAGCCAAGTATTGCTCCTCGCGTGTCTCCGCCTCTTCTAAAGCCAAACCGGTCGTTGCGATCATTGCATCTATCCTGTCTGCCTTCGAATGATAGACGTCAATATCTTCGAGGCGTGTGTTACCAAACTAAGGGTCTGTATTGTTCAAATCTGGTTACAGATGCTCTCTTTGGTATTGTCACTGTGGTATATTTTTTAATGTCTCTTGGGAACTCCACGGTTTCGTATATAACTTGTATGGGATGGAACAGTTCTTCATATAGCTGTTCTCCATCAGCCTTGATGAGTTCTGCTTGTATGTCATCAACTCCTTACTTGCATTACTGCAAGGTCGAACTCATCATGCAAGATAGAGTCTCCCTCTTCTTCAGGATCGATTTCCTGCATACAGTTTTTGAGAATATTGTTTCCACATTTATACTGTGTCTTTCTGTCCATCCTATCTGTCCTGTATCAATCTCGCTTTCTGTTTTGACTGCTCGTCTGCTGCATTCTAAGATTCCATGTTTTCAGTCAGTTCTCTCTTCGAAGCTCGCGATTCAAAATCACTTATAATACCTCGAGTTATTAAACTTCTTAATATATTTCTTAACAAGTCGACTTCGACAAAAGACATTTCGTCTGACAGGACAAGCATCTAAGGAAACAATGGTATCAAAGTATTAACTGTCATAAAGGATAATTTTCTTTAAAAGATCTGATCTACTTGCATGCAAATCGCTGCACAGCTACATAGAAGCACTGTGCTTGCCGGAGGGCGCATCGTACGAATATTAACCAGTTTCTGTCCTAACAATTAGTGTGCTGAGTAAGGGTACACTGTTGACTGCATGTCTCTGTTGGCGCACAAATTTCTCTTGTCTTATTCTCATGGTCTCTTCAGTTACAGGGGTTGGGCGAAATTATGGAAACACCGCTATAAATGCGTGCTTGATCGTAAATGCAGACGGTAGTCACTGGTGCAGGTTGGACTGTTGTATCTGACCACGAGCGGCACCTGTGCAGTGTCCCCAGCGCGCTGTGGCGTCAGTCGAGTCCAGAACAGTGTTCTTTGTAGTTGTGAGTGCGTCGGAGCTCAGCGAATTCGAACGTGGGAAAACTGTTTGTGCTCGTATGGAGGGTGATCCGTAGCCAAGGTACCCGAAGTATTTCGTGTATAGAAGATGTGTGCCGCATACAGGGCAAGCGGAAAAACATCATATGCTAACTCACAACGCGGACGAAAATGTGTTTTGTGTGATCGTGACGGACGTCATTAAGAGGACTGTGACGAAAAATTAAGAGGGCGAAAGCTGAAAATAATTGCAGAACGGAATACCGCACCTACGAACTTTGTCAGCATCAAAACGACACGAACGGAGCTCCAGAAACGGGGAACTGCACGGCAGAGCAGCGTAACGAAAAAACGTGGTGCCGCAACCATAAAGCCTGGTTTGTGGAGCAATGGAAGAATGTGTGGTCGGATGAGTGTTGTTTCATGTTGTTTCCAACGTCTGTCCGAGTTTACGTCTCAAGAATCAAACATAGCGGCGGTTAGGTGATGATTTGGGCAGCCGTATCGTTCTCCCCGCTACTCTGCAACGTCGCATTAACACCAAGCACTGTGTGACCATTCTGGCTGTCAGATGCATCCCATTGTACGGTGTTTGTTGTTCAGTGGTGACGACAGGGTCCCCACTCACACGGTTCGCATCGTTCGGGACTGGTTTTTGTGAACGCGGGGATGGACTGTCGCATTATCGCTGCTACCACAGTCACTGCATCTCAGTATTATTGAGGCTTTGTTGTGTACTCTGGTGAGAAGGGTACGCGGTCGCTATGCACCTCCAGCGTCATTGCCTGAATCTGCCACTATTTTGCACGAAGAATGGTGCAAGACTTCCTTGGGAGCTATATTTTTGTTTTTATAGGACCTGTATTTCTCCATTCTGAGACGATGGTTTTCCTGCACCATATTAGGTATGGTGATGTGTTTTTCGTGTTTGTATGTCTTTGTACACCCCCTGTACACGTACGACGATGGCCGCCGGATTTTAGAAGAATATTCCTGGAGATGGATTCACTAAATTTACCCAACACGGTGTCACCAAGACAACGTCGCATTTCATCGAAAGGTACCAATGAATTTGTTCATTTTATGCATTCATGCCTACCTGATATGGACTTCAGCCGCTGAAAGAGTATTACAAAATTGGTCGCTTAAGCACTTGACAAATGTGTTGAACTTCCGCGGGACCCCTCCATCAAATCTCAGTGTTCTGTCCGCCAATCCAGATTATGCTTTGCATGAGACAGCATGTGTCAATTAGGTACGATTCGAAAATCTAGACTGTAATATTTTGTTGTTCGTGCCATTTTTAACAAAATCTCTTTTTGATTGTCTCAAGGCTTGTGTTCAACGTGATACAGTGGGTATTTTCATGCTATATCCTGAATTGTAAACTAAATTCGTACTTTCTAGAAACTTTTAGCGATAATATCCTCATTCAAAAACAATCGTCACCTTATTTCATTGTGTACTTGGGCGAAAAAAGTATAATTTTGAGAATTTTCGGTCGCTGAAGAGTGTTGTGCGTAACATATTTAGCAGTAAATTGTAAACTACAGTTGCGCATTCTGTAAACTTTATAGGAATAGCTTCCTACAGACTCGTTTCTCCCTTAGCGCAGTGCTGGCATTGAAGTGATTAGTGCAATATTTCCACATTTTCTGCCGACTGACCTGCTATTTCTAAGTCAGTGTTCGTAGTTTTACGATAGTGACGTAAACGTAACAGGTACTAATTCAAAACGTGTGTTGCAATAGTTTGTTTTGCTCACATAACGATTGTCCTATTGGATTCAATTTGGTTTCGCACTTGAACAGAAGTGTATACTGTCAGTATGTGTCGCACATTAAACAGCCATGGGCACCCGCATGGCACTTTTCTATGCAATCCTGTTTATGTGTCATCTAGAGGAGACCTGCCTAGCCTCCCAAAACGTCAAGTCCCTAGTCTGGCTCAGGTTCACTGATGATGTCTCCATGATATGGACTCCGGGCCAAGAAACCTTATCCTCATTCCTTCACAACCTAAACACCTTCTCTCCCATCTGCTTAACCTGGTTCTCCTCAAACCAGTGTGCCACCTTCCTGGACGTGGACCTCCTCCTCTCTGATGTCTCCATCCACATGTCCGCCCACATTAAACTCACCAGCCACCAACAGTACCTGCATTTCGACAGCTGTGATGCCTTCCAAACCAAATAAACGCTACTACACGGCCTGGCAGCCCAGGGACAGCGTATCTGTAGTGACAGGATCTCCCTTGCCAGTATGCTGAGGACTTCACCGAAGCCTTCACAAATTTTCAGTGCCATTTGCCCTTGTACTCCCAATCCTCTCGTCACCCCAAGAACCAGCCACAAAGGACTACTCTCTACAGCACTCATTACCCCAGAAGCCTGTGACAAGACTGGTGCAGAATGGGAGGCTGGGCCACCTGTGAAAGCAGCAGTGTAATATACCAGTTCTGCTGCAATCATTACACAGTCTTTTATACTGATATGACTACCAACCAGCTGTCCACCAGGACAAATGGCCACTGCCAAACTGATGCCAAGAGCAAAGTAGACAAGTGGCACAATCTGTAGTCTAACGTAACATGCTTGACTTTAGTGGCTGCTTTACCACCTGAGCTGCATTTGGATCTGAGCTGACGGAGATCGCGGTCATGTGTGTGTGTGTGAGAGGCCGAAAGGTAATGTTGAGGTGCTTTTTCATTGTGCCTGTCTGCAACTCATGTTATCTTTACGGTGGGTAGTTATCTATCTTTTCATTATATTGTTGATATTCCAACCCGTATTTTCCATGGTCTGATTTTGCGCATTAAACTGTTTTCGCCATTGTTACGTGAGATTTTTAATGAGTATAATTCGAAATAAATGCTTGAAATTGAATCATTTGCGAGAAATCTGTAATTTTTATGGACGATTTTTCTTTCGTTACTTTCAGTTATCACTTCCTTGTACGTTGTAGCTTCAGATTTTGAAGGGACCTTGTATTACTTGGAGCGTAACAAATTCTGAAATTGAAACAAAATTAGCAAGGCTTCAGTTATCCAGTTGTCAGAAGTCTTTGTACCAGTAAGAATTCAGCTTCACTGTGAAAGCTATTCCCGAGCACGAGATGAGTTAGTTGATGTTTGTAAGAAGCTGGACACCACCCCGACTGCTGTCGGGGGATGTGAGCGGCTTCTAACGGGTGTGTGGGGAGAAACGCAGAGAGACATGTACCACAAGTAGTATCCTCTTCTGTGGATAATGTCTAACCCGCAGGATATGCATTACCTACCACTGTTTGTCCATCTGACTGTAAATGGTGTGTAAGTGTTAGGTCAGGAGGGCAAGCACCCTTATACGTGGTATCAAACAATGTCTGTAACTGGGTTGAGAATGTCTTGGTAGGCAGGACCCCGTATATTGCTTGGGATGTGATTCATTGACAGAGGTTGTGGGAATTCCAGATGTGCTCCTGTAAAGTGTTTTGGGACCATAGTTTTACATGTTGTAAATTAACGAACTTGCAGGCAGTTCGATGTAACAGAGAACCTGATCGTCCTGATCAGATCAGGTTAACTAAATAAAATGTAATGGATTCGTTGAAGCATGGAACATCCACACAAGTAATTGAAGTCAGTTTGTTTATTGCCATACACGTTTCATTTCTTTTATTTGTGAAGCATCGTCAGTTGCGATTTCAAGCGCTGTTAGCCTGGAGCTGTGTGGTCCTGGATATGTGATCATTAGCCTCTATGCTCCAGTTGGCAGTTTTCCGGAGTTCTTTCACCCACATTTGACTCGACACATCGCATACATCACTTGAACTTTACAATTTGTGTTCAACTGAAAAATTACAATATAATGTAGGACTGGCTGGAAAATATTGCAGAAATATTCGATCAGATCTTGATAAGATTTCAGAATTGGTGCAAATATTGGAGAATGAATTTAAATGTACCGAAATGTAAAATTAAGCACTTTACAAAACGGAAAATATGTGCTATCCTATGACTACGATATCACTAATCCACAATTAGAATCGGTCAAGCCATACAGACATGTGTTTATGAGAATTTGTATGCATACAAAATGGAATGATAACATGGAGCCAGTGATAAGTAAGGTAGATGGCGAAATTCCAGTCGTTGGAAAGATACTAGGAAAATGCAGTCAGTCTAGAAAGGTTCAAATGGCTCTCAGCACTATGGGACTTAACATCTATGGTCATCAGTCCCCTAGAACTTAGAACTACTTAAACCTAACTAACCTAAGGACATCACACACATCCATGCCCGAGGCAGGATTCGAACCTGCGACCGTAGCAGTCGCGCGGCTCCGGACTGAGCGCCTAGAACCGCGAGACCACCGCGGCCGGCAGTCTAGAAAGGAAATTGCTTATAAGTCACTAGTGCGACCTATCCTACAGTACTGCTCAAACATGTCGGACCTGTAATAAGTAGAATTAACACGGGATACTGGACGTACACAAATAAGGGCGATATGTATTGTCACAGGTTAGTATATCCCATGCGTGAGCGCCACAGGGATCCTAAAAAAACTGAAATGACCGACTCTGATGCTAGACGCAGGCTTCCCCATGAAAGCCTGCTTACAAAGTTTCAAGAAGCAACTTCAAGCGAAGACTCCTGGTCTAAACATCATTTCAGTAGGTTCAACATCAGATAACAACATAGAAATCCTGTTGAAATCCAGTTATTTATAGTAACATCCACATATAAACCACCTAAGTCCAGCTTCAAGGGGCCACCTAACTTCCACTCTCAATCAACAAAGGTAACTTTAATAAAACAGCACACCATATGTATAAGAGGGTTGGAACATTAATACTGGCAATTATTTATTTACAGCTCGTACAAAATAGATACGTGTTTCAAAGTTTTACTGACATTCAGAGTAGTCACCAACATTGTATATAGCCCCTTTCCAGCGATGTGGAAGTCGTAGGATACTCTTAGCAGTGCCAGTTGTCTTGATAGTTCGAGGTGTGCAGTCTATTGCCCCACGAATTTGTAGCAGTTCAGATGGTTCAAATGGCTCTGAGCACTATGGGACTTAACATCTGAGGTCATCAGTCCCCTAGTGCCAGTTGTCTTGATAGTTCGAGGTGTGCAGTCTATTGCCCCACGAATTTGTAGCAGTTCAGATGGTTCAAATGGCTCTGAGCACTATGGGACTTAACATCTGAGGTCATCAGTCCCCTAGAACGCACAAATACTTAAACCTAACCAACCTAAAGACATCACACACATCCATGTCCGAGGCAGGATTCGAACCTGCGACCATAGCCGTCGCGCGGTTCCAGACTGAAGCGCCTAGAACCATTCGGCCACACAGGCTTGTAGCAGTTCTGAAGCGAATGCCGTGAAGTGTTTCCTCCAGTTTAGAAATCGAGTTCACTCACGAAGGCTTAAGTGAGGGGAGCGCAGGAGGTGGTTTAACATTTAGCAGCCCCATCAGTCAAACAAATCAGTAACAGCTTGCACTGTACGTGCTTGAGCATTGTCCTGAAAGCACGTACTATGTAAGCTGTTACTGATTTGTTTGACTCGTGGGGCTGCTAAGTGCTATACCACCTACTGCACTTCCCTTACTCAAGCCCTCGTGAGTTCAACTCGATTTCTAAACTGAAGGAAACACTTCATGGCATTCGCTTCAGAACTGCTACAAATTCGTCGGGCAATAGACCGCGTCGCTCGAACTGTCAACACAACCGGCGCTGCTAAGAGTATCCTACGACTTCCACTTTGCTGGCAACGGGTTATACACAATACTGGTGACTACTTTGAAGGTCACTAAAATTTTGAAACACGAATCTGTTTTGTATGAGCTGTAAATAAATAGTTGCCACTATTAAAGTTCCATCCCTCGTATATGTACGTATTATAGTCAGCAAAAATCTTGCCCAGATGCTGAATGTTGCTGAACCAATTTAGTGGACGCAACACTCGACCTATTATTTGTTCTGTTGAAGCAATTGTGAAACCAGAGATCATCCAGTTCAAAAGATCATTTGAGAGATCAGGACGAGCTAAGATCTATGCAGTGAGCAGTGGCTCTTTCAGCATATCGATCTCTATATGTGCTTGATCATTCCAGTGCCAAATGGTGTTTTTGCCTGTCAAAGAACATAATGTTGTTATAGTCAAAATTTTCAATTTCAAAAATCTGTGGCAAAAATTGGCTACTCCTAAAAAGCCTCTGACTTGCCATTTAGCAGTAGGTGAAGGGACTGCTCTGATTGCTTCTTGCGTTTCAGGGTCAAGTGCAATACCTTCCAATGAAATGATATGGCCCAAAAATCTTACAATCATGTTACGAAAATGTTATTTTTCTAAGTTTACTGTAAAACCTGAGCCGAGCGGTTCTAGGCGCTTCAGTCTGGAACCGCGCGACTGCTACGGTCGCAGGTTCGAATCCTACCTCGGGCATGGATGTGTGATGTCCTTAGGTTAGTTAGGTTTCAGTAGTTCTAAGTCTAGGGGACTGATGACCTCAGCTGTTAAGTCCCCTAGTGCTCAGAGCCATTAGAACCAATTTGTAAAACCTGAGTCTTCAAAAATGTCCAACAAATTATCCAGATTTTGTTATTTGTTAATCAAGTTGGTTCTGCAACCAAAATATCATCATCCTAGGTGGTGATGTGTCTGAATGGTCTGGAAGAATAGTGTCTACTCCACGAGTAAATGCTGGTGATGAACTGTTTAAACCAAAAGGCAATATACAGAACTGGTAACACGTCCCAAAGCATAAAAAGGCTGTGTACCTCCTGCAGTGAGGTTGTAATTCTGTTTACCAAAAACTATAGCGTAAATCTACAGGTAAACATAGAAATTTTGCAACAGTTCGTCAAGTGTCTAGGGTCTGTTTTGGGAAGAATGATAGTACTGATCTGACAAGAGTCCAGGACCAACATAACTGAACCACCTGTTTCTTTCAACGACATGCAATAGGCTGTTGTAGGAGCTGATAGCTGACTCAATAACACCATTTTCTAACCTCAACTGTATCTCAGCTTTCACCGTTTCTCGTCTTGAGCCGCTGTTACATAAGGTCTTACATAGAATTTGTTGTTCTAAGCTGAAACTGGTACTGAAATCCCTTGAAAATGTCTATGGGTAAACACTACCGCATGTTCTTCTAAAATATCGGTAAGTTGTTTCCTGTCATGTTCATCACAATGCTCTGCTTCCTCCATCTTTTGCTGGACTATTGTACTTAAATTGATTTCCTGATCGTAACTGACGTTGTTTGTACAATGATAAGCTGCATTACTGTCGACTGAATCGGGTAAGCATTGAAAGGAATGAGAAAGTTCATAGCAAAACTGCATCTCTGACAAATAAATTTCAGAAAGATCTCATGTTTAACATCAACAGTTTCTCCCAAAATGGCACCTTGTATTTTAATTTTCCCAAGAGGATATACCAAAGTGTTGTTTCTGAAGATTCATTATATACTGACTCGCTGGTAACTGATATTGAGCCAAATGAGCCCAAAACTAAGGTAAAATTATTATTTGTAATTCAAATGTTAACTATGGGGTGTATAATTTGTTTTGGTCCAACTTCATTTTTCTGAAGCAGAATGTCCCTAATATCTTCGAATTGCATAAAGTTAATATCTACAGCAGCAGAGTCATCTGTTAGCTGTCTTTCCCTTCAGTTGCTGGGACCTGAAGTCATTGTTTATTCTTTTTATCCTGTTGCTGACTGTCATTAGATGTCGGTGATCTAACTTTGACTATCTCTACCTACCATACTCGTGGCGATCTACCACGTAGACTTGTTTTGCTGACGTTCTGATATTTGTTGTTGTCTGAATTTCGATGGTACGCCAGCTGTTGTTTTGATCTGACTGATTACATTGCCGATTCCATGAATGTTCGTGATTATTATAAAGGTTGATACTATATTTATGACTGTTTCCAAAACTATTTTTATTTCTGGAATAAGAATTCGAACCATGGATTCTGAAATTGCGCCTGTCTTTGTAGTCGTTTCTGTGCCAGACTTGCGTGTCGTAAGGATGGTGTCTATAATTTCCACGAACTTTATTGAGTGGTCTACCGTTGTTCCTATTGTCATGTTGTGACTATGAGCAATCGTAAATATCAAACTTGTGAGCAGCTAATTTTCCTGTTAGAGCATGATCACTGTCTAATTCGAACTCTTACAAAGACATTGCTGGAAAACCTCTTACATTATTTGAATTTCAGACAGATATTTCTCTCTTTACTTATTCTGATCATCACTAAAACTGAGCCGGCCGTTGTGGCCGAGCGGTTCTAGGCGCTACAGGCTGGAACCGCGCGTCCGCTACGGTCGCATGTTCGAATCCTGCCTCGGGTGTGGGTGTGTGTGATGTCCTTAGGTTAGTTAGGTTTAAGTAGTTCTAAGTTCTAGGGGACTGATGACCTCAGATGTTAAGTCCCATAGTGCTCAGAGCCATTTGAACCATTTTTGAACTAAAACTGACACACAATATTTTTAGCGCAACGCAGTCTGACTTTCAATAATCCCTACAAAAGAGTGGCCGTGACTAACAATAACCTATACCTTTCATGAATCACTTACCACACAAAAATCTTGGTTACTCGAACTACTGCAATACAGCGAGCGCCAATACTGCCAGCTAAATAAAAGATTCTAACTACTGAAGGCACTAACTACTGACAGGCATAGTTAGCAAATGAAAGATTTTGATAGAGAAGAAACAATGTATTTACCTTAATAGTGATACATCATGACACCCAGTCTTACAAATTTACTGTCTCTGATGGACACACGTCCAGATCGTCCGCTCTCAAAACTCTGCCATCTCTCTTCCCACATCCACCACTGCTGGCGACTCACCTCCAACTGCGCAACTCTACGCGCTGTTCACATCCAACTGCCCAACACTACAATAGAGAATATTCCAACAATGTCAACCAGCCACAGACTGCACACAGCACAGTCAGTATTTTCATACAGAGCGCTACGTGGCGTTACCAACATAAGAACCTGAACAGCCTACTTACAGACTCAAAAATTCTTCTAAATCGTCCTTACACATGCTTGCTAACATTATTAGACGTACATGGGTAGGTAATTTTGTGAGACAAGTTCTGCTTAATTCAGGTGGACTGATCGGATGTTACAGGTATTGCTTCCGCCGTAATACTGTACTGGGCTTGAGAATCCCGATTGTTCAAAGTTGTTCAACATGAATATGATCTGTTTGATTTTATTCTGCTTTGATGTAGACCAGTATGCAGTTAAAAAGTCTGATAAAATTCCTCTTCTGGTTAACAGTCTCTTATACTCGATCGCTTTCTGGCTTCTGGTTCGTCTTCTAGGAATCCGCACATGAACTCTAGCTTGCTTTCAAGGGGCCAATTTGGTGGTAAAGCATAGATAAAGTGATCAAGCGACGCCCTAGGATGAATTTCGTTGGTGAAATTTCGTAAAACTTTGAACGTTCGTACAGTGAGGACGTGTTTATAATGAAACCTGTCTTTGCGCCTTGGCGCAGCGTATTCACGGTTGCGCCTAGCGCTCTGTTGGCTATCGTGTCTTGACACGTGAAGCGCTTGCCGCTGGTAATTCTCCCAAGCGGCGTAAGTTGCTACTGTCGTCTAGGTTTTCATAGTGTGGACTTGTGTTACTAGGTATAAACTCGACGGTTGTTATTGTTCAATTTTTCTTCAATACGCAAAAATTGTGACTGTACGGTTGCAGTGTCATTCTTTTGTTGTTTGTTGATTTTTATCTGATTTTCCCTGAAATGATTCAAACATTGGTATTCGGTTGAGTCCTCGAAGTGCACAGGCACTGTGTCTCGGAATCTCGAGCTTTGTTGTCAGACAAATTTCTCATTTTTGTGCATGGTTCGTTTGTTTGTTCGGAGGTGTTACTGGTTTGTTCTTACTGTATTTCAGAAATTAAATGTAAGGTTTCGAACTTCTCGGTAACTTCTGCTCTTTTACCTCGGTAACTATTTCGGTGAGGGCGACTTCGCAAATTTTCGCCATTATCTGCGCTGTCGATTTTTTGTGAGTTTTTAGTTTTCTCAATGTCGCTTTCTAAAACTTGTAATCGGTTAGTAGTACTGTCAAAACTGGTTGAAAATCTTCCTTTATTGCTTTGTATCTTTTTCATGTCGTTTCGTTCTATTTCAGGTGTAGGCACGTTTCGCTTTGAATGTGTGTGAAATCTTATGGGACTTAACTGCTGAGGTCATCAGTCCCTAAGTTTACACACTACTTAACCTAAATTATCCTAAGGACAAACACACACCCGTGCCCGAGGGAGGACTCGAACCTCAGCCTGGACCAGCCACACAGTCAATGACTGCAGCGTCTAGACCGCTCGGTTAATCCCGCGTGGCCACGTTTCGCTTTATTTACGTAATTAGATTACGTTCCTTTCTGGTTACAGTATTGATGCTAAACTGGTCACTGTTGAATGAGTTAAATGACATGCTCTCGCTGTGTTGCGTCGGATTCTGTTGCTGTACGTCACTGCGCTGAACATGACTAGCGTTCACTGTTGTAACAAATTGGGATTGACATGTTGTTGTTGTTGTTGTTGTGGTGTCCAGTCCAGAGACTGGTTCGGTGTAGCCCTCCACGCTGCTCTATCCTGTGCTAGCCTCTTAGTCTCCGAGTAATTACTGCAGTCTGCTTAGTGTATTCATCTCTTGGTCTACCTTTACGAGTTTTACCCTCCACGATTTCCTCCAATACTAAATTGGTGACCCCTTGACGCCTCAGAACATGTCCAACCAACTCATTCCTTCTTCTAGTCAAGTTGTGCTATAAATTCCTATACTCCCCAATTCTATTCAGTACCTCCTCATTAGTTACGTGATCTACGCATCTAATCTTCAGCATTCTTCTGTAGCACATTTCGAAAGCTTCTATTCTCCTCATGTCTAAACCATCTATCGTCCATGTTTCACTTCCACACAAATATTTTAAGAAAAGACTTCCTGACACTTAAATCTATACCCGATGTTAACAAATTTCTCTTCTTCAGAAACTCTTTCCTGGCGACAGTCAGTCTACATTTTGTATCCTCCATACTTCGACAGTCATCAGTCTTTTTGCTTCTCAAATAGCAAAACTCATTTACTACTTTAAGTGTCTCATTTGCTAATTAATTCCCTCAGCATCACCTGATAAATTCCATTATCCTCATTTTGCTTTTGATGATGTCCATCTTATATCCTCTTTTCAAGCCACTGTCCATTCCGTTCAGCTGTTCTTCCAGGTCCATTGCTGTCTCCGACAGAATTACAATGTCGTCGGCAGAACTCAAAGTTTTTATTTCTTCTGCATGGATTTTAGTTCCTACTCCAAATTTTTCTTTTGTTTCAAAATGATTCAAATGGCTCTGAGCACTATGGGACTTAACTTCTGAGGTCATCAGTCCCCTAGAACTTAGAACTACTTAAGCCTAACTAACCTAAGGACATCACACACATCCATGCCCGAGGCATGATTCGAACCTGCGACCGTAGCGGTCGCGCGGTTCCAGACTGTAGCGCCTAGAACCGCTCGGCCACCCTGGGCGGGTCTTTTGTTCCCTTTACTGCTTCCTGAGTATACAGACTGAACAACATTGGAGAAGAATAACATTGGGCTCAGGCTACAACCCTGTCTCACTACCTACCCGATCACTGCTTTTCTTTCATACCCCTCGATTCTTATATCTGCCATCTGGTTTCTGTGCAAATTGTAAATAGCCTTTCGCTCCCTGTATTTGACCGCTACCATCTTCAGAATTTGAAAGAGAGCATTCCAGTCAACATTGGCAAAAGCTTTCCCTAAGTCTACAAGTGCTATAAACGTAGGTTTGCCTTTCCTAACAGATTGACAAAGGTTACCAAAAATTCTAAAATTGTAATATGATTTATCGCTGAGAATAAATTTCTAAAAAATGCAGCAACTGAAGATTTGACGTTACCGTTGCCTAACGGCAAAATCTAAAAGTAATTTTCTTTTATTTCGTCACATGTACTGAATGTGTGTCACGCCCAATGAATACTCGTAATACGCCAAGTACATGAAAACATAGACAATTTCACACGTAATAGTTACACAAAAAATAGCTACAAGGAAAGAAACATGAAATTATTAGTACAAAGAAGAAGTACTGTGCTGTGTGCTGTAGCAAAAGAAAAAAAAATCTGACTGCTTTTAAAAGTGCCAGCGGACGATCCGAAGCAGCGGTAGACAAGTGAAAGTTATTTGCTATGACTGGATCATTCATTTGTTCACAAGCGTCAAAAGGTATGCCACTTTTTACTCTAAACTGAATGTACTGTCCTGTTATAAAAAGGGTGAATTGAAATTTCTCTTGTGAAGAGCGTGTCTCTGTGCACACTTTTGGATAAAGAAAAAACTAACTAGGGTTACATATACATTCTTCTATCTTATTCCTTGTGTTTACCGTTGACTTGATGCTGCCACTGCCCCGAATGATATGGGAGTAGTTTTGCACCCATTGTAGTCTTTCGTTTTGTGACTTCAGTTCGGCAATTACGCTTTGCAGACGTCTAATTTTGTCGAGAGCGTTCTTCGATACTCGTAGGTCCCTGCGCAGTCCGTGGTTGTTAATTCGAAGCTCTTCGTTCTGCCCAAACAATTTCGCCATGCCCATTGTCAAGGACCACATCTTGCTTCTAAAAGATGCTCCTATTGTAGTCGAAACTTTATTCTTTTTGAGCTGTTTCTGCAGTTCTCCCAAGATGTCATCGGCTTCTTGTACCATTTTGGCCTCCACTGCGGCTCTTTTTGGTACTGGATCTCCTAATGAATTAGTGCGTGTGACTGCACCTGTTGTTCTGCCGGTGGGCGCTTCAGGACCAACTCGCCCGAGCGACGTGGCCGTGAGGTTTCACGCCTGGGACGGACCCTCGCCACCAGCAAAGTCTGCCAGCTTTCGCCAGTTTGTTTGCTCCAGTTGTCCACATTTTTAAACACAGATGCGGGGCTAAGGCTTCCTTAGGGCTCACTCCTCTGCGGAGTCTCCCACCCGACCAGGACGGGCATGAAACGCTTTGTTTCACCAAGCCAGCCCCCATGCAGTTGTTCCAGCCAAACACTACGAGCAGTACTGTCGCTAATGCTGCAAGGGTCCACCTGCTGCTGAAATATCACTACAGTTCACGTAACTTTCCAGTGAAGAGATCGCTTGGTGGCAACTGGCCAGCCGAGAATACAGATGTTCTCGAAGAGTGCTAATTTCTTTGCTTTAACGCTAAGAAATATGCTGCAGAGAGGTGCGATATTCTGGGCAACGCTGCCAGCCGTGAGGAGCGCACTGACAAGGGCAGGCACCGACGTTGAGATCGAGGGTCTACTTCAAGCTGTGTGCACCTTTAGTAGGCCGTCAAAACAACGTAGTATGAAAGTTAGTAAGGTGCACTACTCTGGCAATTCCGAGAAAATCACAAGAGAAGATTTAAGCGACTGTTGTGTAGCTGATGTATCTGTGCATAGGTACCGGACGACAGAGTTCATCGTCGTCAAACGGTTAGCGTTCGACGAGTGTGAAACGAACGTGTGTGAAGCGATGGTTTGACAATTTTTAATCTATGTTTTTTTCATCACTGCTGATATTATTTAATTTATACATTTGAGAGATAATGTAATAAAAAAAACTAAATGTATGAGTACTTACTATTTTCAGTTAAATTTCATTATTAGAACAGAGATATTGGTAACTATTGACAGCCCTCCCGGTTGGCGTGCGGTCTGACGCACGGCTTTCCGTGCGGGAAGGAGCGCCTGGTCCCCGGCACGAATCCGCCCGGCGGACTTGTGGCGAGGTCCGGTGAACCGGCCAGTCTGTGGATGGTTTTTAGGCGGTTTTCCATCTGCCTCTGAAAATACGGGCTGGTTCCCCTTATTCCTCCTCAGCTACACTATGTCGGCGATTGCTGCGCAAACAATATTTTTCCACGTACGCGTACACCACCATTACCCTACCACGCAAACATTAGGATTACACTCGTCTGGTGTGAGACGTTCCATGGGGGGTCCAGCGGGGGCCGAACCGCACAATAACCCTGGTTTTGGTGCTACTGGTAAAATATTCCAAAAATATATTTTTCGCAATTTTCGATAAATTGTTGAAGTTGTTCTTTTTAACTCATAGTATAACATAGTTTTAGTTTCATACTTTTTGAACTTTCATCACGTCCTGTCTTTCTCTTTGACTGTGTGTAGCGAGTATAGATGGCACAAATAAGTCCGATTGCACTGGGTTGGGGGTAACAACAAGATACCCGATGTGAAGAAATAGCACACCAGTTGCGTTAAAATAACAATCTCTAACGCTGGTAGTGTACTTTCTTTACATTGTCATTCTTCAAAAACAGTTACTAAAAATAATGAACCACCGTTGTGACCGAGCTGTTCTAGGCACTTCGGTCCGGAACCGCGCTGCTGCTACGGTCGCAGATTCGAATCCCGCCTTGGGCATGAATGGGTGTGATGTCCTCAGGTTTAAGCAGTTTCTAAGTCTAGCGGACTCATAACCTCAGATGTTTAGTCCTATAGTGCTTAGAGCCATTTGAACCATTTTTTTGAAAAATAATGAACAAAAATATAAATGAAAAGACTGGTCTTTGCTGTGGGAGGAGACGTGCGAGGGGAAATGCTGACCTAATCAGAGCTCGGCGCTAGCAAAGAAAACTGCAACGTTTAACTTCACCACGCAGTTTTGACACTGGGATTTGCAGAAAAGAAAAAAAGACAAGGAGCTTGACGTGAAGTGTTCCACACACAAGCGATATGCGACTAAGCCGAATGACGGACCCATCGGTTTCCTTTCATTGAGCCACTTACCTGCAGTTATCATTGTTAGCAAAGTTGTTATCGCCAAACGTAAACGTGTATCGTTTTTGTTTCAATTCTCGCTCTGAGGGGGATAAGTAGGGTGCTAGCTTTTAGACGTACAGAATATATAACAATAAATCAATACTTAAATATACAGCACTAGAACTGGTACTATATTTAGAGTGTGCAGCCGATAATGTCTGTTTTTTTTCCATTTTTGGCCGACACGCCGATACCTATATGTCGATAAGTCGCCACAACGCTAATATTTTTTCGATAGATCGAGGGCAATAAATCACACTCCTTTAAATATCGAGAGATGGGTTTCCCGAGATTTTTAAAACTATCAACAGTGCTAGCCCGCAGGGCCCGAAGGCACCTGCCCGGAGACTGGTTGGGGACCGTGCGGTGGCGGGGGGGGGGGGGGGGGGGGGGGAGGGGGCGGTAGCTCGGGGAGGACACAGGACTCCCGGGCTGTCTCGAATGCTCTCAGGTCCAGGCGCCCACAGTCCCGCAGCCGAGAGCAGCTGGAGGCCGATTCCGAGCACCGCTGCTGTCCACGGCAGCTGCGTGTCAGCACTGGGGGCAGCAGCCCGTCCACCACAGCACCAGACTAGCGTCCCAGTTCATTGCAGACAAGTAAATTGAAATGTTCAGTAATAAATATTGCGCTATACAGGGAAAAGAAAGATAAAAATTTACTCCAGAAACTGAGAAGGGAGATGAGGGGACGATACGAAATCCCGTCGATAAGAAACTATGTGAGACACGATTCGTCAGCTTGCTGTTGTTGTATTCTTCTGTCCGAAGACTCGTTTGATGCAGCTCTCCATGCTACCCTATCCTGTGCAAGCCTCTTCATCTCCCAGTACCTGCTGCAACCTACATCCTTCTGAATCTGCTTAGTGTATTCACCTCTTGGTCTCTCTCTACGATTTTTACCCTCCACACTTCCCTCCAATACTAAATTGATTATCCCTTGATGCCTCAGAACATGTACTACCAACCGATTCCTTCTTCTAGTCAAGTTGTGCTACAAACTCCTCCTCTCCCCAATTCTATTCAATACCTCCTCATTAGTTATGTGATCTACCCATCTAATCTTCAGCATTCTTCTGTAGCACCACATTTCGAAAGCTTCTATTCTCTTCTTGTCCAAACTACTTATCGTCCATGTTTCACTTCCATACATGGCTACACTCCATACAAATACTTTCAGAAACGACTTCCTGACATTTAAATCCATACTCGATGTTAAGAAATTTCTCTTCTTCTGAAACGCTTTGCTTGCCATTGCCAGTCTACATTTTATATCCTCTCTACTTCAACCATCATCAGTTATTTTGCTCCCCAAATAGCAAAACTCCTTTACTAATTTAAGTGTCTCATTTCCCAATCTAATTCTCGCAGCATCACCAGACTCAATTCGACTACACTCCATTATCCTCGTTTTGCTTTTGTTGATGTTCATCTTATATCCTCCTTTCAAGACACTGTCCATTCCGTTAAATTGATCTTCCAAGTCCTTTGCTGTCTCTGACAGAATTACAACGTCGTCGGCAATGCTCAAAGTTTTTATTTCTTCTCCATGGATTTTAATACCTAATCCGTTCTTTTGTTTCCTTTACTGCTTGATCTATATACAGATTGAATAACATTGGGGATAGGCTACAACCCTGTCTCACTCCCTTTCCAACCACTGCTTCCCTTTCATACCCCTCGACTCTTATAACTGCCATCTGGTTTCTGTACAAATTGTAAATAACCTTTCGCTACCTGTATTTTACCCCTGCCAACTTCAGAATTTGAAAGAGAGTATTCCAATCAACACTGTAAAAAGATTTCTCTAAGTCTAAAAATGCTAGAAACGTAGGTTTGCCTTTCCTTAATCTATCTTCTAAGATAAGTAGTAGGGTCAGTATTACCTTACGTGTTACAACATTTCTACGGAATCCAAACTGATCTTCTCTGAGGTCGGCTTCTACCAGTTTTTCCATTCGTCTGTAAAGAATTCGGGTTACTATTTTGCAGCTGTGACTTATTAAGCTGATAGGTAATTTTCACATATGTCAACACCTGCTTTCTTTGTGATTGGAATTATTATATTCTTCTTGAAGTCTGGGGGTATTTCGCCTGTCTCATACATCTTACTCACCAGACGGTAGAGTTTTGTCAGGACTGGCTCTCCCAAGGCTGTCAGTAGTTGTAATGGAATGTTGTCTACTCCGGGGGCCTTTTTTCGACTCAGGTCTTTCAGTCCTCAGTCAAACTCTTTACGCAGTATCATATCTCCCATTTCATCTTCATCTACATCCTCTTCAATTTCCATAATATTGTCCTCAAGTACATCGCCCTTGTATAGACCCTCTATATACTCCTTTCACCTTTCTGCTTTGCCTTCTTTGCTTAGAACAGGGTTTCCATCAAAGCTATTGATATTCATGCAAGTGGTTCTCCTTTCTCCAAAGGTCTCTTTAATTTTCCTGTAGGCAGTATCTATCTTATCCCTAGTGAGATAAGCCTCTACATCCTTACATTTGTGCTCTAGCCATCCCTGCTTAGCCATTTTTTACTTTCTGTCGATATTATTTTTGAGACGTTTGTATTCCTTTTTGCCTGCTTTATTTACTGCATTTTTATATTTTCTCCTTTCATCAATTAAATTCAGTATTTCTTCATTTACCCAAGGGTTTCTACTAGCCCTCGTTTTTTTACCTATTTGATCCTCTGCTGCCTTCAGTATTTCATCCCTCAAAGCTACCCACTCTTCTTCTACTGTATTTCTTTCCCCCATTCCTGTCGATTGTTCCCTTATGCTCTCCCTGAAACTCTGTACAATCTCTGGTTCTTTCAGTTTATCCAAGTCCCATCTCCTTAAATTCCCACCTTTTTGCAGTTTCTTTAGTTTTAATCTACAGTTCATAACCAATAGACTGTGGTCAGAGTCCACATCTGCCCCTGGAAATGTCTTACAATTTAAAACCTGGTTCCTAAATCTCTGTCTTACCATTATATAATCTATCTGATACCTTTTAGTATCTCCAGGGTTCTTCCATGTATACAACATTCTTTCGTGATTCTTGAACCAAGTGTTAGCTATGATTAAGTTATGCTCTGCGCAAAATTCTTCCAGGCGGCTTCCTCTTTCATTTCTTAGCCCCAATCCATATTCACCTACTATGTTTCCTTCTCTCCCTTTTCCTGCTCTCGAATTCCAGTCACCCATGACTATTAAATTTTCGTCTCCCTTCACTACCTGAATAATTTCTTTTATTTCATCATACATTTCATCAATTTCTTCATCATCTGCAGAGCTAGTTGGCATATAAACTCGTACTACTGTAGTAGGTGTGGGCTTCGTGTCTATCTTGGCCACAATAATGCGTTCACTATGCTGTTTGTAGTAGCTTACCCGTACTCTTATTATCTTATTCATCATTAAACCTACTCCAGCATTACCCCTATTTGATTTTGTATTTATAACCCTGTATTCACCTGACCAAAAGTCTTGTTCCTCCTGCCACCGAACTTCAGTTAGTCCCACTATATCTAACTTTAATCTATCCATTTCCCTTTTTAAATTTTCTAAGCTACCTGCCCCATCAAGGGATCTGACATTCCAGGCTCCGATCCGTAGAACGCCAGTTTTCTTTCTCCTGATAACGACGTCCTCTTTAGTAGTCCCCGCCCGGATATCCGAATGGGTGACTATTTTACCTCCGGTATATTTTACCCAAGAATACGCCATCATCATTTAATCATACAGTAAAGCTTATTAAACTGATAATTCGGTATCTTTCACATACGTTACCACCTGCTTTTTTCGGAATTGGAACTCTTACATTGTTCTTGAAGTCTGAGACTATTTCGCCTGTCCTACATCTTGCTCACCAGATAGAAGTGTTTTGACTTGGCTGACCCTCCAAAACTATCAGTACTCACAATGGAATATTACTTACTCCCAGGGCCTTGTCTCGACTTAGGTCTTTCAGTCCTCTGCCAAATTTTTCACGCAGTATCATGTCCCCCATCTCATCCTCATCTTCGTTCTTCTTCATTTCCACAACACTGCCGTCAAGTACATCTCCCTTTGTAACACCATTATTGATTGTAAGTAGTTTATACGGTGTTATTATGTGTATGTAACTATGAAGTGATTGTTCTTTACTAGTTTAGATCTTTGAATTGTCAGAGGGAAAGTAGAAGTTTACGATGTATATGTTGTAAAGAATTAATAATGTTTAAAAATAATGAAACTTTATAAAATATGTACTCTCGTAAAAGAGAAATTGTACTTTGAATATTGTTTCGTACTTAGGGAAGTTGTATTATATAAAGGAAAAGGTGTAGGGAACCCCTCGGCTGCGGAAGGGGATTGGAGTGCGAAAAGGAGGATTTGGCGGTCGATCTGGGCGGCAAGAGAGAGAGAGCACATTACGCAGGCGGTAGCCAGCATGTGTGCAGTCAACAGCGTAGGAGCCAAGTGAGGCATTCGGAAGCCTATTTATGTTGAAATTGTTTCGAATGTGGTTTCGGTTGTAATATGGTGCTCTTGTATTATGTAATGGCTCTGAAATGATTAATACGTCGCCAAGAAGAAATCTGAAAAGAGCCTTAAACTGCAAGAGGTGAGACCAGGTAGCGGCCACGTGCTTGCCACCACTGTAGTGCCCCTGCTCCGCTAACTTCAGGAAATCAGAATGTATTTTAGTATGGACCAGTACATTTGTGTGTGTTGTTTCAATAATAATTGCAGTGATAAAAATATGTGTTTGAACTTTGAAATTGCCCTGATCATGAAACCTATCCAGGTGAAAGGGTACAGTACCGCCCGACATTGAAAATAGGTACAACATTCTTCGTTATTCTTGTCAGTACAACATATTTTTTCTAATAATAACTCAATTCCAATTAATACAGCGAAGCTGGATACCAATGTGGGAAAGAATGACAATTTATTTATTTAATTGATCACATGTGCACTCCCACAAAATAAATCCCTACATCCAATTTGGTGAGATCTGTGAAATGAATGAATGTATGGTCGTCTGCTAACTGCATATAGTGAATGTGAATATATGATCATCTTTGAGATGATCCTTTGGCCACCTTTGGTGGAACCAAAGAGATGAAATTTACCGGAGCTTTGAGCGCCTGAAATGTGGCTGACCAATATGGTAGCAGGGTGCTCCCCCACTTCGGCAGAGGTGCGAGAGAACCTGAAGAACGGCCATGTTTCAGCAGTCTGCCGCTGGATCTAGTGTTGGTAAGACCTGTCTTGGGTGTGCTCCGTAAAGACAAAAGAGTGGAGACATGGTATGCATGTGAAATACTTAAGAGTAGTTTGGAATAATAATTTCTCTATTTCAGGAACTTTTGTGGGGAGAATGAAATGTCAGGCAGGTAATATTAAGGGGATCGTAGTAATCTTCGGAAGTGACCAACGGTCACAATGAAACCACGTGTAGCAATAAGATGAAATACTTCCAAGTGCTTAAGTTAAGCTGGATTACTAGCGTGTGTACTATAAGTTGGAAATATTTAAGAAATGGCGTGTGCAGGACTTGAAATTAGAGGCGAGTACTTCCACGTGGTGAGTACTGTGTGAGTCTCAATCTGTGTATGAGACAAAGGATGAAGAGAAGTACTCGTCCATGGTATCAGTTGAGGACTCGCGTGTGTGATGAATATGTTCTTAATATTACTTTGCGTGTTATGTTTCCGTGTGACGCTTGATTCAAACTACAATACTCTGAGAGAGAAGAAAGGTGAGTCAGCCGTCTATCCAGCAACGCCACTTGGCTTGTTTTGCAAAGGAAGACGTGCATATATCGTCCAGAGTTCGTAGTAGGAAAGAAAAGTTACGAAGTGGGGCAGTGTCGTGTGAAACTGGGATGAATACTAATTGAAGTGGGAAAGCTGAAAGTGATAATGTTGTGACTATTCCTTGTGTTGTATTCCATGTTGCAGTGTGGTGTATCTCATGAAATTTAAGTATGTGTGGTTTGCATGGGAGAGTGGCAAGGTAGTTTCAGAGGTAGTGGGTTATGCATGTTCCTTTTGTACCGCTCGGTCTGGAGGAAAGTTTCGTGATGATGGTTGTGAGAGTCGAAGTGTGAGATATAGAAAAAGATCCACCATCCTATCCCGAAAGTCACTGTAGCGTTAAATAATTACGAGACCATAAGATAGAGAATCACCAATGTAAAGCCATGCCCACTGGGCGGACTTTCTCATGTGTTATTGTTGTAGGTTATAGAATTTGTGTGTTTAGGTTATAGAATTTATCGGAATAAATAAGATAGTGAAAAGAAAAAGATTGGTGGCCTTTTCCTTCGAATTGTATGTTGCCATGATATCCAGAATTTATAATGTGTGCGTCATTCATATTCAGTGCGATGGCCATGTGTTGATCAAAGCTGTTAAATAAGAAAGAAAATGTGGTATTGCCAGTGCTTAGTGAACAGTCAGAGTTCTGTAAATTACTGATAGTCAGATGTGCGTTTCCGTTGCGTATTATTCATACAGGAGGATAATTTGTAGCTTAATTGTGAGTACTAGAGGTCATGTTACTCGATAAATAAGAATGAGTCCACTCGCTTGGCAGACCACTCATCTAGCAGGCCTGACTGCTTGATGCCACAGTATGAGCAAGGCATGTGGGTGCCTCTCACAGGGTCCTATCCTAAACGTGCTGAAGACCGAGGATTTTCTGAATAATCAGTGACTTGTTTCTACTTTGAATGTGCCAAAGTTTCAGTGCTAAAGTGTATAAAATGATGCTAGTTAAACCACCCGCTTCACAGGTGATGAAAGAGGCACGTAATTTGAACTTTCATGAAACTTAACTTCGTTGTCACTATTACTAGGAACTAATTACTTAATATTAATTGAGTAAATAGCTGTATAGTGTTGATACATAAACAAATTCAAGTGGGGTTAGATATCCACATTAGTTGTTGCAATTAAAAGAAATCTGTGACATTGCTAATAATGAAGGCATAATAAGTATAGGTGCAGGATTATTTAATTTCATTTGTGGTATGTATGTGTTCGCTGAAATAAGAACTCTTCCCATGCCCAATTTCTGTCCAGTCTGTCTTTAATATCATCTTGATGTTAAATTAGTACTGAGTTAATTAATGATTGCAATAGTAACTTTTATTACTATGAGTGAAGTATTGTTTAGTTATCTATGTTTGCTGGTTTGAGTAAAAAGCTTTCTACTGCTAACCACTCCGTAGTTCGATCGTTAGTTATGTGTATCCACTGCACTGTTTAAAAGGAGTATTAATGGAAGTCTCTTCAGGAATCCATGTCCACTTTTCTTTAAACTTAATGTTTGAAAGTATCATGCCTAATTAGGCTGGCGACCATTTAGTATCTAATTTACGTGAACGTCAATACTTTCATTATTTCCTAAATTAAAATCTTTCAGCTTTCTATTAATTGATATAGTAACGAAATTCATGTTCGATACCCTCTATCCATTAGGTAAAAACACGGTCAAATACAAAATTCCTCCCAGAGGGTAACGTTAGTTGTGAGGGCGTTATACTTAGCGCTAACTTGCAGCAGCAAATGTTATACCTTTTATAAAGACTCTGAAATATCTCTGTTGGATTCCTGTCATGTTAATTTCTTAAAACTTGTCATTTGGGACATACATTCCACTTCTAAATTTACAGTGGTATTTCTGACTCCATCTGGGAGGAGACTGAGCAGTGGAACGTATTACTTTTACACATGAAAAAGAACGATCTGTCACACTACCACATTTTAAACCACAGTTTATATGTAATTCATGTCACACAGTCTCATACGCAACCTACATCCGCTTTTTTTTATATACTGTATATGATAAGATACTGTCATCCCCCTTCCCATCTGTGTGAAAGGATGAATGAACAAATGTATTTCTAGTTGCATGCTTGATGGTAGCAGACAAGCCTGTCTGTTAGAGAACAGTAGGACCAACGTCAGAACAGGTAGCTACGCTTTCTAAAAGCAGAGAGGTTTCTATTCTTAGTGTGGTCCTGTCCGTCCCTTGTCATGTTGGTATAGGAAGCTGCCTCTCTGGTCACTTCCGTTTTGTATACGGAAGCACCCTTGGTAGGAGGCCAGGTCAGTCTGTCCGCGGCGAGCGTCTGAAGTGGTAAGATCTATGGCTAAGCGCGTCTCTACTAAGTCCGTAGGACAATGGATTTCTTAAGTTCAGCCTAACTGAAAATTTAATCACCTTTGGTTCAGGTTTAGATCTAAAATATCTTCTGTTATCTTAAATAGCAACACAGTGTAATTCGAGTAGTTGATTTATCACTACTTTGTGAGTAAACTGGAACCATGTGTGGATGATCCGTAACTCTAACTAAAATCATCAATCTTAAATGCGAATGTGCGTGAGTTCATAACGTCTCGTCTTGACAATATTTTTCAATATAGCAACTTTTCTTTATGTTCAACCCACGTGGTATGTACTTTGTGAGACCAGTACCACGTGCTTATACAATTGTTTGACCCATCAGGTTAATAGTAAGACGATAGTAACCAGTTCGAGGTTTTTCTTTTGTAATTTGTGTTTGGATGTAATTTATTTTGATTATCAAAATTATTGTGGAGTTACACTCTTTGTGTAAACCAAGTTGACCACGTGAAGCATGTAGTGTAATCTTTAAAGTAGCCCTCAGCTATTCTTTTCGGGAAGATTTCACAGAGAGTTAGTATGAATTTAATATACCAGTGTGTGGTAATTTCATGACGGACAGGATTACGCTACGAACGTAACTTCTTTGGGTGAAAATTGAATCGGTTGGTTGTGGTTAATTTCCTCTTGCATATGTTTCAACGTTCTTCGTGTGTTATTTTATGAATGCAGTGTCGTATGCAGTCTCCCAATCTTGGCTCCATATTTGATGTGTTCCGTAAGATTACAAACTCACGTTTTCACAATCCTAAATAAGGCATCAGTTTAGTTATGAATCAAGATTAATATGCTGAAATTTTAAAGGAACAGTGATCAATGTTAAAATAAATGTCCAAATATAAACTGATTTATTTCATTTTATTTAACTTGTCTTTATATATATATATATATATCACCAGTTATCGTAAGATAAATACTAAAAGATTTTAATTAATGTTAGTCTGGTTCGGAATTTGGTAAGCTAGGCTGGATACCTGGTGAAACAGGTGGTCATTAATGCGAGGTTAACTTCTCCGGATAGCTCACAGCTTTTAACCCGCTTTTATTGTCTTGAATATCAGTACCGCTTTCAGAACAAATTAATGCAACAACGTTACAACTCTATATACTCCTTCAACCTTCCTGGTTTTCCTTCTTTGCTTGGGACTAGTTTCCCATCTGAGCTCTTGATATTCATGAAGGTGATTTTCTTTCCTCCAAAGGTCTTTTTGATTTCCCTGAAGGCAGCATGTATCTTTCCCGTAATGATATATGCTTCTAAATCCTTACATTTGTTCTCTAGCCATTCCTGGGTAGTCATTTTGCGCTTCTTGTCAATCTCGCTTCTTAGACATTTTATTTGTACTGTATTTTGCCTGCTTCATGTACTGCATTTTCATGTTTTCCCCTTTCGTAAATTAAATTCAACATCTCCTGTGTCACCCAACGATTTCTACTGGCCGTCGTCTTTTTACCTAGTTGATCTTCTGCTGCCTTCACTTTTTCATCTCTCAAAGTTGCTCATTCTTCTTCTATTACATTCCTTTCCCCTGTTCTCGTTCCTTAATCGTTCCCTAATTGTCCCTATGAAACTCTTTACAATCTCTGGTTCTTTCATATTTCCAGGTGCCATCTCCTTAAATTCCTACTTTTCTGGTCTTTAGTTTTAATCTACAGTTCATAAAGAATGAATTGTGGACAGAGGTCACATCTGTCCCTCTAAATGCCTTACAAATTTAAAATCTGGTTCCTAAACCTCTTTCTAACCATTATGTAATGAATTTAAATTCTTGCGGTGTCTCCACGTCTCTTCCACGTATACAACCTTTTTTTTGTGACTCTTAAAGCAAGTGTTAGCGATAATTAAATTACGCTCTGTGCAGAATTCTACCGGGGACTTCCTCGTTCATTCCTTTGCTCCAGTCCATATTCACGAAGTACTTTTCCTTCTGTTCCTTTTGTTACTATGGAAGTCCAGTCCCCCATCACCATTACATTTTCGTCTCCCTTAACTATCTGGATAATTTCATTTATCTCTTCACAAATTTCTTCAATACCTTCATCATCTGCAGAGCTATGTGGCTTATAAGCTTGCACTAATTTGCTGGGTGTGAGCTTCGTGTCTATCTTGGACTCAATAGTGGGTGCACTATGCTGCTCGTACTGCTTACCAGGGTTCCTAGATTTTTACTCATTAGTAAATCTACTTCTGCAGCATACCTATTTCAGTTTGTATTTATAGCCCTGTATTCATCTGGTCTCCTAGTATATACAGTACGGTACAGTACGGTACAGTACGGTACAGTACGGTACAGCTATCTGTATTGCTGAGGCACGCAAGCCTCCTCACGAACGGCAAGGTCCACGGTTCAATTGCAGGTGAATCAAAAAGTGGAGTTGTGAGGATCAGGGACGGTGGAGCCGTCTAGTCTGTTGCACGAAATAATCAAAGAGCTTCAGGCACATAGGGAAGAAATTAAATCTGATTTCAAGGTATTTAGGGATGAAATGATTTCCACGTTTGAAGCTAGTATTAGTTTACTATACTGGAAGTTGGAATGTAGCGTTAAGGACCTGAATTCAGGTGATCAGAAATTAACAACTAAATTAGAACCTAATGTGACCAGATTAGAAAACTCGAGTGTGATAAAAGAGTATTAAAATCTAAGATAAAGAACCAGATACGCGAAGTTAAGATAGAAGTTAAGGTTGAATTAAATAGATGCGACCTATCAATGAAGAAAACAAAACGAGCAAACCGACTCCAGTTTCTTGGTAGGCTCCTACTGGCAGACCCGAATGATTTCCCATTTCATGCTTTGCGGTACTTTAAATCGATATGCCAGTCGTTTATACAATCTTTACACTGTTTCATTTTGTATCTGTAATATTACCATTTAATTGTTTTGATGATTATGAATTTTTTGCTGTTTATGTTTGTATCAAGAGCTGAGATGGAAACCCAGTTCTAAGAAAAGAAGATGGAAGGAGTGTATAGAGGGTCTATACAAGGGCGATGTTCTTGAGGACAATATTATAGAAATGGAAGAGAATGTAGATGAAGATGAAATAGGAGATATGATAGTGCGTGAAGAGTTTGACAGAACACTGAAAGACCTGAGTCGAAACAAGGCCCCGGGAATAGACAACATTCCATTAGTACTACTGACAGCCGTGAGAGAGCCAGTCCTGACAAAACACTACCATCTGGTGAGCAAGAATTGTCTTAGACAATAGATTAAGGTAAGGCAAAGCTACGTTTGTAGCATTTTTAGACTTAGAGAAAGGTTTTGGCAACGTTGACTGCAATACTCTCTTTCAAATTCTGAAGATGGCAGGGGTAAACTACAGGGAGCGAAAGGCTATTTACAATTTGTACAGAAATGAGATGGCAGTTATAAGAGTCGAGAGGCATGAAAGGGAAGCAGTGGTTGGGAAGGGAGTGAGACAGGTTTGTAGCCTCTCCCCGATGTTATTCAATGTATATATTGAGCAAGCAGTGAAGGAAACAAAAGAAAAATTCGGAGTAGGAATTAAAATCCATGGAGAAGAAATAAAAATGTTGAGGTTCGCCGATGACATTGTAATTCTCTCAGAGACAGCAAAGGACTTGGAAGAGCAGTTGAACGGAATGGACAGTGTCTTGAAAGGTGGATAAGATGATCGTCAACAAAAGCAAAACTAGGATAATGGAATGTAGTCGAATTAAATGGGGTGAAGCTGCGGGAATTAGATTAGGAAATGAGACGCTTAAAGTAGTAAAGGAGGTTTGCTGTTTGGGGAACAAAATAACTGACGATGGTCGAAGTCGACAGGATATAAAATGTAGACTGGGAATGGCAAGGAAAGCGTTTCTGAAGAAGAGAAATTTGTTAACATCGAGTATAGATTTAGATGTCAGGAAGTCGTTTCTGAGAGTATTTATATGGAGTATAATCATGTATGGAAGTGAAACATGGACGATAAATAGTTTGGACAAGAAGAGAATAGAAGCTTTCGAAATGTGGTGCTACAGAAGAATGCTGAAGATTAGATGGGTAGATCACATAACTAATGAGAAGGTATTGAATAGAATTGGGCAGAAGAGAAGTTTGTGGCACAACTTGACTAGAACAAGGGATCGGTTGGTAGGACATATTTTGAAGCATCAAGGGATAATCAATTTAGTATTGGAGGGCAGCGTGGAGGGTAGAAATCGTAGAGGGAGAACAAGAGATGAATATACTAAGCTGATTCAGGAGGATGTAGGTTGCAATAGGTACCGGGAGATGAAGAAGCATGGAGAGCTGCATCAAACCAGTCTCTGGACTGAAGACCGCAACAACAACAACATGTTCGTATCATAGCGCATGACAACCTCTTTGTCAACAATGCTAGACAAATGGTTAATAAACATAAACGTAGGTCTCAAAAATAAATAAGTAATGCAACAAATGGCACCTCACAATACCCACAGTACTGAAAAACTCAACTACAATTATTTTTACAAGGTACAGTCCGTGGAAAGTACAACTCGATGCTCCTCCCTGGTGGAAGTTGTTGCGGACTGTAATGACATCGCCCCAGGGGAGTGTGCAGTTCTTTGTGCTCGGCACGCCCTTCCCGCTAGGCCTACACGGCCGCGGCGCCACAGAGTTGCCCCGCACAGTGGCCGCGCGCCGCGCCGAGCGCAGTGTTGTCAGAGATCAGCGCGGAGATCACCGCCGGCGAGCACGGTTAAGCCGCGGCACGCAGCGCCGGCGCGCTCACAAACACCAGCGCGGGGATTACGCGGCGCGGCGCGGCGCGGCGCTGGATTTGTCTTCCTCGAAGCACTGCACAGATTTCGCAAGCGCGCGTGCTCTTCCTCCAACAAACTCCTCACCTGTGTAGCGCAGCATTGTCAAACGTGTTAAACGCCGACGCAGTTTTTTCGCAGCAAACGCAAAAATGGCAGGATCGGGGTTTAATGTCGCATCTAGGGCGAGTCAGTAGAACTAGGGAAGGATAGGCGAGGGGATCGACCCTGTCGCACTCAGAGACACGGCGCCGGCGCCCGCTTTCACGACGTTTACCGAATGCGTGCAAAAACTGCAGCTGGCCCCCAGTACGGGGGTTTGAACAGTGGTCGCTATTGTCGCTAGCACGGAGGCACGTCCCTGAGTCCACGCCAGGCTCCAACAAAACCGCTTCTGAGAGAGAACGTTTAACGCAATGGCCGCAGTATCGTCTACTTTTAATTTCAGTATGCAGTGGAAATATCTCAACTGTTTCAGAATAATTTGGCCACACTCAATTGTCGACTGGTCCAAAGCAGATCCCTTTAGTGTAGCAATACCGAGTATGATGTAATAACTACAGTTCTGGTACATGTACTGCTGTTACGTCACACTGACTGCACATATCACAATCGACTCCAATTTTATTAATTAACAAATCTAACGAATATAAATAAGTTCCTTGTTACATTAAAAGTTCTTGGAAGCACTTCCTGCTGTCGTTCTCATAACTTCTTCCACGATTACCGGCGACTGAGACCGGTTTGCTTATGAGAAGGTACAGCGAACGCAAACTCCCTCCTCCACTTGCACTGCTCATATCGGTACTCACAGCGGCTCCTATCATCCAGGTAATTTGTCACTACTTGTATTTTATGGCTTCCCCACGGGCAGTAGTATAAAGCTAGCTCCCTGTAAATAACCTCTATTACGCTACTGGTGCTTGCGTAAGTGTTTCCATTTGACTTCAGTTGAAACTTTCGGGCTGAGAGGCCGTGGTCGATGTATAAAATTTCCACTGAACGTTTCGTCTCCATCTGCGGGAGACATCTGCTGAGGTCGTCCGGCTACTGCCCAGTAGCGCAGATTTTATACATCGACCACGGCCACTCGTCCCGTAAGTTTCAACTGGAGACAACACCGGCCGTGAAAGCCTGCATTGTACGTTTCCGTTTGGTTAAATGAGTCTTCATCGGTTCATCTTCACAAATCAGTATCTCCACCAGTCTTTATGTACTTATTATCCATACTAAGTGCACAGATTGTTGGTAAATCGTTACGAACGGTGGCAGATTATGAGAGTTCGCTATCACTTCCATGTTGTTGTACGTTGCGTTCGTTAACTACACTCCTGGAAATGGAAAAAAGAAGACATTGACACCGGTGTGTCAGACCCACCATACTTGCTCCGGACACTGCGAGAGGGCTGTACAAGCAATGATCACACGCACGGCACGGCGGACACACCAGGAACCGCGGTGTTGGCCGTCGAATGGCTCTAGCTGCGCAGCATTTGTGCACCGCCACCGTCAGTGTCAGCCAGTTTGCCGTGGCATATGGAGCTCCATCGCAGTCTTTAACACTGGTAGCATGCCGCGACAGCGTGGACGTGAACCGTATGTGCAGTTGACGGACTTTGAGCGAGGGCGTATAGTGGGCATGCGGGAGGCCGGGTGGACGTACCGCCGAATTGCTCAACACGTGCGGCGTGAGGTCTCCACAGTACATCGATGTTGTCGCCAGTGGTCGGCGGAAGGTGCACGTGCCCGTCGACCTGGGACCGGACCGCAGCGACGCACGGATGCACGCCAAGACCGTAGGATCCTACGCAGTGCCGTAGGGGACCGCACCGCCACTTCCCAGCAAATTAGGGACACTGTTGCTCCTGGGGTATCGGCGAGGACCATTCTCCATAAAGCTGGGCTACGGTCCCGCACACCGTTAGGCCGTCTTCCGCTCACGCCCCAACATCGTGCAGCCCGCCTCCAGTGGTGTCGCGACAGGCGTGAATGGAGGGACGAATGGAGACGTGTCGTCTTCAGCGATGAGAGTCGCTTCTGCCTTGGTGCCAATGATGGTCGTATGCGTGTTTGTCGCCGTGCAGGTGAGCGCCACAATCAGGACTGCATACGACCGAGGCACAGAGGGCCAACACCCGGCATCATGGTGTGGGGAGCGATCTCCTACACTGGCCTTACACCACTGGTGATCGTCGAGGGGACACTGAATAGTGCACGGTACATCCAAACCGTCATCGAACCCATCGTTCTACCATTCCTAGACCGGCAAGGGAACTTGCTGTTCCAACAGGACAATGCACCTCCGCATGTATCCCGTGCCACCCAACGTGCTCTAGAAGGTGTAAGTCAACTACCCTGGCCAGCAAGATCTCCGGATCTGTCCCCCATTGAGCATGTTTGGGACTGGATTAAGCGTCGTCTCACGCGGTCTGCACGTCCAGCACGAACGCTGGTCCAACTGAGGCGCCAGGTGGAAATGGCATGGCAAGCCGTTCCACAGGACTACATCCAGCATCTCTACGATCGTCTCCATGGGAGAATAGCAGCCTGCATTGCTGCGAAAGGTGGATATACACTGTACTAGTGCCGACGTTGTGCATGCTCTGTTGCCTGTGTCTATGTGCCTGTGGTTCTGTCAGTGTGATCATGTGATGTATCTGACCCCAGGAATGTGTCAATAAAGTTTCCCCTTCCTGGGACAATGAATTCACGGTGTTCTTATTTCAATTTCCAGGAGTGTATTTTTCCGTTACGTTAATTATGCTCTGTTGTTTCTCATTTCCTAATAGGTAACCTCACATGTCTCCCATACAGGTAAAAAACCGGAAAGGACTACATAATCCGAAATTAGTTGTTTTGTTAGGATGAGGAATCAACAAATATTACAGAGTGAGAAATGCCGCTTTCAATCGATAAGGATCTGTTTGATAGTAGACCTAGGTACGTATTGGGATGCGAATAACAGTTGCGTAGATAAAGGATGCTTGGAGCCTACATTTAGGGTTGAAGGAATATGATAGGTATCCTTGACAGGGAGGGTAGGATCTAGGGAAGGATTTCATAACCTGGGAGAGGAGCCACTAAGGTTACCCTCCGAAAGACCATCGATAGTTTGGACATGGAGGGATGCTGGAACATGCTACCGACAGAGGCGTGGAGGCAACCGAGGGTTGTCGGGTACAGTATCGTGTCTGCACCCGAGGTGACGGTCAGCGTGAGACAGCGGCGGTGGAGGGGGAGCGCGGCGTGCAGGGCAGGCGAGTCGCGTGTCCGGGCATTTGCCACGGTTTTACCTGCTCCGAGGGGTTGAATCCCTTGTCCCCCCCCCCCCCCCCCCCCCCACTCATCACCCTCATCATCACCCGCCCGCCCAGTTTGCTTTTGAAGTTCCTAACGTGACCATCAGTGTCGAAGGTATTACAATGAACAATGGCAGGCCTCCTGCTCATTAGAAAGGTTTTTTTTTTTTTGGTCATCAGTCTACTGACTGGTTTGATGCGGCCCGCCACGAATTCCTTTCCTGTGCTAACCTCTTCATCTCAGAGTAGCACTTGCAACCAACGTCCTCAATTATTTGCTTGACGTATTCCAATCTCTGTCTTCCTCTACAGTTTTTGCCCTCTACAGCTCCCTCTAGTACCATGGAAGTCATTCCCTCATGTCTTAGCAGATGTCCTATCATCCTGTCCCTTCTCCTTATCAGTCTTTTCCACATATTTCTTTCCTCTCCGATTCTGCGTAGAACCTCCTCATTCCTTACCTTATCAGTCCAACTAATTTTCAACATTCGTCTATAGCACCATATCTCAAATGCTTCGATTCTCTTCTGTTCCGGTTTTCCCACAGTCCATGTTTCACTACCATACAATGCTGTACTCCACACGTACATCCTCAGAAATTTCTTCCTCAAATTAAGGCCGGTATTTGATATTAGTAGACTTCTCTTGGCCAGAAATGCCTTTTTTTGCCATAGCGAGTCCCCTTTTCATGTCCTCCTTGCTCCGTCCGTCATTGGTTATTTTACTGCCTAGGTAGCAGAATTCCTTAACTTGATTGACTTCGTGACCATCAATCCTGATGTTAGGTTTCTCGCTGTTCTCATTTCTACTACTTCTCATTACCTTCGTCTTTCTCCGATTTACTCTCAAACCATACTGTGTACTCATTAGACTGTTCATTCCGTTCAGCAGATCATTTAATTCTTCTTCACTTTCACTCAGGATAGCAATGTCGTCAGCGAATCGTATCATTGATATCCTTTCACCTTGTATTTTGATTCCACTCCTGAACCTTTCTTTTATTTCCATCATTGCTTCCTCGATGTACAGATTGAAGAGTAGGGGCGAAAGGCTACAGCCTTGTCTTACACCCTTCTTAATACGAGCACTTCGTTCTTGATCGTCCACTCTTATTATTCCCTCTTGGTTGTTGTACATATTGTATATGACCCGTCTCTCCCTATGGCTTACCCCTACTTTTTTCAGAATCTCGAACAGCTTGCACCATTTTATATTGTCGAACGCTTTTTCCAGGTCGAGAAATCCTATGAAAGTGTCTTGATTTTTCTTTAGCCTTGTTTCCATTATTAGCCGTAACGTCAGAATTGCCTCTCTCGTCCCTTTACTTTTCCTAAAGCCAAACATCGTCACCTAGCGCATTCTCAATTTTCTTTTCCATTCTTCTGTATATTATTCTTGTAAGCAGCTTCGGTGCATGAGCTGTTAAGCTGATTGTGCGATAATTCTCGCACTTGTCAATTCTTGCCGTCTTCGGCACTGTGTGGATGATGCTTTTCCGAAAGTCAGATGGTATGTCGCCAGACTCATATATTCTACACACCACTTCCCCCAATGATTTTAGAAATTCTGATGGAATGTTATCTATCCCTTCTGCCTTATTTGACCGTAAGTCCTCCAAAGCTCTTTTAAATTCCGATTCTAATACTGGATCCCCTATCTCTTCTAAATCGACTCCTGTTTCTTCTTCTATCACATCAGACAAACCTTCACCCTCATAGAGGCTTTCAATGTATTCTTTCCACCTATCTGCTCTCTCCTCTGCATCTAACAGTGGAATTCCCGTTACCACCGTTACTTTTAATGTCACCAAAGGTTGTTTTGACTTTCCCGTATGCTGAGTCTGTCCTTCCGACAATCATATCTTTTTCGATGTCTTCACATTTTTCCTGCAGCCATTTCGTTTTAGCTTCCCTGCACTTCATATTTATTTCATTCCTCAGCGAATTGTATTTCTGTATTCCTGATTTTCCCGTAACATGTTTGTACTTCCTCCTTTCATCAATCAACCGAAGTATTTCTTCTGTTACCCATGGTTTCTTCGCAGCTACCTTCTTTGTACCTATGTTTTCCTTCCCAACTTCTTTGATGGCCCTTTTTAGAGATGTCCATTCCTCTTCAACTGTACTGCCTACTGCGCTATTCCTTATTGCTGTATCTATAGCGTTAGAGAACTTCAAACGTATCTCTTCATTCCTTAGTACTTCCGTATCCCACTTCTTTGCGTATTGATTCTTCCTGACTAATGTCTTCAGCCTACTCCTCATCACTACTATATTGTGATCTGCCTCTATATCTGCTCCTGGGTACGCCTTACAATCCAGTATCTGATTTCGGAATCTCTGTCTGACCATGATGTAATCTAATTGAAATATTCCCGTATCTCCCGGCCTTTTCCAAGTATACCTCCTCCTCTTGTGATTCTTGAACAGAGTATTCGCTATTACTAGCTGAAACTTGTTACAGAACTCAATTAGTCTTTCTCCTCTTTCATTCCTTGTCCCAAGCCCATATTCTCCTGTAGCCTTTTCTTCTACTCCTTCCCCTACAGCTGCATTCCAGTCGCCCATGACTATTAGATTTTCGTCCCCCTTTTCATACTGCATTACCCTTTTAATATCCTCATACACTTTCTCTATCTGTTCATCTTCAGCTTGCGACGTCGGCATGTATACCTGAACTATCGTTGTCGGTGTTGGTCTGCTGTCGATTCTGATGAGAACAATCCGGTCACTGAACTGTTCACAGTAACACACCCTCTGCCCTACCTTCCTATTCATAACGAATCCTACATCTGTTATACCATTTTCTGCTGCTGTTGATATTACCCGATACTCATCTGACCAGAAATCCTTGTCTTCCTTCCACTTCACTTCACTGACCCCTACTTATCTAGATTGAGCCTTTGCATTTCCCTTTTCAGATCTTCTAGTTTCCCTACCACGTTCAAGCTTCTGACAGTCCACGCGTATCTTAAACAGAGGGAATCTAAAGAAGGTGTTGGTACATGGATGTGCTTACGCCGAAAAGCGCATCATTACAAGGGAAAGCTGCTTTCGAGGAACGGAGAAGTTTTGAGCGTATTAGAACATCTCTGTGGACCACCTGACGACGCAGCTCTGAAAGTGAGAAAGCAAGTGGAAAGAGCGAAGAGAAGGTCTCGAGAAGAAACTACACAGTTATCGGAGATATACGCGGATGAAATGGGAAATCTACATAATAAAGTTTATGAATTTGTTACAGTGATGCCTAATTCAGAATCTATGAAGAGAACCATGCGTCGTCGATGGAGTCAAGAGCGGGGGAACCAACATGAGCCTAAGAACTCCTATGAAATTGATCTTCATGAAGATCTATTAAGAATGGGAGATGGCAGTAGTTTTCTTCTGGAAGACTATAGATTAGAGGTGAGAATAATGATTTTTAGTGGAAGCGAAGGAAAAACAAGTTTAAAAACATGTTCCCATTTTTTTTATGGATGGAACATTTAAGAGATGCAGCAAGCAGTTTGCACAAATCTACACCATACACGTAGACTTAGGAGGCCCGATTAAAGAAACGAACATTCTTCCTACTGTATTTGCACTGCTCCCTAATAAGAAGAAAGACACATATGTTCGTCTTTTCGACTGATAAAAAAGGCAGTCTCTGAGTGGTGGCCTAAACGCGATATCGGCCATTCGTCAAGTTTTTCCCACAACTGAAATAAATGGATTCTATTTCCATATGAAGAAAAGTTTATGGAGAAGAATTCGAGTTCTCGGTCTAACAGAGGAGTACCGCTAGAACGAGGATTTAAGACTTCACGTCAGCAAGTGTGCAGCGCTGGCAGTTATAAAACCGGGAGGACGTAAGCAATGGATGGATTGAGATTCATGCAGAAGTCCCTGATAACGGAAGGTTCCATCAATTTTTTGGCTACTTTGTGGATAACTGGCTAGTGAATGAGGATATCGCAATAGGAATGTGGGACTGTTACGGAAAAAGGCACCGAACGGCGAATGCTGTTGAAGGGTGGCGCAACAAAATAAATAGTATTATTCGAAACTCTCACCCTAAAATCAACTATTTGGTGGAGTGCTTGAAAAAGGAAACAGAACTCACAAACTGCATGTACATGAAATTGGAAATGAATCTTGAAGGAAGAAGAAGTACTTGAAGCTGGACGACAGGATAGAGAGAATCGTAAAGAATTACGAAGAGACTGTCAACATTAGGTCTTGCTTTAAAGCCTTTGCCCATATTCGGAAACTGGACTAAAATACGTTAAAAATAATGTATTAACAACTCGCAGGTTATTGAGATAAAATTATTAAAATATTGAAGCAGCATCCTTCCAATATTATGGCCATACTATTAAATAATTGTGAGATCTAAAATAATTTTCTGAAGCTTCAAAATCGCAACCATCACCTAAAATATCATGGTTTGTTAAACTGATAGTATACGCTTGCGTAAAAGAAAATGGGAACTGAACCTTTGAATTGCTCCTAAAATTGACATCCCAAAACTGATCTGATGCTAAGGTTGACAATTTTGGCACCTCAAATATTTTTTATTTAAGGTTAACTGCAAACATTTACAGTAGATGTAAATCTACTTAAGTACATTTAGATATAGTCCTTTAAAAATTAAAATTTCTTACTAAATTGTTGATTATCTTTAAAAGGGTCAGGAAAAGCAAGAAGCTTACTGTTGTTGTTGTCTTCAGTCCTGAGATTGGTTTGATGCAGCTCTCCATGCTACTCTATCCTGTGCAAGCTTCTTCATTTCCCAGTACTTACTGCAACCTACATCCTTCAGAATCTGCTTAGTGTATTCATCTCTTGGTCTCCCTCTACGGTTTTTACCCTCTACGCTGCCCTCCAATGCTAAATTTGTGATCCCTTGATGCCTCAGAACATGTTCTACCAACCGGTCCCTTCTTCTTGTCAAGTTGTGCCACAAAATCCTCTTCTCCCGAAATCTGTTCAATACCTCCTCATTAGTTATCTGATCTACCCAACTTATCTTCAGCATTCGTCTGTAGCACCACATTTCGAAAGCTTCTATTCTCTTCTTGTCCAAACTAGTTATCGTCCATGTTTCACTTCCATACATGGCTACACTCCATACAAATACTTTCACAAACGACTTCCTGACATCTAAATCTATACTCGATGTTAACAAATTTCTCTTCTTCCGAAACGCTTTCCTTGCCATTGACAGTCTACATTTTATATCCTCTCTACTTCGACCATCATCAGTTATTTTGCTCCCCAAATAGCAAAACTCCTTGACTACTTTAAGTGTCTCATTTCCTAATCTAATTCCCTCAGCATCACCCGACTTAATTCGACTACATTCCATTATCATCGTTTTGCTTTTGATGATGTAAATCTTATATCCTCCTTTCAAGATAATGTCCATTCCGTTCAACTGTTCTTCCAAGCCCTTTGCTGTCTCTGAGAGAATTACAATGTCATCGGCGAACCTCAACATTTTTATTTCTTCTCCATGGACTTTAATACCTACTCCGAATTTTGCTTTTGTTTCCTTTACTGCTTGCTCAATATACAGATTGAATGACATCGGGGACAGGCTACAACCCTGTCTCACTCCCTTCCCAACCACTGCCCCTCCACTGTTATAACTGCCATCTGGATTCTGTACAAATTGTAAATAGCCTTTCTCTCCCTGTATTTTACCCCTGTCACCTTTAGAATTTGAAAGAGAGTATTCCAGTCAACATTGTCAAAAGCTTTCTCTAAGTCTACAAATGCTAGAAATGTAGGTTTACTTTTCCTTAATCTTTCTTCTAAGATAAGTCGTAGGGTCAGTATTGCCTCACGTGTTCCAACATTTCTGCGGAATCCAAACTGATCTTCGCCGAGGTCGGCTTCTACCAGTTTTTCCATTCGTCTGTAAAGAATTCGCGTTAGTATTTTGCAGCTGTGACTTATTAAACTGATAGTTCGGTAATTTTCACATCTGTCAACACCTGCTTTCTTTGGGATTGGAATTATTATATTCTTCTTGAAGTCTGAGGGTATTTCGCCTGTCTCATACATCTTGCTCACCAGATGGTAGAGTTTTGTCAGGACTGGCTCTCCCAAGGCCGTCAGTAGTTCTAATGGAATGTTGTCTACTCCCGGTGCCTTGTTTCGACTCACGTCTTTCAGTGCTCTGTCAAACTCTTCACGCAGTATCGTATCTCCCATTTCATCTTCATCTACATCCTCTTCCATTTCCATAATATTGTCCTCAAGTACATAGCCCTTGTATAGACCCTCTATATACTCCTTCCACCTTTCTGCTTTCCCTTGTTTGCTTAGAACAGGGTTTCCATCAAAGCTCTTGATATTCATGCAAGTGGCTCTCTTTTCTTCAAAGGTCTCTTTAATTTTCCTGTAGGCAGTATCTATCTTACCCCTAGTGAGATAAGCCTCTACATCCTTACATTTGTCCTCTAGCCATCCCTGCTTAGGCATTTTGCACTTCCTGTCGATCTCATTTTGGGACGTTTGTATTCCCTTTTGCCTGTTTCATTTACTGCGTTTTTATATTTTCTCCTTTCATCAATTAAATTCAATATTTCTTCTGTTACCCAAGGATTTCTACTAGCCCTCGTCTTTTTACCTACTTGATCCTTTGCTGCCTTCACTACTTCATCCCTCAGAGCTACCCATTCTTCTTCTACTGTATTTCTTTCCCCATTCCTGTCAATTGTGCCCTTATGCTCTTCCTGAAACTCTGTACAACCTCTGGTTCTTTCAGTTTATCCAGGTTCCATCTCCTTAAATTCCCACCTTTTTGCAGTTTCTTCAGTTTTAATCTACAGGAGCTTACTACTGAAAATTGATTGTTTCTAAAGAACATCAGAAACAAATGTATTAGACCTACTTTTCTTATACATTAGAGAGTGTTTGAAAAGATATTTGATCATTTCCTCTGTCACTGACAGTGTAATTTCAGTTGCTTTGCAACACCAGGGCTATCTACTTTTAAATTATGTTTTCAGCTGTTCTCATTTCGAATTCTGGAATAATTACTTCGTTTTCTTTGGTGGAGGAATTTCGGAAAATTACTAACTCCACTTTAGTGGCACTGTTAGCAGTAACACTACCGTCGCTGTCGCGCAGTAAAGGTACTTACTGAGCATTTCCGTTGGTTTACTTAACATCGGACGAGTATCTCTTTGGATTTTCCGACACATTTCTAGAGCGAGTTTCGTTGTGGAAATTATTAAATGCATCTCGCATTGAAATCCGCACCAAATTTCGTGCCTCAGTAAAACTTCACCAATCTTGGGAGGTTTTGCGTTCGTCTAAATTATACGTGCCTTTTGCTGTGCCCCTGCAACAGCTATCTATCGTGTTTTGTGTACCATGGGGGTCAGTTCCGTCTTTTATTAATTTATTTGATATGAATATCTCGTGTGCTGTTGATACTATTTCTTTGAACTTAAGCCACATATGGTCTTTATTTACATAGTTTAGAAGGATTGGAGACTATCTCCTAGAAAGACGTCACCTGAATTTTTAGCTGTTTTTATAAATAGATATATTTCGCGTTTAGTTTTGGTGAATTTTTTTGTTACGGAAGTGAGCCTCTCTACTACTGCGTGTTCACTAATCCCTGTATCCGTCGTGATGCTCAGGATTATTTTGTGGCTAAGAGGTCACGTGTGTTTTCGTAACCATTTACAATTGAATGGCCTCGTCAACTAATTGTTAAAAATAATTTTTTAAAAAGCATTTGGAACAATTACGGAAGTTGTTTTCTATTTGCAATAGGGTATGAAAATGTATTTTTGTCAACATGTGGAAGGAAACTGAAGTAACTGCCAACTATAATTGTATGAGTAGGGTACCTATTTGTGATGAGACTCAAGTTTTCTTTTCTTTGAACTGTTCAGCAACTGTTTCATCTGAGACAGGGGATCGGTAAAAGGAGCCAGTTATTAATTTATTCCGGTTGTCGAATATAACTTCTGCCCATACTAAATCACGTGGACTATCTGCTTCAAAGTCGATTGTGAGCTTATATTATTTTTCTTTACGTTGTCCTTCTTGTTTCTGTTGTAGTGCAGATAATTACAATTACGGCTTTTCCCTCCAGAACCTAAGATGCTTTCTCGGTGACTCTGTAAATAACAGAGCTAAACAATGTAGAACAACAACGTACGTTACAAATGTAGCATTCTGTATTACTTCATTTCCTTATTTCTTACATTTTAAAATTGTAAGTCGCCTTTACATCATAGATGTTCTTATCTCTATTTAGTGAACGTGTTTTCAGATATGTTTTGAACATTGTCCCGCTACACATCATCATATTAATTTACTCTCTAAAAACATTAGTTAGAGTATGTCGTTCTTCTTTTCAAACATTCACAAACCCATTTGTTCTTTCCCTATTGTCTTTTGGGTATGCAGTTGTAGTAATTAAAGTAGGCACAAATGCAGTGATAAAAAAGAAATGATTAGCGTACATTCGCATTCTCGTTACATCGTTCCTTTCTTGTTGCTCCCATGTCGATGGACTGTTTCTATAGCAATCAGTAAGCGTGAAAGGAAGCTACCGTACAGACAGAGGAATCTGTATTTATACTTGGCAGAACTAATTACATACTGACATAATCGTCGGTATATCTTTCGTTTCCCAAAAGTTAGAAATATTCGATTTCGGAAAAGTTGCTCTGTATTTGGCCAAGATGTCGAAGAAGAAGGTCCCTTACGTACTGGTTGTATCGAGTAAGATGTGGAGACGGCGGTTTGAAAACGGACAGAAGAAGTACGAGGAAGGGCGTCCCTTAAAGAGGGATCGCTACCTGGCGAAGGGGCAAGTGTGGCAAATGTCCGGCGAGGCAAATGTCCGGCGTGGCAAATGTCCGGCATTCGACAAGTCGCGGCTAAGGAAGCGGCAGAGGTCCACCCAATATCTTCCAAGCTCCTTGAAATCCTAGTCACGGAATATAGTAACTGGTCCACACAGATTTTAATACTTCAACCAGTGACTATGTTTATCAATAATCCAGTTGTCCCAGTTGAGAATTACTGAATCCGAACGTAGGAAACATAACATATTCGGAAATTGTAATCTCGAACAATCATAAACGGAAATTTTAATTGTTCAATAAGATATACCTTTAAAATTATGTTTTGCAACTTCATGCAAGTTCTGGAATCTGATGGACGAGAATAAATATCCCACGATCGTTAGCGCTGCATTGAAAATTTATTCCTGGTTTGGCTCGGCATATCGTTGTGAGGTGACATTTTCATTTATGGGCATCATCAGTACTAAATACCGATCCAGCCCGACACACTCGCGTTTAGATGACGTATTAAGAACAGCTTGTACCAGCTGTATACCAGATTTTGCTCAGCTTACAGTGAAGATCAAGTGCCAAACTTCATTTTAATTATGTAAGTTGTAAATTCAAGCAATTTCAATTATAACTCTTTGAAATACCTTTACAGCCTTTCATGTCTGTACTACCAGTGTAGTAATTCTAAAATAATGACTGTAGCGCTCCTCGCACCACCCTAGGCATGAGGTGAATGTGCCCAACACATACTCGACAAAAAGGTTGGACAACAATGCTCGAAGGGCTCTCTGTCGTCTACAAAGCTACGAGTCTCTCGCCACCGAATGCTGAGCTAGAACAGAACATATAGATCTTTTTGTGTTAGCAGAAGAGCCAACACCGTGTTACTAGTGGAGGCCGAAATGCACGCGTTTTAGCTCACGTAGGCTGGCTGAGGAGGGAAGAACTATACTGAAGTGAGGTCTGGAACATGACAAGGAATGGGAATTCAGAAAGCGGACGTAATTAGTTTCATATTTAACTTTGATCCATTAATGATGAACGTCGCTCTTGACGGTACATGATTCACAATATTATCTGTTCAGAATACATTCATAGTAACTGAATATGGCGCCTTGCTAGGTCGTAGGAAATGTAGCTGAAGGCTCTGCTAAACTGTCGTCTCGGCAAATGAGAGGTTATATAGACAGTGAACAATCGCTAGCAAAGTCGGCTGTACAACTGGGCGAGTGCTAGGGGGTCTCTCTAGACCTGCCGTGTGGCGGCGCTCGGTCTGCAATCACTGATAGTGGCGACACGCGGGTCCGACGTATACTAACGGACCGAGGCCGATTTAAAGGCTACCACCTAGCAAGTGTGGTGTCTGGCGGTGACACCACAGTTCTTTTGCTACATTTTAAAATCCAAGGAGCTTTCATCAAGCGGGATGGCGTAGTGATTACCATACCAATCTAGCCATCAAGAGAAGTTGAGATTCCTGTTTGGCCATACTGATTTGGGTATTACACTGTTTTCGCCTGTAGGTAAAGATGCTAATGCACTATAGACGAGCATGAAGAAAATAAGATTTAAACACTACGGAAGACGGAGGTCGTTGATCTCAAGAGATAGCGCTCAACCATGCATTACTCAGGAACGGGATGCTTTGAGAACGAAAACTGTTTTGGTAAAAGTTTCTTTTAGTATCAGAAAGAGGGTTCTACACAACATTAACGACAGTTGCAGAAAAATAAATCACAACTTAAAAATTAAACGACAGTTTATTACAGAAAAAAATGAATAATTCCTGACAATGAAACAAATGAACAGATGAGTGGCCCTCTGTTCCTTCGAGCGGCGTAACAGTTATGAGCTACGCACTCTTTGTTTGTTTCTGTTCAAGTAAAAAATAAGAGCCAGCCTAGAAAAATCAGTATTCTTGTGTTTGTGTACTTGACAGATACTTCCAAGTCGATCAGAATTAATGGTGTGCCGTGTTGTTGTGGTCTTCAGTCCGAAGACTGGTTTGATGCAGATCTCAATTCTATCCTATGAAGCCTCTTCATCTCCGACTAACTGCTGCAACCTACATCCTTCTGAATCTCCTTAACGTATTCATCTCTTAGTCTCCCTCTATAATTTTACCCCCCACCCCCCGGCACGCTTCCCAACTGTTGATAACTTGACGTCTCAGAATGTGAAACAGAGTTGTAGCCTGTCCCCGATGATGTTCAGTATGTACACTGAGCAAGCAGTAAAGGAAAGAAAAGAAACATTTGGTGCAGAGATAAAGTACAAGCAGAAGAAATGAGAACTGAGGTTTGCCAACGACATTGTCTAACTATTTATTGTCCATGTTTCACTTCCATACATGGCTACATTCCGGACAAATACCTTCAGCATAGTCCTTCTGACACTTAAATGTATACTCGATGTTAAAAAATTTCTCTTCTTCAGAAACGCTTTCCTTGCCAATGCCAGCCTACGTTTTATATCCACCCTTCTTCGGCCATCATCAGTTATGTTGCCCCCCCAAATAGCAAAACTCATCTACTACTTTAAGTGTCTCATTTCCTAATCTAATTCCCTCAGCATCAGCTGATTTAATTTGTCTACATTCCATTATCCTCGTTTTGCTTTTGTTGGTGCTCATCTTATATCCTCCTTTCGAGACTCTGTTCATTCCGTTCAACTGCCGTATTAGGGGGTTATGGCATCGGTTAGAATTTTTTGTGATGTTACATCATTATAAATTCCTTCTCAGTGTCATAATTGCGTAAAAAGTGCTTGTGGGTGAGTTTCCGTCCCATCCAAACTAACAACATAATAAATTTTAACAGCAATTTTATCGTATTTTGGAATCTCACAGCTCTAAAAATTATTTAGTTTTACAAAATCGATGTCTTTACATTCAGGTTATTGTAACAAACACACAAGAATTTAGAATGTAAATCACTGTTTGATTTGAATGACCACGTGTCGGCGCGCTGAAGTATTTTTGGACGTTGGATACATCTGTAGACAGTAAAGGCGGGAGTCTGAAAGACTAAAAAGCTGGGGTCCCCTACATGATTGAGCTCAGAAAACAAAATATTTGTAGTTAACAGCAAATAAATCAATGTATATGACAATAAAGGAAGAAATTAATTTACGAGGTGCACAAAAACACAAGCAGTCCCATTTACATAATCCTGAAAATAGTGACAACTTAATACCATGATGACGACTATAGTCAACTATCGCGAAGGTAAAGAAGTATGGTACTTCGTTTAGCTTGATAAACATTGTGGTGTATGCTGCACATACATTTCACATCAGAATGCAGCATAAAATCTTATCTGCTGAATCATTAATACGCATGAAAGACGCTTACGGTGGGCAATATAGTTAATTCCCGTTTCAAAGGAGATATTGCAACAAATACGCTCTTTATAAATGCAGCGATATATTTTTGTAACGGAACTGGAGAAGTGTTAAATAGAAGACTACAGTGATACCTTTCTGTCCTTTTTTCCTGGTTTTGTCTCGTACCTTCTACGGAGCGTGCCACTTTGCAATGTTAGTGGTAGAGGGCGGCCAGATGCCCTTCGTGCTGTCACCCTTCCCTCTTCGCTTTAATAATTCACATTGCTGTGTCACTTTTTGCCATACTTCATCCCATTTGTAACTGTATTACAACATAATTTTTACCTATTAGATTCTGAAAAGTGATGAGAAGAAGTTGCGACCTACTTATTTCAGAGAAATAAACTAAAGAGAAATTCGATTGATTTTCGGAATGTTTAGGTAATTCTTTCGGGTGATGTTTGTGAAACAGCAGTGAGGTAGTGAAGGGACAAATCAGCTGATGCACGTTACGCGGTACGGGAGTACTACACGTGTCTCCCTTGTGACAGGGCGTTTTAATACAGCAGCAGGCAGTGTCCTACATTTGTCACGTTGGCGTATGCACATTTTGCCGAGAACTTATATTTATCTAGAAGACGTATGATCAATGCTACCGATTTAGTGAACGTTTGCTGAAAGAAACTAAAAATGGTTCAAATGGCTCTAAGAACTATGGGACTCAACATCTGAGGTTTTCAGCCCCTTAGGAACTTAGAATTACTTAAAGCTAACTAACCTAAGAACATGACACACATCCATGCCCGAGGCAGGATTCGAACCTGCGACCGTAGCGGTCGCTCGGCTCCAGACTGGAGCGCCTAGAACCGCTCGGCCACTCCGGCCGGCGCAGTCAGGAGTCGCTCATACCCAAGCGCACTGCAAAGTCGTCACGGGTGAAGCTCACGTGCCACGTAACGAAACGAACAGCGAAGACGTGAAAGACCCCCGAAAAGACAAACGGAAGGTAGATGCGTCAATAGCACAATCAGAAAATGATCCTGGATCAAAACATTAAGGACGTGAATAAATGGTGACACGTTCACTGTTGGTTATACGCAAAATGGAAGAGTGTTTACGTTCTTAACGTTAGAAACTTGTGAGATAGGGATTGAAGGAAAGATAAATATTTTGGGCAATTTTCTTAAAACTAATGTTATCGATACTGCCTTTTTGTATTAAGTTATTGGCGAAAAGATATATTTGTTTCAGTCATTGCTGTATTTCATCCAGGGATGAGTTAGAGTTATAGGACGTAGAAAAAGAGCCAGGAGGATGCATATGCAAAGGCTTTCTGAATGGGGCAACCATTTTAAATCTCTATACTCCCTCCGATTCAAATAACATAGCTGCAAGCGCCACGTTTTCTACCGAAGATGTCCCGTATGGTCTGAGGCAGGCAAAAGGCGAGATCATCATTTCAGGGGACTTTAATTTCGTTCTAAGGGCTATAGATTCGAAAGGTCCCTTGGACAACATGATCATAGGCCTGAACTTAAAAGATCTAGCTGAGCGCCTTGGCTTCACCCGTACTCACTACAAGTGTGTCTCGACAGTAACACCGTCAGCCCTTGACGGAATCTACACCACAACGGGAATAATTGTGCAAGATTACAACGTGATCCCTGTCAGATTTTTCGACAATCACGCACTAATAGTTAAACCAAAAGATCTCCCTCGTCCCAAAACAATTGGTAGAGGATACTGGAGATGTAATTGTACCCTGCTCCCTCATACCATGGGTAAAACCAGTGTCCGTTCCAGATCGTGGAGAAGCCGGAAACGTTTCTTTCGTAACTCTACCGAGTGATGGGTAAACGTTATAAGAACTGATATCGGGAAACTATTTATAAATGCCTACAGGATTAATCAAATCAGGACAAATAACATAGAGTACTGCTACCTTATCACTCGCGAACTGAATACAAAAGTAGACAACTTGGTAGATCGTGGAAGTGATTAAAAAAAATTCAAAAAGAAAATATTACAACTGCAGAAAAACGACCTAGAATAGAAAATTCCCACCTGCAAGGACTATAAGAATAATGGATTTTAGGCCGATAACGCTGCTATGCGCTGACTCGAAAATAATTTCTCGTGTCATAGTGTCAAGATTAAAGCAAATCGCTCCAGACATCCTCGGACCGGAAAAGACGTGTAGCGTACCTAAGAGAAGTACTGTAGATGGAATTTGCTTCTTAAGGGATACGACTTTCTACTCATGGAAGCATCCTGAACTAGGGCTTTTGAACATCGATTCAGAGAGAGTTTTCGTAACGTCAGCCATCAGTATCTAAGAAGTGTGCTAGGGCATTTCAGGTATTCATAAAAAACAGTAGATTTGCTGCTACTGAATCAGTACCGTCTGGTTTCCAAGGTGCAAATCAACGGACACTTCACGGACGCATTTCAAATCCAACGTTCTGTCCGCTAGGGTTGTCCCTTGCCAATGATTCTGTTCGTCGTCTCTTTAGAATCTTTGTTTCGTACGATAAGCGTCTCAGTACCAGGATTACAGGTGGGTGCACAACGATTCACAGTGAACGCTTACGCTGATGATGTTACCATTGTAATTACCGAACCCCAAGACATCGCAGGAATGACAGCAAAGATGGACGATTATAACGAGGCAGCAGGGGAAAAGACGAACAATGAAAAAACACAGCTACTGTGGCTACATGAAGGTGCTCGTCCCATGCCTCATCCCTTCACCGAATGTATTGAAATGCAAGTGCTCGGAGTGAAATTCAGGAAAAACGTGAACGAGCTAATTGACGTCGGTTGTAAAGGGACAGCAGACCGAGCGAGAGGTGCAATTACAGCGAACCGTACGAGAGAAACATCATTCGAAGCTAACGTGCTCCTCAAATAGCGGAAAACATCTCGGATTTATTTTATGAGCATAACATGGACCCATAGGAGCAACAACATACAAGGCATAATTTACCACCAAAAATCATCCATGAAATACTTGAAAATGACCTAAGGCCGAAATCGTACACTCGTACATGAAATAAAGAGATTAGCAGCTGAAAGCATTACGAAATCTTTCAAAAAATTCATCACAGCTGCAGATCCTATCGCACTGAAACTCATTCAGAGGATCGAACGAGTAAAGATCCTGGCCCAATCGAAAATGTACAATGCATACTAATCGATAGGAAATGTACTGCCCAAGTGAAAAAATACATAGGCTTGTTGATTTAGAAAGATAATTTGTTTGGGGTGCCAGGGATTCATTGAGAAAACCACTTAACGAAGGCGGTCTTGCCTTTACAGACTGTGAAGAAAATGTTCAGCTTTTGTAGTGAAAAATCTAATAATAGAAAGAAAATACTAGCAACCATTGGGAACAATGCTCCATCTCCTCCACCGGCAAACCAGACAAAACAAAAAGACAGACTGGAAGAGCGTCTGGTCAAATTTTTCAGAAAAGTCGTTAAGTTGACAGTTGCGCTCAGCAGCTTACATGTTTATAAATGATTTAATCTCAACGACTGCGCGACGCCACAGCATAAAACTGACTGGTCAACCGTGCTGTCCGTACTGTGGACTTATTCGCACAGCCAAGCACCGTGCTGTAGGCTGCACCAAAACTGCAGACCTATGGAAGCGGATGAAGTGTAAACCGTGGGATTGTTACCAACGAGTGTTAATGGAACAAACAGCAAGAAAATAACGTACATGGACTTTAAAGCGTTTCCAGCGCCCAGGACTAGAACGCTCATATTTCATCCACTACGCCTTTAAAGAGGGAAGAGAATCAATGACTGTAAAAACCACATCATTATCCATCTTACGTAAAAATAACAGAGGTAAACGGGGCAACTATAGACAGAGATATGATGACAAAGAAACCATCGCCAAATAAAACGCGAACTAAAAAGGCTTATCTCACATTTACTACTTATAAATACGAATTTAGGCACGTAAGGCATTAAATACTTTACTACCTTAACTGCCTTGTAATTGGGACAAGAAGAAACAAAAAGTTGTTTGCATCTTTATCAGTTCTTGTGGTGCAACCACAATACATACTTATGAATAAAAAAATTTGATTAGTTATATGGAAGATTGTATTTAGTTTCACTAAAGAGGAAGTATAATTTTTATTACGTAAGACTTAAGTTTCAGTTCAACAAATTCCCGAGTAAAAAATTTAAAAAACGAAAAAAACTTTTTTTATAATTTCAGAAGGAATAAGGTACATGTACTTGTACAAATGAAATGACACTATTTGAGAGACTTTACTGCTCTCATACGGATATGGTTTTATGTAGGTAGACTGAATCGGCGGGTGAAAATTTGTACCAAGACCGGGAATCGAACCCGGGTCGCCAGAACATGGAGAGTCTCGGTAGTTATGTTCGTGTGTAAGGAGGAATTTAAAGTAGACTGAGGCAGTACTGAAAATTTGTGTCGAGGAAGGAGGTGTGCCGGGGTAATCCGTGCAGTTGTGTGAAACGTTGTCCCAAGGTGGCTTAGTGGCTAGCGCGCCTGCCTAATAAGCAGGAGAACTGGGTTCGGTTCCCGGGCTTGGTACGAATTTTCACTCGCCGCTTCAGTCTATACACATAAAAGCATTGTTTTCATTTATAAGGAAACATAACCAACTTGGTCTCTTATTTTAAGGAGAAGTAGGTTTACTTGCAAGATATCAGTCTCATCATTCGATCCTGCATGAAAATTCGGGCCGTAATTTTCATAGTACATAGTAACGACCTTATGAAAGATCGACACACTGCTCGGGACCCCTGCACCAGCCCGTGCGCGAATTACTGCGCAGCGGAGCCAGTTACAGGTTTGTGAAACACTGGCTGATATTGGTAACATGTTTTGTTAATTGTGTCAAGGCGCGGTTCCTAACCTCTAACTGGTGCCTGAGGTCTTTTTGCTTTCAGGATTTTTATGTTGCGATTCACATATGCAGTGTAAACAGGCGACTGAAGAAGTACCGTAGCTCTATGTATTTATTTATTACATCGCTACTCCGCGTTATTTTCTTTGGATTTTAAAGGTGACAATGTTAAAGTGGAAGTGCATTTACAGGAGTTGCGCTTTTGTTCGACGTGATTGGCAGGGTTAAATGGTAAAGCTAAAATCGTTAACTTCATTTCACAATAATTCCTCAGTTGCTTGGATTTATTCACTTTGATTGTGAGGTGTATACCAATACCAGAATACTGAATTTAAATTTATTTAATAGAATTGCAGCCAAATTGCGATATACAGTTACTTTGCTTAACTTTTTACATTTACATTTTACATTTTTGCATATTCATTTATCGATTTCACTCTTTTACTGCACAGTTCTATGTGATATCGTTCACAGGCTTCGTTACACAGTTCACATACACATGTTGCGGTTGGGTCGTGATAAGTTTTGTTTTTGCAGATTAGATGATGAAAGCCGTGAATAGAAAGTCTAGTTACGACATGTCGCTGTTCGAAGTTTGGTGCTGTCCATGAGCGGTTCGTCATTGCTTCGGTGCCATAGAACTCCGGCCATATTTTTTCTCGTTTGTCCTCCATGATCTTCAGTTGCTTTCTGGAAGCCCTGGTGTGTGGCATCATATATCGAAGTCTGATGTCTTCAATTAGGAATGTCTCTCTCGCTAGCAGGTACACTAGTCTAGATCTTGTTGTCTTTGAGAGACCTAGTGCTCTTTTTAGATAGGTCGATTTTACCTTTTCTAGTGTTTCTAGATTTTTTTCTGTCAGGTGGTCCCATATAACCTCCATCCCATAGGCCAGGATTGGCAAGATATTTGTGTTGAATAATTTCACGGCTGTTTCCAGACTGAGTAGGTGTTGATGTCCTGTATTGCTATTATTGCTTGGGCTGCACGTTCTGTTGTATGTTTTGTGAAGCATTTGGCTGTTGGTTGCAATGTCATTTCTAGGTATTTAAAGTCTGATGAGATTTTTATTTTTTGTCCTCTGATACTGAATTCCACATTCTTGGGTGTTTTGCCGCCTTTTCTGAAAATTACCATTTCTGTCTTTGTTATGTTTATGTGTATGTGTAATTTGTGTTCACTGCACCATCTGTCTATTTTCTCAATGATTCTCTGCAGCTTCTGTATATCTGTTGAACCTACGGCTATGTCGTCAGCGTATGCATATACATACACATCTTCTACATTTTCTCCAATTCGGAGTACTTCTTCAGTGCCAAGAATGTACAGCAAAGGGCTCATTGGGTCATCCTGTAAGACTCCGTTCGATTGCAGAATGGGGTTCGAAAAAGAGAGGTTGTCTGATATTGTAATTAAGTTGTATTCGAGGATTGACTTGATTATTCTTGCCCATACGCTATCTTCTCCCATTGTGTTTTCCACTTTTCGGACTATGAGCTCTCTTTCCAATAGGTCAAAGGCTTTGGTAAAGTCTATGAACACTGTGCAGAACATTTGTTTCTTTTGTAGCGCTTCGTCGACGTTGTTTAGAAGAAGCCTGACTGCCGTAAGTGTTGATCTTCCACATCTGAAACCCATTTGTCGTTCCGGGAGATGACTGTCCACAGAGGCTTGGATTTTTTGTGTTATTATCTTTGAAAGCATCTTGAATTGAGTTTTTTCCAGGGCTATGCCTTTGTACTTGTTTGGGTCCATTGGGTCTCCTCTACCTTTGTAGAGAACTTTTATTGTCGAGTGTCTCCATCGTGTCGGAATTCTTCCAAGTTCCAGGCATTTGTTAAACAGTTTGGTCCATATGTGTTGGAGGGCCACTTTTGCATCTTTTATATGTTCATTATATATATTATCAGGTCCTGCTGCTTTCTTGTTCTTCAGTACTTTTATTACTTCTTTCACGTCTTCTTCAATTAGGGTTCCCATGTATTGTCTTTTTCCTTAGTTTGATGTTGTTTCTCTTTCTTTGGGGGTGTTTTGAGTCCTCGTTTGTTCAGTATCTTACTGAAGTGGTCTTCCCACTCCTTCAGGTCTATATTTAGTGTATGAGTCATTTTTCTTGGTCTTGCTGCTATGTATGGGTCTTTCTCTGCTTCATCCTACTGAATTCAAATAATACTGACCATATCGCACCCCGGCAAGAGAAGTGACACGAGTCAAAAAAGCGACAATTTTTTGTTTTTGTCAAGGACAAATACGTGTTAAGGCCCCAACGTGCACGAGAAACGCCACGTCTGTCTCGCTATTTCTCCGCTGCGTCAGTCATGCTGTGGGCTACTGCATGATTCGTGACGTCTCTTCAGCTCTGCGACTAGTAGGTGTGCGTGGCTCATTCAAGAAGAGCGGCACATTCTGAATTGTGCAACTTTTCATGCATGAGGTAAGTTGAATGTAATTTTTAGAATCACTGATTATCGCTATGGTTGTGTTTATATGGTGTCTGGACCTTAGATTACAATGTCCTTCAGACTCCCTACATGCGTGTGCGAACGATCAGACACGGTTTTGGCGATTACAGCTGTTGTAAATATTTCGAAATTTCGTGCGTTGCAGCGGAGAAGAAAAAAAATGAAAATTTATGCTACGAGGATTTAATGAAAAATAATGCCTCCACCTTCGTTAATTGGGTTTGGATGGAAATATTTTAATAAATCAAACTCAGAAATAATCCTTAGATTGTGATCTCTAATTACCAACATTCAGTTTTCCACATAATCACCAGCCAATTGCATACGTTTCTGCCAACGATGAACACGTTTTCTGAAACCGTCACGGAAGAGCCGGCCGGAGTGGCCGAGCGGTTAAAGGCGCTACAGTCTGGAACCGCACGACCGCTACGGTCGCAGGTTCGAATCCTGCCTCGGGCATGGATGTGTGTGACGTCCTTAGGTTAGTTAGGTTTAAGTAGTTCTAAGTTCTAGGGGACTTATGACCACAGCAGTTGAGTCCCATAGTGCTCAGAGCCAGAGCCGTCACGGAAGAAGTCGACACTATGTTTCCGCAACCACAGTTCTCTCAAGGTCTTCATCAGAAGCATAAAGTTGTCCCCGCAGATCATCTTTCATTATTTGGAACAGATGGCTGTCAGACGGTGCTAAATCATTCTCGTAACGCGAGAGGAGTTCCTGACAAATTTCAAGTCTGCGCGCTTTCATTCAGGAGTCAGCATCCGGGGTACCCATCGTGCAAAGATCTTCCGATAGCCAAATAAAGCAATAATGGGACCCCCACGTTCTTGTGAAGTGCCGATTGTGCTTGCAGTTTCTCTCTGAGTGATACAACGATCGTCCTGAAGCAATCTGTCAACATTTTGCTTGTGAAACTCGGTGGTTGCTGTCACAGGACGTCCAACTCTTTGTCACGCAGGTCAGATGTTCCCGCCTCAACATCTTTAAACATACTTGCCCAACGACGCACAGTACTCAAATCAACACAATCATCATAAACTGATTTCATTTTCTGATGAATCTCCTTTGGGGTGACACCTTCTGCAGTCAAGAATTCAATGACTGCACGTTGCTTAAATCGCATTGACCGACCGTCTGCTCAGGGTTCAATACTTTGTGCTGTAACAACACAACCGTTCAATGCTAAGGCTTCCCGCCAACTGGAGCTGTAGAGAAGAGGCTTCGGAACAAGCCAGTACCTGCCGCATACCAGCGCTGCCAACTGTTGAAGAGTTAGTGAGGTGGGAGCATTACTTTTCAGTCAACCCTCGTATAAAGAAAATATAGCGGAAAATAGTCCTACGTTATATAAACCTATTTATGATTCTATGTTTTCGTAAAGTGTGTTCCTTTTTCATAATTTATAATTTTGCATTTCTAATAAAACAATTTCAACTTGTTTTTCATTTTTTATTCTAACTTAATTTCTAATTTTGCCTGATGAGGGTTCGAATACTGTATTATATTACAGTAAGTAAAAGAAAAAAAATGACGAAAGTACTACATGAGGGATCAGAACAAAAACAAAAAGGTTTAGAACAGCAGGAAAGTGACACATCTAAAAGAAAAATTAATAATTACGCAAAAAGGTTTAGAACAGCAGGAAAGTGACACATCTAAAAGAAAAATTAATAATTACGTGATAAGACCTCAGGATCAACGAGATCAGAACAGCATGCCCCTATTGTATAGAATATACAAAAATTTACTGTCAAAAATACTTACACGGAATTTTTAGAGAGTTATTTATGTCAATTTGTCTAAAGTATTGTATTTTCGAATTGTGTCTTTTTCGTGCCGGCGCGTACTGTATGTTCGTAAGGATGACATGCTAGACACTCATATTACATACTATTTTTTCCGTAAAACATCGTGTGTTGTTGAACAAGGTGTCAAAACACGTGTAGCAGAAGCGTCCTGCTTCGCCTCCTCTTCCGTCGCCTTCGACGTCCCACAAGCGGGAGGGGTCGGGTAGGCGCTGAGTGCAGTGTACAGTACAGTGCTCGCAGCTCGGGCATCTTCAAGAATCGTTCAGGTGGAGAGGAGGCCGGTGGGCGGTGGGTTGGTCTACTTCATTCGTCTCCGAAAAAGGTATATTCACTTGTTAATCTCTCAATTATTTCTAGTCCAACATGTTAAGCGTTTCACTGTCGACTGACTCGCGCTTCGATAGTGGGACCAGATATGACTTTACGAAGAATGACTCGTTCTCCTTTATCTATAATGTACTCTCTGGGTTTCTCAGAGTCCTGGTTTGTAAGAAATGTAAGTAGGCTGTTTAGGTTTTTATGTTGGTAACGCCACGTAGCGCTCTGTATGAAAATCACTGACTGTGCTGTGTGCAGTCTGTGACTGGTTGGCATTGTTGAAATATTCTCTATTGTAGTGTTGGGCAGTTGTCTGTTAACAGCGCGTAGCGTTGCGCAGTTGGAGGTGAGCCGCCTGCAGTGGTGGATGTGGGGAGAGAGATGGCGGAGTTTTGAGAGCGGATGATCTGGACGTGTGTCCTTCAGAGACAGTAAATTTGTAAGACTGGATGTCATGATATATTATGACTTTTGAACACTATTAAGGTAAATATATTGTTTGTTCTCTATCAAAATCTTTCATTTGCTTACTATGCCTGTCAGTAGTTAGTGCCTTCAGTAGTTCGAATCTTTTATTTAGCTGGCAGTATTGACGCTCGCTGTATTGCAGTAGTTCGAGTAACGAAGATTTTTGTGAGGTAAGTGATTCATGAAAGGTATAGGTTATTGTTAAAATGGCTCTGAGCACTATGCGACTTAACTTCTGAGGTCATCAGTCGCCTAGAACTTAGAACTAATTAAACCTAACTAAGGACATCACACCCATCCATGCCCGAGGCAGGATTCGAACCTGCGACCGTAGGGGTCGCTCGGCTCCAGATTGTAGCGCCTAGAACCGCACGGCCACTCCGACCGGCGGTTATTGTTAGTCTGGGCCATTCTTTTGTAGGAATTATTGAAAGTCAGATTGCGTTGCGCTAAAAATATTGTGTGTCAGTTTAGTGTTGATCAGAATAAGTAAAGAACGAAATGTCCGAGTAAGCTCAGTTCTGCTCAGCTGTTTAAAAATCAAATACCGTAAGGGGTTTATCAGCACAGTAATTCATTAATTTTTCTAAGAGGACGTTTCAGGAAATATCTTTTTTTGCTTCATCAATACTTCGACGACGGTGTCCATGGCTTCCTTCCTCTTCAGTCTAAATACGACAAATTTCCTATATACAGCCTATTCTAGGTTTTCTGTGTAAAGCAGCTGCATCTGCCTTCATGGTGTGGCATGGTGGAAGGAACGGGCCTGCCAACCAATCCCACATCTACATCTGCTTTGAGGGGGTTTACTGAACGCCAGACAACGTTCCTCAAAATTTAGACTGGCGTTCTGCTCTGGCAGCCACTAAACCCACAAAATGAGAGGTGTACCCAGTCTTGGTACTTGGTACTATTTGTGCTGAAATGTCTTGGTCCTCGCCATTTGTTCCCACAGCGACTAAAATTTCTTTCTTAATCATTTTGTTCTTGGCATGTGCAGACCCGTAATGCCACATACTCTAACGGTTTGTATTTATGTGCCCATTCCAGCCATTTGTTGTGTATGCTAATTTCTGCGAAATGTTATATATAAAACTACCAGAGTCAACTAATATGACAGATTTAATGTAATAGACATCAACCTCTAGAACCAGTTGTATCGTTTCACCATGATTTTCTTAATCTGCTCGTCATAAGCAATCCTAAAACTAGTATTATTGTCCGTTACATATATCGACATCAATGTTGGTCCATAATCGGACCCCATGTCCGCCCCCGGTAGCTGAGTGGTCAGCGCACCAGAATGTCAATCCACATGGCCCGGATTCGATTCCCGGCTGGGTCGGAGATTTTCTCCGCTCAGGGACTGGGTGTTGTGTTGTCCTAACCATCATCATTTCATCCCCATCGACGCGCGGGTCGCCGAAGTGGCGTCAAATCGAAAGACCTGCACCAGACGAACGGTCTACCCGACGGGAGGCCCTAGCCACACGACATTTCATTTCATCGGACCCCATGAAGAGCAGTCTGTAGTTTTCCTCACTGACTTCTCGTCGGGGCAGCTCACAGTTGTCGTTTTCCCACCAACGATCCTTCATTATCTCGACCGCGATAGTCAACGTAACCTTCCATATTCGCGATCCCTCTGTCGAAGTTTGTTTTGTTGGTTGGGTCCGCCGTCTCTGCGATGCTGGTACAGTGCACTCAGTTGTCCTAAACGCCGATTTAATTGCCTCTGTGTCGTAGACGTGTAGTGTTAGTAATTTTTGTTGCACCACTAATTTTGACCGCTTCGTCCAGCTACAGATTTCATTCAAAATAGTTTTTAAATAATTTCTTCGAGTTTCAGTTATGATCCCGATCCAATTTTCTGCAATTCTGGCTGATACGGAAGCATCATGTTCCTGCACAGGCTTCTATTCTCTATAGGACGAAGCGGTTTTGTCGCCGCTTGTCCCATCATTCAGGAGCAATGCCTTAAACTGATTGAGGGAGTGGACTGGAAACGGTTTCCCAGTAGGACTGAATTTCCTAAAACTCAATGCCTAGGAACAGTTCATCGTTTAGTATTGATAGTGCGTGTCCTCTTAGTACGGTGCCATTATGCAAAAATATTTTAATTTTATACCCTGCTTGATGTGCGATCTCTTGCTCAGTGTGTATGACAATCATCGTTCGACATTTTGTAAATCCGACGTAGGCAGGAGTCTCGGGTGTTAACGATTTGCCGTGAAGTGACGCGTCAAATTCCTTTTCGAGGAGAGTGATCTTTCTTTGAGACTTGTTGGCCCTGTTATCTAATGTCTCAAGGTAGATGCTGTAAAGTTTTAGTTTTTTTTTAATGAAGGTTCTCATTTATCTCGGCGACTTCTGCTTTGATCTCTTTCAGTCGTTCCTCGCAGCTTTCAGCTTGGTCGCATTACTTAGGTGGCGAGCACGTCGTTTCTTTGTTTACACTTATCATCCAACCGAGCTGCTACTGAACACGCCGGCCACGAAGTAGACTCCTGCGAGAGACTGGCGTCACCCAAGTGCCTGGTAACACCACCTCAGGAGTCGGCAGTGGCCTGGACTCGGCGAGGATCAGATCCGTCAAGTGTTTTCAGGTATGCCGCATCGAGCTGTGGCGGCGTCGGAAACCAGAAGCGGGAAAGCGTCGCGGGACAGTTACCAGAATGACTGAGACATCCAACTTTCTGCCCACTTCTGTAGCTGAAGAAAACGCACTCTTCAAGCTGATGTCTAAAATGTCTCGGCGTTGGTCGGTAGTAGTAGGTTTTCCGTGTGTACGCTCTCCTCTTGATTTCGCAGCTACCTCTGAGAACCCAGCTGCTTTTGAGATTTGGTTCCGCCATACTCACATAGCTAGAAACCTGTGCTAACTAGTACATTTCCAAGAGGGCACTTACCCATTTCATTTATACCGTTGATACAGCTTTCCAGGCGAGACTATCGCCGCAGCGTCGGAAGTAATGAGCACGTTTCTCGACAGGTTCGATTAAGAAGAGTAAGAGGGCTGCCCAGAGCTGCGATTCCAGCCACTTATCGACGAAAGATACTTTTGATCGCCACTGTACAATATTTCTCGCTATGTATGAAATCTGGACCGTTGCTATTTAATGGTACCGCCAAATGCTTTACGCCCAATGAGAGATGGTTTCCTTCCACACAGTCTTCTATCATAGTCACACCGCGTACAGTCACGGACACGGGTCGTGCAACACGACTGTGACACCCGCCTCCCCCCCCCCCCCCCCCCTCCCACACTCCCTAGCACTGTGCACCACACGGCAGCTGCCTGCTGCCTGCTGCAGTACAGCGCGGCGCCACTACTGTGCACACCGCACACTTATTAGCTTATTTGCTACTTTACTTCAGTCTGTTATCCATATTCAAGAACTAGACTAGAAATCTACCCTGTAGAAATCAGCATGGGTTTCGAAAACGACGATCGTGTGAAACCCAGCTCGCGCTATTCGTCCACGAGACTCAGAGCGCCATAGACACGGGTTCCCAAGTAGATGCCGTCTTTCTTGACTTCCGCAAGGCGTTCGATACAGTTCCCCACAGTCGTCTAATGAACAAAGTAACAGCTTATGGACTATCAGACCAATTGTGTGATTGGATTGAAGAGTTCCTAGATAACAGAACACAGCATGTCCTAGATAACAGAACACAGCATGTCATTCTCAATGGAGAGAAGTCTTCCGAAGTAAGAGTGATTTCAGGTGTGCCGCAGGGGAGTGTCGTAGGACCGTTGCTATTCGCATTACATATAAATGACCTTGTGGATAACATCGGAAGTTCGCTGAGGCTTTTTGCTGATGATGCTGTAGTATATCGAGAGGTTGTAACAATGGAAAATTGTGCTGAAATGCAGGAGGATCTGCAGCGAATTGACGCATGGTGTAGGGAATGGCAATTGAATCTCAATGTAGACAAGTGTAATGTGCTGCGAATACATAGAAAGAAAGATCCCTTATCATTTAGCTACAATGTAGCAGGTCAGAAACTGGAAGCAGCTAATTCCATAAATTATCCGGGAGTACGCACTAGGAGTGACTTAAAATGGAATGATCATACAAAGCTGATCGTCGGTAAAGCAGATGCCAGACTGAGATTCATTGGAAGAGCCCTAAGGAAATGCAATCCGAAAATAAAGGAAGTAGGTTACAGTACACTTGTTCGCCCACTGCTTGAATATTGCTCACTAGTGTGGGATCCGTACCAGGTAGGGTTTATAGAGGAGATAGAGAAGATGTAACGGAGAGCAGCGCGCTTCGTTACAGGATCATTTCGTAATCGCGAAAGCGTTACGGAGATGATAGATAAACTCCAGTGGAAAACTTTGCTGGAGAGACGCTCAGTAGCTCGGTACGGGTTTTTGTTGAAGTTTCGAGAACATACCTTCGCTGAGGAGTCAAGCAGTATATTGCTCCGTCCTACACATACCTCGCGAAGAGACCATGAGGATAAAATCAGAGAGATTAGAGCCCACAAAGAGGCATACCGACAATCTTTCTTTCCGCGAACAATACGAGACTGGAATAGAAGGGAGAAGCGATAGAGGTACCCTCCGCCACACACCACCAGGTGGCTTGCGGAGTGTGGATGTAGATGTAGATGTGGATGTAGACCGAATGCTGCACATGATCTCGCACGAATATGGCACGTGATGTTTTAATGGTTCTAATGGCTCTGAGCACTATGGGATTTAACGTCTGAGATCATCAGTCCCCTAGAACTTAGAACTACGTAAACCTAAGTAACGTAAGGACATCACACACATCCATGCCCGAGGCAGGATTCGAACCTGCGACTGTAGCAGTCGCGCGGTTCCGGACTGAAGCGCCTAGAATCGCACAGCCAGAACGGCCGGCAACATAATTTCAGATGTGTTAGTATAACTATGCATTACGGTGTTTAAGATTAAAAGTCTACACAGACTACATACACAAAAACAAAGTCGCACCGCCGCGGCGCAGTCGCTGCTGTTTTACGTCGGTGCCGATGTGTGCGCAGGTGTCCTGCACCAACACTCGCTGACGCATACACTCGGTGCTTGCGTGGTTGTTGTTTCTGAGTGTGGCACATGTGGGTCACGGTTTAACACAAAGCGAACTACGTCGCTGGGCATTAAAATTAGGGCGTCACGGAGACCGAATGCAACACACGTGAAACTGGCCTACTCAGATACGAAAATGTTTAGCGCGCAGCACGACCGCATCAAACAGGTAACATTCTGTAGATGAGGAAAGATTAAGCAGCAACAGCAGCAGCTGGGATTTGATTCGGAAATCAGATTTGAATGCCAGTTCTTTGTGACACGATCGTGTTATGCCCGATGTCTACGAGACCGCGTCGGAATTCCACAGCGGAGGGTTCGTGCCCCTTCGGGATAGCGGCTTATCGTTTCGCTGTACGGTTGCTCGCCTCGGTCGAGTGTCCTGCGGGTGTGGATTCAGTGTGCGAGCGTCGGAGGTCGCCCTACCTCGGCGTCCGCGTGGCCTGTGGCACGAGACGGCGCTAGGAATCGTTAGCGCCAGGATTTCACCCGGAACAAGTCCCGCCCACTCACCCCCGCTTTTCCCGGTCTTTGTTCGCCGCCTGGGCATCGTTTCAGTCGACCCACGTGGTTTACCGCGTTCGGCTGCACTTGGAGTGAATGTTAAATTAATATCTTGCTAGGTCTCAAATTTTGCCACATAATTAAAAGACACGTTACAAAAAACGTACGAAATTGGCCTCAGCTGTGCCAGGTACTTCTACAGCAAACATAGGAGAAAACAATTTAGCACTGAATTCTTTAAATTCGAGAGTTCAGTATTCATATGAATAGCCTATGAGGAAACATACTTCTGTGCGAGAAAAATCACCCAAAGCTAAAAAAGGAAAAAACCTACCCTCAAAGAATAATTTGCTTGGAGAAAGAGGGACCACAGTATACTTGACACTTAAGTTTCAGAACTCAGACAGTATATGTGAAACAAGCACCAAAGATCACTATACTTCCAGAGGGCATCACAATTACTTTGTTTTTGATAGATCGATCCAAGCTGTTTTTGCGTGTTATTCACTGAATAGTTTTGCTGAAAAATTTTAGGGGTGGAAGAAGAGTTAGCACAGCGTGAAGGACGTTTCACAGCCGTCAAACACTGCAGCATTTATTTCCTCCATAACTGCTCTGTGACAAACATACACATCATCATTATTACTTTTAAAAAATGGTTTGAATGACATTTACGAAATTAATAAATCTTTTGGTTAAAAACGGACAGGACAAAGAATAACGACAGATAATTTTCCTGAGACGTTTACAACAACATATATGTGGTGTGCGTACTGTAAGACCTTTGGTACACACACCATCAGATTATTTGACTTGTCGCTCTAACGAAGTAGGCGAGTGTCAGCAATATGTCTCGTGGTCTTATCGTGGCGTGTTTATCTTCTGCCGTTAGGTCAGACGATAGAAATGCCACTTGCACGCTTAGAGTAGCAGATTGACGGTGACCAACTTTAAACAAAACTTGATTAATTTTCACACACATTTATTAAAATAATGAAAAGCGTAGACATTACATAACGTGATTCTGGATGCTGTTTACAATTGACAATCTGAAGTTCCTTTGGTCTTGGTAAGTTAATCTTATTCTCATATATCTCTGATACTTGACAAAGTGTTTCGTCATTTCTCTTCATAGCTATGTACAGGAATATGATAATCTTATTAGGCGCAGACTGAAACTTGACTATAGACTGGTACAGACTAATGCAGACTGGTACAGACTGGTGCTGACAAATGCAGACTGGTACAGACTGGTGCAGACAAATGCAGACTAGTGATCGGAGGTCTGTACACTTGTTATAATTCCTCCCGCGTTCAGGTATCACTGCGCGAGTGTGATCCGTGAGGAGAATAGGTTCTACGTTAGCAGCAATCTCATTGGCTGCGTAACATATTAATATGCGGATCGGCGGAAGCAGAATTTGGTCCGTCTCTAAGACGGTTCTACGTTAGCAGAAATCTCATTGGCTGCGTTACATATTAATATGCGGATCGGCGGAAGCAGAATTTGGTCCGTCTCTAAGACAGCGCCATCTCGTAGTGCGGAGACGGACGAGCGCTGCGCCTGCGCTGTTGTGCTTAGCGGGGCGCGCTCTAGTGGGAAAGTTGTGTATGCGCTGACTACGCGGAACTATGTACACAACAATATAGGACACTAATCCCACAGAAACAGCCATAATTCTTTATAACCTGGTTTATAATGCGCAGGTATGGCGTTTGAAGAATTTACAAGTTAAAATTCAACAATTACCCATGCAAATACTAACGAAATATATCATATAAGCAAATATCTTACTGCTTTCATTAGGCATTTCTACTTTATGGCATTCTTATATACTTTAATTTTCGTGAGCTACTATGAGAGCCTATATAAACAAAACGACTTTGACTTATTTCTATATAACGTTGATATTACACGACAGTCATTCGACTTCATCCGTGGCTTTACTACCGACATGACAGATTCAAGACCATTGTTTTGGCATTGTACGTTTGCTCTGCTGCTTCCCTCAAATAAACGTATTATAATAAGTAAATTAGTTAATGAAAATTTGTCCTTATTGCCCTTACATAACATCACGTTATTTTTTGTTCTATATTACTGCCGATGCTTTCAATTCTCTATAAATATTTTTATTTCTTTAATAATGCAGATTCATATTATATTACTATCCAGAAAAACTAAAATTTCCTGTCATTACTGAATTTCATCACAGTGTAACATGTGTTGGACTGTGAGGATAACAACTTTGATGTAGCTTCCAGTTTGCGGAACTGGCGGCTGTTTAGGGGAGGGCCTTACACTACGGATACGCGTGGAGGGGGTGAATGGGCGGGACTTGTTCCGGGTGAAATCCTGGCGCTGAGGGCACGTGCGGCGCGTGGTCGCGGCAGGCACGCACCCCGCCCCACTCGGGACGCGAAGCGCGCGTCCTCCCACGCCGACGGTGCGATGCGGCGTCTGCAGCTCCTCCGACCGTCGCGTATGTCACTGCAGTCATCGGTACTGCCAAGTTCTTCGTCAAACATAATTCTATGAAAATTCATGAAATATTATTGTCGTAACAACTTCGAAAAATGTTGCTCTGTAGGGCGAGCAACCACAGCCTAACTTCGACATTTTTCCAAAGAAAATTCCGCACTGGCTGTATCGATGGCTCCTCTCAGCTTGAACGGCCATTGCCGCTCCCATCATTTAAAAAATTAAAAAAAAATATTTTTAAATTTTAACTACCGCTTTCACCAGATAACGGTATATCGGACGTGAATGGTGGGGAGCGGCTACAGTGCAGTGTTCAACGTTACCATGTTATAAATAGCGTATATTGCCTGAGGATGCACCGATAAGTGGTGCGAAACCGGTCGCAGATTTAATAAAAATCATTGACACAGCCAGTGCGGAATTTTCTTTGGATAAACTTTGAAATATTACAATATAAACATTTACCTTCTATCACTCACGAGGAAAAGTCGGCAGTGTTACCGGTAAGGGTTGTAAAAAGCTAGAAATGTCTCACGTCGAGAAGGACTGAGACAGGGCCAAACCATTCTGTTCATATTTGGCGGTCGCTTGTGTACAACCGAAAATGAAAAATTCTCATTCTGGAAACATCCCCCACGCTGTGGCTAAGCCATGTCTCCCCAAATATCCTTTCTTCCAGGAGGGTAATTCTGCAAGGTTCGCAGAAGAGCTTCTGGGAAGTTTGGAAGGTAGGAGACGAGGTACTGCCAGAATTGAAGCTGTGCGGACGAGTTGTCAGTCGTGCTTGGATAGCTCAGATAGTGGAGCACTTGCCCGCGAAAGGCAAAGGTCCCGAGTTCGAGTCTCGGTCGGGCACACACTTTTAATCTGCCAGGAAGTTTCAATTCTAAAACATTCTGGCGCAACACTCCCGTATTTTTGAGAACACAACCTCTGCAGTTTATGACGCACCATCTACTCAGAATCGACGGGATCCATACATAACTGAAAATCGAACACTTTCCATCATCACGTATGGGGTCCGCAAACGCATATTTTTCTAGAAATCGAGGAAAGAAACTTTTTTGACTGCGCTTGTGTGTCCATAAGATAAACGTTGGTAACGAAAGCATCGACTGCGCAGCGATAGAGGCATATGGCCGGGAAGCAGACGACCTGTGTTCCATTCCCAAATATTTTTCTTTCCATTTGCATTTTTTTTGACAGGAATAGGTAAGTAAATCAATAAGGAATAATAACAACGTAGGCAAATACATTTCTCAAATGACTTGGATTATCGAGATATTAAAATTTTGATCCTCGTTGTACGAAAACAATTCCGAGTAGAGTGCAGCGGAGACCACCATTCGCCGTACGTTATCGCCTAAGGGACAAAAGCAAACTCTAACTGCGAGAGGTGGTAGCATGAACAAAAAAACGCATTCTAATGCGATGTAGCGTTCCATCACAGCGTCTGGATAGTTGTTGGGTAGAATTTACTGCGCTTATAAGAAGCTAGCGATTAATTTGGTCCTCGCGGTACAGAAAAGATCACTGCTT